>NC_052345.1:16961342-17564675 GCF_016432855.1 Salvelinus namaycush
GGATTCATTTATTTATTCCGCTTTCACAAGACTGACATGAAAGACTTGACTGTGTGTTTCAATGTATTGTAACTTTGTTATCTAAAGAAGGTTTGAGGAAGACACCCCAGAGATCAAAGCTGTGTGGACACAGAGTGGAGTCACGTTAAAGTGTGACACACGTCATGACATCTACTGGTTTCCCAGTAATCCTCTCAGACTGGATTTCTCAGTTGTGACGGGACAAAAATCACCACGGAGCTGCCCCAAATGGCACCCTATTCCCTATGGGCCCTGGTCAAAAGAAGTGCACTATAAAGGGAATAGGGAGCCATTTGGGGTGCAACCCAAAACACTAAACCAGTGGCACATACAGTACATGGGTGTCTACCACATAGCTACACAAGTAAACCCCTACACCTACACAGCCTCTACACTTACTGTACTAAAGTGGTCAAGGTCGGCCATTTTCCCTGACTGAGACAGAGAATGGCAAAGCCTCACGTCTTCACCCTGGTTAAGAGGTGGGATTAGTCCTGCCAGGAGAGACCGGGGTGTGGTGGAGGTGTGGGTCGAGAGAGAGAGAGAGACCGGGGTGTGGTGGAGGTGTGGGTCGAGAGAGACCGGGGTGTGGTGGAGGTGTGGGTAGAGAGAGAGAGAGACCGGGGTGTGGTGGAGGTGTGGGTCGAGAGAGAGAGAGAGACCGGGGTGTGGTGGAGGTGTGGGTAGAGAGAGAGAGAGAGAGACCGGGGTGTGGTGGAGGTGTGGGTCGAGAGAGAGAGAGACCGGGGTGTGGTGGAGGTGTGGGTCGAGAGAGAGAGAGACCGGGGTGTGGTGGAGGTGTGGGTCGAGAGAGAGAGAGAGACCGGGGTGTGGTGGAGGTGTGGGTAGAGAGAGAGAGAGAGAGACCGGGGTGTGGTGGAGGTATGGGTCGAGAGAGAGAGACCGGGGTGTGGTGGAGGTGTGGGTCGAGAGAGAGAGAGAGAGAGAGAGAGAGAGAGAGAGAGACCGGGGTGTGGTGGAGGTGTGGGTAGAGAGAGAGAGAGACCGGGGTGTGGTGGAGGTGTGGGTCGAGAGAGAGAGAGAGACCGGGGTGTGGTGGAGGTGTGGGTCGAGAGAGAGAGAGAGCGGGAATGAATAAAAGAAGGGCTTGACTGAAGCGTCTTCCGAGGCCTGACATAAGAGAAGGAAACCACATCAGGAAAAAAAAAACGTTAAGTTGGCATAAATCTCACCAAGCCAACTGCCCAGATGTTATCAACAAATCTCTCTTTCTCTCTCCCCTATGGAATATTCTTTTGATTCCAGAATCATGCTGGTTCGCTAATCTAAGCAGCTCCAACCCACCAAGGTAGAGTCTGCTGCCTTTGCAGTATTTGGTTACACTGAATCGTATGTCTCCACCACACCACCTGCATTGCTGTCTACTGCTGGTGTGAAGAAGATAGCCTCAAAATGAACCATTGACTAGGCTACTACTTGTGCATCAGACCATGCATTGCTGACTGATCCTCTGATCCTCCCCTCATAACAGCGGGAGCACGATGTTTTAGAAAACAAGGATTAGAATAAACGTTGTACTTTAATATTACCTAAATGAGGCCAACCATCTGACTCGAGAAAAGGACTGTTTGGCTTTGGAACAAGATCATCACTCTGTCTATCGACTCGATCCCATCCCGATGGCAATACCTCAGGTTGGCCACTAGCTGGCGTGAGTGGACAACTTGAGGCAACTGGTGGTCATGCAGACATGAGGTCAGGCATTTTTCAGTGTTTTTCAGAAGGTCATCAATTAGGGTTTTCCCTTATGATGTTGCAATATGTCCGTTATATGCGGTCGCAAATCTTTCGGGTTTTTTCTCAAATCTTTTTCGGAAAAACTCACTCTGGGAACTCGCCAACGCAAAATCCCAGTATTCACCTTGAAAGAAACGGTCAGAATTATTTATCTTTCAGAACTCCATACCCACATGTTCCTCCTATTTCCTCCCATCACCATTGTGGATTAACCAAAGCCAGTAGATGCATCTGTCACCCTAGATGAGCCATAGACAAAGAAGGGAGCTTTAATGAGTATCTGGGAAAACACTAAACCAGTGGCACATACAGTACATGGGCGTCTACCACATAGCTACACAAGTAACCCCCTACACCTACACAGCCTCTACACTTACTGTACTAGAACAGTAAGTGAGAACAGACAAGGTTCTGCCCATCAATTAGGACTGCTTAGACTGGTGGCCTTTGTAGTGTACTGGACTCCAAGTCCCAGCATGCTCTATGGCATAGACCAGGGGTGGAGGACGGGAGGCCTCCTGAGGTAATACATCACCACACCTTAGAATACAGATTAGAATGGAATGAGATTCTACTTCTCTGATCATTTCAACCGAACACCAACCACTCTTCCACCATCTCTTCTTCTTTCCTTCGCTTATACAGTAGCTTCCGTTAGAAATCATATTGCTAGCTGGACTGGATTCAATCAGAAATTCCAACTACAGGAGGCTGTTCATGTCTCCTGTATCTTGCTCTTCAACCCAACCCAATACTGGGTGTTTTTGCTTCCCAGGCAGGTGTAGCTCACCATCTAGGCTAGTGGCCATGTACTGTATAAAACAAGCAATTCATATCAACTCTCACATAAAACACATTCTAATACATAAAACATAAAACTTGCTTCTCCATCAACTCAAATAACTCCAAGCAAATGATCAGAATTTTGCCTCGCATTACCGCTAATGATACTAACGATAGAAAGCATACTGGACACTGCGTGTTCATGTCTTCAACTACGAAACAACCATGAAACAACCATGAAACAACATCTACTCTCCTTAGGACACAACTCGTCTCACTTTGGATGGATTTTTGCCACGGAGGGCTACTGAGAGAGGGGATGAGAGAGAAAAGGGGGATGGAAAGCGAGAGAGCAGACAAGTGAGAAGAGAGCTAGAGAGAGAGACAGACAGAGAGAGAACGCGAAAGGCGGGAGAGAGAGAGAGACAATAATCGTTTGGAGTCAGAAAACACATTTCAATGAGGCTCCAAACAGCCTGCATGTGAAATCGGATAGCAACTAATAAAGTGCATCTCTTCACAACAATAAATAATGCATCAAGAGGAAACAACATGAAACACGGAGACTTGTTTGATCCTCAGAAAGACGGAGAAAAGGGTTTATTAACGGACGTCAGTGCATTGCACTCATGTCATGGAGGAGCGCTCGTACCAGGCCTCATTTAAAGTCAATATCTAAAGAACTTCTCCGCAACTTTGCCGACGTGTGGTCCGGATGAATATTATGTGAAATAAGTTGAATACATTTGTGTTAATAAATAGTTAGTGTCGGGCTATAGTTGGTTGGTGAACATGCTGTCGTGTTTGGAAGTGTTCTGAAAACTGTTCATGTGCGGTCCTGGCTCGCCCTGAGGCAATGAAGAAATGCATTTTCTATCTCTTTTCTCTTGCTATGGTGGGATACGTAAACAGAAACAAATTGTCTGTCTGAAGTACTCTTACAACACCCCCCCCCCCTCCATTCAGTAACCATTGGAAACCCTTGTGACTCCACCTACAGTCGGCCTCTGCAGTTCTTTCATGTCCTGCCTCGCTGCCCCAGTGGGGAAGGAGAGTCAGTTCTCATGACTCAGTACAATCAACTGGCCGCCCCCGCGAGGGGGGGGAATAGTTCTGACCACCGGCTGATGGCCAAGGACAGAGGATCAAACCAACCGCATAGCGGGACAAGAGCAGCAGGGGGGTTTCCTCTGCTAATCTCTGTTAGAATAGACATGCAAAGCGGTTTGGGTAACCGGGATAGGGTTGCACTGTGGCCGGCTTGCAGTCGACTGTATGGTTTTAATATGAATCACTGGATAGGAGGGTAGAGTTCAGTTTTGTAGTAGAAATGTATATTTTGGGAGCTGACTTGTGTTGTCTTGTTTTTAGTGTGTGTGTGTGGTGTAGCAATGAGTTTGGTGTGTATTTAGTGTGTGTGTGGTGTAGCAATGAGTTTGGTGTGTATTTAGTGTGTGTGTGGTGTAGCAATGAGTTTGGTGTGTATTTAGTGTGTGTGTGGTGTAGCAATGAGTTTGGTGTGTATTTAGTGTGTGTGTGGTGTAGCAATGAGTTTGGTGTGTATTTAGGTATTTAGTGTGTGTGTGTTGTAGCAATGAGTTTTGAGTATGTGTGTGTGTGTGTGTGTGTGTATGTTTGAGTTTTTCCTGACCACTTGACCTGACAGAGTATCAACTGTACAACACTGACATCATGTGACATCATTTGGAAATTGAGTTTATACTGTTATTTTGCAAGTATTGGGTAAGATGTTGGGTCAAGTCATCTACAAAGATACAAGCAAACAGTATATTTTATTCATCGTAAAATTAGTTCTCTACAGAAAAATTATTCCGAAGAACAAATGGATAGCATTACATAGAAATACACATGGTTTTATTGACATTTAATTCACAGGCAATCAATGTTCTTGGTCTCAATTTGCTTTGTCATGCACAGCGTTTCAGCACTGGGCTATCTCAGATGGCAGGGAATCATAGTTGAATTTATATGTCAAATCACTTGGTTCTAGAAAGGAAAACACACACACAGACATCATTAAGACTTGATGGTAATGTTGTTTTGTTTTTTTATGTAGAAAATAGCCAACAAGAAAAAAACGCTTGTGCTCTAGTCTCACCTTCAAAGCATTCTGGGATCTTGAGTTTTCCATCGATGCACTGGGTTGACAATGCATAGCCACACTTCTTCTCCTTGTTCATACAGTAGACCAAGACGACGTCCGCATGCGAGATTTTATTGGGCTTGAAATCCTTTATCCAAAATTTCTTTCCATTGTAAAGGATGCGTCCTCTTTTAATACCTACCTTGCAGGAAGCTGTGGAACAAAGAGTGAAATTAGGATCAATAATTATAATATTGGCTCAGGGAGCTAGGCGGATATTACTATTTAGAATTTTAACAACAGCAATATTCAGCTATTCAAAAACACCGATTTGATAGGTAACCAAATAAGTTTGGTTAAACAAAATACAAAATTGTCACAAAATCAGTGGTCCTACCCCTGCAAGCTGGCTTCATTGACCAATCCCCTGTTTTGAGACATTCGATCTCCACAGGCCCGTCCAGGACATAGTCTATATTACATCCATATCTGACAGTCTCCTTGAAGCCGTGCTCCCTCTTATCGCTAACGGTCATGTAGCCGTTGATGATGCCTGTTGGAGCTGAACAGGTCACCACTGGAAACAAATAGAGGGCAAATTAGGGTTAAGTGCCTTGCTCAAGGGCACATCGACAGATTTTCCACCTTGTTGGCTTGGGTATTCAAACCAGCGACCATTTGGCCCAACGCTCTAACCCAGGGATGGGCAACTGGCCCCTTTGTAGGCCTGAGTACCAATATAATTTTTAAAAAATGAATAGTAAATAACCTTTATCTTGTGTGTGGGTTGCCCATCCCTGCTCTAGGCTACCTGCCGCCCTAGCAATACAACAGATCAGAGTCTTTGACTGATAACACTGTACCTACATTTACATTCTGGTGGCTCAGTCCAGTCTCCGTTAGTGCTGCACGATCCCCTCTCGTTGCCTATGAGGACAAGTGGAGGGAAACACTCGTAGGTCCCCCCAAAACCAAACACAGTCGTGTTGCCTGTCAACTTTCTGTCGTAGACCATTTTCCCATATTTAGGTATTGGAGGAAGACCACATATCACCGCTGACAGAGGGGAGAGATTTCATTCACATGCTCATCAATCAAGCACATTTGATTGAAATACGTGATATTCTCTCTATTTTTTATCAGAGACATATGATGTAACATATGAATATGAATAATATAGGCTACAGTAAAGCCATTATTCAAATCTCCGTTTTACACATTGTAGAATGCTCTTTACAATTACAGCAATAAGGCCACGTTTACATTGTGCTTATAGACTTGTAAGTATCAATGTGAGTTTGTATGCATTATCAACGTGAGATCATGTTTCATCATTACTGTTAAGTGCTAGAGTAGTTGTGCATTTCAGTATAAGGCAGAAACTTACGTGTACACTTTGGTGGTGGATCACTCCATTGGCCGTCGTACAAGCACTCAATGGTACTGGCTCCTTGCAGGGTATACCTGTAGACCACATTACCGTAATCTGTCAAATGATGTACTAAAAAAACATAAAGTAGACACTATATTAGGTGTATGGGTATACAGTGATTTCAACTTTGACCTACTTTACATGTGTTTGATACAATAACATGTTATAGACTTTGACAGCACGGAGAGGTGACCAGTCGTCAACGAGACACTAAAATAGAATTTGTAAATGGTATTCCCCATACCCCTCATGGCAGGTGTAGTTGATGGTACTCTGGTAGACAATGTCCACAAACTCCATGTCTCCGTGGTTTAGTGCTTCTGGGAAAGAGCAACTCTTTGCTGCATCAGAAGTCAAAAGGAATCAGTCAGCATTGCTCAACAGTTCCATCAATATGAGTATCAACTGATAATACTTGTAATATACTGAGTATCAACTGATAATACTTGTAATATACTGAGTATCAACTGATAATACTTGTAATATACTGAGTATCAACTGATAATACTTGTAATATACTGAGTATCAACTGATCATCATTATAATATATTGAGTCTCAACTGATAATACATGGAATATACTGAGTATCAACTGATAATACTTGCAATATACTGAGTATCAATTGATAATACATGGAATGTTTTTTGAGTATCAAATTATGATACGTGAACAGTAATACTGTTTTGGGTCAAACTTTATAAAAGCGTCCTACTTGAGCATGTGAGTTTAGACTTGGTCCAGTCTCCGCTAGCAGTGCAGAGGATTGTGCGAGAGCCTGAAGTGGGTGTGTATCCTCGTTTACACGACAGCACCACCTCGTCTCCGGGGGAGTACACCCTCTGGAACCCCTCCAGTTCCTTACCGTCACCCAGGGGCGGGCGGCCACATTCTGAGGGGGCAGACAAACAACGGGATGGGTCAATAAAACACACACACACACACAAACACACACGGACACAGAAAAAAACATGGACATATAGATTAACCAAAGAAGTGCCCGTGCAACTCCCCAGACATGCAGTTGACATTTTACTGATTGTCTAGTAAAAGTTTGTTGAGCATAAAGGTAGGTGGACTATTAAAATAAAGTGTCTTTTTCCTTTCAGCTTACAGTAACTGAAAGTCTTCGTCAACATAACACAAGCTCATTTGTCTAAACACACTCTGACAACATGTTCACTGAGAGTACGTAGGAATACTGAACAGCATACAGCACAGAAACACAAAAGGCTTCTAAATCAATAGGCCAAAACACTGGGGCAAATAATGAGCAAATAAATAAACGCAACATGTAAATTGTTGGTCCCATGTTTCATGATCTGAAATAAAAGATCCCAGAAGTCTTTCATATGCAGAAAAATCGTATTTCTCTGAAATGTATTGCATTCATTCGTTTACATTTGTTTACATTACATTTGTCACACAACACAATGCCACAGATGTCTCAAGTTGAGGGAGTGTGCAATTGAATGTTAATTTCTCTACCAAAAGCTGCTTCCAACGTCTTTTTAGAGGATTTTACAGTACATCCAACCGGCCTCACAACAGCAGACCACGTGTAACCACGTCGGCCCAGGACCTCCACATCCTGCTTCTTCACCTGCGGGATCGTCTGAGACAAGCCACCCGGACAGCTGATTCATTTATGGGTTTGCACAACCAAAGAATTCCTGCACAAACTGTCAGGAACTGTCTCAGGGAAGCTCATCTGCATGCTCGTCGTCCTCACCATGGTCTTGACCTGACTGCAGTTCGGCATCATAACTGACCTCAGTGCGCAAATGCTCACCTTCGATGGCCACTGGCATGCTGGAGAAGTATGCTCTTCAAGGATGAATCCTGGTTTCAACTGTATCGGGCGTGTATGGCGTTGTGCTGGCGAGCGGTTCACTGATGTCAACGTTGTCAACAGAGTGCCCCATGGTGGTGGTGGGGTTATGGTTATGATAATTATGGTATAATTTTATCGATGACAATTTGAATACAAAATGAGGCCCATTATCGTTCCATTCATCTGCCGTCATCACCTCATGTTTCAGCATGATAATGCACGGCCCCATGATGCAAAGATCTGTACAAAATTCCTGGAGGCTAAAAATGCCGCAGTTCTTTCATGACCTGCATACTCACCAGACATGTCACCCAATGAGCATGTTTGCAATGCTCTGGATCGACATGTACAACAACATGTTCCAGTTCCCGCCAGCAATATCACAAAGCCATTGAAGAGGCGTGGGACAACATTCCACAATCAACAGCCTGATCAACTCTATTCGAAGGAGATGGTGTCGCACTGCATGAGGCAAATGATCCACGCCCATACAATTTTTTTTAAAGGTGTCTGTGACCAGCATATCTGTATTCCCAGTCATGTGAAATCCATAGATTAGGACCTAATGAATTTATTTTCAATTTACTGATTTCCTTATATGAACTGTAACTCAGTTCAAATTGTTACATGTTGCGTTTATATTTTTGTTCAGTGTAGATACCGTAATAATAGATACTGTACCTTTCTTGGATGTCACTGGTGTATACAAGGCAAGCAGACAGATCAGCAGCAAAGACAGACTTGGTGCCATCGTCTGTGGTGTGGAGAGAGCGTCTCTCCTCTCTGGTTTCAAGGGTAAAAATCGGAATGTCGTTGGAGCTCCCAACTTTTTGGGTTCTCGAGGTAATTGGATAAGGGTCGATGACAACGCAGAATGAGGCAACCTCAGGCTCTTTTACTATTTACGTCATTTACCGTAAAACACCAGACCTTTGTGAACCTTACTGTTGCCCCTCCCCCATTCCTAGTACACATCACCAGTTCTCTGTAACTCTTCACCAAATCATGGTTGCAAAAGCCATTTATGTGGTACAATAAAGTTGACTGAAACTATTCTAGCACTGGAACACTGATGTGGCTAGATGATGCAGATCTACTACTATGAATCTTTATTTGTGTGCTTTTTATCTGTTAACAGAATGGAATGCATTTGTAATCTCATGCAGTTTGTGTTTGTTGTTCTTGTTGCAAAATTGCAAGAGTTCAATCAGATATCGAGTTCAAGTCAAAACAAGGGTATGTTTACTCTTGGTTAAAAAGTAACTTGTTTTTCTCTCAAAGCTGCAGAGCCCTTTGTGTGCGAGCAGAGATTACAAATACTGTAATCCTATACTGACATCTAGTGTCATTTTCAGGTAACATGTACTTTACAGGCAATCAAATTCAGGCTCATTCATGTTATGGATATAATCAACAGGTTATTAGCAAATGCAAGGCTGGATTATTTGGACACAAAGTCAAAAAGACTTAAAACAGATCTTTTTTTTTAAAAGTCATATTTATTTGTCATTTATTTGCCCTATTTATCCTCTTTGTATGGTGTTTATTTTGTTAGGTCGGCTTGACACATCGCAATCTCAGATGGAAGTGATTTGGGCTTGAGGGTGTACTCCATCTTGCCTGGTTCTAAGAGAAAGACAGACACACAAACACATTTGTCATTTTAGTTGTGAGAATATTAAGGACTCAACTAAACAGCTTCGGGAAGCTTGGAAAATGTGACGGCAGCGACCACAACACATTTTACTCTGGGTTGTGTTCATTTGTCATCAACAGGAATTAAATGGACTGAAACATGGAGAGACTACCCACACGTGTCCAATAAGAAACACTCATTTTTGATTCACGTAGTAAAATGTTTTAAAACTTGCATGTCATAATGAACGTGACCATGTTATTTTGGTACGAAGGGCCTCACCTTTAAAGCATTCTGGGGTACTGAGTGTGCCGTCGATGCACTGACTTGACACTGGAATGCCACACTTCAGCTCCTTGTTCAGACAGTAGAACACAACAGGCTCCCCGTGAAGGACTCTATTGGGTTTCAGATCCCCAATCCAGATCTTCTTGGCGTTGTAGAAGATGCGACCTCTGTTGATGTTAACTTTACAGGGGGCTGCAGTAAAGCGAAGACAAGCAAAGCAACGTGACTCTCCGTTTAGCATTGAAGAGAATGAAATGAAATAGATCATGGAAATGATTTTCTTCTGTATCAGTACCCAACCTGACACACCACATATACAATAGGTTGGGAGCAACACATGGTCAGCCACACAGCAGCGACCCCGGAGAAGGTTTGGGAATGCAGTGCTTTGCTCAAAAGGCACAAACGGCAGTATGCTCTCATTACGCAATCATTGCAGTCACCAAAGATGAAATAAATGGTTGCTGATACACATCTAATCACATGTGAGTCAACAAGCTGGTTCGATATACAGACACACACAAGTGACGTTCCCACAAGAGCAACAGTGCAACCTGTTCTATGACTCAATGGCTCTGGTGTGAACTTTCCCCCATTGTACAGCAGAGGAGGCTGGTGGGAGGTGCTATAGGAGGACGTGCTCATTATAATGGCTGGAATGGAAGACAGAACAGAGTCAAACGTGGTTTCCATATGTTTGATACCGTTCCATTTAAACCATTCCAACCATTACAATGAGCTCGTCCTCATATCGCTCCTCCCACCAGCCTCCTCTATGTACAGCTCTAGGGTCAGCTTCCCCTCCCCCAATCATAACCTTAACCATTAGTGGGGGAAATGCAAAACTGACTGAAGATCAGCGTCTAAGGGCAACTTCACCCTACACTGACTCACCTCTACAAACGGGCAAAGTGGACCAGTTGCCTGTATTCTGACATTGTATTTCCTCAGAGCCGTCCAGAACGTAGTGTTCCTGACACTGGTACTTGACCTTCTCCTTGTAACCGGCCTCCCTCATCACAGCAAAGGTGATGAGGCCGTGGTCTATCGTTGGTGGGATGGAGCAGCTCACCTCTGCAACAGGTCAGAAAAGTCATGGGCTAGTGAAAGTGTATTAGCAACGCAATATTGTCAGGATGAATCTAAATGACAGAAATTAGTTTTAAGGCATAAACAGAGGAAGACAGGATTATGCAAATTGATCAATTATCATTGCTTGGAGTGGATGAACAGTTAGCAATAACCATTTTAACCAGAATCATCGTCAGGGCCGGCTCCAGGCATAAGCGACATAAGCGGTTCCCATGCCGCTAGTGGCCCCCCCCATTTTATTAGTATGTATTTTTTGGAATTCATTCGGGGTCTCAACTTACTGTTGAGAGTTAGGATAATAGAATACACAAGGTGCAAGTTCGAAATTTGGTTGTGTATTACGCAATTAACCATGTCAGCTAACAAAGATTGGTAAATTAGTCTAGCCAGCTATCTGTCGAAAATACCGACCAGGCACACAGGGCACGTGCCCAGGGGCCCTGACCTCCAAAGGGCCCCTATTGATTTTGTTAGTCACTCTCACTCAGATATCATCAACATGGCATAAGTAATGGCAAAATGTGTAGAATTGCAGGAAATTAGCTTTAAAACTTTCAAAAATTATCTCCACCCCATGGAAAAATGGGTAGAATTGCAGGGAATTAACTATAAAACATTTGGGAGGGGCAACCAAATCTCACATAGGGCCCCAAAAAGGCTAGACCTATGTAATAATGGGCCTCCATAAGATCATTGATAATTTATCAGTGGTTCCACCAGATGTCACTCAAAAACTTCTCAACCAATGAGATTTGTTCATGATGGAACAGACAAACCATTTGGCTTGTGCTGCCACTGTCTGCACCTACCCTTGCATACCGGTGGCTCAGTCACGTTTCCACTGGCCAGGCACGATCCTCTCTCGTTGCCAATGGGAGCTCTTGGCGGCAAACACTCATACGTCCAACTCTGTCCGTACTGGATTTCATTGCCAGTGAACTTCTTATTGTCATAGACAATTTTACCATCCTTAGGTGCTTGAGGCAGAGCACAACTCACAGCTGCAGGGAAGAAATATTTTAAATAATCAAGACTATATTTACATATTTAGACAAACATTGGAGAAAAGCAAGGTTACATTCTGGAGGTATAGTATACCTTTACACATTGGTGGTGGTGCACTGAGGGTACCATCGTGTAAACACACGCTCTCATTGGCTCCTATCATGACGTACCTGAAGAACACAAATTCTTATTGGTCTGATATGCATAGTCAGCAAAATGTAGTCAGAACTAAACCGCACTATTTCCCTCACCCGTCATCACATGTGTAGTTGAGTACACTCTTGAATGGCACGTCAATCATCCCTGGCTTTTGCATAGGCTTGGGGAGAGGGCACATCTTTGCTGTGTCAAAAATGTATAAGATTCATGTGGATATAATTTATGCATTTCATGTAGTACATTTTTGGGGGGGATCCTACTATATCCCTAGCCCCTTGCTAAAGTATGGACTGTCCATGGTACTGTATAGGTGACTTTAGGGTTCCAAGATTCTCAGAAACATTCCCAAAATTCCCAGAAATCCCAGTGGGAAGGTTCCTTGAATCAGGGACTAATAAGCAGGAAATCTGGAATCCTCCAACCAGGATTTCTGTAAAACCCAACAATTTACCAGAATTTTTGTGAACATAGGTGGATTTATGCTTTACATTATGTAATGGATGTTTTGCGAATGGGGTGGAGCTTACGAGAACACACAAGGTCCAGTTTGGTCCACTCTCCCGAGGCTGAGCAGGTGATCTTGGCAGTCTTGGCTTTCCCAGGTGTGTATCCACGCTCACACGCCAGGGTCACCTCTTCTCCAATCTCATACACACGCTTTAGGCCCAGTGTATCTATACCGTCGGTCACGGGCGGACGGGCACATACTGAGGATAAATGGGAATATTGATAGACAAACAATGTGACGGTGTATATTATATAAAAACACATATGAAATACGGCTAAAGCATAGCTCACTGAGTCTGTAATATATATTCTGTAATTGAAAAATACTGCCTTAAATAATTTGCACTGTACCTTTCTTGCATGTCACTGACGTATACAAGGCAAGCTGGCAGAGCAGCAGCAAAGCCAAGGTTGGATTCATCTTCTGCGGGGTTGAGAGAGACTGTGTCCGTTCTTTCGGCAGTGGACAGTGAAAAATGTAGATGGTCCGTTCAAAAACCCTGAAAGTCTGATCCAATCAGATCGTCTGAAATAGGCTTCCATTGATTGAACCCAAAGTTCAAAGCACATGCATATTTACTCTGAGTTGAAAGATAACTTTCACTCAGTACACTACACAGACACACAGACACGTACACCCACACTACAACCACTCAGAATCGTGTATCAGCTGTATGAAATGCAGGTTTCATTCATGTAATTCTAATGCTAAACATTTTAATAACTGTAATTCGAATTTGATTTGGTTTCTAAAGGGGAGGCTATACAGTCTTGCCCTACCTGTGTCGTTCAGATAGGACAGGTTAAGCCTGATTCAGATGGTATTTATTTTGGCTATTGCCCAATGTGCATACTGTTAATCTACTACTAATGTATTAGCTTGATATTTAGCATTATAATGGCACCTTCGGATCACCAAGACAACCATTTACATCAACACTTTGAGCACTAACCCCATCTTGCCTTCTGCTGAAGTCCTGTCCTTACGACTGCTACAGGGCTAACTATTTGTTACACAGTGACAAATATGTGATCGGCTTAGGCCTATAACCTATTCATAAATATGAGGACAACAGTGGGACATAATACTTTTTAGGAATTGGGAGAGAAAAGCACTGAGGTCACAGACAACTGTAGTAGGACATGTACTGGGGGGGGGGGGGGAGTGTAAGTGGACACAGGGGAGGGTAGTCCATTTATTTCCATTTGCTCTTCTGCAGGTTTTACTATGTATTTTCTTCCATCCTAGCCAAATTTCCTCATCTGCTTGCATGCACCCTCCCTATATATTAGGGTGTTTTGGTACTTCCCGTATGCACTACGCTTTTCCACGTGCTAACCTTTAGTATACCACAGGTCAATATACTCTACCAGTCTACAGTGGTTGCTCAACTACAAATTGAGATTATGCTGCGGGACTGTACTTATTTTTCCTGCCCTATATCCACCATTCATAGTGACAACAGTGGTAGTTGGATCGTTTGTATGATAGCTATTGCAGATCTGGACCACACATAAACGCATTCAAAGCTGCATCGATTTATAATATGAATCAACAAGAACAAAAAGGAATAGCCGATAGGCAGCGGAGAGGCATCATTGTAGCATGAAAGAACAGTAAAGACACACAGCTCAAAAAGCTCCCTTTATAAGGGCACATGGGTGAGACCCAGATGCAGGAGGCAGATGGTTCAAGTCTCTGATATTTATTATCCAAGGGGCAGGCAAGAGAATGGTCGTGGACAGGCAAAAGATCATAAACAAGGTCAGCGCAGGCAGTATGGTCACGCAGGCAGGTTTAGAGTCAAGGCAGGAAAGGGTCAAACCCGAAAGGACTAGCAAAAGCGCGAAAAGGAAATAGCATGCGCACGGAAAACCACGCTGGTTGACTTGACAAGGCGAATTGTCCACAGATAAACAGGGAACACCGGAATAAATACCCAGGGACTGATGGGGTAAACGGGTGACACCTGGAGGTGCGTGGAGACAATCACAAAAACAGGTGAAACAGATCGGGGCGTGACACCCTTATTGATCTTGTTTCAGGACAATACAATTATCCTACATAGACACTACAATGCAATCAAGAATTGCTTCATTGTTTTAAAGTGATCACAACGTTCCACAATAGGCTGCAGTGAAACTGTAATTAGAATAAAAACGCAAAAGCCCTGTGATTTGAATGTTTTATTTCATGCAGATCTGTTGTGGGTATACTCTCGATAGTTTATACTGGTCTAAAGAGGAACAGTAGCAGGCCAATCTGGCAGATTTTTTTATTCCTGATAATGGGTCTGTTGCAGATCAACATTCTCCTAAATCGTCCTATAATAATGTGGCCACATATGCTCCCGGCCGGCCCAGTAAATCGCCAAAGTTTAACACGCATTCCTATCCAATCAGAGCGGCTATTCCTCACGCACCTAGAATCTGACCCTTCAATACAACCTAAATATATCTCATTTAACTTTTACCCTTTGCCTTGATGACAGCTTTGCACACGCTTGGCATTCTCTCAACCTGCTTCATGAGGTAGTCACCTGGAATGCATTTCAATTAACAGGTGTGCCTTGTTTAAAGTTAATTTGTGGAATTTCTTTCCTTCTTAATGCGTTTGAGCCAATCAGTTGTGTTGTGGCAAGGTAGGGGGGTATACAGAAGATAGCCCTATTTGGTAAAAGACCAAGTCCATATTATGGCAAGAACAGCTCAAATAAGCAAAGAGAAACAACAGTCTATCATTACTTTAAGACATGAAGGTCAGTCAATACGGAACATTTCAAGAACTTTGAAAGTTTCTTCAAGTACAGTTGCAAAAACCATCAAGCACTATGATGAAACTGGTTCTCATGAGGACCGCCACAGGAATGGAAGACCCAGAGTTACCTCTGCTGCACAGGATAAGTTAATGAGAGTTACCAGTCTCAGAAATTGCAGCCCAAATAAATGCTTCACAGAGTTCAAGTAAGTCACATCTCAACATCAACTGTTCAGAGGAGACTGTGTGAATCAGGCCTTCATGGTCAAATTGCTGCTGCAAAAAAACACTACTACAGGACACCAATAAGAAGAAGAGACATGCTTGGGCCAAGAAACATAAGCAATGGACATTAGACCAGTGGAAATTTGTCCTTTGGTCTGGAGTCCAAATTGTAGATTTTTGGTTCCAACCGCCATGTCTTTGTGAGAGACGCGGTGTGGGAGAACGGATGATCTCTGCATGTGTATTTCCCACCATAAAGCAATTCAAGGTTCACATTCAAGGTTCAGAATTCAAGGTTCACTTAACCAGCATGGCTACCACAGCATTCTGCAGCGATACGCCATCCCATCTGGTTTGCGCTTAGTGGGACTATCATTTGTTTTTCAACAGGACAATGACCCAACACACCTCCAGGCTGTGTAAGGGCTATTTTACCAAGGAGGAGAGTGATGGAGTGCTGCATCAGATGTCCTGGCCTCCATAATCCCCAGACCTCAACCAAACTGAGATGGTTTGGAATGAGTCAGACCGCAGAATGAAAGAAAAGTGGCCAACAAGTGCTCAGCATATGTGGGAACTCCTTCAAGGCTGTTGGGAAAGCATTCCAGGTGAAGCTGGTTGGGAGAATGCCAAGAGTGTGCAAAGCTGTCATCAAGGCAAAGGGTGGCTATTTGAAGAATCTCAAATATAAATATAAATTTGATTTGTTTAACACTTTTTTTGGTTACTACATGATTCCATGTGTTATTTCATAGCTTTGATGTCTTCACTATTATTCTACAATGTAGAAAATAGTAAAAATAAACAAAAACCCTTGAATGAGTAGGTCTTTTAAACCTTTTGACCGGTAGTGTATGTGTAAAAAAAAATAGGGACCACAGTGGAAATACCTTTTTAACTGACAAAAAAAAACAACAATCAATCAATCCAAACTGTGCAGTGGCTATTTGATGAACGGAAAGAAACATCCGTTACAAAACACACAAAAAAGTTGAATGACATTCAGAGATTGTCAAGCCAACTCTTCTATACTGGGTAAGTCTACGAGATAGGGAGGGATGTAGTTTCTGTTTTTCGGGATTGACATGGCCTATTTGTTGTGGTGTTGAAAACGCGAACCATGACACTGAAGCGCCTCACGTCGGTATGCTTTGTTTATTGGTTATGTGGTGCATTGGCACAGAAACCTGTTACTGGAATATCCATTGCATATATTTTATATAATTATAAATATGGCATCAAAATGTTGAACATCTGATTTCCCGCTAGCTGATCATTGTCTTCAGTTGACTCTGATCGTAGTGTAGGCCTAATGAAATAGGAAGAGAGAGTGGGCTCGTCTGTGGTGGTCGGCGAACCCTCAACCTTCTGGCCGTACGACTGCATGTCGTCGACTGGGCCACAAAAGCATGCTGAAGGTCAAAGTCAATATCCACGTATATAAACACAGGATCGCTACACTGCCCTACATTGGCAAAACACAGTAACCACGAATTTATATTAAAAATATTTGATCTGTTGTAATGGCCAGGTATTATCTGATTCATGTGGTATTTGTTCTTCTGTCAGGAAACTAAGCCAGTTGATCAGAATATGTCATGGTGTATCAGAAATTGCTGTCTGTCTAAACAGAAAAAGACTTCAGTCAGATTTTGCAGTAAAAACAACCTGTTGCCTTTGTAGGGCAGTACTGTTGTTGTTATTTGTGATCTTAAATAATAGGGGAGGGTCATGTGAAAATATGATCCCTCCCCCCACAGTAAATGTTGAACCGTCCCTAAAGACTTCAGAACAAATTAATAAGCCATACATAACACATTGATAATGGATAAAAATGTGATGACTATGATCAGTGCTTGACTTAGGCGAAATAGGTACTCATTTTGGGTGCCGGTTCTGTTTGAATTTAGGTGCAGGAACTCCATAAGAAACACATTTTAGCCAAGTCAAGCACGGACTATGATATGACTGATATGTCGTTTCTCTTCAAATAAATAGTTTTAACCCCAAAATGTGCCAGTATCTTTTACACCACTGGATGACGCTCCAATCTTCCAAATTCCAACAGCCCTCCCTCCAGGCGATTAATTGTGTTGACGTCAGCTCAAGTGAAAGAAGGAAGCAAAGCGCTCAGTGTGGAGCCGTCAGTAAAAGTGGTTGTAGCGACAGCTTGGGAAAGCTCATAGATAGTACAGTGTGACCGACTCTCCCGCTCAGTGGCAAAATACAGTGCATTTGATTGAATAGGTATATATACATTGGATAGAGAGGAATAACGTTGCTTTTTGACTATGGCTGATGTCACGCAATTCAACGAGGGGACCGGGGACTTCGCGAAAGGGTTCGCTCGTAAAGGAGCTTTGAGGCAGAAGAACGTCCATGAAGTGAAGGACCACAAATTCACTGCGAGGTTTTTCAAGCAGCCGACTTTTTGTAGCCACTGCACCGACTTTATCTGGTAAGCGCTTTTCCTCTCCACACGGCCTTTGCCTGTTGAACGTTTAGGAACTCCGCTGTCTTCTCAACCAGCTATTCGGTTGTCACTTTCCCTACACAGCTAACTGTGCTGCACCGTTACGTATACTTTCCTTACTGGAATGTTTGGTCTACCACGCCAAAGCGGGACTTCTTAAAGCCTAAAATTTGACTAATGTGCCTCAATGCAAGTCCAAAGTAAATGAATCCGTTCTGCCTACGGTGGGCTAGATTCACTGTGAACATTGATTGTGACAGCACGCCTACTTTGATGTTTGTTACAAATGGTAAAAGTTGTATTTCTCCTAGTCCTCTTTTTTTGATAAATATTTTTAAATAACTTGCTGCCAACGAACTATATAGGCACTTAAACCCGAAACAAGTAACAAGTGGTAACTATTCAGGCTGTAGGGTGGTTGAAGACGCACCCATGTTGACAACCTTCCTCTTTTCAAGGTGGTGTGTTTGCTTAACTATGTATTGATAGCTACAGAGATATGTCATCTTGAGTGAGTGAACATAATTTGACAGTTACGACCTATGGCTGCTAAAATCCTAAGTAATGATTCTTGGGAAACACCTTAAACAGTTTAGGCTACTTGCTTTTTTTGACTCCGAGTCATGGAGACTACTGCTGTTTCTGCTTGATATTACTAACATGTTTGTATCTGTCTGTTTCATGCTACTTGTTATTTCATTACTCACTTTCGTCTCTTTTCACAGGGGATTTGGAAAGCAAGGATTCCAGTGTCAAGGTAATGAATGATGTCCAGTCACTCAGCTCCAGTCCACCATGCAGTGTATACTCGTGTGTTTTTGTACTGCATTAATTCAAGAGGACCAGTCAATTTGACTTGCATAGACTAAAGAATGTTGCAATTTGTATTGGAGTTACTTACCTTTCAAAGAGTTTGAGATATACGGTAGGCAATGTTCCCTCTAAACTGCACAGGCAGCTCCCATCAGACTGCAGCAAGCTTTTTTTCTTAAAGGGGCAGTGTTATAATTTGAGAGGGCCTTAAATAATAAGCTAAGTAGCCAGTAGGCAGAACGTAGCATAATTGGTCTGATTCTTTGTAATAATGGTATGGGAATAATAATGCATTTTATTTTGTCAAGTCGTTTATTGCATCAAAAAACACAACATTTTCAATCACCACCTTGTCTGAAGAACAAGTGGATAAACAGGTTTTTTCTAAAGTCTCATGGAATGTAGGCCTTCATTGAACACCACACATCGGCTGCTACTGTAGGCTTAATGATAGAACAGCTATTTCCATGTTAAAATGTTATGGGATGCATTTTTCTCCATTGTTTTTGAGGATAGGCCACTGGTAGGCCTGCACGATGATCAAATAGCCACAGTAGCTTACTTGGCTGCTGTGAACAGTCAATTAAAGCAGGTACAGCCTCAGTGTTCACAGTAAACACACGCCAGAAGTGGCACAGAATTTTCACAACATTCAAGTTTGCGCTTGCATTGACAAAAGAATGTTGCAATTCTTATTGGAGTTACTGTTTGAGTATGATGTCTTCCTTACACACACACACACACACACACTGGAATATGAAGTCGTAAATAACAGAAAAGAATGGTTAAAGTATCTGTGACGAAGCACTCAGAAGGTCTAATCACTCAAAGAAATGGCATGGATTGATGTTGTGACTGTTTTCTGTTTCCTTCCCTTTTCCAATCTCATTACCATTTCAAGTCATTTGAAGCAGTTCTTTAAAAAAAAAGTTATTTATACATGTTTAATAAGCCAATGACTCGCAACTTAGAGACTTTGAGACTCTTTACTCTCCGGGTGTTTTTGTTTGAGTCTCAGGAGTTTCTTCAAATGCACTTTGAGACTTAAATCATCTTAATTGGATTTATGCAGCTAATACTAGGGAATATCTTGACATTTAGTGGTTGTCTGTGTGAAGAATTGATTGTCTGTGATTGAAAAAAAATAGAAAATGGTTATTTATGATATCAAAGTGAGAACATTTACTATGTATGCTCTCCTCAGCTCTTGGAAAGACGGACCTAGTTGTTTTGAGGACTATTTGCTAAACGTTAAATGGAGAAATTAATTAGCATACATTATTCCCAGCTGACTAACTGGACTGACATGAAATCAAATCACACACGGCAATCTCATGGATGCCAGAGTTCAAATAGGCCTTGTAAAGGAAACAGAAATATGAGATTTTCTCTACAAAACCAAAGCCCTATGGGCCCCTGTCAAAAAGTAGTGCGCTACATAGGGAATAGGGTGCCATTTGGGACTTAGAATCTGTACTGTAGCCAGGCAGCTGAATCTGCTTGCGCTTTAACCAGGCTAGGTCAGAGGGGTTAATGGCATTTGCCTGTAGTTTGCCAAGTCTCCTTAGTCAGAGTGGGTATGTGTCTCTTCCATGTACCATCAATAATCTCAAACTTCTTGTTTACCGATTCCCGTCTGTTCACAGGCACTTAAATCTTTTGTCTTACTCATTCCCCCGTCTGAAGGCGCACATACACAATCCATGTCTCCAATTGTCTCAAGGCTTTAAAATCTTCCTTTACCCGTCTCCTCCCCTTCATCTACGCTAATTGAAGTGGATTTAACAAGTGACATCAATAATGGATCATAGCTTTCACTTGTATTCACTTGGTCAGTCGATGTCATGGAAAGAGCAGGTGTTCCTAATGTTTTGTACACTTAGTATATATTTCTGTATTCAGATTCAGTTTTCTAGTTTTAGATGGCAATTCTTTTTAAAGGGTAATGTGTTGCCGTGGACATTTAGTGCAGCATTATTTTCACTAACTCGAGCCAAGTCTTCACTAGCCAGATGTTTATTTTATGTTCTAAAAGCATTGTGGCCTGACCTGAAGATTTTAAATATAGTTTAATAGTGTACAATTGTGGTGCTTAGAGATTGTTGTTGTAAGTCCTTGATTGTAAATCCGGTTGTAAGCCACTATGGATGAAAGTGTCCGATAAATGACTATTTAATGTGTCTGATATCCCAAGACCGTTCTCATGCAGAAAAGAGAAACAACAGTAACTCCTCTGGAGACATCAAAAAGGAAATGGATCATTACAGGACGTTATCTGCTGTCTTGATCTGTCTAACATTTCTAAAGCTGACAATTAGCTTGGCAGCCAGAGAGAGAAATGTTGGTTTGCTAGAAAAGTTATTATTTTCTTGGAATCAGACTTTTTCTTATTATTTGTAAGCATTTCCTGCATGGGATGCACTTCCAATGAACTGATGTAATACCTGAGGAAAAACCCCACTCTCTGGAAGATAAGAATGTGAGCAAAGCAGGACATTTTCCTAAGGAGCAAACACTTCATTAACAACGTTACCGGTTGAATGCCAGTTAAGTATGTTGATATGCGCGTGGTGTCCCCCTCGGATATATGCCATCCTCTGAACATGAATGGTAGTGTAATGTGGAAAGTGGTGATCTTGCCAGCCAGTGCTGAGAGTCCCTGCCTCATGGTAAGTGCTGCTGCTTCAGCCAGCCAGGATGATGTTAACCTGTGATCATTGAGCCGTTGGTTGAATGTGATCCGTTCTGAAAGGATGTCTGCTGAGAGCTGCTGTTAAATGGCAGCAAAATACATCCATTTGCTGGAGTACGAGGATAAACACTCTCCAGAGAAGGCTTTTTGATCTCTTGGGGGTTCAGAAGCCCCTTGTCTGGAATATGACTGCTTTTATTGTTGTGGAGTGAGCGTGAGAGAGAGAAAGAGTGTGTGTGTGTATTAGGGTTGCACATTTTGCGGGAATATTCAGAGATGAACTTTCCGTGGGAATATATGGGAATTAACGGGACTATATGGGAATTAATGGAAATATATGCTAATTAATATTAATACCATTTAAATTTAGATGTTTTTTTGCATTGGATTTATTTACCATATCATATGGAGACGGAAACATAAACCTTTTACATTATCCCTGGACCTCCTCAATGTCCACCGCTTGAACATCAGACTGAGGCCTCATCTTCACTGTCACTTTCCAACCTTGTTGAGGATGGCTCGTTGCCCGGATGGCCACCAATTTTTCAACCCTTGTATTGGTCAGCCTGTTGCGGGCTTTGGTGTGTGTTCCCAAACAAGGACCAGTTGCGCTCTGAGGCGGCTGATGTTGGTGGGATTTGAAGGAGGAAAGAGCCTCAGATCCACAAATCCCTTCCACCAGGTGGCTGATGAGAAATGTTGGTACGACTGCCATATTGCCTCTACATCTCAAAGCCCTTGCTTGGAAATGTATTTCGCCAGACTGCCAAGAACCTTGCCCTCTTCCAGGCCAAGGTGATGAGACACGGTAGGGATGACACCATAGGCCTTGTTGATCTCTGCACCAGACAGGATGCTCTTGCCAGCATACTTGGGGTCCAACATTTACTGTACGCTGTGGCGTGTATGGGCTTCAGGCAGAAGTCTTCACACTTTTTGATGTATTTCAGAACGGCAGTTACCTCTGCTTGGAGCAACAGTGAAGTGGGCAGGGCAGTTTGGATTTCTTCTCTTACATCTGGGTGTTGCTGAACAGCTTCAATGTGGTGCTCTTATTCTTCTCACTTTGCTTGGTGAGGTAGATTGCTGCTATAACTTGATAACCATTTCCTTGGCTCTCTTGTAGTGTATCCATTGTTTTCAGTGCCATGATGTACTTGAGGAGCAGATTCAATGCATGAGCAGCACAGCCAATGGGTGTGATGTGAGGATAGGACTCATCCACTTTAGACCAAGCAGCCTTCATGTTTGCAGCATTGTCTGTCACCAGTGCAAAAACCTTCTGTGGTCCAAGGTCATTGATGACTGCCTTCAGCTTATCTGCAATGTAGAGACCGGTGTGTCTGTTGTCCCTTGTGTCTGTGCTCTTGTAGAATACTGGTTGAGGGGTGGAGATGATGTAGTTAATTATTCCTTGCCCATGAACATTCTACCACCCATCAGAGATGATTGCAATACAGTCTGCTGTCTCTATGATTTGTTTGACCTTCACTTGAACTCTGCATCCAGACAATGAGTAGATAAAGCATGTCTGGTTAGAGGGGTGTATGCTGGGCGAAGAACATTCCCGAAATCTCTTCCAATACACATTGCCTGTGAGCATCAGAGGTGAACCAGTTGCATACACAGCTCGAGCAAGACATTCATCAGCATTTCTCTGATTTATATTCCTCCATTGAGTCAAAAAAACTTCTGATTTCAGGAGGACCATGAAGTAGAGGGACTTTTGTTGTGAGCTCTGCCGCTGAGGGAACTTTATGCACTTGGCCAGATGATTCTGCATCTTTGTTGTATTCTTCACATATGATTTGGCACAGTACTTGCAAATGTACACAGCTTTTCCTTCAACATTAGCTGCAGTGAAATGTCTCCACACATCAGATAGTGCCTGTGGCATTTTCCTGTGAAGATTAGAAAAAAATTAGTAAAAAACAACAAATACAATTCCATGTACAGATAAATAGTTAAACAGTTAGATTAAACAACTCCTTTGTAAGATAAATGTTGTAAAATGAAACATGTATGGAAACAGGTGAATTAACACTCCTCAGTTAGCAGGCTCAAGCAAGCTAAAACCCACATGGTAGCAAAAACTAACTAGCAGAAATTGTTAACAAGTTAGAAATTATTTAAACACACTTTTCTGTAGGCTACTATTTACTAGTTAACAAAAAATAATGTATATCATGTCAAATATATTCACCCCACCTGGTATTGTACTAAAAACTTACCAGACAGCATGTAGTCCTTGGCTCAGACAGTGTAGTAGTGTGGGCTCAATAGCATCTCATTAGTGTGCAAGATCTTGAGAATCAGCTGTACATGTGCAGTGCACTCTTCCATCACATGTGATGGAAGAATGTACTGTGCATGCAGAGGGTTGCAATTCCATTGAATTGGGGATAGTTTAACCAAAATACACCACAAGACCTAGAATTGCCTTATGTATATCCACAAAAAAGGTTCACTGTTATAAGCTAACTCTTTTGATGAATTTAAGCAAAATTCCAGGGCTTCACTTCCCATAGAAAATTTCTGGAAATTTACTGGAAAGATTCCGACCCTTTGCAACCCTAGTGTGTATACTTGTGGGTGTGTTCGGGTTCCTGCATGCATGTGTGTATCGTAAATTGTATGTGTCCATACGTACGGATGTGTGTTGTACATCACGCGTTTATCTACGTATTTGTCTATGTGGAGCCTGTTCCCGGGCTTAGTAACTGTGATTGATAAAGACACTCCTCCACTTGTATGTGTGTCTTAGAGGTGTGATGCACTTTGCTCAGAGGCGAGGTACAGACATTATACAGACGTGATAAGCCTATCCTGTTGGGCTTTCTGTGCTGGCCTGAAATGAAGTTACATTTGATTTTCTGGAATTTGAAAATGTCTGTCTGGTATTAATACATTTGTTGGTGTTCAACTGTGAACTCGACATACAGTATCTGTGTTTCCAACATTTGTTAAATCGTTGCTTGCGAGACATTTAAAATGTGCTTGTCATATTGGTCTCCATTCTGAAGCCATTAGCTACCAATCCCCCGTGGATTATTTCATATCTGCTCTATTTAGACCACCTAAAGCAACATTGTTGATTAAGAATTCAAGATCTCTTCCTATCGTTCCGTTATGTCAGAAGCCTTAGCCAACAGAGATATCATATCCACTAGCTAACACTCAACAAGTCTTTTCCTTGGTTTGTAAACCGACACCTCACCTCACGGTCACAGTTGAGCTGTGCTGTCGTGTCACTACCATGTTACTCGCCCTCTCCAATTTATATGTTGAGCAAATACAACCAAAGTAAAGGTGAGGGGTGAACAAGCCCTCATGTTTACCCAAGTGCAAGTTGTCACCATGTGAGATGGTATCTGTGCCAATTCTTGTTCCCCTCAAGCAATCCTGTTTCTGCGGAATCCAATTCCACAAGTGAACCCGCAGGCGTTTTGTATTCATATCCCAGTTACATTGGAATTGCTGTTGCCACGTTGTAAACGTGTGCATAGTTCCACACCCAGCCTCTATAAACTGTACCATTTAAAACATGATAGCAGTCTTTCATCCAAATAGTAAGAATGTAGGTATTACCGCTAATATTGAATGGAGGAGTTAGCGTAAGCATTCTATTGATGGTTATTGGCCCAATTGAACATTTAAGCCCATCTAGGCACAGCATATACTGTACCTAAGCGTATATCAATTGATTCTAAAAATGAAATTACCATTGAGAAGTCACCTGCTTTTAGATCTTACATAATCTCCTGGCAGGCTTGTCCATACATTGATAGCAAATATTGAAACCATGTTAAACCAACCATAAAACCATTGGCTTCAAAACAACCTACCTCAGATGGGCTTTTAAGTGTTTCTCTCTCTACTACTACCTTCTCTTCCATTATGGTTGGAGTATGGATGGAGAAATGAAGCCCAGGGAATAGTGTCTTCATGGATGACCATTGATGGTTTGAAGGGTTGATGGAAGGGTTGACTGGGTCTCCTTTGACAGGTGGTAGTGGAGTTTACCCGACGCCTTCCAATGGTCTGTGGTTGGTGAGAGTGGACGAATAATAGGTTTCTTCGTGTGAGAGGAGCAATCTCCCAAGGGAGTGTTAGGAGCAGAGCAATGTCTAGGAATGTCTAGGGAACATGAATGAGATATGTGTGGATGGACAGTGTAGTGGTGCCATGAAAGTGAGTTTTTTTTTCTCTTTTGAACTTAAACAGTCGAATTAGGTTAGATCAGTCCAGACAAAACATGTTATGAAATGTTTTGAAGTGTCCTGCATATTTACATATAGCAAAGGTTTCAGTCATGTTCTCTCTAGTCAAAACGACTTAATACAACCAATAACCAGGATGATTGTCACACAGTGTACCACGGACAACCAAGCCTGTGTGTCTCTGTTCACTTTCATTGTGTTTGCAGACATGCACGTTGGGGCGGCAGGGTAGCCTAGTGGTTAGAGCGTTGGACTAGTAACCGAAAGGTTGCAAGTTCAAATCCCCGAGCTGACAAGGCACAAATCTATCGTTCTGCCCCTGAACAGGCAGTTAACACACTGTTCCTAGGCCGTCATTGAAAATAAGAATTTGTTCTTAACTGACTTGCCTAGTTAAATAAAGGTAAAATAAATAAAGAAAATTCTAACCAAACATTGACCTAGAGGTTCCCTGGAACCTTCCCTCCCTTTTGAT
The DNA here is from genome assembly GCF_016432855.1 of Salvelinus namaycush. NCBI lineage: Eukaryota > Metazoa > Chordata > Actinopteri > Salmoniformes > Salmonidae > Salvelinus > Salvelinus namaycush. Next base: position 16,987,618 of record NC_052345.1, read on the forward strand.
GAACAGTGGCCTCTCAACCCGCTCTCAGATCACGCTCCTGTGCTCCGGGCTTGTTTAGACAGTGCTAAGGGAATCCTTGTGCACATCCTGTGTTGACAGAGGACAGAAAGGTCAACTCTACCCTGTGTCCTTACCTGCAGTCCAGCAGGTGTGTATTCTAGTCCTCCCATCTCCCATAGGTACCGACGACTCCCATCTGCCTTCCCCTGTTTTGAAGTTTGTTTCTCAGCAGTACATTTTTGAGCAGGTCTCACTTTCTATTGCTGTAACGACTAGTTTCAGAGAGACCGATTTTTAGGTCTAGTTCCGGATTTAAAACATTCTCAATGGAGATTCTCCATCGAAAGTGCTATTTAGTCCAGGACTAGGGCTAATCTGTGTCCGAGAAACCTTTCCTTAGTATCCAAAAACCTTTATGGCCTCCGTGCGTAGGTAGGTAGTTTGTTATGGGGGACTACAGAACTCCTCATGTAACTATTTGGTCCTGTTTCATCTATCAGCCTCTCTATGCTTAACTTAGCCTGAACCTGTATTCTGCCTGTACTTTTGCAAGGTACAGTTATTTTTTTTCAATTTTTATTACTGACTCTTTGTTAATATAGAGTTTACAAATGTTTTGACCAAGACGAGTGACCATATACTCTTTCCCCACCATATTTCCCCTGGGTTTAATAGGCCTTATCTACTGTATAGTGAATACCATCTCTTCCTTAGGGACGTGTGGTGGCTTTATCACAAAGTCCACTTGAAATCAACTTTAATGGACAGTGTTAGTACCAGTCAGTGAGGCAGGGTTAGTGGGAGAATTTGCCATAAACAAACCCACTGCTGACACCAGTCGACAGGCAAAGGCCAACTGTGTCAACCAACCAGGGTTATGTGATTTATGCTGGCGTTGTGGATTACCAAACACATTGCCCTGGGCTATGCCTATAGGCTTTGGTTGCAGCCAGCGCATCGCCTCAGAGGCTGTGGATTGGTGCTTTCACAATAGGGCTCTCCTCCCCTGGGCTGAGTGCCAGAGAGCTTGGCCGCTACAGTGCACTCTGCCTTGGGTAGAGCAGATGTAACCAACCCCCCCCCCCCCCCCCCCCCCCCTCTCTCGCTCCTCATTATCTCCATTCCACAGCATCCTAAGGGAAATGATCAATAAAGCCCTCGGTTAGCGCCAGGCTCATTCTTATGTACTCTGAAAGCGGAGGTCATGACCTTGAGTTATACCCAAGCTGATGATTCAGATATAGCTGCTGCTCATCACAATAGTGAAAGAGAATACAGAGAGGGCTGCTAGTAGTGTGTGTGTGTCTCTCTCTCTCTGTCTATCGGGTTAGTCATCCAATCCACTCTGATGGCAGGGGTAACCGGGCAGATTAAAGGGATGATGTGAATACGCTGGCCCCGGGAGTAAAACCGCTTAACCTCCTAAACCTTCCATTGGTACAGCCTCTAGATCCTCCATCCACCTTAGGACACACAAAACCTAGACAATCCCTCGTTTCCAGCCCACGTATGCACACAGATACAACAGCACCTCTTGCCCCTAGGGCTGAGCAGAAAGAACAGAACAGAGCGATCCTCCATTACATCCGTTACCCTGACAGCTATTACAGTACAACAGCTGGATATCTAGGCTCATATCAAACCCCTCAACCACAACTTACTTTAGTGCCGGGCATTAAAATGCTGTATATGGACTATATCTGTTCATCAACTCTCCACAACTCACTTTAGTGCCGGGCATTAAAATGCTGTATATGGACTATATCTGTTCATCAACTCTCCACAACTCACTTTAGTGCCGGGCATTAAAATGCTGTATATGGACTATATCTGTTCATCAACTCTCCACAACTCACTTTAGTGCCGGGCATTATTAAAACGCTGTATATGGACTATATCTGTTCATCAACTCTCCACAACTCACTTTAGTGCCGGGCATTAAAATGCTGTATATGGACTATATCTGTTCATCAACTCTCCACAACTCACTTTAGTGCCGGGCATTAAAATGCTGTATATGGACTATATCTGTTCATCAACTCTCCACAACTCACTTTAGTGCCGGGCATTAAAACGCTGTATATGGACTATATCTGTTCATCAACTCTCCACAACTCACTTTAGTGCCGGGCATTAAAATGCTGTATATGGACTATATCTGTTCATCAACTCTCCACAACTCACTTTAGTGCCGGGCATTATTAAAACGCTGTATATGGACTATATCTGTTCATCAACTCTCCACAACTCACTTTAGTGCCGGGCATTAAAATGCTGTATATGGACTATATCTGTTCATCAACTCTCCACAACTCACTTTAGTGCCGGGCATTAAAATGCTGTATATGGACTATATCTGTTCATCAACTCTCCACAACTCACTTTAGTGCCGGGCATTAAAACGCTGTATATGGACTATATCTGTTCATCAACTCTCCACAACTCACTTTAGTGCCGGGCATTAAAATGCTGTATATGGACTATATCTGTTCATCAACTCTCCACAACTCACTTTAGTGCCGGGCATTAAAATGCTGTATATGGACTATATCTGTTCATCAACTCTCCACAACTCACTTTAGTGCCGGGCATTAAAACGCTGTATATGGACTATATCTGTTCATCAACTCTCCACAACTCACTTTAGTGCCGGGCATTATTAAAACGCTGTATATGGACTATATCTGTTCATCAACTCTCCACAACTCACTTTAGTGCCGGGCATTAAAACGCTGTATATGGACTATATCTGTTCATCAACTCTCCACAACTCACTTTAGTGCCGGGCATTAAAACGCTGTATATGGACTATATCTGTTCATCAACTCTCCACAACTCACTTTAGTGCCGGGCATTAAAATGCTGTATATGGACTATATCTGTTCATCAACTCTCCACAACTCACTTTAGTGCCGGGCATTAAAATGCTGTATATGGACTATATCTGTTCATCAACTCTCCACAACTCACTTTAGTGCCGGGCATTATTAAAATGCTGTATATGGACTATATCTGTTCATCAACTCTCCACAACTCACTTTAGTGCCGGGCATTAAAATGCTGTATATGGACTATATCTGTTCATCAACTCTCCACAACTCACTTTAGTGCCGGGCATTATTAAAATGCTGTATATGGACTATATCTGTTCATCAACTCTCCACAACTCACTTTAGTGCCGGGCATTAAAATGCTGTATATGGACTATATCTGTTCATCAACTCTCCACAACTCACTTTAGTGCCGGGCATTATTAAAATGCTGTATATGGACTATATCTGTTCATCAACTCTCCACAACTCACTTTAGTGCCGGGCATTATTAAAATGCTGTATATGGACTATATCTGTTCATCAACTCTCCACAACTCACTTTAGTGCCGGGCATTAAAATGCTGTATATGGACTATATCTGTTCATCAACTCTCCACAACTCACTTTAGTGCCGGGCATTATTAAAATGCTGTATATGGACTATATCTGTTCATCAACTCTCCACAACTCACTTTAGTGCCGGGCATTAAAATGCTGTATATGGACTATATCTGTTCATCAACTCTCCACAACTCACTTTAGTGCCGGGCATTATTAAAATGCTGTATATGGACTATATCTGTTCATCAACTCTCCACAACTCACTTTAGTGCCGGGCATTAAAATGCTGTATATGGACTATATCTGTTCATCAACTCTCCACAACTCACTTTAGTGCCGGGCATTATTAAAACGCTGTATATGGACTATATCTGTTCATCAACTCTCCACAACTCACTTTAGTGCCGGGCATTATTAAAATGCTGTATATGGACTATATCTGTTCATCAACTCTCCACAACTCACTTTAGTGCCGGGCATTATTAAAATGCTGTATATGGACTATATCTGTTCATCAACTCTCCACAACTCACTTTAGTGCCGGGCATTAAAACGCTGTATATGGACTATATCTGTTCATCAACTCTCCACAACTCACTTTAGTGCCGGGCATTATTAAAATGCTGTATATGGACTATATCTGTTCATCAACTCTCCACAACTCACTTTAGTGCCGGGCATTATTAAAATGCTGTATATGGACTATATCTGTTCATCAACTCTCCACAACTCACTTTAGTGCCGGGCATTAAAATGCTGTATATGGACTATATCTGTTCATCAACTCTCCACAACTCACTTTAGTGCCGGGCATTAAAATGCTGTATATGGACTATATCTGTTCATCAACTCTCCACAACTCACTTTAGTGCCGGGCATTAAAATGCTGTATATGGACTATATCTGTTCATCAACTCTCCACAACTCACTTTAGTGCCGGGCATTAAAATGCTGTATATGGACTATATCTGTTCATCAACTCTCCACAACTCACTTTAGTGCCGGGCATTAAAATGCTGTATATGGACTATATCTGTTCATCAACTCTCCACAACTCACTTTAGTGCCGGGCATTATTAAAATGCTGTATATGGACTATATCTGTTCATCAACTCTCCACAACTCACTTTAGTGCCGGGCATTAAAATGCTGTATATGGACTATATCTGTTCATCAACTCTCCACAACTCACTTTAGTGCCGGGCATTATTAAAATGCTGTATATGGACTATATCTGTTCATCAACTCTCCACAACTCACTTTAGTGCCGGGCATTATTAAAATGCTGTATATGGACTATATCTGTTCATCAACTCTCCACAACTCACTTTAGTGCCGGGCATTATTAAAATGCTGTATATGGACTATATCTGTTCATCAACTCTCCACAACTCACTTTAGTGCCGGGCATTAAAATGCTGTATATGGACTATATCTGTTCATCAACTCTCCACAACTCACTTTAGTGCCGGGCATTAAAATGCTGTATATGGACTATATCTATTCATCAACTCTCCACAACTCACTTTAGTGCCGGGCATTATTAAAATGCTGTATATGGACTATATCTATTCATCAACTCTCCACAACTCACTTTAGTGCCGGGCATTATTAAAATGCTGTATATGGACTATATCTGTTCATCAACTCTCCACAACTCACTTTAGTGCCGGGCATTATTAAAATGCTGTATATGGACTATATCTGTTCATCAACTCTCCACAACTCACTTTAGTGCCGGGCATTATTAAAATGCTGTATATGGACTATATCTATTCATCAACTCTCCACAACTCACTTTAGTGCCGGGCATTATTAAAATGCTGTATATGGACTATATCTGTTCATCAACTCTCCACAACTCACTTTAGTGCCGGGCATTAAAATGCTGTATATGGACTATATCTGTTCATCAACTCTCCACAACTCACTTTAGTGCCGGGCATTAAAATGCTGTATATGGACTATATCTGTTCATCAACTCTCCACAACTCACTTTAGTGCCGGGCATTAAAATGCTGTATATGGACTATATCTGTTCATCAACTCTCCACAACTCACTTTAGTGCCGGGCATTAAAATGCTGTATATGGACTATATCTGTTCATCAACTCTCCACAACTCACTTTAGTGCCGGGCATTAAAATGCTGTATATGGACTATATCTGTTCATCAACTCTCCACAACTCACTTTAGTGCCGGGCATTATTAAAATGCTGTATATGGACTATATCTGTTCATCAACTCTCCACAACTCACTTTAGTGCCGGGCATTATTAAAATGCTGTATATGGACTATATCTATTCATCAACTCTCCACAACTCACTTTAGTGCCGGGCATTATTAAAATGCTGTATATGGACTATATCTGTTCATCAACTCTCCACAACTCACTTTAGTGCCGGGCATTATTAAAATGCTGTATATGGACTATATCTATTCATCAACTCTCCACAACTCACTTTAGTGCCGGGCATTATTAAAATGCTGTATATGGACTATATCTGTTCATCAACTCTCCACAACTCACTTTAGTGCCGGGCATTATTAAAATGCTGTATATGGACTATATCTGTTCATCAACTCTCCACAACTCACTTTAGTGCCGGGCATTATTAAAATGCTGTATATGGACTATATCTATTCATCAACTCTCCACAACTCACTTTAGTGCCGGGCATTATTAAAATGCTGTATATGGACTATATCTATTCATCAACTCTCCACAACTCACTTTAGTGCCGGGCATTATTAAAATGCTGTATATGGACTATATCTATTCATCAACTCTCCACAACTCACTTTAGTGCCAGGCATTATTAAAATGCTGTATATGGACTATATCTGTTCATCAACTCTCCACAACTCACTTTAGTGCCGGGCATTATTAAAATGCTGTATATGGACTATATCTATTCATCAACTCTCCACAACTCACTTTAGTGCCGGGCATTATTAAAATGCTGTATATGGACTATATCTGTTCATCAACTCTCCACAACTCACTTTAGTGCCGGGCATTAAAATGCTGTATATGGACTATATCTGTTCATCAACTCTCCACAACTCACTTTAGTGCCGGGCATTATTAAAATGCTGTATATGGACTATATCTGTTCATCAACTCTCCACAACTCACTTTAGTGCCGGGCATTATTAAAATGCTGTATATGGACTATATCTATTCATCAACTCTCCACAACTCACTTTAGTGCCGGGCATTATTAAAATGCTGTATATGGACTATATCTGTTCATCAACTCTCCACAACTCACTTTAGTGCCGGGCATTAAAATGCTGTATATGGACTATATCTGTTCATCAACTCTCCACAACTCACTTTAGTGCCGGGCATTATTAAAACGCTGTATATGGACTATATCTGTTCATCAACTCTCCACAACTCACTTTAGTGCCGGGCATTAAAATGCTGTATATGGACTATATCTGTTCATCAACTCTCCACAACTCACTTTAGTGCCGGGCATTAAAATGCTGTATATGGACTATATCTGTTCATCAACTCTCCACAACTCACTTTAGTGCCGGGCATTAAAATGCTGTATATGGACTATATCTGTTCATCAACTCTCCACAACTCACTTTAGTGCCGGGCATTATTAAAATGCTGTATATGGACTATATCTGTTCATCAACTCTCCACAACTCACTTTAGTGCCGGGCATTATTAAAATGCTGTATATGGACTATATCTATTCATCAACTCTCCACAACTCACTTTAGTGCCGGGCATTATTAAAATGCTGTATATGGACTATATCTGTTCATCAACTCTCCACAACTCACTTTAGTGCCGGGCATTAAAATGCTGTATATGGACTATATCTGTTCATCAACTCTCCACAACTCACTTTAGTGCCGGGCATTAAAATGCTGTATATGGACTATATCTGTTCATCAACTCTCCACAACTCACTTTAGTGCCGGGCATTATTAAAATGCTGTATATGGACTATATCTGTTCATCAACTCTCCACAACTCACTTTAGTGCCGGGCATTATTAAAACGCTGTATATGGACTATATCTGTTCATCAACTCTCCACAACTCACTTTAGTGCCGGGCATTAAAATGCTGTATATGGACTATATCTGTTCATCAACTCTCCACAACTCACTTTAGTGCCGGGCATTAAAATGCTGTATATGGACTATATCTGTTCATCAACTCTCCACAACTCACTTTAGTGCCGGGCATTATTAAAACGCTGTATATGGACTATATCTGTTCATCAACTCTCCACAACTCACTTTAGTGCCGGGCATTATTAAAATGCTGTATATGGACTATATCTGTTCATCAACTCTCCACAACTCACTTTAGTGCCGGGCATTAAAATGCTGTATATGGACTATATCTATTCATCAACTCTCCACAACTCACTTTAGTGCCGGGCATTAAAATGCTGTATATGGACTATATCTGTTCATCAACTCTCCACAACTCACTTTAGTGCCGGGCATTAAAATGCTGTATATGGACTATATCTGTTCATCAACTCTCCACAACTCACTTTAGTGCCGGGCATTAAAATGCTGTATATGGACTATATCTGTTCATCAACTCTCCACAACTCACTTTAGTGCCGGGCATTAAAATGCTGTATATGGACTATATCTGTTCATCAACTCTCCACAACTCACTTTAGTGCCGGGCATTAAAATGCTGTATATGGACTATATCTGTTCATCAACTCTCCACAACTCACTTTAGTGCCGGGCATTAAAATGCTGTATATGGACTATATCTGTTCATCAACTCTCCACAACTCACTTTAGTGCCGGGCATTAAAATGCTGTATATGGACTATATCTGTTCATCAACTCTCCACAACTCACTTTAGTGCCGGGCATTATTATGCTGTATATGGACTATATCTGTTCATCAACTCTCCACAACTCACTTTAGTGCCGGGCATTAAAATGCTGTATATGGACTATATCTGTTCATCAACTCTCCACAACTCACTTTAGTGCCGGGCATTAAAATGCTGTATATGGACTATATCTGTTCATCAACTCTCCACAACTCACTTTAGTGCCGGGCATTAAAATGCTGTATATGGACTATATCTGTTCATCAACTCTCCACAACTCACTTTAGTGCCGGGCATTAAAATGCTGTATATGGACTATATCTGTTCATCAACTCTCCACAACTCACTTTAGTGCCGGGCATTAAAATGCTGTATATGGACTATATCTGTTCATCAACTCTCCACAACTCACTTTAGTGCCGGGCATTAAAATGCTGTATATGGACTATATCTGTTCATCAACTCTCCACAACTCACTTTAGTGCCGGGCATTAAAATGCTGTATATGGACTATATCTGTTCATCAACTCTCCACAACTCACTTTAGTGCCGGGCATTAAAATGCTGTATATGGACTATATCTGTTCATCAACTCTCCACAACTCACTTTAGTGCCGGGCATTATTATGCTGTATATGGACTATATCTGTTCATCAACTCTCCACAACTCACTTTAGTGCCGGGCATTAAAATGCTGTATATGGACTATATCTGTTCATCAACTCTCCACAACTCACTTTAGTGCCGGGCATTATTAAAATGCTGTATATGGACTATATCTATTCATCAACTCTCCACAACTCACTTTAGTGCCGGGCATTAAAACGCTGTAGACCTATATGGACTTTCTAATAACATAATACCTTGGTTTGAAAGCGAGGCAGTGACGTCATTTCTTTTGTACATACTAAAGTCAAATAGGCCATAAGCATACCCGAATGGCCTGAGAGCCAGGCAACAACCAAGCCGGGGTCATTTGGCCAATGCATTAGTAGCCAGGATGCCTGTGTCATGGATTGTCTCTACTTTGTAAATGACTTGCCATCGCCACTGCTTAATCCAGGCCATTTCCAGGGCTGTGTGGGTGGATTATGGCTTTAGATCCAACAGAGCTGCTGTGTCTGTCTGTCTTTGTGGCCAGGCGGACATGGGGAAAGCCTGCATGGCCGGAGATCCCTTCAAAACAGCCCAAATGTGTCAGTACTACCGCTGTGTGCCTTTTAAGCTAAACCAGACAGGCAGCACCATGCTGTGATGGGGGATCCCCAGAGAGTTGGAGCGATACCCAGCTACCCACACTGACCAGAAATGACCTTACAAGACAAACGGACATTTTGGATTTCTGTTAAAACCTCTGTTTTTGACAATGTAGCTGTACCGCATGGAAATGAAACCCATCCGTTCATGTTGAATTATTTACTCACTAGGGGAAATGCTTTTTGATATGTGAACAGGGTACGTTAATATTAGAGTGTCAGTGAAATGTAGCCGTTTTGCGTGCCAAACATGGCCAGATGTATTGATGAGAGACTGTATTTCAGGGGGATATGCTTTCAGACCACCCAAGACATCTCTGTATAAAGTGCAATTGAACATAATCATGAACCAATGGACTAAGAGCGTCATTATCTACCTCTGTGCACGTTCATTCAAATCTTGTACGCCAGAGAATTCCAGCAGGGTTGGAAATGCATCCACGGACACCTGTATGGCATGAGATAATAGCCTACTGTTTACTTGCTGATACATGATTGATCCAAGCCGGTTTCACAGTATGGGGCTTTGAAGTGACTAGGCAAGCAATCAAACAAAGAAGACAGCCAGAGCTTTGATGGCAACCCTTGCCGAGACAGGCAGAACATTTTAGTTGTTCAGAATCACTTTTCTCTTGGTCGTCAGCCTGAAATCAAATATAACAGGTGTTCTTGTTCACATACATTTCTTCTCAGAGAGCGAGTGATGGAAAAAGGAGGAATAAGTGACAGAAAAGGGAGACTGGAGGAGAATACAGACATAAGGCCCTTAGGACTATCACCAGTGTCTACTCCACAGTATGCTTTGTACTCCCGCTACTCATACTCTAAGAATAATATTGACAATGTTACCGCTGGCATCCTACACCAGATGACGTCATACATCAGATGAAAAGCTCCCTTTGCTGGACTATGTTTTTCCACTAGCAAAGTGCCGGAAACTTTCCCACACTAATCCTTGGAGCCAGGTCCTTTGATCTTGTTGCCTTGTCCATTGAGAAGATGCATCTGCACAGTGCAGCTCTCATCCCAAAGGAAAGAGGCTGCTAGGTTCTGGAGTACGTTTGCTGGGGGACCTTAACGCTTCTTCTGTCATACAGTTATGACTTGGCAGGCTGGTCATAACAGAATCAGGTTGACAACACACAGCCACGCCAGTGGGAGAGAAAGCATAAGCATACAGGATGAATGGGAGTGTTGAGTATGTCATGTGTCCTGATTTGCCAGGGTCCTTGTTCGCTATGGTTCCGCATCACGTCATGTCTTAGAACAGACCTAATAACAGACCTAAACCGTGTGTTGTTCACGATAATCCACAGGTTCTCATGTCTTATTGCTAAAATATAGCCAGATTTAAGAATCCGTAATCAAATATTTATTAAGTTGTACTTTTAAAGCTGCTGCATGTATTTTATGTGAACCGACAAAATTCACATAGAAATATGAGTTATAGATCGGTCATTCTCATTGAAAGCAAGTCTAAGAAGCGGTAGATATCTTCTATGTGCGCTATTTCTATGCTTCCCGTTTCGTTTTTACTTCTTTTTACAAGTTTTGTACACCAGCTAGAAGCAGCCTAAAATACAATATTTTTGGTTATGGATAATATATTTCACAGTGGTTTAGATGGCACAATGATTCTCTACGCTATACTTGCTCGTTTTGTCACGAACTGAAATTAGGAGAACTGTTAGAATTTTAGCTACCAGGAAATGGCGTAGCGATTTCTGCATAGTGCATCTTTAAGTTGTCAAACTATTATATTAAGTTGTATTGAACTGCTAGCTTATAGCCTAGAAATTACTTTCAGATACCAAGATGCTTTCTGTCTTTTCAATGGCTCTTTTGCTTATCGCTCACCAGTATTGTGTTGTCAGACAAAGAAATGCATTGAAGGTGTCATCCAATTTGACTCATGTTTACATGGTCTGGGCTTGTATTAATGTTGTGTTTGCGGAGCAAAATGACTCTAGGGTAAATAGAACAGAGACACTCCACTCGTGGCAACTAGAGAGATGGACACTTCCTTGTAACCTGCCAATGTCAACACGTCTTATCCTCTAGATCCATAGGCTTTCTATAGAAAGCACAAATGGGTGCTGTAGCTACTGTATTTGCAACTGTCACTTGAGCCATAATTCACATAACCTTACCTCACTTTGCTCTGCCTTGGGTCTGAATGTTGTGACATTTGTAGATAAACTGGCTTCCTTTAAAGATGCAATATGCAGACAAAATTTGAATAGGTTGCCTAATTTCAGTTTGTGACAAAACAAGCAGTCATTGTGCAGACAATCATTGTACCATCTGAACCGCTGTGAAATATCTTAAACATGACCAAAAATACTGTGTTTTCAGATGTTTAAAGCGGATGTACAAAACTGAAAGTAAAAGATGCAAAAACTAAACTTAGGAACAGAAAGCATAGAAATAGATTACATGGAACAGATCTGGCGCTTTTTAGACTTGCTTTCAATGAAAATGACAGGTCTATAACACAAATTTCTATGTGAATTTGGTCGGGTCGCCCAAAATGTTACATATTGTAGCTTTTAAGTAAATTATTGAGGTGTAGGTAAGGCGGCTTACAGCATATCATGCCGCTATTCAGCTGCCTGCTCTAACAGCAGCTTTTACTGTAAATAAAGTGAATCAAATGCTTTTTAATAGTACGTGGACTACATACATTAAGGCGAATCCCTTTGTGGTTATGCTCCTGAGAAGTGAGCTTATGAGGGTTTAGCGCTCTACTCATGATCAATACCATGAGAAAATCCCTCTCTCTACTCAATGTGAGTCTCTATGAAAACATGGAGTGACACGCGCAAAATGTCCCACATCTGCACGCAGGGCACTTGACCATCAGCTGGATTTCCCTTTACACCATTTAACGCCGACCCTCCGCCGACCAGATGAACTTGGCAACATCATCCATTTTCTAGAGCTTTCTGGAGCTTCCATGCTACGTCAATGATCATTGATCTCTGTCGTCCCCGGACCTAGTAAGTCTTAACCAGGCTCTCTCGGGGCTTAGCGTCTAATGATGCTCTTCTAGAATGTCTTCTAGTGGATCTATGCAAAGTGTCTCAGAGTAGGAGTGCTGATCTTGGACCAGTTTTGTCTTTTAAATCATAATGAATAAGAGGGGTGACCTGATCCTAGGCCAGCACTCTTACACTGAGAAGCTTCATAAATACGGGCCCTAGTTAAAGCATAGCTTGTTTTAATAGGACTCTAACCATCCACTTCATGAAGCTGTTATGACGTATAAAGGGGGAAACTGGAGAGGGGTAAAATGCCCCCTGTGGGTCCAGGGATATGATGGCAGAGGAATTTTAACACTAGAACAGCTGGGCCGCGACCCGTCTTCAACCTAATGAGCAGCCATTCTGACTGCAACATTCTAACAGTGTAATTTAATACATTTCACTATTAGAATACACTTTTTATTTCAAATAACACGATAGCATTTTCATTAGTTTATGCTACTGTAGGCTATAAGTAAAAACACAACTTCAAGTGTTCAATCAAATTTGTCGAGTGCCTTCGTTACAACTATGAAACAGAAACAATATGCGTTTGAACATGGTAACAGCTTCTTTTTATACTGATAAAATAAATACCCCAACCATAGTCAGCAAGGCGCGTGGTCAAATGATGAAAACATCCGTAGCCTAAACATCATTATAAGTGTCAAGTGGCCTTGATAAATAGTGTAAGTCATCACAAAGCAAAAATGGCATTATAATGAATATAAATGTCGATATGACAGCAGTCAATTTTTGTCTGCTTGTGCTTACATTGGGTGCGTCTGTAGTGCGTAATAGTCTCTGGTTTCCTCTTTATTGTGTTCCTGTCGTCTTGTCATTCTTCAGCACCGTAGTGTAGTACAGTGGCTGTGCAGGTGCCTTATTTTGTGTAGAGGGAGGGAGCTCCCGGCTCCCTTTGTTCCTTGTGCCGGCAGATGACAGTGAAGATAATAAATTTTGCCAAAGTAAGGTTCCACAAGCCCCCTTCCCAAATTCTCTGACATATTGAATACCGTTCAGCAGTTACAATTACGCACTCTCTCACTGTATAGCTTACTACAAGGAGGGCAGAGTACACTGATAAGACCGTTTTGGATTCAGTGGACTGATATAGGGTACATACCATTTTTGAGATTATAATTAGAACAGATTGAGCCAGTTAAACTTCAACATTAGGAAGGCGATTCTAATGCTTGGTGTAATGTTATGCTTTTTTCCCCCCCAAATGGTGTGTTTCGAGTACGCTCAGATGTGTGGTCCTTTATGAGAGGGGGACGCCAAATTGAGCCAGTTTACCCTTGAATTCAGATCTAAATTGAACTCAGGCTTGTAGTTACATGTCATTTAATTTGTCAAAAATGTAGGCCTAAATAACTGATAATTCACAACCTTGTATCTTCCACATTATAATCAGAAGGTAAGACAATAGACATGGTCTCAGTTGTAAATGTTCTGTTTCACCAGAGGCCTAAGCTCATATTATCAGTATCTATCAATCGTAGCACTGCGTGTGCCTCACTGTTGTCACTTCCACCGACCTTTTCATTAATGGTCCTCTATTGAGCTGATCCAGGAACTGCTCTCATCTCGGTTTCATGTATCTGGAGTGGTATCTAGTGTTCTCAGGTGGTCCTAAGAACCTTTGCCATTGTTCTGCTCCCGTAGTCGATGATGGGGAAGCTGTGTTAGGCTAAGCTTCTTGGGACAAATACTTGGTTTGTGAAATATCGGAAAACACTGTGGCCGCTTTTGTTGTAGGGGAGAGTACATTTGAAGTGAAACTGAAAGAAGGCAAAGTTTTTTTTTTTTATGAGCTCTTGTTGGCCGAGACCTTATTTTATGTAATTGCCACCGATTTTTTTTTTTGGGGGGGGTTGGGGTTTGTTTTTTAACTCAAACGTCATCAAGACTGAATGCTATATCAAAAAGAGACCAGTTGAGGATTAATATCGAAATCCTCTATTAATATCGAAATCCTCTCTAAAAGGCTTCACCTTTTCCATCATTTCCTGGAACAGAAATGTTCCTTTAAGCACATTGTTCATCAAGTCCACGAACATATCACTCTAGCTCCATTTGACAGATTAGATGTACGGCTTGTTCTGAGCTATTGTATGGTTTAGTTTGAAAGCTCCGTACAAAAGTACATCTGAGCATGGTGTACCTTTTTTAAAATACAAAGTGGTTAGCTGTAACCACTGTAGGGACTAAAGAGGATCGCTATAACTACTGTATTAGGCGCTAACGAGGGCAGCTATGACCACTGTATTAGGAGCTAACGAGGGCAGCTATGACCACTGTGTTAGGAGCTAACGAGGGCAGCTATGACTACTGTATTAGGAGCTAACGAGGGCAGCTATGACCACTGTATTAGGAGCTAACGAGGGCAGCTATGACTACTGTATTAGGAGCTAACGAGGATCGCTATGACCACTGTATTAGGAGCTAACGAGGGCAGCTATGACCACTGTATTAGGAGCTAACGAGGGCAGCTATGAACACTGTATTAGGAGCTAACGAGGGCAGCTATGACCACTGTATTAGGAGCTAACGAGGGCAGCTATGACCACTGTATTAGGAGCTAACGAGGGCAGCTATGACCACTGTATTAGGAGCTAACGAGGGCAGCTATGACCACTGTATTAGGAGCTAACGAGGGCAGCTATGACCACTGTATTAGGAGCTAACGAGGGCAGCTATGACCACTGTATTAGGAGCTAACGAGGGCAGCTATGACCACTGTATTAGGAGCTAACGAGGGCAGCTATGACCACTGTATTAGGAGCTAACGAGGGCAGCTATGAACACTGTATTAGGAGCTAACGAGGGCAGCTATGACCACTGTATTAGGAGCTAACGAGGGCAGCTATGACCACTGTATTAGGAGCTAACGAGGGCAGCTATGACCACTGTATTAGGAGCTAACGAGGGCAGCTATGACCACTGTATTAGGAGCTAACGAGGGCAGCTATGACCACTGTATTAGGAGCTAACGAGGGCAGCTATGATGACTGTATTAGGAGCTAACGAGGATCGCTATGACCACTTTATTAGGAGCTAAAGAGAACAGCTGTAACTTCTACTGGACCAGGTTGCTCACTTCCTCAGCCTTTTACCACACAAGCTACCTAGTTATTAACTGTAATTTAGCTGCTTTGCTGGCAGTGCGATCTGAAGGAAGAATAACAAGACATTGCTTACAATCTCATTACAACATGTTGCATGCCTCGAATGCAGCTGAATGAAACTCACCAGTCCTAAATGGAATCTCAATATGGGGAAATGGCATCAGGAATGAAAATAATTTCCATGAAAATGGGGCATATGGAGATGTGGAAATAGCCTACAAGGGCATTTATTACCAATCTGTTTGTGTAGGTAATGCAACGTTGTGGTGAATAATATTCAGCGAACAAGCCTAGAAGATTGAAGCCAATTATGCTTCCCCCGCTTCCAGAAGTCACAGCGATGCCACTTCCATGTTATCTGAAACTTTGGCCTGTGAGCCTATACGACAACAAGCTGCCAGCCAATTAAGCTAATATTTTTAGCCTGAAAAGTACATATTTGTCAGAGCAAGCCAACCTCGCTCTACCAGTCTGTAGCTGACATTGAGGCTGAGGTGGAGTGATGGTGCTTTCTGGTTGACGAGCATAGCATAGTGTAGCCTACAGTATCATAGTGTTGTCTACAGTAGCATTGGCTAGCATAGCATAGCCTACAGTAGCATAGCATTGCCTTGCCTAGCGCTGTACTGGAGCCTGCTCTGTGACATTCCCCAGTATTAGCGGTGGCAAAAACCAGGCGCTAATCTGAGCTGCTTCCCCAAACTCCATTAATTACCTGCTAGCGCTCTGCTCTGTGTGACAGTGAGGGGCTTTGGGGAGGAACGTCATTGTTGTTGCTGTTTGGGCTGATGTCTGTGTAACATCAAACTATTCATTTACACCTGTTAGCAAATTCTAGTCCATATTTTCTCTCTTTTTGTATCGTGTTCTCTCTGTTTCGCCTATACCTTTACTTTGGATAATATGACATGAGCTTTTACACTTCTTCAATCAGAACGGCCTAACACATTTTTCCTGACATTTTGTTGAACAAATGCTTTTATGCCATTCTCAAAACACTTCAGCTGCACTGTTTAGGGGGTAAATGTCAGACAATTTTATAGACTGTGGTTGTTTTCCCCTTGTTTATTTTACAGTCTCCGTTCTAACCTCACTTCTTGCCCTGATCAGATTGCGAAGAGTTGCTTATGTCTGTGTAACTAGGGCCCAGAGTTAATTTTTTTTCCTGGCCAGGTCACATGGTCAAGAACAATTTTTAAGTATAACCATTATGCACTCATTTGATGTTACTCTCTAATCTCCCAGCAGTTTATGAAATGATGCAGGTTTGATAGATGAGTGCATCCATCTAATCAGTCATACAGCTGGCAGCATCGCATGACACATGGATCCTAGCGCTAAAGGTGTGTTGGACTGTTAGCCCACTTTGCAACTAGGAGGATCAGGATGCTTTTAACATGGAGATATGAAGAGAAATTAGTTATGTAATCCATAGGAGGCGCAGCCTGGCCCTTGGACATTAACACAGGGATTACTGTCTAAATGCATTACAGGTCTATTAGGTAGATGATGGAGTGAAGACTAATGCACCAGACTCAAAATTACAATGTAATCTGGACTTTAATTGCCTGGATTTTTGTTTTGATAATGTTATAATCTAATGGAAGAAAAAAAGGATTTATCTAGAACAGGAACAGGGTCGAGTTGAATCTTTTTAATCCTATAATCCCATTTTAGTAGGGATGATATGGTACAGTGTAATGCATTGGTAAGAGGCTGTTCTTATTGTTGTGTCTGCTACGCAGATTATTTTCTTTGGAAATGATGGTGTTAAGCAGCCACAGACAGCATACAGACTGCCATATCAAAAGAATATGCAGCGAAAAGTATAAAGCACATGTCAAAGATCTTCTATTATGTGATATAGGCCTACATGCATAGTGTTGAGACTGTTTGTGCAAACAGCATTCATTTGACTTAGTGGGAGTTATTCTCATTGTGTGGTTGCTATGTTTTTTAGAGTCTGCTTTATTGTTGAAACACTCCAGGCTCTCAGAGGAAGGATATATTTCGGGGGGAAAAAAACATTTTTTAGGGCTTCTTTCATTTTTTTCATATTAAATCACTGTGACAGGCTCTGCTTTGCAGTAATTTCCTTCTTCAAACCTTAAAAAAGAGAAATAGAATTTGCAGCATTTTTTGTACCTTGTTTTTAAAGGCCTGGGGGGCTTCTTTTCTTCCGATGTGGCACTATCCATTTGGATATGATCCTGGAACTTGTTATCTCTGCATCTGTGATATGTGCACTATGGTTGCCAAGGCAGCGGGCTTGGCTGGTCCAGGTTGAAAGTGGTTAAGTCACAAATGGCCCCCTTTTCCCTATATAGTGCACTACTTTTGACCAGTGCCCACTATGTAGGGAATAGGGTGCCATTTGCGACGCAAGCAGTGTGTCCTCCCAACTGGTACTGCGAAGAGACAGAGGCCAAGCCAAGCCATAGTGAGGATATAACTCTCTGTTCAACTTGACAACACTACAAATGCATAGCATTTTCACTCCAACATAGAACATATGATGATTTTATTGATCATAGTCATAGAGGGTCGTGATTCTTAAGTCCGCCTGCTTGCAGGTCTGAGAATATTTGATTGGTTCCCAGGAAGCATTGCATCCTAGAATATTTCTAATTTCTCTCATTTGATTGGTTCCCAGGAAGCATTGCGTCCTAGACTCTTTCTCATTTCTCTCATTTGATTGGTTCCCAGAAAGCATTGCTTCCTAGAATATTTCTAATTTCTCTCATTTGATTGGTTCCCAGGAAGCGTTGCGTAATAGACCTCTTCTAATTTCTCTAATTTCCAATCCCGACTTTCCATCTGAAAAGGACCTTATTATGGAACCACAGTCTTGTTGTTGTGAAGGTTGAAATAGGTAAGGGACAATGGCATAGGTAGACACTTCGGTAGCAAGTTTGCGGTCAGCACAATGTCCACCTATTATTGGCAGGAATTGAAAAATTCCTCTGTGGATTTGAATTGAAATGTCAAGTTATTAGTTGAGCTGCGATTTGAGGCATTAGCTGCTTCCATCCTTTTAGAGCCAATATCATTGTGTGTGGATTGATGCACGCTCTTTGCTACATGGCCTTAAGGGAGACAATATTTGCAAATGTATTGACATTTTCTCCATTGTGCATCCACAACTCTGATGACAAGCTGCAGTTAGTCTCAAACATACACTTAAAACTAATACAAATACTGCAATTGCTGTCTTCCAAGTTTTCATTTGAGTCATATGGTTCATGAACTTAACATTGCGATTTTTAGAAAGACTTTAGAAAGATTTTAGAAAGAGTTCTCAATGTGTCCGCATTCAGCTTAATACATATTTGAAAGTATAATGTGTTATCATCAGGCTTCACATATTCAATCGAATTCTTGTTTCAGTCACAGAGAGTACTGCTCTATGCATACATTCAACATCAATAGTCTCTCGCTCTTACATTTACTGAAAGCCCGCTCTCGGAAAACATTACCGAATAACTATCGACCCATTCTCCTGTGATTTCCTTGAGAACTCTGCCTCTCTTTCCACAGCCAATGTCTCCAGCCCAATCTAATGGGCTATACGCTTCAGCCTTGATTAAACTATCACACTGGCCCGGACAACACGCAGGGGGTGAGATGGAGACATTTCTCTGTGTGTGTGTGTGTGGGTGGTAGAGCCATGGAGCTGCTGATTGGATCTGTCACACTGCTCAAAACCTCCACCCAATGACTCCAGTGGAAATTAAGCCATAGTCAAGTCTCAGTTCAACCTATAAACACAATTTCTGTGTTTATTAAGATTCGTGTGATCCTGGTTTTGATTACTGCTGAGTAGAATGTGTCAGTGGTGGATATATGAAGAGATCAACACATTCTGCTCCCATAGGGCGGCGCGCAATTGGCCCAGCGTCGCCCGGGTTAGTGTTTGGCCGGGGTAGACCTTCTTTGTAAATAAGAATTTGTTCTTAACTGACTTTCCGAGTAAAATAAAGGTACAACAATATATAAGGTTACTACTAACACGGTAGTAGTTCATGTTCTATACATTATGCAGTTAGGTAGGTATCTATTATTAAACGATGCAAAGTAAATGAGCATGTAAAGTACATTCAGTAGATTTGCACTCGTCAGACAGCGCATTGGATTTGCGCCATTGTAGAAGCACACGGGATTTGCGTCCACGCGCGACAGAACTGAATCAGTAGTGGAGATGTTACATGTGTCTCATTGGTATTGCAACAGGTTGTCACTGCGTTTTAAGTCAACTTTGTGACATGGAAAGTGAGAGATGCATATTGCAGGAGTATGAAAAGGCTTTCGGGAAGGCGTTGAACAACATCAACACAGTTCTCACCTGGCAGGTTGTTTTTGCACGGCACGCTGTAGTGAGAGTGGAGCGTAGCGTTATAGACGTGTCAGTGAGGTGAAATGCGATCTTGTTTTCTCTCACCTCCTGACCACAGAACATCATATCACTCCCACTCCAGCGGGGAAACTGAACTGAGCCTTTGTTTGTTTCTAGACTCAGTGCTATGCTTTGTAACAACGGATAATGTATGATTTGCAAAAGTTACTACATTACCTGGTTCTTTGCATTCACAGGCTTATGTGGCATGGAGTTTTTAACATTTTGGATCTGCATCCAAAGTCTATTACCTCTCTGTGGGTTGGCAAAGGACCAAATGCAACCGTCTCACAGTCTGAATGACAATATCAAATGCAACCGTCTTCCAGTCTGAATGACAATATCAAATGCTTGTTGGATTTGATGAACTCAGTTTCATTCTCCAGTGGTTCCACCCGATTCATACCAACTCAAATCTTTTACAGGCCTAATTCATGGCAATATCAACCACAGACTAGATACTGCACTCTGTGTCATACATGCACCTGATAACTGGTACAAGTCAGAACGGTTACAATGGGAAACGTTCTAGGTTGTTTTTGGCGTGTTATTTCCTGTGGTGTTTCTCATGTGCGCCTGCCTGCTTGGTGCACTGCTCCAGGGACTCTGCAGAAAGTGTTCATCAGGTCGGTGACTTTTAGCCGAGGTAACCTAACCGCTTCCTGCCCTCCTCAATCCTCACCGTTGTTTACTGTCTGGTCTTTTAATCCTGCTTAATCTCTCAACTAGAGCATTAAACTGGATGCAGTACATGGTTGGAACCTGGGTACTATTAAGGGTAGTTGCTTCCGCCAAAGGGAGGGGCGAAATAGGCCACCTCCATGTATTGTATTGGTGTTTTCGTCAGCAGTTGCTGTGTTTTTGAAGGTCTAAAAATGCATCTCTGAATCGTGCTGACGAAGATAAGACGAGGCAGGTTTAGGAAGCAAACTCTGGTAGATTAAGATGTTTACACACACTAATGCACGCACGCGCCCACACACACAGGCACACACACAGATCCCTCTTGTCTGAGAGACTTACCATGGGCCTAGAGGGTGTGGTACAGGGTTTTGTTTAACTTAATTAAGGTAGGGAATTGGGATCGTGGCGCTATCACGGCTCAGCGTGTCCCGTGGCTCATTTGCTAATCCCAGACAGCTCTGAGAGGTGGTAGTAGTAGAGCCATTTATATTCATTAAACACATCCCCTCTAACATGCAAGTGCACATGAGAACAGTGTCACACACACTTTAACACTAGACTACACACTCCAATAAAATACCCTTACATGTCAAACTATTACTCAAAACCCAATGGGAAGGTATACCCGTCTCCACTTTACTTTGTTGACGCCTTAAAAGTTCCTCAGAGAGACAACAGGAAATTAGATGGATCCTGTTGTGACTCACCTATAGCCTGGAGGTGTCTACAAGGTCTCTAAAAGCAGCGATGTAGTATTACTGTAGATGGGCCCTGAGTTTTTCCTGGTCAGGTCACATGGTCATAGGAGGCATGGCTTTGACCATACAGGAAGAAGTGCAGAGATGGATGCCTGATGTTTTTGTATGAGTATTTCTGTTCGTCTGTCCTCCTTGCAGCCTGGTAGTGGAGATGACCCCCGTCATCAACACCGCTATCCAAACATTAGAAGCTGTGTTTATTGTATTGAGTCCATAACCCACAATTTACCCCTTCGTACCCTCCCTTCATCCTCCTTTTCTACCCAGTGCTGACATCATCCAATAAGGGGGGGGGGGGGGGGGGGAGCAGTGGAAAATAATACCTTATTTTTATGTAGATCTTTTTAGAGTTCCTGACTTCAGTGAATTTCCATTCAATAGTTTTGACCGTAGTGCAGATTAACCAATATATTAATTTTTTTGCGAATTACTGCTATGTACTTGTCTGATCAGGCTAATGAGGGCATTATTGTGAACAGCGGTGTGATGAAAAACAGAGTATTTTTTGTCGTATTACCGGTGATTCAGTTGAAGATTTTTGCCACACAGTATTGTGTTGAGAAGCTTTGGGATAGATGCAGCACATCTTTTAGTCAGAACGGTACAGTATAAATTATGTCCATTGTGGTATGGGTCAGATTGACCCGCACAGTTTAAACTCACTCAAGATAAAGAATCAAGTAAAAACAGCCCAAACTTTATTTTGTCTTGTCCGACCTTTCAGAAAGAAGAAGTACAAGAACATTTGATTAACATATTTCCTTTCTCACGAACAAGCATTTTCTGTTTGGAGCTCATTTGTGTCTCTGTGTCAGAGATCTGCTGCTCTCGCACTGAGAAGGAGAAGCTTGGGAAAGCTCCTTTTCACCCAAACATCATAAAAGTGCAACCAGAACCAGTCAAAACAAAATACATCAAAGACACTTGTTTATTTTGGACCTGTGCAAATATCTATACACATGTAAGCCTCTGGGTCAAAATTACCCACAACATCATTGTAATGAACACGAGGGGAGACAGAGAGCTGGTTTCAAGCACAGAGCGCAGCAGGTGTTTATTGCAAAGGACCACAGGAGGTGTTTATTGCAAAGGACCACAGGAGGAGGCAGGTAGCTAGGTCCAGTGGCAGGCAGGTCATACACAGGGGGTCCAAAAGGGCAACAGTACAGGCAGGGAAAAGGCTGGTAACGTAGTCCGGGAGATCAGGCAATAGGTAGATAACAGGAAATCCGATAGGCTAAAGTACAGGCAGGGAATAGGAAAAAGGCATCGTTAGTGAGGCAGGCCAAAACTATAATACACTGGATGAGTAAATCACGGGAAATACCAGCGCTCTGAAAGACGTGTGTCACAAAACAAACAATACCTCACAGTGATGGGGTGCAAAGAACTGAACTAAATAGTGTGTGATAATGACATACAGCTGTGTGAACAGGTGATTAGAATTCAGGTGATTGGGATCTGGAGAGTGAGCTGCGTTCAGTGGATCTAGGTGTTTGGAAGTGTGGGCTGGAAAGTGGGCTGCGTTCAGGGGATCTACGTGTTTTGAGGGTGTGAGTTGGAAGCAGACGTTACAATCATGTTTGTATACAAAATCTACAGACATTCCACAACCAAACAGTGTGTCCACATTTTGAATTTAGGTTCATGACCCTAAATGAGGAAAAGTAATTTGATTAAATGGAGAAAATGAGAGGGTAACTAGTATTTTAGACAACTCACAAGTGGAAATGGGTCAAATTGATCCGCGACATAATAGGAGGGTTAACTGAAGCCTTGTCATTGCTGATGCACATACAGCTCGATGGAGCTTTTTAGCTGCAATAGGCTACTTTTTGGGTGACCCGACCAAATTCATATAGAAATGTGTGTTACAGACCTGTCATTCTCATTGAAAGCACGTCTAAGAAGTGGTAGATCTGTTCTATGTGCGCTCTTTCTATGCTTTCCGTTCTTAAGTTTAGTTTTTGTGCCTTACTTTCGGGTTTTGTACACCAGCTTCAGACAGCTGAAAATACAATATTTTTGGTTATGGAAAATATATATCACAACAGTTTAGTTGGTAAAATGATTCTCTACACTATATTTGCTTGTATTGTCACTTAAACTGAAATTAGGCTAACTATTAGAATTTTAGCAACCAGGAAATGGCGGAGCGATTTCTGCATAGTGCATCTTTAAAACTTCTTCTGGCTGCAAGCCCGAGGCCGGCCACAATATGATAACAGCCACTTCAAATGCAGGGCGCGAAATTCAAAATATATTTTTTAGAAATATTTAACTTTCACACATTAACAAGTCCAATACAGCAAATGAAAGGTACACATCTTGTGAATCCAGCCAACATGTCCGATTTTTAAAATGTTTTACAGCGAAAACAGCACGTATATTTATGTTAGCTCACCACCAAATACAAAAAAGGACAGACATTTTTCACAGCACAGGTAGCATGCACAAAGCCAACTTAACTAACCAAGAACCAACCAAACTAACCAACAAACAACTTCATCAGATGACAGTCTTATAACATGTTATTCAATAAATCTATGTTTTGTTTGAAAAATGTGCATATTTCAGGTATAAATCATAGTTTACATTGCAGCTACAATCAGAAATTGCACCGAAAGCAGACAGAATAATTACAGACACCAACGTCAAATACCTAAATACTCATCATAAAACATTTCTGAAAAATACATAGTGTACAGCAAATGAAAGACAGGCATCTTGTGATTCCAGCCAATATTTCCGATTTATTAAGTGTTTTACAGCGAAAACACAATATAGCGTTATATTAGCTTACCACAATAGCCAGAAACACAAGCCATTTCCCAGCAGCAAAAGTTAGCGATCGTAACAAACTAGCAAAAGATATATAATTTTTGACTAACCTTGATATTCTTCATCAGATGACAGTCCTATAACATCAGGTTATACATACACGTATGTTTTGTTCGAAAATGTGCATATTTAGAGCTGACATCAGTGGTTATACATTGTGCTAACGTAGCTACTTTTTCCCACAACGTCCGGATTTTTTTCTGACACTTTTTCTGACACATATTCTGACCAAATAGCTATTCATAAACATAACTAAAAAATACATGTTGTATAGGAAATGATAGATACACTAGTTCTTAATGCAATCGCCGTGTTAGAATTCTAAAAATAACTTCATTACGACATAAGGCTTACGTTATGGCGAGCGAGTGCCCAAAACCTGGGCGCAAAACTAATAGTACACAGTTCGACAGATATATGAAATAGCGTCATAAAATGGGTCCTACTTTTGCTGATCTTCCATCAGAATGTTGTACAAGATGTCCTTTGTCAAGAACAATCGTTGTTTGGATTTAGAACGTCCTTTTTCCCTCTTGAATTAGCAAGCGCACTAGCCAAGTGGGGCGAAGCTCTCCTTCCTGAACAAAGGCACACAACGCAACACGCCTAACGTCCCGAATAAATTTCAATAGTCTAATAAAACTATATTGAAAAAACATACTTTACGATGATATTGTCACATGTATCAAATAAAATCAAAGCCGGAGATAGTAGTCGCCTATAACGAAAACTTTTCAGAAGGCAATTCCAGGTCCAACCTCGCGCTTTCCAGAAAACAGGAAATGGGTGACACGTCATTCCAAGAGGATTTATTCCATCTCAGACCAAGATAAACACTCCATTTCTTCTCTCACTGCCTCTTGACATCCAGGGGAAGGTGTATGACGTGCATGTATACCAATACGTATCATGCCCATTTATAGGCAGGACCTAGAAGAGAGCATCGATTTCAGATTTTCCACTTCCTGGTCAGGAAGTTTGTGCCAAATGAGTTCTGTTTTACTCACAGATATAATTCAAACGGTTTTAGAAACTAGAGTTTTCTATCCAATAGTAATAATAATATGCATATTGTACGAGCACGAATTGAGTACGAGGCCGTTTGAAATGGGCACCTTTTATCTGGCTACTCAATACTGCCCCTGCAGCCCAAACAGGTTAAATTAGGCCCTTGATATGTGACATGTTACCACATTAACAAGCATGTTGGCTAATTTTGTCATTTTGGAGTCACTGCAATCATGAAACCCTTCAACGTGGTCTGTCAATCTGTCACTACACCTCCAAGGTATTTTCTGCTTCACAGATTCCATGTACCTCATTAGACACTGTGGAGACCAACCTGCAATGAAGTGTAATGTTGAGGTGTTTCAGTGAAATATAGCTACAGTGTCTTCACAAACTGTTAGATTTGTCTTAACACCTCAAATGTTTTAACACCTAAGACATCTTAACACCTAATACGTCTTCACACATGTAATGATTTATCCTAATTTATGACGTGTTATTTGTCCTTGGAGAAAAGACTATACGTTGCCTTGGTGATGCCAGGCTCCATTTCTGTTTTGTTTGTGGCATCATCTCAATTTCTCGGGTGGTGTGTGTCAGGTGCTGGCAGGATTACCAAATTGGGCCGTTATTACCCCAGCCTACGCAGATCTTACGTTTAAAACTTGCATGGCAGCGCTGTGGCATTTGCCAACACGTTCTCACTTTCTCTTCTTGTCACCGAACAAAATGATTGAAGTGAGAAGACACACACTGAAGCGACTTTAAGCGGTGCGCCATGTTTTGTTGGTTAAATTTAAGCTCCATATTCTCCTTATAGGCTTTGGCAATCCTCCAAGAATGTGTATATTTGTCAAACATCTGATTTCTCCAATTATCTCATGTATTGGCTTATGGAAGAAAAGTAAATAGTCTCTCTGAAGACGAGAAAATAGTCTCTGAAATGTTCCTTTCTAAATACACATGGTTCTCCCATATTGTCCTTCATTGGCTTTATCTCCTTCATGCTGCCTTTTGTGCCTCGTGGTTTGCAAGCTGCACTCTAGATCAGCCCAATAATTTCATTTTCCTGGGGAAAATTTGTTCCGTAGAGAATTCCGGCCTGAGGCCTGTTCCCGAGCTCTAATGCTCTGCTTTGCTGTGAAAGCAAACAAGCAAGCGGTGCTCAGCGCGTCCCTGCTGATGAAATCACAGTCAGGCTCCAGGCGTCGGCCACCTCTGACCCTTGCTGACGCCATGGCAACGGCCAGGTTGGTGTATGAGGCTGGGTAGTTGCTGAACCCGTCATAGTTGCTAGTTGCTGGCTACCGTCACCATCATTTCATATCATTTCAGAGTCATAGTAGCGTGTGCCCAGAAGAACATGGGTGTAGTGTTGTGACCACTGGTTGACCTTTGGGATGTGATCTGCACTGTGTGACGCACTCCCCCAGGCGGGTTGTGTTGTATCTTCGGCTCAGTATCACTTCAAATGAGCAACACCGGTAGCAGACTAGCCTAGCAAATGCTTGACGTTAGATCCAGTTAGATCTCAAGCCCTGTAAGAGAGAGGGTAAAAGTTTGTAGGTGTGTACTTACATGTGCCTCTCTCAGAAAGAGATGTATAGAGAGAGAAACAGTGAGAGATGGATAGCAAATACAGACAGACTCAGAATGTCAGCGTCTCAGAGACCATGTCGCCGCCACCGCATCAAATCTCTCTATTTGAGCTCACTCCCCATTCTAGTTTGCTGACATTTAAACAGGACTCCCACCTGAAATCTCATCTAGGCCACAGCTCTCCAGCTCCCAGACATGGTTTCACAAGAAATCAATAGCCTTTTCTACTATCATCTGAATGCCCTGGTCCGAGTCCCAAATGGCACCCTATTCCCTATATAGTGTACTTTCCTTATTTTCTTTAAAGGGATTTGGAGCATTGAACAGGGCTTCTGGTCAAAAGTAGTGCACTCTATAGGGGCTAGGGTGCCGTTTGGGACACAGACACATAAAAGCACCGCTATATAACGGCAAAACCCCTTCCATTATGGGTTTACTTTCGTGTCTGGATTACTATTTATCACCTTTTCCTTGTCATTGGATTTGGATTTAGTTCTATTATGGATGTGGACTCTATTTCAACCCTGAATATTTCTTAGTACAACAGTGTTGTTTGAGGTGCTAGTGCTTATGCTTGATCAATTAGCATTAATTTGGTTTGATGTAGTGAAAGGCCTCTACGAATTAGCAAGTTGTATTACACCTGCCGTTTCGCAATAAGACAGTGTTAGTGAATGATATCCGGAAGCATACTTGGAGTTGCACACAGACTTTCTGTATTTCCTCCTCCGTTGACTCCTACATGCTCAGTCAGTATTGTAATGGAAAAGGCACTGGTAGAGGAGTCAGATGCAGCATACATTATGCATTAGCCTATCTTGGTCATTAGCGTTAATACACTGGGTGATGAGCTTGTTAGCATTAGCAAGAGTGGCTGTTAAAGCTGCAATCAGCAGTTGAAACAATAACAAAGCGGTATTCCAGGTAAAAGCTGAGGGATGGGGCTGGAGAAATGTAACCACTCTCAAACATTGGAGTTAAACAATCTTATATTTTTGTACGACAATTGAACTTAGCTCATGGGGCATTTTATAAGTCATATTCTTCAAGAATCAGTGGTGACATATCATTAATTCACAAGTCAACCAAATTGATGTAGCAACTGCAGATTGCCCTTTTTAAGATCAAGGCTAACTGTGTGGGTGTGGAGATCTCTGATACATTAGCCCGGTCACTTGGGCCTATTACCGACTCATTGGGAAACGGCGTGGTTCACCCAGTGATGTCACAGCCCACTCCATACATTCAGGGCTCCCAAGTGGCGCAGTGTTCTAAGGCATGGCATCTCAGTGCTCGAGGCATCACTACAGGCCCTGGTTCGATTCCAGGCTGTATCACAACCGGCTGTGATTGGGAGTCCCATAGGACAGTGCACAATTGGCCCAGCGTTGTCCGGGTTAGGTTTGGCCGGGGTAGGCCGTCATTGTAAATAAGAATTTGTTCTTAACTGACTTGCCTAGTTAAATAAAAATAAAATTCAGCAGCTTTCTCTAGTTCTCATACCATGATGATATAGCTCAAGTGATCCCATCGGCAGCCAATGAAAACGCACCCATGGGTTGCCCATGAACTCACTGTCGTGTTCATTAGGCTAGGAGTACATGGACTTGAACTTGTCCAATAACAAACACACATTTACTAAATTCAGTTTCAAAATAATTTGCAACGGTGTACCCTACTGAACACGGCCCTGGTTGTAGGTGATGGGTTAGACCTATGGAAGCTTGTATGAAAGGGAATACTATTCTGCTCTGGTTGTCCTATAAGCAACACTGTCAGTGAGTTGAGACTAACACGGGTACAAAGAAGACAGCGTGGCTTTGTAAACATGTAAGGTAACACCTCTGCAAGTGAAAACCCAGGTATTGTGGTTGTGCTCAATGTGTTACAACAGTGACCGAGTCTTGCGTCCCAAATGGCACCCTATTCGCTATATAGTGCACTACTTTTGACCAAGATTAGTGCACTACATATGGAATAGGGTGCCATTAGGAATACATTCAAAAACAGAAACCTCATAATCCACTCAGTCTTCCCTGTTGTAGGCCTATAGCATTGTGCTCACTCTCATTTATTCATTCATTCATTACAGTGTATGACTGTTAAAAGGATATTAGGCAACCATTTCCTCAATAGAGCCAATGCCTTAGGCTGCAACTGTAACCACACTGCTAATGACTGTCTACTACACACATAGACAGCATGTTAGTCCAAAGGGGAAACAACTAGGCAGAGTGAAGGAATAAGATGTAGGGTTTAATTACGTTTGCTACCCTGATGAATGTGTGGTATACCCAAACAAACAGCTTAGATGCAGAGCTAAAATAGGATTTGGGTTTCGAAGGGCGGAAAACCAATGGACTCTATATGAATGAATCAAGCGTTCAGGGAGAATAAGTGTAGCCTTACCAGTTAGTTTACATGACATCCATCACGGCTCCGGAAGCTGGCTGGTACTCCACAACTACGACCTAAATGGCTCCCTATTCCACCATAGACCTCTGGTCCAAAGTAGTACACCAAAAAGGGGATAGGCAGCCATTTAGAACGCTTCCTACAGTCCCTCTCACTACAGAGCTACTGGCCATTCCTGCGTCAAGATAGCCGCCTGATTCGGCAAGCTTACATACATGAATGTAAGCTTGGCTTGCAAGTCCAGCGTCAAGATCCTATCCTGGTTAAACCAGACTGAACGCTACACTCACTCTTCTTGACAAGTGAAGTGAAACAATAGATCAGTTAGGTTAAACCAGGCTATCAAGATCCCCCTCCCATTCCCTTGCAGTCAAGAATGTCATCTTCGCTTAGCTGCATTGTCGGTGATTACAGTACATATGCCACAACTGTCCTAGCTTGACTGGCACTGACGGCCAGGACTGTTAGCCAGAGGGGGGCAATTGAACGGTAAAACTGTGTCCTTGGCTGGCATAGAAATAGATTGACTAGAAAGGCAGGTATTTCTGTCATGTCAGATGTCATCAAGGAACTTTGACTTGAATAGGACTGTCCATTCTAATAATTGTATATCTATGGTGGCTGGAAGTGATGCACCGATATGACATTTTTGTCCGATACCGATATCCGATATTTTCCTTGCCAAAAAAACAACAATACCGATAACCAATATTTAACATTTTAGCTGCCTTTTAAGCATTCTAGTACAGTTAAATAGTTAACACACACACGGATGCAGCGGTCTAAGGCACTGCATCTCAGTTCAAGAGGTGTCACTACAGTCCCTGGTTCGAATCCAGGCTGTATCACATCTGGCTGTGATTGGGACTCCCATAGGGCGGCGCATAATTGGCCCAGCGGCATCCGGGTTTGGCCGGGGTAGGTGATAAAATAATTTATAAGGTTTAATATAAATGATTAAATAATTCTACCCGGAAACTTAACCATTAGGGATTAGAGGTTATGTAGCATGGATAAGGAGTAATTAAAAATATTAAACATAGGTCCAACTAGGTTGGACTGGGGAAGAGAGGAATGTATGTGTGTGCCTAAGAAAACACCTAGAAACAATTCAACTATGGTTGAACCGACCCGGCTATAACTCTGGGAAGATAAGATGGGACAGGGAGTACCCCTCCAGGTTTCCTTTATCTGGGGGGGACTGGAACTGTCAGCTGGGTAGTGAGAAACTGTGGTGAGAATTCTGGAGAAGAAGATAGCTCTCCTAATGTTAGTGTGTATGTGTGTGCGTAGGTTAGAAGTATGTTATAAAAGGAACGTCTTTGTATATGAACGGTAGAGCTCTCATGAATAAAACTGGGTTTGACTAATTGTGAGCTGGGAATTCTGTCTGTTTCATTTAAACCAGAACTTTACACACTCTGGGTTGCAGACCAATTAGGATAATTGAAATATATGTAAATTGATCGCGAAATTCTATAACGATAGGCCGTCATTGTAAATAAGAATTTGTTCTTAACTGACTTGCATAGTTAAATAAATGTTACACACAGACACACACACCACACTGACTAAAAAGTTATTTTGTTGGCATTTACGTGTGTCCCCATTACCAGTAAAACATAATCAAATCCTATTTCTTTCACTTACTTGCTGTGCTGTTTCGTTGTTCATTTGTTCAGTCGTTTCATTCTCAACCAGGATTTCTCATACTATAAAACACTGTTTGTGTCTTTGCGTGTCAAATAAGCTCGTTGACCAATCAGGACCTGAATATGACTGCTCGTCAAATAATAATTACACATTGATTACGTTGTCACTCGTATTTCATATGTCACACCGATTCATTGATACGTATGCTATGATGTTGGTAAAGTTGTCTCGCGCACCTACAGTGCTGGTCATAAAAAAAGCTAGCTAGCTCATGGACACTAGCTTTTCCCCCAAAAACATAGAAAAACGACATCTGTTTCAGTAGCTATATAGCTAGGTGTCATCTAAAATAACCCTAATTTATAAGACAGTTCTTATTTGATTAACCTTTTCATGCGTGAGTTCCAAATATCTCTAACCCTGCGTGAGGTTTTTTCATGCGTGTGATGTCAATACTCTCACTGTTCCAAATGTGATTGTTACACAACAGGACAGTTATCCGCGCTGCCCGCTAATTATCAATAGGCTATGTTTCAACTTGTCAGAAAATAATTTGAAATTGACAAGTTTTATTTTCTAACAGTTGAAATTGAGGTGTGTTCCTCCTCGTTATTTCTCATAAGAAGTAGCTCACTCTTGCGGACAATTTATGTTTGAGGCTTTACTGAGCGACACACTTCCCTAGTGTTTCCCCAGATCAAGTATGAAGAAATTGCGCATCTCTAGTCAGAACAGGCCTTGCACAAACATTTTCCCCCAGCACATTTTCTGGCAGGCGCCCGCATTGCCTTCATGGGTGTTTGTCTTACAGATTGGACTTTGGACATATGTGCGTTCCTATCAAAGTAAGTGGCTTATTTCCTTTATATCGTGTTGTCGTTTCTGCTGTAGCACACCAAATGTATGTATGGATCATAATTATTTACTGTTTTATTAATATGTTTTCAAGTCATGCATTCCGATTCTTGCATAGATTTTGTAACGAACACATATGATGTGTGTAAAATACTTGAATGTTGTACTGACTATGATGAGCTAATGCTAAGCTATTTGCTGGCTAAGTGTGGCGCCATGTTTGTTGACATCATACAATGCATTCTGTTTGTCACGTAAGCGTCTGTCAGACCAAAGATATAACAAGGGATAGTTCACTCGACTGACTTGGTGCCTTCAAGACAACTGTGAACTCGGAAAAATACTAGGTAAAATCACGACGTCAATGAGTTTCAGGTCGGAAAGTCGGAGCTCTAGAAAGAAGCCCGAGTTCCCATGTTGGAATTCCGATTTGGATGACCGTTCAAAAGGATTTTTCCCAGTCTGAGCTCTTTCCCCCCCCAGAGTTCCCAGTTGTCGTAAACGCCTCATCAGACTGTAAATTTGGTACCTCAGGGTTGCCAGCTCAGACCCCCCCTTTCCAGGAGTTTTTATTTTTATTTAGTTTATAAACTTCTCTTGTGTGTGCCCCCCTTTTTATCAATAAATCCCCCACCATAGTAATGTTTCCAGCATTATATCCCCCCACGATTCCTTCCCCCATTTCTATCCCCCACGGACTTGAAACCCCCCCACAAATGAAATGAAACCCCCCTAAAATGGTTTCATCCCTGTTTAACTTTTGCGTTACGGTTAGGCTAGGCAGTAGGCTTGTATTTGATGTGGTGATCTGTGAGGTGAAAACGTTTTATTTGCTTTGTGATTTTGTCAAAAACGGTAAACGACTTGTCAAGTCATGTGCTCCGGTTCTTGTATACACTGTAACAAGTACATACATTTGTAATATGTGGAAAAGTGGCTAAACTAAGTTCTTATTTTTCAGGCAATGAGCGCTGTCATCTTTGACTTTGTTTATTTGTGTCTTATAGTGAGTGGGATTTGGAGGTTTTGCTTGTCAAACGTAAACAAACATGGCTGCCATCAAAGAATTTAGCTGCTGTTAGCTTGGCTGACTCGCATTTATTTTCTAAACAACATTTATATTCGTCTCTTGTGCTCACCAGAGATGTGGTACATTGTAAACTAGTCTAGCTGTTAGGTCGCTTACTTATGTTTTGTTTTTTGTCAGCGTTACCTGTTATTTAGACTGGTTTATGGAATGAGTTTGGCCGTGGATGTGTTCCGTGGATGATGAAGTTCACATTTATCTTTTACAATAAAAGGTCAAATTGAGGAATAAAGTTTAAGACCTTTATTTTCCATCAGTACAAAAAAACATTTAGATGCTCTTCAGACAACAATGGTGTTTAAACGCGTTTGTTGCGTCATACATTCTGTTGCTACTGTTCCAATCACGTATTTGAGATCGTACGCTGCAGGGACCACTCAACAATGATCACAAATATGTGATTGTACGCATCAAAGGGTTATTGGTGGTCGAACCGATCTATGTGAAGCTAGCCACAATAAGGATTAGCCACAATAGTGGACTTTTTCGGTTAGCCTTCAAAATAAAAGTATGTCATTGACAGTGATGCAAATGAATACAAATAGTAGAATTATGCCGTAATTTAATAGATCATGCTAAACGAGGTTGGAATGTTATATAAAATCAACAAAAGACAACAAAAATGTATGTATGGATGTATTATCCTTTAGAATTGCATTGGGGGCATACTTATTTCACTCTACAGCCTTATCTTACATTGATTGTGGATCATTGACATGGGTATCAGTCTACTCAGTGACACCCAGAGAACATTAGCGTTGTAGCTCTTATTGCGGGACTCTGAAACAACTGTGAATTGAGACACATTTATTGTCAACCTATGTGTATTGAACACTATTCCAGAGGAAAAACAATACTGCGTGGATGTTTTGGAGTCTGATAACTCTGAGGAGGACGTTGGGAAAAAATGTATTGAGTAGACTGTTACCCCATTTCATTGATCCCCAATCCTTAGGTAAAGCTGTACAGTGCAATATGAATGTCAATACACACAATAGGCTGACTGCGGAGGTGATTTCACACATTCACAGTGCCGCGATAATGCTACAATGCTAATATTTGCGTAAACTCTTCACAGTTGTGTTCTGTGGGTGTCACCGAGTAGACTCATACCCCATTTCATTGCTTCTCATTCCAAACTTGTTTAACATTATCTAGTCTAAATATGGCATGATTCCACCAATTGTAACCATCTGCATCACTTTCAAAGAGGTACTTTTATTTTGAAGGCAAACCGCAAATTCCACTTGTGCCTAATCCTTACTGTGGCTAGCTTCACAACGCATAACCCGATCCGGTCGAGGCTCACTAGCCAGATGAAGCTAGCTGGCTGCTTATAACGTTAGCTTTGAGCAACAGGGTTAAGTAGCTGGCTAGCTATTTATTTTCATTAACTGAAGTTCAATTTCAATAGGTGAACAACTGGCTACCTAGCTAATACTTACTCACAAGGATTCATAAATCATTGCTAAGAATAATGAATAAGACTGCAGTTTCTACTGGTAATTTGATTTCAGGCTGTTTGTATTGGTGCTAGCTAGGTACCACGCTAAAGCTAGCTACCCCAGAAGTTGCGGTCTAACAAATAATGCTTTATTACCAACGCAGTATTGTAAACGCATCATTTGTGGCCGGTGTTTGCTTGTTTGCAGACTTTGTACAGCTTTGACAGTGCTACTGATAGTAGTGGTGCCGCTTGGCTTGCACGTGCAAATTCAGAACACAACATTCTATAATAGAACTGTTATTTGACGTGTCAAATTAAAAGCTTATTTAACTCGTCAAATAGTGTTATTTGACTCATCGAAGGATGTTATTTGACTTATCTTTTTTGACGCGCAAAGACCATAATGGCCTTCCATAGAATGTTGTGAAGCTAATAGCAGTGACGCTATTATTGTGTAACCCCGGTAGGGCAACGTGTACCGGTGCTCGACCAATCGGCAAAAGCCAACATCACCCACAACAGAGAGCGGTTGATTGTCAAGGGCAATGAATGCCATTATCTTGGTTTTAATGAATTCCGCCTTTGAGTTGTCTCGCTGAAATGTTCTTACTCTTTCAAATGACTGCTTGACTTGTTGGCTGCTCGATCCACACAGCAGACATTGTGGGCTAGGTTAGGAATGCTGTGTTGCACGTGTAGAGCATATATACGTTATATAGGTATGCACGTCAGCTTTGGCATTGGTTTTGCACCGATACCGATGTTGGCATTTTTAGCTAATATTGTCCGATTCCGTTATGTTCACCGATATATATTGTGCATCCCTAGTGGCTGGTATTGTAACTACTCGCTGCTGCTCTTAGGGCTTTGATAATAAACTGCCTCTGTGCTGATGAAGCAATAGCCCTCGAGGTAACACAGTACCACAGACAGGAAATAGGGTGCCATAACATACATATTGATGTGCCTAACCCAGAGGTGCCCAGTGTATTGTAGGTGTTTTATGGCGACGGCTGAACTTTGTCCTGGTAATAAGGATCCTCAGATGTTATGGTGAGGTCACAAGGTCATAGGGGAGAGACGGGAACTGGCTGGTACGGAGTGTTTGTCTAAAGCTAATCTTTATTGCTCATAATCGACCACATTCTCCAGGTATTTGTTCAAGGACAAGAGGAATCGTAGAGATAGAGATATGGTATGTGTGGATTTTTTATTTCATTTTTATTTAACTAGGCAAGTCAGTTAAGAACAAATTCTTATTTTCAATGACGGCCTAGGTACAGTGGGTTAACTGCCTTGTTCAGGGGCAGAACGACAATTTTACCTTGTCAGCTCGGAGATTTGATCTTGCAACCTTTAGGTTACTAGTCCAATGCTCTAACCACTAGGCTACCTGCTGCCCCAGGTAGCCTAGTGGTTATCCCTGACAGGATAATCCTGTCTACTGCAGATTTTTTTGAAAGACATGAAGAACTAAAAAAGTTTTGCTACTGCTCTCAACATTGCTGCCATGAAGTTAATAGCGCTATCGACAAATCTCAGCGGGAAAACGTTGTGATGGACTACTTTCTGGAGGACGATCATGTCATGCTGATTCTCTCTGACCTTGAAAATGAATCAGACAATGGGGAAATCCCTGATTTTAGGTCAAATAAATAAAAATGAACCAGACATTGTAGAGTCTTCTGGTGACAATGGTGGGGAAGACAGTGTTGTTGACTGAGTTTTGAAATCAGTGGAATGCCCGATGGAAGCAGAGAGATGATTGCCGAATGCGGAGAAAGTCCAAAAAGAGAACACAGAAAGAAGGCTGTTGTATAAAACACCTGTCTCTGGATTATACCTTCAAACTAAGGGAAACCATGGCGTTCATGACAGACGGAGAAGCGTTCATCCATGTATACTGGTAAGAGTCTAGCTATATTTTTAGATATTATACCTTTCTAATTTTGTTTAAGTTGTTTTCATTGATAGTTAAAGCGTATTGTTAGCTAGCTAGCTAACCTTAGCTGTCTGGCTTGCTAGCTAATGTTATGTGTATGCTCTGTGTACGAGCCTTAGCAATAGCCCCTTAGTTTAGTTGTAATTCTGAGTTGAATGACCGTTCACACACATTTTTCCTAGTTGTTTTGAATGCGGCATTAGAGTTGGGATTATGATTCACTGTTTAGCTCGCTACAGTGGTTTGTCCTTTAAATGTTGTAGTGTACTGCTGCACAGCTTGCGTGGTGCCGCAGAATTCTATGGCACGTTATTTAAGTGCCAACCACTGGTACCATTCATGCTAGTTAGTGCTAGTTTGACCACCAGAGGGCATCTTTGAGAAGCATTTTATAGCCAATAGTGGCTGTACTAGAGAATTTAACTTTTTTTGTAAGAAACTATTACATGGCACTGGTTTTAAGAAATTTCGCTTAATTAAGTTGATTCATATTATGGTGTTTCTACTCCAAGAAAAAAGGAAAAGCCCTCTGGGTTTCCATTAGGTTGGAATGGAAAATATGGCGCTGTACAAAAGGCCCAAATAATATTTGTAAAGGCCAAAACATTTATTTATGTTTTTAGAGGGAGAGAAAAGCTGGGCCAATTGTGCGCCCCCCTATGGGACTCCCAATCACAGTCGGATGTGATATATAATAGTAATAATAATAATACTTTTTGGTGTATTATTTGTTTTGTATTTTCTGGTGGATTAAACTGAAATTGCAATCAGTCACAGCCGGTTGTGATACAGCAAACCTAACTAAAAAAATACATTTAATGATAGAATTCTTCCCCTAACCTCCTTCTAGGCAAGTCTATTGTCCAGCTATGTATATCTGTGAGAATATCCACGTTTTTTTAATAATTCTAAATTATTAATAATAATAATCGCTTTGTTTAAAAAATAACAATGTTTTGGAAATTATTTTGTTTTCAAATAACGTAAAATGAGCGAGGAAAAAGGCCGTTCTTGAACACGGGGTGAGACATTGTTACTAATTTGTAAATAATGCCAGTTTGTTATTTAGAATGATTTATTTCTGTTTTTATAGGTGAGCAAAACCAAAAACCTACAGTGATCTCATGGGTCTCTCAGTCGAGGCCATCTGTAGCAACACAGCTTGCACTACTATGCAGTGTCTTAGACCATTGCGCCACCCAGGCGCTGCACAACGTGACCGGTCGGGAGTGGGCTACAGTACAATAATCCGATCAAAATAAAATAATCAAACAGTTTTAGTAATACTGAAGTCGTGCACAATTATCAGTTTCTATTTAGGTTGATCTCGCCCATTCATTGTCAGTTAGACACATTAGCGCCTTGGGACCCAAAAGCATAATCAGTGCTCTAACTCCCCCTTGTGGTGGTCTGGAGCAATGACGTGCTGATGCAGGGTACCATACTAAACCACAAATTACCTCTGGTAAGTCCCGCAACATAATTGCAAAACTTTTAGTGGAGCAACCACTGCAGCTACATGTCGAAACAAAAGACTCCACTATGCAAGTAACCATTTCACTGTGCTGTTTACATCTTCTGTATCTTGTGCATGTGACAAATAAACTTGTATTTGATACAGTGTGTGAAATCTTTGGATGTTTACTACACTGTGAATCCTTAAAGAGACGGATGGGGCTAAGGCTTGATAGGGTGTGAACGAGACTGAATGGGTGTAGGCAAAAAAGAGCTCTCCAGTACTGTAGGTATACCAAAACATTCATGGACCATTTACAAGTTTATCAACATTCAAAGCAGAATTACTTTCCCATTGTTCCTCAACTGCAGTGTATGATATACAATTTTCTAGCTCTGAGTCTCTACTTTTATCCAATGTAAAAAATAAAATAAAACAATTTCAAATTTTGCAACACACTCAGTAAAATAGAAATGTTCCTTTTTCAGGACCCTGTCTTTAAAATATAATTCATAAAAATCTAAACTTAACAGATTTTCATTGTAGAGGGTTTAAACACGGTTTCCCATGCTTGTTCAATGAACCATCAACAATTAATAAACATGCACCTGTGGAACGGTCGTTAAGACACTAACAGCTTACAGACGGTAGGCAATTAAGGTCACAGTTATGAAAACTTAGGACACTAAAGAGGCCTTTCAACTGACTCTGAAAAACACCAAAAGAAAGATGCCCAGGGTCCATGCTCATCTGCGTGAACGTGCCTTAGGCGTGCTGCAAGAAGGCATGAGGACTGCAGATGTGGTCAGGGCAATAAATTGCAATGTCCGTACTGTGAGACGCCTAAGACAGCGCTACAGGGAGACAGGACGGACAGCTGATCGCCCTCGCAGTGGCAGACCACGTGTAACAACAACTGCACAGGATCGGTACATCTGAACATCACACCTGCGGGACAGGTACAGGATGGCAACAACAACTGCCCGAGTTACACCAGGAATGCACTATCCCTCCATCAGTGCTCAGACTGTCCGCTATAGGCTGAGTGAGGCTGGACAGGACTTGTAGGCCTGTTGTAAGGCAGGTCCTCAGCAGACATCACCGGCAATAACGTCGCCTATGGGCACAAACCCACCGTCGCTGGACCAGACAGGACTGGTAAAAAGTGCTCTTCACTGACGAGTCGCGGTTTTGTCTCACCAGGGGTGATGGTCGGATTCGAGTTTATCGTTGAAGGAATGAGCGTTACACCGAGGCCTGTACTCTGGAGCGGGATCGATTTGGAGGTGGAGGGTCCGTCATGGTCTGGGGCGGTGTGTCGCATCATCGGACTGAGCTTGTTGTCATTGCAGGCAATCTCAACGCTGAGCGTTACAGGGAAGACATCCTCCTCCCTCATGTGGTACCCTTCCTGCAGGCTCATCCTGACATGACCCTCCAGCATGACAATACCACCAGCCATACTGCTCGTTCTGTGTGTGATTTCCTGCAAGACAGGAATGTTAGTGTTCTACCATGGCCAGCGAAGAGCCTGGATCTCAATCTCATTGAGCACGTCTGGGACCTGTTGGATCGGCGGGTGAGGGCTAGGGCCATTCCCCCCAGAAATGTCCGGGAACTTGTAGGTGCCTTGGTGGAAGAGTGGGGTAACATCTCACAGCAAGAACTGGCAAATCTGGTGCGGTCCATGAGGAGGAGATGCACTGCATTACATAATGCAGCTGGTGGCCACACCAGATACTGACTGATACTTTTGATTTTGACCCCCCCCCCCCTTTTTTCAGGGACACATTATTCCATTTATGTTAGTCACATGTCTGTGGAACTTGTTCAGTTTATGTCTCAGTTGTTGAATCTTATGTTAATACAAATATTTACACGTTAAGTTTGCTGAAAATAAACGCAGTTGATAGTGAGAGGACGTTTCTTTATTTTTTTTGCTGAGTTTAGGACCGAATCCAGGCGGTAGGTCACATATAGGCAAAATCACTGGCTCCTCTTCGGGAGGCCTGGAAATTTGTCAATGGAGAAATATGTGATGCAAACAACAGGCTGTGGAATGAGTCTGTCCATTGGCCACTATTTGGTGTTTAGAGTACGGGCATTTTTCAGACAGAAGTC
This sequence comes from Salvelinus namaycush, assembly GCF_016432855.1. Classification (NCBI taxonomy): domain Eukaryota; kingdom Metazoa; phylum Chordata; class Actinopteri; order Salmoniformes; family Salmonidae; genus Salvelinus; species Salvelinus namaycush. Next base: position 17,027,499 of record NC_052345.1, read on the forward strand.
GGTAGCAGGGTTTTGGTTGTGCTGCATTTCGCCAGGCGACCCGGTTTCTGCGGCGGGGCGAGGTGACAGCCAGCATGAAATCATCTGTCACTTTCTTAGAGCGCGCTAATTTTAAATTTGTTGCGTCCCTCCCCCACGCAAACACTCTTGCCACATGCTCTCCACTGTCCTAGCTGTGACATGTCGTGCCTGGTGGTTTAATAGTGACGTGTGTTGGTATGTTGAGCCAGCTCACAACATCTTTCCCAGGATTCAGTTCTCCTGCTGTTGATATCAATTGCCGGACACAAGTCACTCGCAGGCTGAGTACCCCTCGATCAGTCTAATGGCTTTATAAGAATGGGATGTGTAATTGCATAGTTGTCGTTTTGTGTATAGCAGCTGGGATAATTTATTTATTTATTTCAATGCAGTCCTCCTCTCTATAAATTCAGAAATTGCTTCCCTGTTGACGCTGGCATGTTCAAGTCTGAGTGCTCAAATATCCCAGGGCGTCTTTTGGGTGACAATGTAAACAAAACAACATACACTTTCATATGTATTCAAAATACAGGTTACAATTTTTATGCCAGTACACTTTACGCAATGTAGGCTACATTTGCCTAATACCAGACAACTAAGCAGAAGTTAGCATTGCACAAAGATGGTTGATCCAATCCCTCTTTTTCTCATTTGTTTGAGGTCTCCTATCTCACATAAGTCGTTTTTAGTATCACCAAATGACTGATGCATTGCATTGTATATGCACCTCTTTTCTTACGACCAAATCCCAGCCTTTTTCTGACATTACAATCGGTCTCCTTGTTTTGCCTCCATTTGAAATGTCCTGCTATTCTGTTACTGGCTGTTGGCCTTAGTGACAGGCAGTCATAGGTTGTAATGGATGACGGGGGACAATGTGTTTTAGCTCCCTCGGGGACACTGGATGAGGCTGTGAAAAACAACAACACAGCCCAAAGTAGACGAGCCTGATGGGCTGAGAGCGGCGGCTCATCCATCAACCACTCAGGTCTGACACCTCCCCAGAATGGCCTAGTTATGACGACCCAGTTACATCCTGTTGTTGGGGAACGGTATATTACTCCAAGGAGCCTGATAACACAGGAAGAAACACCATTTATATTGGGGGGGGGGGGGGGTAGAAGTTACCCAACACCTACTCATTGGAAACCGTAGCTATATTACACCACGAAGCTGGATGACACAGGAAAATACACTATTTGTTATGTGGTGCGCGATAGGTTACACAACACCTAATCATTATAAGCCATGTACAGTATTACTATTTGTTATGGGAGGCGATCATTTACACAGCATCTGCTCAGTGGAAACCATAGCTTTATTACTCTAAGGAACTTGAGGACACTATTTGGATGAGTCACGATAATTTAAACAACACCCGTGCTCATTAGAAACCGTGTACAGTATTAGGCACTACTCTATTGAACTGGATAACACAGGGGGAAAAAATAAAATTTCAATACAATGCAAGAAGCCAAAAAGTTACACAGCATCTGTTTGCTAGAGAAGAAGGAATATGTGAAGTATCAAGTATTTGCCACGGGCTGTTGCATCTCAATGAGCCAGAATAATGTGAGTTTATATGCTCTGCATGAGGAAGAGTAAGACTGTTCTACAACAAGGAACTATTTTCTCTCCTGGTAATGTCGTTTTAGGCAGTTTTAGGCAGGATGTGGTCGCTTTTTTGACTCCGTACCGCTGCCGATTCCTCCTATCTACTTTCTGTTCATTTTCATGGCTTCGTTTTTTCGCAATCGACCGAGTGTCAAACCACAGCACAACTGTTAGGCCTAGTCTTTCAGTGTGGTATTTGTTGAGCCACATTGTGACTTATGAGGCCTCCTCGTGAGAGTTCAGTTATTCTGGGGCGGTCAAGTGTTTAGAACTCGCGCAACAAGCACCAGTGGGTAAACCCAGGATCTGTCCCAAATGGCACCCTATTCCCTATATAGTTTGCAATACAACTACTGTTGCGGCTGGTGCTCATGATGTTCCAGAGCAGAGCCAGACGAATGGTGTAATGGTAGTAACTGGTTGTGAACAGCTTGGATCCTAACCAGGCTCACTTACTGTACACACACTGCGCCAATGTTGACTTGTTGCTTTTGCCAGAGAAATGGGGTGTGAATAAGCCATGCCCGCGTACTCTATTGTCATTTCCATCAGTAGTTAGTTGAAATGACTTCAATCCGTCATCTCAATAGCATGGAGCGTGCTGCTCAAGAGAAGACGGTCCAGGTTTAGGAAGCACACTCTGGCAGATCTCTATTTCCCTGCTCTCTCTCACTCTCTCCCAACTCTAGCAGATCTCTATTTCCCTGCTCTCTCTCACTCACTCTCTCTCAACTCTGGCAGATCTCTATCTCCCTGCTCTCTCTCTCTCTCTCACTCTCTCCCAACTCTGGCAGATCTCTATCTCCCTGCTCTCTCTCTCTCACTCTCTCCCAACTCTGGCAGATCTCTATCTCCCTGCTCTCTCTCTCTCACTCTCTCGCACACACAGAGGCAGGCTGTTGAGTAATGTAATGATCTGTCTAGCAGTATGGTTCATAGGGGCAGCAGTAAGTGGATTCTTATCTGGTCCACTGGTTCCGTTAAAACAGGAAGACATAAAGGAAGTAAATGCCTCGATGAGCACAGAACACCAAATCAAATCAAATGTATTTATAAAGCCCTTCTAACATCTATTGATGTCTCACAGTGCTGTACAGAAACCCAGCCTAAAACCCGAAACGGCAAGCAATGCAGGTGTAGAAGCACGGTGGCTAGGAAAAACTCCCTGGAAAGGCCAGAACCTAAGAAGAAACCTAGAGAGGAACCAGGCTATGAGGGGTGGCCAGTCCTCTTCTGGCTGTGCCGGGTGGAGATTATAACAGAACATGTCCAAGATGTTCAAATGTTCATAGATGGCCAGCATGGTCAAATAATAATAATCACAGTAGTTGTCGAGGGTGCAACAGGTCAGCACCTCAGGAGTAAATGTCAGTTGGCTTTTCGTAGCCGATCACATTCAGAGTATCTCTACAATTCATGATGTCTCTAGAGAGTTGAAAACAGCAGGTCTGAGACAGGTAGCACGTCCGGTGAACAGGTCAGGGTTCCATAGCCACAGGCATAACAGTTGAAACTGGAGCAGCAGCACGACCAGGTGGACTGGGGACAGCAAGGAGTCATCAGGTCAGGTAGTCCTGAGGCATGGTCCTAGGGCTCAGGTCCAAAGAAAGAAAGAAAGAAAGAAAAAGAGAGAGCATACTTAAATTCACACAGGACACCGGAAAAGACAGGAGAAATACTCCAGATATAACAGACTGACCCTAGCCCCCCGACACAAACTACTGCAGCATAAATACTGGAGGCTGAGACAGGAGGGGTCAGGAGACACTGTGGCCTCATCCGACAATACCCCCGGACAGGGCCAAACAACAGGCAGGATTATAACCCCACCCACTTTGGGATATCTTCAACCACCAACTTACCATCCTGAGACACGGCCGAGTATAGCCCACAAAGATCTCCGCCACGGCACAACCCAAGGGGGGGCGCCAACCCAGACAGGAAGATCACGTCAGTGACTCAACCCACTCAAGTGACGCACCCCTCCTAGGAACGGCACGGAAGAGCACCAGTAAGCCAGTAAGGTTACACTTTTGCTGTGAGCCAATGGGGTCACAACACAAATAGAAAGTAGTTGTTAATCTCAGATATATATTGAAAGTCAATCTTGTGTTCCTTCGCTGCAAACTGAGCCCTTCACCCACCCTCCTGTAGGTGTGCTCATTATCCTTCTCTTCATCCCTTTTGTCCTTCACCCCATTCTCATCCCCCAGCTCCACACCCCAGCCTCCGCCCTATAGCCTCCGCCCTATAGCCTCCGCCCTATAGCCTCAGCCCTAAAGCCTCAGCCCATTGTCCTATAGCCCAAGCCTCAGCCCCTGTGCCTCTAGCTCCTATGCCCTGGGCCGTGGAGCCATATGGCCTTGCTACTGGCTGGGTATTAACAGCAGGAGAAGTCACGCACGCCCTGCGACTGCAATCCAGCGCAGCAGCAGACCGCCTCACTATCATCCATGCTACTGAATCACTCCGCTCTATACCAGATAATGTCTTCCTACTACTAACCCCCTGCATTATGCTAAGCCCTCATAACGTCAACAGGTGTTACGTGGCCTTATGCGTTAGCCTGTATAAATCAACAGTCACATTATGTAATACAATATGAATGTCCACTCCTCACAATGTGCTCTCGTCTGTCTTAGTGTCCACGTATCCCTTAGAAACCAAAACACCTCGTCCACTAACCATTAACACTACCAAATATCAGTCTCTGATCATTTTTACTTACTTACAATGAACACCTCATACTCTACCAGTAAACTGTCCATGTAGCATCAAATTCTCCGTGTCCTCTAACGCCTACACCCACATATTCCATGTCACGTCCACTACACAGAGTTATTGTCCTCTTCCCCTGCCAGCTCCCTGATGTACAGGCCCTGTATTCATAAAGCATCTCAGAATAGGAGTGCTGATCTAGGATCTGGTCCCCCCCGTGCCCGCCTGTGGGGAAAACAACCTGTGGTTACCTAGGTTACCCCATTGGCTCACAGCAAAAAACGTAACCTTTTTCAAACGCGATTTTCTTGCCTGTTTTAGTCAATTACAAAACTACATTTTAAGAAAAGTACAACATGTCTACAGATTACTTTTCAGCATTGCCTGCTCCCGACCGTTCTCCCTAGTTAGAAACATTTCATTTTGTAGGGCTTCCCTCATGCCCCTTTTCATGACGGTGCTAGCAGCCACGTGACGTGAGTGAGTGCTAGCTAGCTACCTACCGGAACATTAATAAGCTAGCCAAGACCAAAAACACAAACAAACGGACTATACAGCTACAAGTAGTGAGTGGAGTTACAAACGGACTATACTAAACAAGTTAAATGTCTTGCTTGTGATTTAAATGTTTTCCACAAACATAGCTACAGTAACCTACTTGGACACTGGGTCCCCACATTTCCCACTCTCCCATGCCGATTAGCCTGAAGCCACAGAGCTGTTCTCGCAGGCGCTATTTCCCTACGTAGGAGCATTGCGAACCGTAGGTTGGGATTTTTTTTGACCTCTTAAAGAACACAGCAGATGTCTAGTATGTTTTGTTATTTTGTTATAGCTAAAGAATTGTCGACTAAGTTGTCTCTTTTACAATGGGGGTCAATAGCAAAGGATGTTTTCCCAATTTGTGGGGGTGGTTGAGGGGAATTCCTTATTATTATGTTAATATCGACTCGGAGTATTCATTATGATCTATAGGGCTAAAATCAGAATTCCTACTCTGAGGCACTTTATGTATGTGGCCCCTAGTCTAGTAGGAAGTGAAGCCACATATTTGCCCCCTATTTTGTTCTGTAAACACACTTCGCACACACGCACACACACACAAGGACACAAATGTATATTAAAACAAAGCAGTGTTTTACATAGCTCAATTGGAGACAGATGTAGCATTGGGTCAGTCCCAAGATCCTCTTCTCCAAAGGAAGAAGATGAATAAAGTTCTGGCTGGACAAAGAATTCTGTTCAGAGTAACCCTAACCCGTCCCAAATGGCACCCTATTCTGTATATAGTGCACTACCTTTGCATTATATAGGGATTAGGTGCCATTTGGGATGCACCCCCAGTGATTGTTAGTTTATTACAGAATGTAATAAACTACATTTGGATGATATCAAATTGATTATGATAGCCATAATTGACTAAATAACTCTGTTTACTTTATGTCGATATTGTCTGAGTGTGCTTTGCCCTCAGGACTTGTGTGAAAACATGGAGACTTTGGAATGCTTTTGTTGTAAAATTGACCATTGTAACCAAATCAATTAGCTTTCTCATACACACACACACACACACACACACACACACACACACACACACACACACACACACACACACACACACACGCGTGCCTGCACACACGCAAACACACAAACAAAACCATTCATAATAAGCTAATGTTTCCCGCCCTCTCGGAAAACCGAATCCAGGAAAAGGCCTCTTCCTGGTGCGTGCATTTGTGAGCATGGGTGGGCCCGTCTTGGTATACAAACGTGTGTGTGAGCGCGCGGGCGGGCTGCTGTGTTTCTGACCCTATTCAATGCTATCCATTCTGTACACATCCAGTTTCTCACACACACACACACTAAACCAACACACACACACAACTTTAAATAGCGAATATACACCAGCCACACCCATTAATCTCCCAAGTCTATTTATAGTCATAAATTGAAGTCCTTCGGGACGATGTCGAGCGGAAAAAAGATTAAAGCGATTACACAACAGTGTGTATGGTCTCTTGGTGTAGTAGTGAAGGCTCCATCTCACAGCTCTGGTAGTGTGTGTGTGTGTTTATGTGTGTCTTGTGCCACTGTAAGGATTGGTAAAGAAGGGTGTTGTTGTCTGGTTTCCCAATCTCCTGGGTGTATGTTGTTTATTGGGGACTTCATATAAAGACCTGAAGACCCCTGAGACTACATTTACAGTCTCTCTCTCTAGAGGAGTAGTCTACAGACTCTAATAGTAACTGATGTACCTGAAACTGTGCTTTTTGTTCGAGTATTTGGAGATATTAGAGAAATTGATTTTTGGTAAGTGAGGAACCAACCAAGGAACCAAACGGAGAGAGAAAATGCTATCCAAGTGTCTTGAAGAAGATGATTGTCTTGTTTTTTTGGTCAGCCAGTCCTATCTGCCCGCCCATTCCACTCTCTGATAGGCTCGGCTGTCTGTTGTGAGAGATGTCCCCTGTCGTGGTCTATTGGTCTAACTGGGAGAATCACTGAGTGACGTTGCTCCTTGTCAATACACAGACCTGGCACTGTGGACATTCACATACACCTAGACACACATGCACAAGCACGCTGCACACACGCACGCAGACACACAAACACACACTTCTTCCCATGCCGCCCTTCTCCACACCTCCCCGCCATGCTTTGTCTATCCACATCTTGCACATCCATTTATCTACCTCTTCATAGAGCGAGGGAGAGAGATGGAAGAGAAAGTGCCTCTACAGGCTCCTCGTTATCTACCTACTTAAAACTGCAGTACCCAGAATCCTCAGATCAATCTCCTACAGTCCCTCATGTACGGTCTGAGACTTTGAGTTGGAACTGAAGGGAGTTGGGCATGGGTCTCTAGACTCTCCAGTTAATGAAAGTTTGGATACGGTCCCAAAAATATTATGATTCGCCGAAATGGACAGCACCCATTTATCTGACTGTTCTGTCGTCGGGCAGGCGATGGCAGGAAATAGAGAGCAGTGTGTGATTGATGTGTGGTGCATGGGGCCAGGGCTGTAATGCGATGCAGCCTGATGAAACGTACTGGACCCTGGCAAAGCACCTACGGCTACAGCGAGCAGTTAGCGTCTGAAGGCTAGTAGCAGATCAAAGCTTGAACACAGTAATATTCCAACTACCTGTTGAGTGTTTTTGTCTGGGTTTGACAATATACAAAACAACACTTTGTCTATAGAAAGGCATGTGATAATATGATTTGACACAGTATTGATATCATACAGGTATTAGGTTTCTCAGTGTGGGTTATGATTTAGGGCCAACTTATTTGCTGACTGTCTGTTTTGGTGAATGATGAATTTGCGTGGCACGTTGTGTTTTTTTCATGGCCATTTTCTCACTGATATTAAAGCTCATACTGTACAGTAGAATTGCTGTTCTAGTGGTTGAAGGGATATTTCCCCCTCATCCAATTTCATTCTTCCCCTATTTCACATTGACCCCATTCCCTCACAATGACTATTATTGAACACCGACACACTCCTATTCGCCAGGTACCACCTAATATCTGTAAGGTATGAGTGAAATCCCATAGACTCATCAGTCATCTTCTGAGGGAAAAAAGGGGTCTTAGCACTGATAATTGCCATACAAATTGAATCCCCCCCTCCAAATTAATTTGATTCGGTTCCTCGGCACAATTCCTGGGCACTGCTGGCTATTCATTTAAAGCTCCTTTTGTCCATTGTAACTGGCGAGCTCAAAGTCTTGAGAAAGCTGTTTTTAGCCTTGGGCTGCTCGGAGGTCTTGTTTGACTCCTGATTTCTGCATGTTTTTACATCTAATCCAAATCTCTCCACTTGGAGAATGGCAATACATTTTCTGTACAAATATATAAATCACAATGTTCAATACATAAATATTGATTTCTAGTTAAATAAAGGTTCAATAAAATATCAAAATAAAAACATAAATACTTCAGACTGTCTGTAAGTACAGTTGTGGCCAAAAGTTTTGATAATGACACAAATATACATTTTCACAAAGTCTGCTGTCTCAGTTTGTATGATGGCAATTTGCATATACTCCAGAATGTTATGAAGAGTGATCCGATGAATTGCAATTAATTGCAACTGAATCCCCCAAAAAACATTTCCACTGCATTTCAGCCCTGCCACAAAAGGACCAGCTGACATCATGTCAGTGATTCTCTCGTTAACACAGGTGTGAGTGTTGACGAGGACAAGGCTGGAGATCACTCTGTCATGCTGATTGAGTTCGAGTAACAGACTGGAAGCTTCAAAAGGAGGGTGGTGCTTGGAATCATTTTTCTTCCTCTGTCAAACATGGTTACCTGCAAGGAAACACATGCCGTCATCATTGCTTTGCACAAAAAAGGCTTCACAGGCAAGGATATTGCTGGCAGTAAGATTGCACCTAAATCAACCATTTATCGGATCATCAAGAACTTCAAGGAGAGCGGTTCAGTTGTTGTGAAGAAGGCTTCAGGGCGCCCAAGAAAGTCCAGCAAGCGCCAGGACCGTCTCCTAAAGTTGATTCAGCTGTGGGATCGAGGCACCACCAGTACAGAGCTTGCTCCGGAATGGCAGCAGGCAGGTGTGAGTGCATCTGCACGCACAGTGAGGCGAAGACTTTTGGAGGATGGCCTGGTGTCAAGAAGGGCAGCAAAGAAGCCACTTCTCTCCAGGAAAAACATCAGGTACAGACTGATATTCTGCAAAAGGTACAGGGATTGGACTGCTGAGGACTGGGGTAAAGTCATTTTCTCTGATGAATCCCCTTTGTTGGGGGCATCCGGAAAAAAGCTTGTCCGGAGAAGACAAGGTGAGCGCTACGATCAGTCCTGTGTCATGCCAACAGTAAAGCATCCTGAGACCATTCATGTGTGGGGTTGCTTCTCAGCCAAGGGAGTGGGCTCACTCACAATTTTGCATAAGAAACACAGCCATGAATAAAGAATGGTACCAACACATCCTCCGAGAGCTTCTCCCAACCATACAGGAACAGTTTGGTGACGAACAATGCCTTTTCCAGCATGATGGAGCACCTTGCCATAAGGCTAAAGTGATAACTAAGTGGCTCGGGGAACAAAACATCAATATTTTGGGTCCATGGCCAGGAAACTCCCCAGACCTTAATCCCATTGAGAACTTGTGGTCAATCCCCAAGAGGCGGGTGGACAAACAAAACCCCACAAATTCTGACAAACTCCAAGCATTGATTATGCAAGAATGGGCTGCCATCAGTCAGGATGTGGCCCAGAAGTTAATTGACAGCATGCCAGGGCGGATTGCAGAGGTCTTGAAAAAGAAGGGTCAACACTGCAAATATTGACTCTTTGCATCAACTTCATGTAATTGTCAATAAAAGCATTTGACACGTATGACGTGTGTAATTATACTTCAGTATTCCGTAGTAACATCTGACAAAAATATCTAAAGACACTGAAGCAGCAAACTTTGTATAAATTCATATTTGTGTCATTCTCAAAACGTTTGACCACAACTGTAGTATGTCATTTTCTTTTCTTTAAACATACATCAATATCTCTCCATTTCACTCTAATAAGGCTTGACAACTACCTAAGGCTGCCCTCTGACCTCTGATAGTGTAGCCAATAGCACCCTGGCATTTGGCTGAGGCTCGGAGATGAACTGGCTGCCACGACGACCGCTCCCTCTCCTCCGCTCTAATTGGACAAGCCAGAGGCCTGGTCGGCTAATTGGAGGGACATATCATTTCTTAACCCTCAGCCTCTCTCTCCCTCCCCAGGCTGCTGACCGGGGTACCCGAGTTCAGTGCTAATATTAAAATGAAATATAACAACTGGCAGCTCTGGCTCAGCTGATAGACGGGGTTGTGCCAGCAGGGGATGTGTGGTCAGGTTTTAGTCAATGAGGAGTGAAATGCACGACTGGTCACTGACTTTTCAAACTGCTAGATGGGTTTGGAGATTGAATAGGCATTGATATTATAGCCTGGTTCCAGATATGTTTGTGCAGTATAGCCAATTTCTTTGCATAGAAGTTGCAGCACAAACATATCTGGAACCAGGCTTGCTGTGACACTGTCCTCCACTGCACAAGTGGGTTTGTGATTCACTAGGAAAATGCCATCTGATTACTGATCAATCTTCATTTGGAAGAGTCAGCTTTTTAAACCAACATGGCTCAGTTTAAATTGTTTTTCCATTGTGGTAGAACAAAATCTCATCAATGTGCAAAATATTTATGGAGTGTAAAGAAACTTCTAAACCCTGGATCTGCAAAATAATGAGTCATGGTTTTATATATTCCGTGTCAGAGGAAGGCCCAAAAATGTTCAAAGACTCCAGTCACCCAAGTCATAGACTGTTCTCTATGTTCTCTATGCTACCACATGGCAAGCGGTACTGGAACGCCGAGTCTCGGTCCAAAAGGCTCCATAACAGCTTCTACCCCCAAGCCGTAAGACTGCTGAACAATTCATCAAATGGCCACCCGGACTATTTGTTTTTACACTGCTGCTACACACTGTTTTTATTATCTATGCATAGTCACTTTACCCCTACTTACATGTACAAATGACCTTGACTAACCTGTACCCCCGTACATTGACTCGGTACCGGTACCCCCTGTATATAACTTCATTATTGTTATTTTGTTACTTTTTGTATTTTTTACTTTAGTTTATTTAATATTTTCTTAACTCTATTTTCTTAACTGTATTGTTGGTTAAGGACTTGTAAGTAAGCATTTCCCGGTAAGGTTCACACCTGTTGTAATTGGCGCATGTGACAACGTTTTTTATTCGATTTACTTTAATAGTTGTACCAAACAACTCTTTAATCCTTTAGTCTATTGACGCGTCAATCTAAGTAACAAATATAAAAAAATCCCCATCAAAAGCCTCAGTTTTTTTGCATAGGCTGCGTCTCAATCCAGTGCATCCGCCTATGTCCGGCCTTCCGCATCTGCGGTGGGAGGTGGCCGAGCTACAGTGGTGTTCGTCAGACCACGAGACATCCCGAAAAATCGGTCTTCTCATGAAAACATGTGTAGCAACGGTTTGGCATGCAAACTATGGGGGAAGGTATCATGGGGGATATGATACAGGAAATATTAGTATGATGGGGGATTTATCAGTAAATAGGGGGCAAACACAGTAGTGTATCAGCTAAATAAAAATAAAACCCCTTCAAGCTGGCAACCCTGAGTAATGATCGTTGCAATCTAAGTCAGTCAAGTGAAGCATCCCTCCACCGCGTTTTGTGATAACATCCAATGTCATCCAAAATCAACTGGCAACGCAGAACTGGGAACTCGGGAAATCTCCGACTTCCGACTTCAATGCGTTGAAAACAACTGGGAACTTGGAAAAACATTTGCTCTGACTGGGAAAAATCTATTTGAACTGTCATTCAACTCGGAATTCCAACTTGAACTTGGGCCTCTTTCTAGAGCTCCAACTTTCCGACCTGAAGATCACTGGCGTCATGATTTGACCTCGTATTATTCAGAGTTCCTTCTGTTGTTTTGAATGCGGCATCTGGTCTGACAGATGTTTACATGACAACCAGAATGCATTGTATGATGTCAATAAATATAGTGCAACACATAGCTGGTATTTAGCTTAGCAGAAGCTCATCATTATCAGTACAACATCCAAAAAGTATTTTGCACACGTTCATATGTGTCTATTACAATCTATGCAAGAATCAGAATGCATGATTTGTCACCAGCACTTGAATAAGCAGTAAATACATTATACTCCATGCATACAGTTTAAGTCGTAAGTTTACATACACCTTAGCCAAATGCAATTAGCAGGAAGTGTAGGAACCAGATAAGTGCGATATGGAGAATTCATATTAATTTATATTTGAAGGCCATGTAAAAGCCGATGGAGAAAGTGGCAAATGTATTAAATACAGTTGATGTCGGAAGTTTACATACACCTTAGCCAAATACATTTAAGCTCAGTTTTCACAATTCCTGACATTTAATCCTAGTAAAAATTCCCTGTCTTAGGTCAGTTAGGATCACTACTTTATTTTAGAATGTGAAATGCCAGAATAATAGTAGAGAATTATTTATTTCAGCTTTCATTTCTTTCATCACATTCCCAGTGGGGCAGAAGTTTACATACACGCAATTAGTATTTGGTAGCATTGCCTTTAAATTGTTTAACTTGGGTCAAACGTTTCGGGTAGCCTTCCACAACCTTCCCACAATAAGTTGGGTGGATTTTGGCCCGTTCCTCCTGACAGGGCTGGTGTAACTGAGTCAGGATTATAGGCCTCCTTACTCGCACACTCTTTCAGTTCTGCCCCCAAATTTTCTATGGGATTGAGGTCAGGGCTTTGTGATGGCCACTCCAATACTTTGACTAAGTTGTCCTTAAGCCATTTTGCCACGACTTTGGAAGTATGCTTGGGGTCGTTGTCCATTTGGAAGACCCATTTGCGACCAAGCTTTAACTTCCTGACTGATGTCTTGAGATGTTGCTTCAATATATTTACATAATTTTCCTCCCTCATGATGCCATCTATTTTATGAAGTGTACCAGTCCCTACTGCAGCAAAGCACCCCCACAACATGATGCTGCCACCCCCGTGCTTCACGGTTGGGATGTTGTTCTTTGGCTTGCAAGCCTCCCCCTTTTTCCTCCAAACATAACAATGGTCATTATGGCCAAGCAGATCTATTTTTGTTTCATCAGACCAGAGGACATTTCTCCAAAAAGTACGATCTTTGTCCCCATGTGCAGTTGCAAACCGTAGTCTGGCTTTTTTATGGAGGTTTTTGAGCATTGGCTTCTTCCTTGCTGAGCGGCCTTTCAGGTTATGTCGATATAGGACTCGTTTTACTGTGGAACCAGATAATTTTGTACCAGTTTCCTCCAGCATCTTCACAAGGTCCTTTGCTGTTGTTCTGGGATTGATTTGCACTTTTCGCACCAAAGTACGTTCATCTCTAGGAGACAGAACGCGTCTTCTTTCTGAGGGGTATGACGGCTACGTGGTCGCATGGTGTTTATACTTGCGTACTATTGTTTGTACAGATGAACGTGGTACCTTCAGGCGTTTGGAAATTGTTCCCAAGGATGAACCAGACTGGAGGTCTGAAAAAAAAAAAAAAAACTGAGGTCTTGGCTGATTTCTTTTGATTTTCCCATGATGTCAAGCACAGAGGCACTGAGTTTGAAGGTAGGCCTTGAAAATACATCCACAGGTACACCTCCAATTGACTCAAATTATGTCAATTAGCCTATCAGAAGCTTCTAAAGCCATGACATCATTTTCTGGAAATTTCCAAGCTGTTTAAAGGCAGTCAACTTAGTGTATATAAACCCACTGGAATTGTGACCCACTGGAATTGTGATTAAGTGAAACAATCTGTCTGTAAACAATTGTTGGAAAAATTACTTGTCATGCACAAAGTAGATGTCCTAACCCACTTGCCAAAACTGTAGTTTGTTAACAAGAAATTTGTGGAGTGTTTGAAACACTAAGGTTGAAGTCATTAAAACTAGTTTATGTAAACGTCCGACTTCAACTGTACGTACATACGGTGTGCTACAGTAGAAACAACACGGTATACAGAAACTATAATGATAATGTAATAAGCCACTTACTTTGATAGGTACGCATATGTGTCCAACGTTGTTGTTATTATTAGTAAGGAAAACAACAATGAAGGCAATGCTTGCACCAGCTAGAAAATGTGCCAGATGTGTTTGTGCAGGTTCTGTTCTGACTGGAGATGCGCAAGTTTCTGCATACTTGATCTGGGGAAACAATGGGGAAGTGCTTGGGCTCTCGTCAAAGAGAGAAGTTTGTCTGGCTCAGGAAAGCCTCAAACATAAATTGTCCGCAACAGTGAAATGGGCTACTTTTTTGTGAATTAATGAGGAGGTGGACACACCTCAATTCAAACTGTCGTTAGAAAATCAAACTTGTTAGGAAATAACTGGAAATTGACAAGTTGAAACAGCCTATAGATAATTAGCAAGCAGCATGTCTTGGTTTGAGGGCAACTGTCCTGTTGCGTAACAATCACATTTTGGAACAGTGAGTGCATTTTGACATCACGCTTATAAAAAAACATGAAAAGGTTAATGGTTGTACCAAACAACTCTTTACTGGTGGTACCAAACGTGTTTCTCTAATGGGGAGTTGTGTACTTTGCCAACAAAATGGTCTAAAAAACTCACATCAAATTGGCTTTTTATTCACAAATATGTTTTAACTGCAAAATTAGATGTCTGGTCCTGTCCTCCCTGCTTTTCTTGGCCTGGGTAGAGTTTACTGGCCTTGTTTATGGATTAGCCTTGCGTTAGCTCAATCCCATTAAGTCTACACCCTATCAATTCCCTCATGGCCCTACTAGCCAGAACATGTCTTTAACCATAGTTACACCAGGGGTGTGTTCACTAGGAACAAAATGGAAGCAAAAGGGCCAAAACAGGGAGGGACCTACCTAAACTTGTCCAATAAGAAACTCTTCTTATCGTTACAAAACGTTTTGCTACAGTTTGCTTCAGTGTGCACTAATGAATACACCCCAGCTTGAAAAATATAATGGCAAGGTATTGTCAGAACAGTTGCAATGCATGTGTAACTAATGGGTCAGTGTTAGAACATTCCTTAAGATATTGAACTGTAAACCTGTCTTACATTGTCAAGCTAGCTAGCTCTCCTCAGCATGCAAACTGTACGGTTGACATGTTTAGCATTGAAAAGTGGCTCAGAACAGGTCAGTTTCTAATGAAACTGAAGAATTCTACGCTATAGGAAAACATCTGCGCAACAGGCTCCCATTGCGGCAGGCAGTGACTATGATACCTAGCCTCCCTCTACTCCCCTCTCTTAGGTCTCTTCACCAGCTCTCCAACACGGAGAAGCTATCTAATGGAGGCCAGCTGTTCTCCCCAGCCTAGCGCTGGCTAAACAGGAAGCCTGGCTCTGCCCTGTGTGTGTCTGCTGAGAATGCAGGGAGGAGGAATTTTGTTTTGTGGTCCTTAAGGGAAAGGCAGTGCAAATACTGTTATGGGGTGTTTGGCCCATGGTCGAGTAACATAGTTGAACTGTTGAACTAGGCTAAAGTGCCTTCAGAAACTATTCATACCCCTTGACTTCTTCCACATTTTGTTGTGTTACAGCCTGGATTCAACATTTTTCTCTCACCCATCTACACACAATACCCCATGACAAATTTATTGAAAATTAAATGCAGAAATATCTTGTTCACATAAGTATTTACACTCGTGAGTCAATACATGTTAGAATCACCTTTGGCAGAGATTACAACTGCAATTCATTCTGGGTAAATCTCTAAGAGCTTTGCACAACTGGAGTTGACAATACTTGCATATTATTATTTTTTTAATTCTTCAAGCTTTGTCAAGTTGGTGTTGATCATTTCTAGACAGCCATTTTTAAGTCTTGCCATAGATTTTCAAGCCTATTTAGGTCAAAACTGTAACTAGGCCACTCAGGAACATTCAATGTTTTCTAGGTAAGCAACTCCAGTGTATATTTGGCCTTGTGTTTTAGGTTATTGTCCTGCTGAAAGGTGAATTTGTCTCCCAGTGTCTGTTGGAAAGCAGACTGAACCAGGTTTTCCTTTAGGATTTTACCTGTGCTTAGCACTATTCTGTTTCTTTTTATTCTAAAAAAAACTCCCTTACCGATCACAAGCATACCCATAACACGATGCAGCCACCACCATGTTTGAAAATATGAAGAGGTGTAGTCAGTGACGTGTTGTGTTGGATTTGCCCCAAATATAAAACTTTGTATTCAGGACAGACAGTTAATTTCATTTTTTTTTTCATTTTTACTTTGTTGAGACATCCTCAGTTTTCTCCTATCCCAGCCATTAAACTCTATAACTGTTTTAAAGTCACCATTGACCTCATGGTGAAATCGATGAGCGGTTGCCTTCCTCTCTGGCAACTGAGTTAGGAAGGACGCCTGTATATTTGTATTGATACACTATCCAAAGTGTAATTAATAACTTCACCATGCTCAAAGGGATATTCAATTAATTACTTATTTTTTTATTTTTACCCATCTACCAATAGGTGCCCTTCTTTGCGAGGCCTTGGAAAACCTCCCTGGTCTTTCTGGTTGAATCTGTTTGTTTGAAATTCAGTCCTCTTCACTGTTGACGTGGAGACTGGTGTTTTGCGGTTATTATTTAATGAAGCTGCCAGTTGAGGTCTTGTGAGGCATCTGTTTCTCAAACTAGACACACTACTTGTGCACCGGGGCCTCCCACTCCTCTTTCTATTTTGGTTAGAGCTGTGAAGGAAGTAGTACACAGCGTTGTACGAGATCTTCAGTTTCTTGGCAATTTCTCGCATGAAATAGCCTTCATTTCTCAGAACAAGGATAGACTGACGAGTTTCAGAAGAAAGGTCTTTGTTTCTGGCCTGTAATCGAACCCACAAATGCTGACACTACAGATGCTCAACTAGTCTAAAGAAGGCCAGTTTTATTGCGTCTTTAATCATCACAACAGTTTTCATCTGTGCTAACATAATTACAAAAGGGTTTTCTAATGATCATTTAGCCTTGGATTAGCTAACACAACATGCCATTGAAACACAGTGGTGATGGTTGCTGATAATGGGCCTCTGTACACCTATGCATATATTCCATAAAAAATCTGCCGTTTCCAGCCACAATAGTCCATTTACAACATTTAACAATGGCTAAGCTGTATTTCTGATCAGTTTGATGTTATTTTAATGGACAGAAAATGTGCTTTTCTTTCAAAAACAAGGACATTTCTAAGTGACCCCAAACATTTGAACGGTAGTGTACATCTGTGGTAAAATGTGGTCCCTTGGTCAAACCCATGCTACCCATGCTATATGCTACCCATGCAACCCATTACAAACCACTTGACCACCTTCTCGAACTCTGCTCCCTCTAAACTCTTTGTTTCCATTGTTTCCTGTGTTCCACTTACCGTACCCAGAGCACTTGTTTAAAAATGGAGAACGTAGCCTACAAAGCGCAACATACAGTTACATCAAGGCCTAGAATCAATTGAACGATTTCTCAATTATATTTTTTCACTTCAACAAACCCACTCGTGAGAGAATAACAGGACCCATTATCAAGCTAACAGTAAAGAGGCTTGAGGCGCTCTAAAGGGTCGTCTTCTCATTGACATCAACCCATCGGGCGTTTATAACGCTACTATGTCTAACGCTGCAATTTTCAACCTCGCCTCCTCAAGCGCACAAACGGGGAAAACAACTCAAACAGAACAATTATGCAAATGCCCTCTGCTTGTCTCAGTGTAACAGGGAAGAGGGAGAGAATAATGCAGTCAAATTAGCTTTAGCATCACCTTTCATTTTCGTGTTTGTCACTGCCGTTCCCCATGCGCACATTCCATTAAGCCCCCTTCCTCCCTTCACAGTAACGCTAGCACCCAGTTGTTTTAATACATTGAATACTTATGGCTGTTGGGTATTGCTGTACCTATAGCCTATGGTCTCCTGCCTATATTGTGCCATTGATATTGCTACGAAATACACAGTGAGACTAGGGGATAGTCAGAATAAATTGAATATTCAATTTAATGGAGTAACAATGTTTTGTGTTACAGCCTATTCGTGCAGTCTGTAATCACTATGATGAGTACAATAGCGATGGAAATGCATCACCAAGCAGCGTTCTCTGCTTGATTTGTTTACGCATCAGCACAGCAGCAATCATGGTTCTTCATTATATATTTTGGGGATTATTCTCCTCATCTCAGATCTAGATGAGAGGTTTCGATGGACAGAAGAGCTTAATGTGTGTGAGCAATCCCAGCCCAATCAAAATCTCAATGCACGCAGCAGACTACAGAGACACATAATGTATCGTTTGATTTCTGTATCAAAACTGCTTTGATGAGGCCGTATTGATACCGGCCCAGATTGCTTTTCTATTGATCGTCAGGTTGATTGTGTTGTTCCTCCTCCACTACACCAGAAGCAGTTATTAAGGATCTCCCCACTGAAACATGACATTAACTGTGCCAGCAACAACAACCAGAACCTCTATTTCATGACTTCCTAAGCTGTGGTCCATTGATCAGAGAAGACTTGTCTAAAGTATAATTTCCTTATTCCTTGTCCTGTTTAATTGGACTTGATCTCTTATTGTTCCCAGGGTGCAGTTGTCTTTTTTACATGTGTTTTTTACTATGTGTTATGGATCCTTGTCTTTGCAATCACTGCTGACGCTTGTTGTGGTAAAGCAATTCCCCAAATTGGGATCAATCAAGTACTAGCCTACTCTTTCGCTATTCTACTCTAGACAATGTTTTGCCCGTTTCTGGTGGGGGAGGAGCATCATTATTTAACACTTTCTAGTCTGGAAGAACTAGAAATGAACCTCATTATTGGCAGTACATTGGAGTATTACTTAATTTTGGGAAACTATTTCTCGGCAGTACATTGGCGTTTTACCACATGGCTTAATTGATTGCTTCATTTTGGAAACTGCTAGGTTTCAGAGGAGAGCTGCCAAGACAAATAACAAACAGAAGGAGCATGGATAATTTGAGTTCATAATTCAATTACGAAAAAGTTGTCCTCCTGTGGTTTTAGCCTATTTTATTATGGCCAGCAAGTGTTAATTTGACTGATCTCCTGATTATTACAGTTCGATTGTACTGTACTAACCTCTCATTCTCAGAGAGGTTATAATGCAGCTGAGATGTTGTAGTGAAGACTAATTGGAGGGAGTGTGACTCCAAGCCGGTGGTGTTTAATTTTGTCAGGCGTCCAGGATCAGTCAATCCTCCGTGTTCCTATGGAGGTGTTGAGTTGTGTGGAAGCAGCAGCTCTCTATTGTCTTGGTTAACTTGCTCCTCATATCCATCATCATTGTCCGCACCAACCATGGCCAGGGGCTTAGTGAGCTGTCCCCAGTCCATAGCAGAACACATGTTCACACGTGAGCTTCGAACGGCGTTGTCACTTAGCGCTAGGCCTCTAGCTGCTAGCACCACAGATGCCATGGCATGCTAATCGCTAATGCGGCGCTATATTCTCTCACTGATGTTTATCTCTGACACAGAGTGAAGAGATCAAGGCTGTAAGCCTGTTAAGTGGGGCTAATGTAGCTGCTAACCCAAACCCACACAATTAGAAGCTTCTGAAGCAAACTGGAACCTCCAGTGGTTTATACTTGTGGTTTTATCCAAGAAAATAAGGCTGTTTTTCACACTGTCTGTTAGGCCTCGGGTAACAGCATTCATAACCATACTCTATTGCCACCCATTTCCCTTCTGAAAGCCCTTATTGATCAGGTTCTAATTGACCCTACAAAAAGCAATTCACTTATCTACAATTCCTTAGCTGGGGAAGATGGGGAATCCTTTTATGGTATTGATGGTGATTCAGACATACACAGAGCCTCATAAATGTAGACATTGTTCCAGCAAGTGATTTGTGTTGCTGTCTATCAACTATGATTTTTCAACGCCGATACCGATTATTGGAGGACAAAAAAAGCCGATACCGATTAATCGGCCGATTTAAAAAAAAAAAAATATATATATATATATTATATATATATTTATTTATATATATATATATATATATATCATACACACACACACATTTTTGTAATAATGACAATTGCAACAATACTGAATGAACAATAAACACTTATTTTAACTTAATATAATACATAAATAAAATCTATTTAGTCTGAAATAACATGAGCAGAGCTTGTCTGCATGGTCCCCTGTCAGTCTGCTCCTCCGCGAAACACAGACCTTATTTGAAGTAGATCAAGACATTCTCTATGGAAGACATGAACGGTAAAATAACGAAGGAACCCCTTTCAAGTTCAGCCGCAAGTTATTACAGGAATTATAACGCGTCGACTATTTCTCTCTAAACCATATACCTTTGACTAATCCGGAAACTATCACCTCAAACAAAATGTTTATTCCGTTCGTATTTTATCTAACTGGTGGCATCCATGAGTCTAAATATTCCTGTTACATTGCACAACCTTCAATGTTATGTCATAATTACGTAAAATTCTGGCAAATTAGTTCGCAAAGAGCCAGGCGGCCCAAACTGTTGCATATACCCTGACGCTGCGTGCAATGAACGCAAGAGAAATGACACAATTTCACCTGGTTAATATTGCCTGCTAACCTGGATTTCTTTTAGCTAAATATGCAGGTTTAAAAATATATACTTGTGTATTGATGTTTATGGTTAAGTACACATTGGAGCAATGACAGTCATTGATTGATTGTTTTTTATAAGATAAGTTTAATGCTAGCTAGCAACTTACCTTAGCTTACTGCATTCGCGTAACAGGCAGGCTCCTCGTGGAGTGCAATGTAATCAGGTGTTAGAGCATTGGACCAGTTAACTGTAAGGTTGCAAGATTGGATCCCCCGAGCTGACAAGGTTAAAAATCTGTCGCTCTGCCCCTGAAGGCAGAACGTTCCTAGGCCGTCATTGAAAATAAGAATGTGTTCTTAACTGACTTGCCTAGTTAAATAAAGATTAAATAAAGGCGTTAAAAAAAAAAATTTTTTTTTTAATCGGCGCCCAAAAATACCGATTTCCGATTGTTATGAAAACTTGAAATCGGCCCTAATTAATCGGCCATTCCGATTTAATCGGTCGACCTCTACTATCAACCTCCAGAGCTTGTTTGCCCTGTCTGCTGCTGTGTGTTTAAATGGATGGTCTGACCACAGGTCACACACACACTCTATGGGTGCAGGAAAATCGATGATGAACAGAGCTCTATGGGGACTGGTAATGCGCCTACCAGCCATAGGTTGGACCACCAGCCAATCAGAGCTAAGGGCCTTTGAAATCTATCTATGGGAGTGGCACAGACGAAATGTCAGGTCAGATGTTCATGTCCTGTCGACTAGTCAGGGTCCTGTTCATTAGGAAACAAATGGAAGAAAACGGACTGAAATAGGGAGGGACCACCTTTCCAATTGGAAACGCTCATTTTCTTTTTATGTTGACAGTGTGCCCTGCTGCACACAACCCAGGTTTGATGTTTGTCTCTTGTAGGACTAGTTGTCTGTCAGGCCATGTTTGCTGTAGAGTACACACAGCCTAATATACCAGACTATTACCTCTGGCAAGTGTTTTATGGTTTCATTTAAAACGGCTCTCTGCAGTGCAAGCATCCCTGACAATGATCATGTTTCATTAGATCAGGGGTTCCCAAACTTTTTTGGCCCACCACCCCATTTTGATATCTGAAAATTCTTGCGACCCCAACCAGGTGAAAAAAATTATGTAATTAACAGCCAATGTTTACTTTTTTATTTGGGGCTATGGCAGTCAATTGAAATACATTCTAACAGTATTTCTGATTGTCTTCTCAACTCACCATCACATACTTTTAATGTGGGACTATGACAGTCAATTGCAAATTAGTCTGACATAATGTCTCTTCTCACCACCGCTAATGACATGGGTGTGATTGATGCATGTCGCTTCGGAGCTTCTCAAAGTCAGGGAGCGTGGTCGACAGTGCGCGCACCTCATCTCTGCTGTCACATCTAACCTGGATCGATATTTGGTTTTAATGTAGACGAGAGCACTGAATCCAGCTTCACACATATGAGCTGGCGAAGGGTAGCCTACTATGAGTTTTATGGGGCTTTCAAGACAACTGGGAACTCGAAAAGATAAGAGGTCAAATCATGACGTCAGTGATCTTTAGGTAGAGCTCTAGAAAGATGGCCAAGTTCCTGATTTGGTAGACCGTTCAAAACTATTTTTCCCAATCGGAGCTTGAATATTTCCGAGTTCCCAGTTGTCTTGAACGCGCTGAAGTCGGAAGTCTGAGTGTGGCCTTTTCCCATGATCTAAGGGCACTCTCTTGTTAAATTGTATCTTTTAGATTTGAATCATTTTCATTTCGAATGTCAAGGTTAACCACATTACAATGATTCTGAGATACAAAGATGCTATTATAATATATACAGTGCCTTTGGAAAAGTATTCAGACTTATTCCACATTATGTTAGGTTAGTCTTATTCTAAAATGGATTACATTGTTATGTTTTCCTCATCAATCTACACACAATACCCCATAATGACAAAGCAAAAACCGTTTTTTTGAAATACCTTATTTACATAAGTATTCAGACCCTTTACTCAGTTCTTTGTTAAAGCACCTTTGGCACCAATTACAGCCTTGAATCTTCTTGGGTATGACACTACAAGCTTAGCACAACTGTATTTGGGGAGTTTCTCCCATTCTTCTCTGCAGATCCTCTCAAGCTCTTTCAGGTTGGATGGGGAGCATTGCTGCACAGCTATTTTCAGGTCTCTCCAGAGATGTTCGATCGGGTTCAAGTTCGGGCTCTGGCTGGGCCACTCAAGGACATTGAAACTTGTCCCGAAGCCACTCCTGCGTTGTCTTGGCTGTGTGCTTAGGGTCGTTGTCCTATTGGAAGGTGAACGTTCAGCCCAGTCCGAGGTCCTGAGTGCTCTGGAGCAGGTTTTCATCAAGGATCTCTCTGTACTTTGCTCTGTTCAACTTTGCCTCGATCCTGACTAGTCTCCCAGTCCCTGCCGCTGGAAAACACCCCCACATCATGATGCTGCCACCACCATGCTTCACCGTGTAGGGATGGTGCCAGGTTTCCTCCAGATGTGACGCTTGGCATTCAGGCCAAAGAGTTGAATCTTGGTTTCATCAGACCAGAGAATCTTGTTTCTCATGGTCTGAGAGTCTTTAGGTGCCTTATGGCAAACTCCAAGTGGGCTGTCATGTGCCTTTTACTGAGGAGTGGCTTCCGCCTGGCCCTTCTATCATAAAGCACTGATTGGTGGAGTGCTGCAGAGATGGTTGTCCTTCTGGAAGCTTGTCCCATCTCCACAGAAGAATTCTAGAGCTCTGTGAGAGTGACCATCGGGTTCTTGGTCACCTCCCTGAACAAGGCCCTTCTCCCTTACCTTTTATATAGATGCCTGTATGTGTTTCCAAATCATATCCAATCAATTGAATTTCCCACAGGTGGACTCCAATCAAGTTGTAAAAACATCTCAAGTATGATCAATGGAAACAGGATGCACCTGAGCTCAATTTCGAGTCTCATAGCAAAGTGTCTGAATACTTATGTAAATAAGCTATTTTTGTTTAAATGTTGTACAACTTTGCTAAATTCTAATAACCTGTGTTCACTTTGTCATTATGGGGTATTGTGTGTAGACTGCTAAGGATTTAGGTAATTCTCCCACTTCCCTATTTTATTATCAGGTGACCCCACATGGGGTCACAAACCCTAGTTTGGGAACCACTGCATTCTGTCTTTATTCTGCATGGATAATTGAAGAGAACTGTGTTGTGAGCAAACTTGTAGCATTAATGTTATGAACACATTTCCAGGAGTAATAAAATAACTTTAAGTTTGAATGTAGCCAAGCTGACAGGTATCTCTATACTGATTTTAAGATCTTTGTCAGATCTCCATTAACTGTTGAATAATGTCACAAATCCGTTTGCTATTCAGAAATGCTGTCTGACGTCTTCAAAGGGCTGCAGTGAGGTCAGGAGTGTGAACGGATGTTTATCACCTCAAAGGAAGGTAGTAAACACGGTCAAAAGCATTACACACACACACACACATATGAACACGGTCAAGATAATCTCCTCAACACACACACACACACACACTCACACTCAAAAACCAATCAGATCCAAACCATCACGCGTTCAGGTTTGTGAACAGCTTCACTTCACCCAAACAAATCTATTTTCTAGACAAGGTTGGCTTGGTTCAATCAACAACAGATAATGAATTCAAATACTCCTGAATAATTGCCTGGGGAAATTGAGTCTTCCTCCTATTCTGCTATTCCTACAGCAATACTGTGAGTGGCATTACCTGTGAAAGACATTATTTGTTGCATAATTGAATTGTAATCCACGGGATAGTTGATGGATTAGGTAATGATCTCACACAGCTATACCATCTGGAGAAAAAGAAAATAGAAAAATGAACCGAGGCCATGTTCCAATTCAATGATTTTAGTGAGTGTATTCCATTGGCATAGTGGCTCAATACCTGTTGCTGTGAAACGAAGCCTGGGTATCTTTGCTACATCATAAACTGGACCATGAAGAGTCACATCAGAGCCCTTTATGAAGGCTACTATAACGCTTTCCCAGTGACCCAGTCCCTCATAATTATCAATGATTAATGGACCCTCATAAAAGCCGGATATCAACCTGGTTCAGCTTCTCCCCTTGACGCCATTGTTACCTTGGCATCATTGTTACCTTGGCCTTTGACGCCATTGGCTCCCGTTTGAATGGGCAGATGATTATTGCCTCTAGCCCCGCCTCCAAGTGCCCCCTGCCAGTGTTCCTTCCTACAGTTTCCATCCCCAATAAGTGCTCATTGTGTAACAAGCAGCGACTGCCTTCCGGAGACCTCCATTCTGTGTCAAGCCTCTGACGTGGCCATATGGACTGTAGAGTGTCGATTGAGTTCCGGCCAACCTCCATTTTGTGTCATGCCTCCGATCGCCTTCCGTAAGTGGCCAATGTAAAGAGTGTCAGCCGTGTTTCCCGCCAACCTCCATTCTGTGAGTATCCTCTTTTGAGAGCCAATAACAACGTGTTGACACCATTCCAGACACTTCCGTTACAGATCAAGCCTGTAGACCTCTGTCTGTTCTCCATCGAGCTCTGATTATAACTGGTGTCATCTCCGCAAACTTCCATTGTGTGCCAAGCCTGTAAGACCCCTAATCATCTGTTGAATACTGCGGGGATTTAGTCAATAGAAGGTAATTGGCACTTTGAATGCAGAACCTGCACTCCAACAATTACTCCCAGAAAACAATGACACAACCAAAGCTAAGGCTGATCAGGAAGAGTGTATTTAAAAAAAAAAATAATAATAATATTTCACATTTATTTCACCAGGTAGGCCAGTTGAGAACAAGTTCTCATTTACAACTGCGACCTGGCCAAGATAAAGCAAAGCAGTGTGACAAAAACAACAACACAGAGTTACACATGAACAAATATACAGTCAATAACACAATAGAAAAATCTATGTACAGTGTGTGCAAATGTAAAAGAGTAGGGAGGTAAGGCAATATAGAGGCGAAATAATTACAATTTAGCATTAACACTGGAGTGATAGATGTGCAAGTAGAGATACTGGGGTGCAAAAGAGTCAGAGGATAAGTAACAATATGGGGATGAGGTAGTTGGGTGTGCTATTTACAGATGGGCTGTGTACAGGTACAGTGATCGGTACGCTGCTCTAACAGCTGATGCTTAGAGAGGGAGAGATAAGACTCCAGCTTCAGTGATTTTTGCAATTCGTTCCAGTCATTGGCAGCAGAGAACTGGAAGGAAAGGCGGCCAAAGTAAGTGTTAGCTTTGGGGGTGACCAGTGAGAGATACCTGCTGGAGCGCGTGCTACGGGTGGGTGTTGCTATGGTGACCAGTGAGCTGAGATAAGGCGGGGCTTTACCTAGCGTAGACTTATCAATAACCTGGAGCCAGTGGGTTTGGTGACGAATATGTAGTGAGGGCCAACCAACGAGAGCATACAGGTCGCAGTGGTGGGTAGTATATGGAGCTTTGGTGACAAAACGGATGGCACTGTGATAGACTACATCCAATTTGCTGAGTAGAGTGTTGGAGGCTATTTTGTAAATGACATCGCCGAAGTCAAGGATCGGTAGTATAGTCAGTTTTACGAGGGTATGTTTGGCAGCATGAGTGAAGGAGGCTTTGTTGCGAAATAGGAAGCCGATTCCAGATCTAATTTTGGATTGGATATGCTTAATGTGAGTCTGGAAGTAGAGTTTACAGTCTAACCAGACACCTAGGTATTTGTAGATGTCCACATATTCTAAGTCCAGAACCGTCCAGAGTAGTGATGCTAGTCAGACGGAAGGGTGCGGGCAGCAATCGGTTGAAGAGCATGCACTTAGTTTTACTAGCATTTAAAAGCAGTTGGAGGCCACGGAAGGAGTGCTGTAAGGCATTGAAGCTTGTTTGGAGGTTTGTTAGCACAGTGTCCAAAGAAAGGCCAGATATACACAGAATGGTGTCGTCTGCGTAGAGGTGGATCAGAGAATCACCAGCAGCAAGAGCGACATCATTGATATATACAGAGAAACGAGTCGGAAAAGAGAGCCCGAGAATTTAACCCTGTGGCACCCCATAGAGACTGCCAGAGGTCCGGACAACAGGCCCTCCGATTTGACACACTGAACTCTATCTGAGAAGTAGTTGGTGAACCAGGCGAGGCAGTCATTTGAGAAACCAAGGCTGTTGAGTCTGCCGATAAGAATACGGTGATTGACAGAGTCGAAAGCCTTGGCCAGGTCCATGAAGATGGCTGCATAGTACCGTCTTTTATCGTTAGTGGTTATGATATCGTTTAGGACCTTGAGTGTGGCTGAGGTGCACACATGACCAGCTGGGAAACCAGATTGCATAGTGGAGAAGGTACGGTGGGATTCGAAATGGTCGGTGATCTGTTTGTTAACTTGGCTTTCGAAGATTTTAGAATGGATATAGGTCTGTAACAGTTTGGGTCTAGAGTGTCTCCCCCTTTGAAGAAGGGGATGACCACGGCAGCTTTCCAATCTTTAGGGATCTCAGACGATACAAAAGAGAGGTTGAACAGGCTAGTAATAGGGGTTGCAACAATTTTGGCTGATAATTTTAGAAAGAGAGGGTCCAGATTGTCTAGCCCAGCTGATTTGTAGGGCTCCAGATTTTGCAACTCTTTCAGAACATCAGCTGTCTGGATTTGGGTAAAAGAGAAGCGGTGGGGGAACAAAAAAGGTGTCAATGGAACAAAAAGGGTAGCTAAAGTCATTAGGTCTCCTTGACTGAGTAACTATTGGTGATATGGATGACCGCAAGGGACCAGTGCAATGCAGAAAGGGTGTTCAAGAGATGGTCTCAATTCCCAATGGATGATGTCTTCCTTTCAGCTCAAATGTGTGTATTGAGTGGAGTGTCCTTCATGGTTTTGAAAAGACTGAGTCGTGTTCCCTGTCAAGTGAAAATCACTTCCCTGCACCACTGTTGTACCTGGCTGTCATCGTGACCATGGGCTCTATAATACCCATAGTGCAAGAGGAGGTCCATGTCTCCTCTTTGTGATGACAGAACACTGATGACAGCGGAGGGCAATCATCACACACGTGCATTCATGCACATACACGCAGGCAGACGCGCGCGCGCGCACACACACACACACACACACACACACACACACACACCTCTGTTCTCGCCCTTCCACCCTGGGCTACTGATGGAGCTTGGGAGATATAATCATAAGAAATTAAAGATACTGTCATTATTGCCCTTACTGTGCTTGTTCCCTTGGAAACAGACGACCCTTTCCCTGCACGAAGGGGCCCCTCCCTCTCTCCCCTTGGTTTTTTCAAGGCAGTAGACACTGGCTGTACAGGACAAGAGCCTTCCAAACAGGGCTCTGTTTTGAGCTGTTCTCAACTAGCGATAATGTGGTATACTCTGTTAACTTGTAAAGGCACTCAAATAACCGTGACTACTTGTTGAGTTTCAACAGCACTTGTAGTGTTGATGATTATGTGTGTGTACAGTATGCATGTGTGTAGTCCTTTACATTCGTACCTGAATACGGGTTGAAAATGGCTAATAAGAGCCTAAATTGGAACACAGTGGCTGCACAATAACATGTTATACATGACGTCAGCGCTCTGGCTCTGCGCTTCCCAGCGCTGTATGGGTTTTGACTGGCATCTTACTTCATAACTTAGCTAGTCGTGTTGGCAATAGAACAAGCTTTCAAATCATGCTCACCTGATCCAGATTGCGATTTATAATGAACCGTTTTTTGGATTGTGTAAACACCAACGGTGATTTGTGTGATGACGAGGATGCGGAGTTGTGTTCCTCAACGGCACGGCTACTGTAGGAGAGCTCAAAAAAAGTACCTTAAAGTTGATGACTCTTCTTTTGAAATTGCTTCAAACTGTGCACACTTAATTTTTTTGGTCTTATGTTGCACCTACCGCACATTTCTCCAGGAATAGTCTTCTCATGTTGCTGAATGTATCCAGAGTATTTTCAGATTTCGTCATCAACAAATGCGGCGAAAAACGTACAGTAAATGTAAAATGCACATCAAATCAACAGCGTAATGTTCGGATTCAGTTGTCAGGTGAACGGTTGTGTCCTCACCTTTTGATCCAATCATTTCCCCATAATCTCCAAACTGTTGTCTTTCAATTGCTACCATGGTTATGCATATGCTTTTCATATTACTTCTGTTGCAAACATTTCAATTTAGCCCTATCCATATAGGCCCATTTCCATGAGTGTAAAGGGTTAACTGTCTGTTATGTGTGTGTGGTCCAGTTACAGAACAGACTAGAACCCTACGGGGACACAGCTGTGGATGTGAGTGTGTCCATTTGTCTCTCTTGTCTTTCTTGGTGCACAAGAAAGAAGTGACTCTCACCCAGCCCAGATCACCCAAGTGTGACTAAACCCCTACCCAAGCCGCCTAAAGCCTCCCTTGAAATCAGATTAAACTCCTTTCCTCCCTCTCTTCTCTACTCACCACCAGGCACTGAGGAATTCCCCTGAGCACAAGACTTACTAGCCTCCTCTTAGGTGGAATTACATTTAGGGGGAAAATGTAGCAGTTTCTTCCTCCATTTCCCTCACGAAACCTCTGCTAGCCCCGGCTGAGTCTCCAGTGACTTTAAACTAAGCTGCTTTGAGATTAATCACAGTTCCCACCCTACTAACCTCCACCAGGGCTGTGTTCAGGAGGCACGAAGAAAACATCATGCAACACTTTGCCATAATAAACACGACACAGATTTTTCAGTACAGTGGGTGGAGAGGGAGGGCATTGTACAGTATAGGGAGCTAGTTGGTTAACACTGAGCTGGAATTAGGAGCCCTTACTTACTGTCTGAATGAGTAATGACAAACCCTGCCATGACAAATCTAAATCCTTTCACAGTTGCTGCAAACAGAGCATCATACAGGAAGCTAGTTGGTTTTATTTGTATTTATTTTATTTAACCTTTATTTAAGTAGGCAAGTCAGTTAAGAACAAATTCTTATTTACGATGACGGCCTACACTGGCCAAACCCAGACGCCGCCCTACGGGACTCCCAATCACGGCCGGTTGTGATACAGCCTGGATTCAAACCAGGGTGTCTGTAGTGACGCCTCTAGTACTGAGATGCAGTGCCTTAGACCTCTGCGCCACTCGGGAACACTGTGTAAGGACCCCTTACGTCTCTGAATGAGTAATGACATGACGTCATAAACCTGACATGACAAGCCTAAACCCCATTCATGGATTTCACACTGAATGACATGACAAATGTAAGCGCATTCACATCAGTCAATGCTTGATGACCATCACATAAGCAATATTATAGTCAAGCCCACTCGAACACTTCACGACAATGGAGTTGTATAGTATGCCATAACCAGGCTTAGCCTGCCACGAATGGTTATGCCCTACCGTCCATGTTATATGATGCATAGTGTATGGGTTGTATGATGCATATTGTATGGGTTGTATGATGCATATTGTATGGGTTGTATGATGCATATTGTATGGGTTGTATGATGCATATTGTATGGGTTGTATGATGCATATTGTATGGGTTGTATGGTGCATA
The DNA here is from genome assembly GCF_016432855.1 of Salvelinus namaycush. Classification (NCBI taxonomy): domain Eukaryota; kingdom Metazoa; phylum Chordata; class Actinopteri; order Salmoniformes; family Salmonidae; genus Salvelinus; species Salvelinus namaycush. The sequence goes on from NC_052345.1 coordinate 17,057,512, forward strand.
TTGTATGGGTTGTATGATGCATATTGTATGGGTTGTATGATGCATAGTGTATGGGTTGTATGATGCATAGTGTATGGGTTGTATGATGCATATTGTATGGGTTGTATGATGCATATTGTATGGGTTGTATGGTGCATATTGTATGGGTTGTATGATGCATATTGTATGGGTTGTATGATGCATATTGTATGGGTTGTATGATGCATAGTGTATGGGTTGTATGATGCATAGTGTATGGGTTGTATGATGCATAGTGTATGGGTTGTATGATGCATAGTGTATGGGTTGTATGATGCATAGTGTATGGGTTGTATGATGCATAGTGTATGGGTTGTATGATGCATAGTGTATGGGTTGTATGATGCATATTGTATGGGTTGTATGGTGCATATTGTATGGGTTGTATGGTGCATGTTGTATGGTGCATATTGTATGGGTTGTATGGTGCATATTGTATGGGTTGTATGGTGCATATTGTATGGGTTGTATGATGCCTAGGTAAGAGGAAGCTGCAGTAGTTCTGGGTTGTAAAAGTCACTGCTGAAGCTATGCTACGCTCTAACAGACCTACTATTTCAGCTTTATGACCCAAACGCCAAAGAGTTTTATTGCAGATGAAAACTAGGGAAAGCTACATCCCACATACTGATAGAGAGCTTTATTGTTTTATTGTAATTACCCATCGAACAAGCTGCTGAGAAATCTGTTTGGGAGATATCTGATTAAATACCTACTGCGGTCCATAAGAGGGAGTAGTATGTCATTTATGTTGATATATTATGTTGTAAAGTAAGACTAGTGGAAATTCATGATTCTCAGTGAGTATGACTTCATCCCACAGTAGATTATAGGTTTTCATTAAGAAGCTGAACATAGAGTGATATGCATTATGAGTGTTGATGCAGAAAATAGCTGGAGGGAGACTGGATCTATCCAACATAAATCATTGTTACAAACTTGATCAAGAATTAAAGGCCCCATGCGGTCAAAAACGTGATTTCCTGTGTTTTTATATATATATATCCACACTATGATGTTGGAATAATACTGTGATATTGTGAAAATGATGTTAATGCCCTTGTCGTGTAAGAGCTGTTTGGAAAGAAAAGCGGCTGAAATTTCAGCCTGTTTTGGTGGGATGGATTTTTGGCCTGCCTGGTGACATCGCCAGGTGATAAATTAGTTGATAGACCAATAAGAAAGAAAGTTCCAAACCTCTCTGCCAATAACAGTTTTCAGTTTTCCCTTCCCCACTCAGACCACTCCCAGACAATCTTAGCAAAATAATTTATTGAGAAATGCACTTTGCGAAGAAGCTATTTTTGATTGTTTTCAAATAGTCAAAAATAATCACAGTAAGGTACTTAACTTCTGGGTAACAATTATCTGATATTGCGATAGAAAAAGGCTGCATTGGACCTATAAGTATGATCTGAAAGCACCGATCAGACAGATTTATGCGGATAACAGACACTTATTAATTCATCTACACTATTACAACCTCTAAGATGGCCAAGCCAAATCTATAACCTATCGCTTCTTCTCCACAACAGTTTTGTTTCCCATTTAAAACAGAAATATTGGAGTTGGCCAGGCTTGAGGGGGAATAAATCACACAACACAATAATGTCTGAATGAATTTATTTCTCCAGTTTTAGAGCTCCTCCACGACGTTACTTAACATGAAGGATGGTTACTCCCTCTGTCATCCACTCAGGCCCTGGTTTATATTATATCAGAGAGGAGCAGATTTGGGGAAACATTGTCACCCCTTCCACCTCTGGATCTGTGAGTTTATGATGTTACTATAACCTAACCGCTGACAGCCTTCATTATTATTCCCATCATTATTATCCTTACTTTCATCATAATTATTATTATCACCATCATTTGTGTCGTCATCGTTATCGTTGCTATGGTGATCATAATCGTTGTCGTTATTGTTCTTAATGGTCGTGGTTTCGCCGTATTGCAATGAAAATTATTAGAGATAATAGGCACTTGAGTCCATAATACTCACCGCACTAAATAAAATATAACCAATTTGGTTCTCTTAGAGTTACTGTATGATTTGAAAACGATTTTTAGGTCCCATTTAGCTGAGTGCTCTGCATTATTGTGCCTAGTGTTTCAGTGGTTTGGTAGTTTCCTTATTTATGGCTTCTCTGGTTGGTTTATGATGCAAGCAGCATTCTATCAATGTGACTTCCCTCCTATCCCCTGTCTCCTCCACCCACCCTCGGACTATCCATGTCTGGGTCGAGGTTGATTCACTGCCACATCGATTGGAGGTTGTCTCCAGACTCCCTCTCTCCCTGGTGTGGTGACTGACTGTCCTACTCCCCTGTCCTTGACTTCTCCTCAGTCTCTTTGGCGTGACATGGAAGACCTGACACAGTCGGGTTAGAGGCAGGGCGCTCTGCTCTTAGACACCTTCTCTTGTTCGCCTCTCAAGAGCACTTCACACCCTAACCGAGAGACACTGAGACACACAGAAGTGACTATCAGGCACTTTAGCTGGAGTTCAGTATACTTGTATTTAGAGGCTCACCTCACCATTAGAACCAGCACTTTTGTGCAACTTAAAGGGTGCTTATTGTAAATCAATATAATTATTGCAATTACGCTTGTCATGGTCAAGCTCACCCAATGTTCTAACTAAAAGTACATAGACCAACAACTAAAAACATGCTGCCTCGTACCGGCAGTTTTCAACATCTGTGTTTTCATGTTCCTCATACGCAGCTAACTGTTCTAAACAGTTCATGATCATTAACAGTAGAGTGACTAAGCCGAAGTGACGTTGAACAGCCTGTGGTGAGAGCCGGCAATGGGATGCCTTGCTTGCGATTCCTAAAAACCCTCACCCCCCCCCCCGCAATCATATTATTTTGACACATATTCTGACACATACTTCATCATCAAGTCAATGCGCTGATGTCTACATATCTTGATCACGTATTCCAGATCCCGAACACATTCCCATTCTCGAATCCATCTCAATCCTCATTCCATAGCCGTGAATGACAGAAACGAACGTATTTTGAATTGCAACCATTCGCCATGACATGAGCATGGTTTGATTTGAGTCAGGAACAACGGCAGGGAAAGAGACATTATCATTCAGGTAATAATCCCTTGTTCTGCTGCCGGAGGGGTATTTGAAGATGTAATAAGTATTTATTGTAAAATCCACATTACACTGTGGCCCCTCCATAATTCATGGTGCCCTCAGTGTGAAATAATGAGATCACAGTGAGACCCTTCATTAAAAGTCAACATGACATTTTCTCTCTGCTCTTCTAATGCCGTTTTCACCGGCTCACTTCTCCTTTTCCATTAGAAAGCAAAGCCTTTTGAAACCTCACCAAGTCATACAAAGTCTTGCTATCTTTTTGACGCCGTTATTTCTGATCCAGGTACAGCCGAAAAGTGATGTTTACCGTTGTTAAAAAATTACATGTTGATTTCCTTTCCCTGTAAGCAGTCTATGGACAAGGTTTGACGTCAATCCATGCTTTGGTTAAGTTTCCCTGGCACTGTTTCCAAATGCTCAAAATTATAATATTGGTACCGTGACTCCCATTCGAGTCACAGTACAGATATAAGCATTTTTCGCGCATCATGTTCAAGTGACTTTGTTGAGCTTCACAACCAATTTGAGATACTTTCGGAGGGTTTGGACATGTTGCACAAAACATGCTAATAACGCTACCAGGACTAATAACGCTACCAGGACTAATAACGCTACCAGGACTAATAACGCTACCAGGACTAATAACGCTACCAGGACTAATAACGCTACCAGGACTAATAACGCTACCAGGACTAATAACGCTACCAGGACTAATAACGCTACCAGGACTAATAACGCTACCAGGACTAATAACGCTACCAGGACTAATAACGCTACCAAGACTAATAACGCTACCAAGACTAATAACGCTACCAAGACTAATAACGCTACCAAGACTAATAACGCTACCAAGACTAATAACGCTACCAAGACTAATAACGCTACCAGGACTAATAACGCTACCAGGACTAATAACGCTACCAGGACTAATAACGCTACCAGGACTAATAACGCTACCAGGACTAATAACGCTACCAAGACTAATAACGCTACCAAGACTAATAACGCTACCAAGACTAATAACGCTACCAAGACTAATAACGCTACCAGGACTAATAACGCTACCAGGACTAATAACGCTACCAGGACTAATAACGCTACCAGGACTAATAACGCTACCAGGACTAATAACGCTACCAGGACTAATAACGCTACCAGGACTAATAACGCTACCAGGACTAATAACGCTACCAAGACTAATAACGCTACCAAGACTAATAACGCTACCAAGACTAATAACGCTACCAGGACTAATAACGCTACCAAGACTAATAACGCTACCAAGACTAATAACGCTACCAGGACTAATAACGCTACCAAGACTAATAACGCTACCAGGACTAATAACGCTACCAGGATGGGATTTGTGCCACAAATGCTAAAACATTAGCATTTGGAAACAGTGCCAGGGAAATAAACCCAAAGCATGGCTTGCTGTCATACCTTGTCCATAGACTGCTTACAGGGTAAGGAAACCAATGTGTCATTTTGTAATTTGCTTGACCTATCCCTTTAACTGTATTTCTTGTTCTGATCCAAGTGCAGTCCTGCAAATCCACCACTTTGTCCACATTGCTCCTGATCCAGGAACTGTATAGTGATTCACAGCCATTGAGAGTTTCACTGATCCAAGATCAGCCATTGCGTGCTCAGCTCATCCTTTCTCATAGAACCGTGAAACCCTGATTAATAAGGTCCTGCTATTAGATTTTAATCGTCACTCAATACAGTCCCACTGTATTTACAAGTCTACAAAGTGGATCCCATTAACCTATGGCAACACTGCAGTTGCATTAAGGCTTGTCTGTTCTTTAGGCCCCTAATGAAACTGTTGCTCCAACATGGTGGTGGTGATGGAGCAGTGGTGAAGCCCTAAGTGCTCCTTTCGGCCTGTAGGAGAACAGTGGGTCTAGTTTCACCGGCAGATATCCCCTCTAATAAGGACACTAGGGTCTGAATCCATGGACACGCAGCCGTAACCTCTTCCATCTTCAGCCTTCCGCCCTTTGACCTTTCTCTTTCAACCACTAGCGAGGAAAGTGGCCCCTTCCAGAAACTCTAATAAAGAAACAATCACTTCAGGGCAGGTTATAGGTTGGGTCAAGTTTTTTTTTTTTTACAGTCTTAGCTGAACTGCAATGTTCCCTATTGTTCAGAATGACCCAATTTCTTCTGGAGCAGCAGGTTCCTCTAAAGTGGTCCTAAAAATACATACAATAAAGGCACTTCTCAGAGCAGTGTGGGAGCACTGAAATAGAATAGACGTTGACTGAACTGCTGCGAGACTTTAGCCTGTCTAGTGGGTCTCATTATTATGGACGTTTTTAATGCCGCAGAGAGATCATAGTTCACCTCTTCCTTCCTTCCGCATTTATTAGAGATTACAGACCGCTGTACATCTCTCTGACTGCTGGGGCCTGACAGTGCACTGTCTTCCTTCTCGGCCTCACAGCAAGTTGTGCCACGCAAATTAGAATTGTCTACCTACTGTATATCGTTACGTGCCGTGATTCAGAAACCAAATAATTGCGAATGGGGGATAGAATTTGAGCGATCATTTTAATTGCGTGTTGGTTTGTTGCGACCATACTCACTGTTTACTCGCTTATAGCACTCTGTGGCGTCATGTGGCAGTTCGTAACGATCTATCGGGGTAAATGGATGCTTCAGACCATTTGCCGGCTGTACTGCAGACTTATGGCAGTTAGTTATTAATCATTTGGATTTACGGCGTGACGGCTGTGGTAATACGAGTTATGGGTTGTGGTCTCGCGGGGGTATTGACTGGTCTGGACAAGCCGGTATGTCAGGGGTGAGATGGGCCGGGGTTGTTGATATTCATTTGGCCATCGTTAATGTTGATGTGAACGTGAGACGTTTGGCCTTGATGCTTACTGTGTTTCAGCCAGATCAGACTTCCTGAATAAATGTAGGCCCAGCCGATGCTCAGCTAGGCTGGTTGTGTTGGTAAGTAGGCCTATGTTGGTTTGAAAGCTAAAAGAAGCTTAGCTTTGAGTGGGCACATTGCACCCTTCTACTTAGAATTTAGTGAAAATTGCTACGACAGAAACTGTGATAATGATGTAAAAAAAAGTCTTTAGTACATTGTTACCCACCCTCTCACCGTCTGCTACTATAATGTAGCCTACATGTTGATATTGAGTAATTGGGTCATGAAAAGGTCAAAGGGGTAACAATTACTAGTGGTAGCTGTTAACTGCGGTGCATCTCTGAACATCAATACTATTGAACATCAGAGAAGGCAATAGCACAGAAGGCAATTGAGTTTGGTTGGGCCTGTGAGAGCCAGGGATATAGAGATATGTACTGAACGAAAGTATAAATGCAACAATTTTACTGAGTTACAGATCATAAGGAAATCAGTCAATTGAAATTCATTAGGCCCTAATCTATGGATTTCAAATGACTGGGTAGGGGCGCAGCCATGGGTGGGCCTGTGAGGGCATAGGCCCACCAACTTGGGAGCCAGGCCCACCCACCTGACCCAGCCATTCAGAATTCATTTTTCCCAACAAAAGGGATTTATTACAGACAGAAATACTCCTCAGTTTCATCAGCTCTCCGGGCGGCTGGTCTCAGACGATCCCGCAGGTGAAGAAGCTGGATGTGGAGGTCCTGGGCCGACGTGGTTACACGTGGTTGTGAGGCCGGTTGGGCGTACTGCCAAATTCTCTAAAACGACGTTGGAGGTGGCTTATGGTAGAGCAATTAACATTCAATTCTTTGGCAACTGCTCTGGTGTCCATTCCTGCAATCAGCATGCCAATTGCACACTTCCTTAAAACTTGAGGCATCTCTGACAATAACTTTCCATTTTAAAATGGTGCGTTTTGAAACGGAAATAAACAAAAATGACTCCCCGTTTCAGTGTGTAATTTTCTCAATTTGATCCCTAATGAACGCAACCGGTCACTTTAAATTCAGTGACTTTGGACACGTCTGCTTTAATCTCTCACCCTGGCGGGGGGTCGGATAATGAACACCATGTCCAGGATGAGCATTTCTCCTTTGCCAAGACAATCCATCCACCTGATAGGTCTGGCATATCAAGAAGCTGATTAAACAGCATGATCATTACATAGGGGACCATAAAAGGCCATTCTGAAACATGCAGTTTTGTCACACAACACGTGTGCCAGACCTATCAGGTGGATGGATTGTCTTGGCAAAGGAGAAATGCTCACTAACAGGGATGTAAACAAATTTGAGCCCAACATTTTAGAGAAATAAGCTTTTTGTGCATATGGAACATTTCTATAATATTTTTATTTCAGCTCATGAAACATGGGACCAACACTTTACATGTTGAGTTTACATTTTTGTTCAATAAACTATAGTTTGGAGAGATGGAAAGAGATACAAAAGATATAGCTACAATTCTGAGAGATCTATAGGCTAAAAGACAGCAATCTGTAGCCAAGCTGAAAGACAGAGCCTTCAGAGACTATCTATTATTCAAGTAGCCAATACACTCAGCTCCACCACCACTATTATCCCCCAGTGTCTGAGCTCAGCTCGGTTTCCAATGTGGTGCTAGTGTAGCCACACACTGGGTGTACTCAATGAGGCTGTGAGAATGCCGTGCCGTTGTGTGTGTGTGTGCGCCTGTAAGGCCTGCGAGACAGTGAGGAGGTAGTGGTACAGTACTTTGGCTGCCGTAGGCTGTACAAACCATCTGGAGAGATGATTAGCCAGACCTTGTTTTTTCCCCCCTCTGCTCTTGGTGGTGTCTGTTCTATGTCTTGCAAGACTTCAGGCTAATTTAGATCTGCTAAAGCTATGATACAGTAAAACAGATCAACTTGTCTCACTCTTCTTCTCTCTCTCTCTCTCTCTCTGCAGTTTGCTGTTTCGTGGTCCACAAGAGGTGCCATGAGTTTGTCACGTTCTGCTGCCCCGGTGCGGATAAGGGTCCCGACACAGACGTAAGTAGCCGTACCCCACCCTCTACCCCTCATGTTCTCACCGCCTCTCCACTCTTAGGGTCCCTAAGCTTCTGTCAATGTACCCCTCCCAAAACGCACCCCTAGCGAAAGGGGGCACCGCCAAGGCACATCTCTTCTAAGGCTGCGTCCCAAATGGCACCCTATTACCATATAGTGTATAGCTATGTTGGTATAGGGTGCATTTTGGGACGCAGGCTAAGTATATGGTTACTCTCAAAGTGACAGCCTTGCAGGACGACGGACCATACGTCCTTGTCTCTTTCACCGGGGCTGACCATTAAGGAAGAAGAATGAGTCTGCTCCTTGTTTGACAAGAGATCATTGTGTGTGGAGGCCCAAAGCTTTAGTATCATACATCACCTTGCTCTGTGTATTGGGAGGCCAGTCAGGCTAGTGTTTTTGGCTTGAAGTTGTAGGAATTTAATTTCGGCAGAGTTCTTTGGTTTGGTATCATAAAGAAGTTGGCTCTGTACTCTACTTTCAAACACCTGACAATAACTTTCCATTTTAAAATGGTGCGTTTTGAAACGGAAATAAACAAAAATGACTCCCCGTTTCAGTGTGTAATTTTCTCAATTTGATCCCTAATGAACGCAACCGGTCACTTTAAATTCAGTGACTTTGGACACGTCTGCTTTAATCTCTCACCCTGGCGGGGGGTCGGATAATGAACACCGTGTCCAGGACAGGGCTCTCTGGATGAATCATATCAGCTGATGGCCAGCTTACCTCGTTTCACCTCAATATACCTCATTTTATCTTCCCGAAGGGTCACTTTGTCCCAGTCATTGTCACTCGAGGACACTTCCAGGTCCACTCCAAAGCACTCAGATGTGTACACTCGTTTACTCCTTGTTAAGAGCTGGGACATGGGGGAGATCGCCCATGATTGACCCCAGTAGTCTAAATACATGACAACCCACACCAGTGTCATACTTGGCGGTGAGGAAATCCCGCTATGCCCTCAGACGAACCATCAAACAAGCAAAGCGTCAATACAGGATTAAGATTGAATCCTACTACACCGGCTCTGAAGCTCGTTGGATGTGGCAGGGCTTGAAAACTATTACAGATTACAAAGGGAAACCCAGACGCGAGCTGCCCAGTGACGCGAGCCTACTAGACAAGCTAAATACCCTTTTATGCTCGCTTCGAGGCAAGCAACACTGAAGCATGCACGAGAACACCAGCTGTTCTGGATGACTGTGTGATAACGCTCTCGGTAGCCGATGTGAACTAAACCTTTAAACAGGTCAACATTCACAAAGCCGCTGGGCCAGACGGATTACCAGGACGTGTACTCCAAGCATGCGCAGACCAACTGTCAAGTGTCTTCACTGACATTTTCAAACTCTCCCTAACCGAGTCTGTAATGCCTACATGTTTCCAGCAGGCAACCATAGTCCCTGTGCCCAAGGAAGCGAAGGTAACCTGCCTAAAATGATTACCTCACCGTGGTACTCACGTTGGTAGCCATGAAGTGCTTTGAAAGGCTGGTCATGGCTCACATCAACAGCATCCTCCCGGACACCCTAGACACACTCCAATTCGCATACCGCCCCAACAGATCCACAGATGACGCAATCTCAATCACACTCCACACTACCCTTTCTCACCTAGACAAAAGGAACACCTATGTGAGAATGCTGTTCCTTGACTACAGCTCAGCGTTCAACACCATAGTGCCCATGAAGCTCATCACCAAGCTAAGGACTCTGGGACTAAATACCTCCTCCCTCTGTAACTGGATTGTGGACTTCCTGACGGGTCGCCCCCAGGTGGTAAGAGTAGGCAACAACATATCTGCCACGTTCATCCTTAACACTGGGGCCCCTCAGGGGTGTGTACTTAGTCCCCTCCTGTATTCCCTGTTCACCCACGACTGCATGGCCAAACATGACTCCAACACCATCATTAAGTTTGCTGACGACACAACAGTGGTAGGCCTTATCACTGACAACGATGAGACGGCCTATAGGGAGGAGGTAAGAGAACTGGCAGTGTGGTGCCAGGACAACAACCTCTCCCTCAATGTGAGCAAGGCAAAGGAGCTGATCGTAGACTGCAAGCTAGCTAGATACATTTCCATAAATGTTTAATGCTTTTCGACCGGTCCCCAAATTAATATAATTGATACAGAGTTTGTTTTGATATTTCCACCTGTGTGTCGTGATCACGTTTGGTGTGGGGGGACAAAATCAATTTGCGCACGGTGGCGAACCGGTTTGGGCATGATGTAACACAGCTGATTCAAATGATCAAAGCTTGATGATTAGTTGATTATTTGAATCAGCTGTGTAGTGCTTGGGCAAGAAACTAAACAAGCACCGAGTTTGGGAATACCCTGCGCTAGGCCTTCCATGGAATGAGTTTGACACCCCTGTGCTAAGTGATTTTCTTCACTAGTGGGGCTTAGAGGGGTTATAATGATAAGGGCAGCAGGTAACTCCCCATTTTGTCAGCGTTACAAACATATGTTCATGTCAATTATAGTAATCCAACTTTATGGATTTATTAGGCACAGATCTAGGAACAGCTTACCAACCCCCAAACTTCAACTTGTGAAGAACATAGTGACTTTAGATCTAGGGCAACTGCATCCTATCAGATACGTTATTAGCAAATGTGTCATCTGTGGCCACATTTCTCAGCACACAGTAACATATTGTTGAGTTACGTAATGTAAGAAAAGCACTGTTCCTACTGAAATGTGTCTGGTTCATGGGCTTACAGAATGGGCTTACAGAATGCATCCAAACAAAAAGTGTGTGTTTTTTATTGAGTCTGCTAATGTAGCCATAATGACTGCCGCTAGCCAACGTTAGCCTCGTGAAAAACCCACATCTTAATAATTTAGCCCATTCCACATGGGATACACATCCCAAATGGAACCCTATTCCCTATATAGTGCACTACTTTTGAACAGGACCCATTAGTGCACTATATAGGGAATAGGGTTCCATTTGGGACGCAGGGACGGATGTACAATGCAGGGAGATATTGGCGGTTGCAATGCAGGGGGATATTGGCAAATGTAATGCAGGGGGATATTGGCGGTTGTAATACAGGATATTTGCTCACCACACAAGGAGCTATTGCAATGTGAATTGCCCAGCCAGGATAGATTCACTGCACATGTTAGCTCTATGTGCAGTTTCCCCTAGCAACCTAATTGCTAGGTGGGCAGAATCCAAAATAAAGGGTGAATACTAGGAGCATAAACCATGTTTCTGTCCCAAATGGGACCCTATTACCTATATTGTGCACTACTTTCCACAGGGCTCTGGTCAAAAGTAGTGCACTAAAATAGGGAATAGGGTGCCATTTGGTACCTTCACCCTGACTCTGTCTGACTTAGGGCACTTCAGCAATATGGAAAAGCGAACATACTGAAGAATAGGTTCCTAAAGCAAAGTGTACTGTAAAGGTCTAATGAAAAACTATTGCGCTCGCGTCAAGCAATCTCCAAATACCACCCTTTCCACTTGAGCTATGGGGCCGTGTTTTCCCGGAGTAACGATGTGGATCAATTCGCTAGATTAGTGCAATTAACTGCTTCAAAATGGTTTCAATTGGCCACTCTGCTCTTTGTTGCCAACAGAGGCTTGGCTAGTATGTGTAGTGTTTTGCAGAACAAGCGTGATTAATAATTAGGGCTGGGAATTGCCAGGAACCTCACAGTACGATATCGCAATACTTATTATGCATTGCGATTCTCACGATTCTATATGTATTGCGATTCGAGACTGTGATTTTATTCGACGTTCCAAACATATTGCTCACCATATGTCTGCTGCAGAGAGACAAGAGGGAGCCGTGAATAAAAGAGTTTTGAAGTGCTAAAAACAGATTGGTTCCCTATTTAAAAAGAAGATAGAGAACAAACTATGAAGGAAACATGTTGGTGCAGGTACAGCCAACTAACACAAAAATAACATTGCGATATTGTCACGATATATCGTCAGAAATAATATCCCGATATGTAACTATCAATTTTTTCTCCATCACTATTAATAATGCATTAATTAACTATTAATAATGCATGGATTTCCTGGTCTAGATTCCCTTGTCTGCTCTGGTTTGAGCAGAACTTGACCTAAGGGGTGACGTGGTTCTCTGTGCTCAGAGACAGTGGGGGAAATATGAGTCATTCACTTCCAGCCTGAACTCTCAGCCTTAAAGAGACTCAGACTACGTTCCTAATGACACCCTATTCCTTACATACAGTGTACTACTTGGGGTAATACGTAGGCTGTGTTTACTCAGGCGGACCAATTCTGATCTGATCTTTTTTTTCAGAAATTGCTATTTTGACCTGTCTGATGTGATTGGTCGAAAGACCAATTAGTGGGGGGGGGGGAAATCTGAATTGGGCTGCCTTGTGTAAACGCAGCCATCGACTCTTGGTTTAAAAACAGTGCACTATATAGGGAATAGGTTGTCATTTGGGATGCAGCCTTAGCCTGAGAGAGCCAGTGGCTGAGTCATGAAGGACCCTTCCTGCCTCCCTCCCCAGTTTATGAACCCAGGAGTCTGAGTAGGCCCTGCCGCATGCCAGACGGTAAATGTAACCTGCTAGCCGCCCATGTGTCTATGATGTAATCATGCCCGTCTCTGGCATACTCCAACCCCCCTCTCCCCCCTTTCACCCCCCGCCCCCTACGGAGTCGAATACCAGCGTGTGCTCTCTGTAGCCCATGCCCCTGCGCTTCCATGCCAGACCACAGGAGGTTGGTGGCAACTTAATTGGGGAAGACAGGCTTGTGGTAATGGCTGGAGCGGAATGGGATGGAATGGTATCAAATACAACAAACACATGGCTTCCATATGTTTGATGCCATTCCATTTGATCCGTTCCAGCAATTGTGAGCCGTCCTCCCCTCAGCAGCCTCCACTCTGTGTCAGACGTTCCAAAGAGAACGTGGCTCACACGCAGACTGCTGGAAATTCGAAGCGACATTTTTGTGCTTAGCACACTCTTTATCTCGTTTTCTTTGTGTTGACATGTACAGCAGAGCAGAGGGTGCTGCTGTCCCTGCTTCTTTAGCCAAATGAAAACCCACAACCTCTCTCTCCTCTCTTTCTCTCTTATCTCTCCTTCTCTCTTATCTCTCCGCTCTCTCTCTCTTATCTCTCCGCTCTTTCTCTCTTATCTCTCCGCTCTTTCTCTCTTATCTCTCCGCTCTTTCTCTCTTATCTCTCCGCTCTTTCTCTCTTATCTCTCCTCATCTCTCTCTTTCTCCTCTCCTTTCTCTCTCTCTCTCTCACACACACACACACACACACACACACACACACACACACTGTCTCCCCCTCTTCTTTCTTTCTTTCTCATTTATTTATTTCTCTCTTTCTCGCTCTATCTCTCTCTCAACACAGTCATTGGAGCCTGCGTTGCTTCTGATAACTGTCACATAGAATTACATTCATGAATGAGACCCAGGCTAACTAGACTACAGCAGCCCCATTAATTCAGTGTGGCCGAGGAAGTTTGTGAGGGGGTCAACAAGCGTAATACATGCAATGTTGTTAATGAGGTTGCTTTAATGAACCTCGTGTTTGAATCATTTATAATAAGTACAAATACATTTTTTAAATAATATCTGCTTCCCAAATGGCACCCTATTCCTTGTATAGTGCACTGCTTTTGACCAGGGGCTGAGTTCAAAAGTAGTGCACTATATAGGAAATAGGTTGCCATTTTGGAGACCGCCGAATGCCTCAATGCACAGGATGCGAGGCTGAATGCCTCTCTTGTCCCTCCCACACAAATGAATGGTGTCAGATCATTGAGTCTGTATGGCTAATGAGGTTCCTCATACCACACAGAGCTAATTATTATGATCCACTGTCATGCAGGCTACTCGATCAAACGGCACTAAATGAAAGCGAGACAATGAATGAACGTGAGATATTACTCATTACTACCATCTACTGATGTGAAAAGAATGATGCCATCTGTGGCGAGAATATAACCTAATATCAGTCATCATAGTTGTCATGTACATGTATATATGGAGTCATCTGGTTATCCATTCATGTATGTACAATGTTGGTAAAAGATTACTTGTGAATGTGATTACTTTCAAAAAAATGTTATTGAGCTAACGCTTATTTTCTTAACTATAGGAATAAAGCAGTGTTCCCGTTCAGTGTTTCATCAAGGATTAATTCAGCAGCAATGGCAGAGTTTTATATATGAAAGGAATATGGGACAGTTGTATGTGTTTGTCACACATTTGTGGGGCCTTAATTATGTTTGTATAAGACAAAGTATAAGTAACTTCAGTGGCAGCCAAGATTTAGCCTAATGTCAGTCATCATCGTTGTCATACATGCATGTAGGAGAAACACTGCTTTTGATGCAGGAGAGATCCCTTATTTCCTTGAAGAGTTTCATTCCAAAACGTTATATATCAATTTTCAGAAGTGTTGGTCAACTAGCTTTTATTGCCTGTTCAACTCTGAGCGGTTGTTCTGGGCCCTGCATAGGGCCTGGTAAGTTTTTAAAAATCTGAAAATATAAAGTAACACATCATTTGAAATCTACTGGCCTTGTGTTTTTGGAAATCACTTGATGGTTTCAGAGAGACAAATTATGTTTTGTTGCAAAATGCTCAACTCAGCAAAAAAAGAAACGTCCTCTCACTGTCAACTGCGTTGATTTTCAGCAAACTTAACATGTGTAAATATTTGTTAAGAACACAAGATTCATACACTGAACAAGTTCCATGGACATGTGACTAACAGAAATGGAATGATGTGTCCCTGAACAAAAGTAACAATGCAGCTGGTGGCCACACCAGATACTGACTAAGTACTGCAGTGCATCTCCTCTTCATGGACTGCACCAGATTTGACAGTTCTTGCTGTGAGATGTTACCCCACTCTTCCACCAAGGCACCTGCAAGTTCCCGGACATTTCTGGGGGGAAGGGCCCTAGCCCTCACCCTCCGATCCAACAGGTCCCAGACGTGTTCAATGGGATTGAGATCCGGGCTCTTCGCTGGCCATGGCAGAACACTGACATTCCTGTCTTGCAGGAAATCATGCACAGAACGAGCAGTATGGCTGGTGGTATTGTCATGCTGGAGGGTCATGACCGGATGAGCCTGCAGGAAGGGTACCACATGAGGGAGGAGGATGTCTTCACTGTAACGCTCAGCGTTGAGATTGCCTGCAATGACAACAAGCTCAGTCCGATGATGCGACACACCGCCCCAGACCATGACGGACCCTCCACCTCCATATCGATCCCACTCCAGAGTACAGGTCTCGGTGTAACGCTCATTCCTTCGACGATAAACGTGAATCCGACCATCACCCCTGGTGAGACAAAACTGACTCGTCAGTAAAGAGCACTTTTTACCAGTCCTGTCTGGTCCAGCGACGGTGGGTTTGTGCCCATAGGCGACGTTGTTGCCGGTGATGTCTGGTGAGGACCTGCCTAACAGGCCTACAAGCCCTCAGTCCAGCCTCTCGCGAACAGTCTGAGCACTGATGGAGGGATTGTGCGTTCCTGGTGTAACTCGGGCAGTTGTTGTTGCCATCCTGTACCTGTCCCGCAGGTGTGATGTTCGAATGTACCTGTGCAGGTGTTGTTACACGTGGTCTGCGGAACAGGAAGGGCGATCAGCTGTCCGTCCTTTCTCCCTGTAGCGCTGTCCTTTCTCCCTTAGCGCTGTCTCACAGTACAGACATTGCAATTTATTTCCCTGGCCACATCTGCAGTCCTCATGCCACAGGCACGTTCACACAGATGAGCAGGGACCCTGGACATCTTTTTTTTTGTGTTTTTCAGAGTCAGTAGAAAGGCCTCTTTAGTGTCTTAAGTTTTCATAACTGTGGCCTTAATTGCCTAACGGCTGTAAGCTGTTAGTGTCTTAATTAACAACCGTTCCACACGTGCATGTTCATTAATTGTTTATGGTTAATTTGTCTTTTTTTATTTCACTAGTCAAGTCTGTTAAGAACAAATTCTTATTTTCAATGACAGCCTAGGAACAGTGGGTTAACTGCTTTGTTCAGGGGCAGAACGACAGATTTTCTTTACCTTGTCAGCTCAGGGATTCGATCTTGCTCCCTTTCGGTTACTAGTCCAACTCTCTAACCACTAGGCTACCTGCCGCCCCATTGAACAAGCATGGTGTTTAAACCCTTTTACAATGCAGATCTGTGAAGATATTTTGATTTTTATTAATCATCTTTGAAAGACAGGGTCCTGAAAAAGGGACATTTCTTTTTTGGCTGAGTTGATATATCTGCCTCACTCTCAGAGAAATAAGAAGTACCGCTAGGTTTTACACAGTCAAATGTAACAAATAACTACATTTTCATAAGGAAATGTACAAATGATACATTTGTGACATCAATATTTCTATACAGTAATATGAGATATGTATGTAAAACATTTACATTTGAGTCATTTAGTAGATGCTCTTATCCAGAGCGACTTGGTAAGTGCATCCGTAGTAAGATGGCTAAGTGAGACAACCACATATCACAGTCAAATATACAGGATACCAATATTCCGTTCCAGAACAAAGAAAATACTGTATATAGCGTTTTGTGGAAAAAACTGTACCCATAAGCAGATGTGGATATAGGTTTTTCAAAATAAACTCTTCATATGTTGTTGAATGTGTGGCTCAGTTGGTAAAGCATGGCACTTGCAACGCCAGGGTTGTGGGTTCGATACCCACTGGGGACCCGTACAGAAAATGTATAAAGTCACTACTGGAAGACACACTGGATAAGAGCGTTCGATAAATGTAAATATTTCCATTGGCTATTGTAGATGAATACACTCGTGGCTGTTTAGTCATACATTTTCCTTTACTTCGTGAGAGTGAAATATGAAGTCATAAAAGCACAATTCATTCCTACTCAGTTTTATTGGAACAAGAATGAATCATTGCAAAGCCTGTAGCAGAAGTATGAAATGAATCTTCTATATTGTGATGTACTGTATATATATATATGCATATTATTTGCATTAAGCATATTGTGCCTCTCAACCTGCCAGAAGTTGTTCTTCAATCACTGGTCCTAGAGACCCACAGGGCGTTTGAGCAGGGCAGGCTTTTATTCCAGCCCAGCACTAACACACTCCGTCACCTAATCACAGAGCCCTTGAATAGTCGAATCAGGTGCATTGGCACCGGGCTAGCACAACCTGCACACCCTGTGGTTCTCTAGGACCAGGACTGAAGAACTGTGGGTTCCAACGACTGACCAGTCAGATGAGAAGAGAATAAGAGAATAAAATGAGAAGAGAAAATGTTTAAAAAAGCTTAGAGGGTTCAATACCCGGCACCACCCATACATTAAATAAAAATGCACGCTTGACTAAGTCGCTTTGGATAAAAGTGTCTGCTAAATAGTACATTATTACAAGTAAGAAGACGTGTATGGTGAAGAGATGAGAAGAGATGAGAAGAGGGTATGTGTGGTGTTCCCATGCCCCTTCAAGGGGTAAAAACAACAGTGTTTATTATGTCTAGTAAATGTTTATTATGGACTTTGGCCCTGCATCCAAGGATGCCTGAAAACTCTCTCTCGCAACGATTCGCAAGGGATAATTAGGTTTCATTACAAATAATGAAACCCAACCAGACCTAGTGAACATGTTGTCGTCTACATAAATATTTAGAATGTTTTTGCTTCGCCTGGGGAAAGGGCCACTTCACGTAGTGCCTGTCGATGAGTCTGGCAGCACATGTTTTAGTAATAGTACCTAGTGAGCTGCAGTATGTTACCCTGGTGAAGCACTTGTTCCGTAGCAATAAGCCCTAATACCTCATAATACGACTGTGATTGAAGACGATAAAGACCTATAACACTGTTTTGATAAGGGCATAAAGCGTTTACCATCGTCCAAAACATGTACACGTATTAACTGCGGTGTTCTAGAATTTTTGGGGGACCGTTGGCTTTCAGACTTTTCGAAGTCTCAGCGCACCACATTCAACACATTCAAATGAGGACGTGTACCGGCGACGTGTTGGTTGGGAATTGTGGGGAGGTGCGCGTTCGAGATGTACGTCCCCCGTAGCTATGTCACAATGGGACACCGGACGATCACGTCCTAGCATCTGTGGATTATGAATTATGCGTAAGGCTCACAGTCTAAATAACCTACAGCTCAGTCCCAGTGAGCAAAACTGGTTGAAAGGACGTCATTACAACCTGTTTACAACCACAACTTGTTGTAATCTACAACCAGTTGTCCACTGGGTATAACCTGCAGCCCAGTGTTTTGACTCATCACTCATTGATTCCAAACAGTGATGAACTATCACTGGAGAGCTTGTTTAATAACATGGCTGCTGAACTCATGTAAGCTTTGACATAGGCCAGTAGACCAACATGTTGGTGATTGTACCAAAACTGTGGATCTTATTTTAACAAGCAAGCTATATGCCAAGACCTCAAATCCCATGTCATAAAATACAATATTCCTCATAATGGGAATGGAACCCCTTTCCTAGTCCATCACTCACAGCCAAATGAGCCTTC
This sequence comes from Salvelinus namaycush, assembly GCF_016432855.1. NCBI lineage: Eukaryota > Metazoa > Chordata > Actinopteri > Salmoniformes > Salmonidae > Salvelinus > Salvelinus namaycush. Next base: position 17,076,133 of record NC_052345.1, read on the forward strand.
AAATAATGAAATAAAACACACACACACAAGCCAATTGTGCTGACTGACCCGTTTAACTCTCGCTTTAGATGGATAGAGCTGACTGGTCCACTTAGTCAATGTGTGGAGACTGTGTGTGTGTGTGTGTGTGTTTGTTTGTGCTTGATGTGTGTATTTGCATATGCACGTGTGCGTGTCCGATAGATAGACGTGTGAGTGATTTGGGTTTTTCAGAGGCCAGACTATCTCCTTAATCCTTGATACAGTCATTAGTCAGACAGTGATATCTATTGACTACAGTACTGGAGGTCGAGCTATACAGTGCATTCGGAAAGTATTCAGACCCCTTGACTTTTCCACATTTTGTTGCGTTACAGCCCTATTCTAAAATTGATTTAAATTGTTTGTTTTTTCCCTCAATCTATCTACATACCATTTACATAAGTATTCAGACCCTTTACTCAGTACTTTGTTGAAGCACCTTTGGCAGCGATTACAGTCTTGAGTCTTCTTGGGTATGACACTACAAGCTTGGCGCACCTGTATTTGGGGAGTTTCTCCCATTCTTCTCTGCAGAACCTCTCAAGTTCTGTCAGGTTGTATGGGGAGCGTGGCTGCACAGTTCTCTCCAGAGATGTTCGATCGGGTTCAAGTCCGGGCTCTGGCTGGGCTGCTCAAGCACATTTCAGAGACTTGTCCCAAAGCCACTCCTGCGTTGTGTTGGCTGTGTTCGTAGGGTCGTTGTCCTGTTGGAAAGTGAACCTTTGCCCCAGTCTGAGTTGCTGGGGCATTCTGGAGCAGGTTTTCTCTCAATCCTGACTAGTCTCGCAGTCCCTCCCGCTGAAAAACAACCCCACAGCATGATGCTGCCACTACCATGCTTCACTGTAGGGATGGTGCCAGGTTTTTTCCAGGCATGATGCTTGGCATTCAGGCCAAAGAGTTCAATCTTGGTTTAATCAGACCAGAGAATCTTGTTTCTCATGGTCTGAGAGTCTTTTAGGTGCCTTTTGGCAAACTCCAAGCAGGCTTTCATGTGCCTTTTTACTGAGGTGTGGATTTTGTCTGGCCACTCTACCATAAAGGCCTGATTGGTGGAGTGCTGCAGAGATCTTTCTCGACACAATCCTGTCTTGGAACTCTACGGACAATTCCTTCGAACTCCTGGCTTGGTACAGTGGGGCAAAAAAAGTATTTAGTCAGCCACCAATTGTGCAAGTTCTCCCACTTAAAAAGATGAGAGAGGCCTGTAATTTTCATCATAGGTACACTTCAACTATGACAGACAAAATGAGGAAAAAAAATCCAGAGAATCACATTGTAGGATTTTTAATGAATTTATTTGCAAATTATGGTGTACGTATGTAAATGAGGTATTTCAGTTTTTTATTTAGCCTTTTTCCCCCCTGTCTGTCAATAGATGGTAAAATCAAAGGTGCTTGAGAACTTGTGGCTCTTTGATTGGGGTCATTCACCCTCGGCATGAACCTATACGAAGAGAACCACTGCACCAAGTGGTGTTCCGCCAGGTGCATCTCAACAGCCTTACTTGGCTTCCTCTCCTCATCTTATTTCCTTCATTTGCACTGATGTGGGACATTTGTTGTTCTGGGGAAAATATACCAGCTAGACTTCGCCTATTCTCTGGGCTCAGACGGAGGAGCGGATGCCTCTCTGAGTCCTCCTCCCAGTCCTGAGTCATGGTGCTGTGATCTCGCTGCGTTTCTGCCTCACTGCTGAGAGTGTTGCTCTGGGCCCCACTGCCCGAGCCTGAACCTAATTGGGTGCATCCATGCTACATTGATTTGATTAAAGTCCACCCCCCCCCCCCCCCCACCACCTCTATGCACACAGACATGCACGGATACACAGAGACAAATGGCGCACACACACACAAGCTGAACACAGACGTGCACAGATGCTCACACACACACTCAAACTATTTATCTCTCACAGTGAGACTTGTGTGGATCTTGAGGATGTGGCTAATGTATGTGGGGTCTGGCTGGCCTGTACTGCCTGGTTTCCCCTTTAGTGCATCAGAGTAGTAAGACCAAAATCAAATCAACTGTATTGGTCACATACACATGGTTAGCAGGTGTTAATGCAAGTGTAGCGAAATGCTTGTGCTTCTAGTTCCGACCATGCAGTAATATCTAACAAGTAATATAACCTAACAATTTCACAACTACCGTATACACACAGTGTAAAGGAATGAATAAGAATATGTACATATAAATATATGAATGAGTGATGGTACAGAACAGCATAGGCAAGATGCAGTAGATGGTATAAAGTACAGTATATACATATGAGATGAGTAATGTAGGGTAAGTAAACATATAATATAAAGTGGCTAGTGATAAATTGATTACATACATTTTTCCATTATTAAAGTGGCTGGAGTTGAGTCAGTATGTTGGCAACAGCCACTCAGTGTTAGTGATGGCTGTTTAACAGTCTGATGGCCTTGAGGTAGAAGCTGTTTTTCAGTCTCTCGGTCCCAGCTTTGATGCACATGTACTGACCTCGCCTTCTGGATGATAGTGGGGTGAACAGGTAGTGGCTCGGGTGGTTGTTGTCCTTGATGATCTTTTTGGCCTTCCTGTGACATCGGGTGGTGTAGGTGTCATGGAGGGCAGGTAGTTTGCACCCAGTGATGCGTTGTGCAGACCTCACTAACCTCTGGAGAGCCTTCCGGTTATGGGCGGAGGAGCTGCCGTACCAGGCGGTGATACAGCCCGACAGGATGCTCTCGATTGTGCATCTGTAGAAGTTTGTGAGTGCTTTTGGTGACAAGCTGCATTTCTTCAGCCTCCTGAGGTTGAAGAGGCGCTGCTGCGCCTTCTTCACCACGCTGTCTGTGTGGGTGGACCATTTCAGTTTGTCCATGATGTGTACGCCGAGGAACTTAACTCTCCACCCTCTCCACTACTGTCCAGTCGATGTAGATAGGGGGCTGCTCCCTCTGCTGTTTCCTGAAGTCCACGATCATCTCCTTTGTTTTGTTGACATGAGTGTGAGGTTATTTTCCTGACACCACACTCCGAGGGCCCTCGCCTCTCCTCCCTGTAGGCCGTCTCGTCGTTGTTGATAATCAAGCCTACCACTGTAGTGTCGTCTGCAAACTTGATGATCGAGTTGGAGGCGTGCATGGCCACGTAGTCGTGGGGGAACAAGGAGTATATGAGAGGGCTGAGAACACACCCTTGTGGGGTCCCAGTGTTGAGGATCAGCGGGGTGGAGATGTTGTTACCTACCTTCACCACCTGGGGGCGGCCCGTCAGGAAGTCCAGGACCCAGTTGCACAGGGCGGGGTCGAGACCCTGAGCTTAATGACGAGTTTGGAGGGTACTAGGGTGTTAAATGCTGAGCTGTAATCGATGAACAGCATTCCTCTTGTCCAGGTGGGTTAGGGCAGTGTGATGGCGATTGCGTCGTCTGTGGACCTATTGGGGCGGTAAGCAAATTGGAGTGGGTCTAGGGTGTCAGGTAGGGTGGAGGTGATATGGTCCTTAACTAGTCTCACAAAGCACTTCATGATGACAGAAGTGAGTACTACGGGGCGATAGTCATTTAGCTCAGTTACCTTAGCTTTCTTGGGAACAGGAACAATGGTGGCCCTCTTGAAGCATGTGGGGACAGCAGACTGGGATAGGGAGAGATTGAATATGTCTGTAAACACACCAGCCAGCTGGTCTGCGCGTGCTCTGAGGACGCGGCCGGTGGTAATGGACCAGATTAGCTCTGGGATAAGAGACAAAAATGCACACATTCACTTTAGCAAGGAAATATGCGCACACACACATAGGCACACAGCCAAAATGACCCTTTGAAGTCTATAATGCAGTATCACTTCTCTCTCCTCTGTTTACCAGTGAGCTAGAAGAGTGTGGAGGCAGCACCAGAGCAGGACGTGGTGAAGGGAAGGTCCTCTAGGTTCTGTTTACCAACAGCTCATCCAACTCGTAATGAGCACTAATGGACCTTGAGTCCCTCTCTCGAATGTCCTGTGACATGCCTGGCTGAGGGAACATTCGGTACTGCGTCCCAAATAGCACCTTATTCCTTATTCCTTTTGGTCAAAAGTAGTGCACTGTATAGGGAGTAGGGTGTCACGTGGGACACGGTCTTGGTTTCTGGAGCTTTGGTGAGGTCTGTGGACGCTAGGCTACACCGTAGAGGCACTGAAGCACTTCCTGATGGAACATTCCCTGAGGGAAGGGGCACCGCCTGGGTCTGCTGGCATGAAGCGTATCCCCCTCGTGTCCTGTCACCCAGGGAGTCTGTTCCTGGAGGTGTTATCGGCGCTGCAGACCTTTTTAAAGCAGGTTCCGTTTTTTTTCTTCTGGGCTGGCTCGTGTCTTGGTTCCCTCTGATCGCGCACTCTTATTCACGCACACACACACACAGTGGGGCACCGCTGGGACTTTTGACCCTACCCACACTTACTTGGGCGTCATAATTGAACATTGCTGGAAGAGCAGGCTCGTGCGCTGATCAACCGTGGGTGAAGCAGCAGTCTTTTGTTTATCCCCATAATGGATGGAAAGTGCTCTCAGAGCTCATCTCTCACTTCCTCTTTACTTTACTGAAGGCCGACCTTGGAGAAACACAGGCAGAAGGTGTAGAGAGAAAAGAGAAGATATTAACGTAAGGTGTGTGAGGAGGGGGGGGTCAATAGACGTTATGCAAGAGATGACATCAAGCCCCCCCTCTTCCTTCCATCCTTAGGTCAGAGCCTCATGCTCAGCCGGGGAAAGTGTGTCGTCTGGACAGTGCCAGCGTCATGCCCATGCTGTGCCCACATGGCAGCAGTGAGCGATGCCCAGTGTTATTTTGCTGTTTTGTTATCACGTGGACCAACTCGGCTCTGTCACCATTGCCACGGGGGGTGGTCTCATTCATTAGGGAGCTGTGTTGTCATAACCTCATTGTAGTCACACAATCTGTCGCCTAATCAGACCCTTCCATAACCCCCCCAGTCCAGATTTAGCTGGCTGAGGATCTTATTTGGGCCAGGGCTGAATAAAATAGAGTTCAACTAATGTAATTCACTTCAGTGTATGAAAGTGTCATAAATAACTTCTTGAGTCCACACAAGACACTGAAGTCCACACTCACGTCCACACAAGACTCTCACGTCCACACAAGACACTGAAGTCCACACTCACGTCCACACAAGACACTCTCGTCCTCATAAAGCACATGAGTCCCCTTAAGTAGTTGTATTTATTATGGTTCACACTGTCTACCAGGGACCACACTTCAGAGAGTGCAGCAGTTCAGAAGCTGCATAGAGAAAGCGACGATAGGATGCGTGACCTTTCTCTTCTTTCTCTCTTCTCCCTGGTTTCCTAGCATCGTCTAGCTTTGATGAGTTCAACCTGTTCATTTTCTCTCTCTCTCTCTCCGTGTCTTTTATTCTCTCTAGTGGCCTTGTGATGGTTTGCCATTTTCTTGCACAGACAATACTTTCCTGTACTTGTCTGTATCTGTGGGTTCAGCAGTGGGCGTCAGAGCTAGACCAGAGACTCATCTTTCTCGGCAGCATCTGGCAGGCTCTCGGGGCCAACTGGTTTTCCCCATAGCCAGGTATTTAGAGTGTTGGGTCAATGCAGTTTCTGCATTATGATGCGTTTACGTGACACTTGAACATTCTATGGTAGCGATGTTAGCTCCCCCATTTAACATTACATAGGGAATATTTAAACAATGTTATGTACAGTGTGGTCTGAAATGATGTACACCATTGATAAAGATGAGTAATAATGAGGGTGTATAAAATAAATAATTCAAATACTCCGCTATATTGTATGCTCCAAAAAATGGGGCGTGAAAAAGTTAGAGGGGTCAAAGATCATACCCCCAAGACATTCTGACCTCTCACCATTATCAGTAACAGGGGAGGTGAGCATGCCTTGGGGGTATGATCTTTGACCCGCTGTAACTTCCTCACTCATCATTATTCACGATTCACTCAGGATTATCCGTAATCATGGTAGCAGTGTTTAGACGCATATTCTATTCTTTATTTACAATAAAAATGGACTCCAAAATGACCCGGTGCATTAGGGGTGTGTCGAGTAGTTGGACAAAACGAGTACCGTAATGCATATGGGCAATTTTCGAGATATGATTTCTGATCAGAGTATTTTTGGTAATTATTCGTGATTGGAAAATAATTCATTTTCGGGTGCCATTATGCACGCTTCTTTCTCATGTCAGTCAGTCAAGTAACGCCTCGATCACACCTGCAGCGTCACTCAACTTTTGACTACTTTATTTATTTGAATCTTTATGGTGTCAATCATTTTTACCTCTACCTTTTTTGAGTTTTTTAAAAATGTATTATTGGTTTATTACTGATTTAGTATTTGAATTATTTATTTCATATAGTCATTTTGTTTTTAAATCTAAGGTGTCAACACTGTAACAATATTTAAAAAAAATAAAAATAAAAATAAAAAATGTTGGGCTGCCCACGCTTCGACGGGCAATCAGCGCCCCTCAACCAAAATCAACGCTCTTCAACTAACACCTGTCACATCTTACAGCCGTCCAACATGAGAGAGACCGATCAGAGGGATGGAGAAAGAGCGAGAGAGAGAGGGATAATGATGGCAGTGAGGGATTTAGAGATGAGAGAGAGCAAAATGCTATAGAGTGGGAGAAATAGAGGTAGAGCAAGAGGCAGATGGGATGGCGTTCATAGAGGGAGAGGGGGATAAAGAGATTGCAAAATGTGAAACGGAGGAAAAGAAAAGGACAGAGTCCTACTGTAAAAACCCTTCAAAGGCTCATGACCAATCTTCCTCCGGGACTGCCACGCAGACGAAATATCAGCCTGTGCAGAGAAGCACGAGATTGAACTTCACTCACCTTTCTAGAGTTTTCCCCATTAGTTAACACTATCAACGTTTCCCTTTAACTGTGGGATCTGTGATCGAATCAACTCAATATTAGCCGCTTTCAATGCAACATACCGAAACAAAGCTAACTATGCAAGAGATTTTTGTTATAGGCAGAATGCATCGGAATAGGATTCTATTCCATTGACAGGCACAACTCAGCCCCATACTCCACAGACCGGTGTTCCATAACCAATCAGAGCTGCAGTAGGCCTATATGCAAATTGATCATTGCCATATATGGATTTGTGCAATTCACTTTGAACTGGACTGTTTTACAGCATGAGCGGTCGCGATTATAATGTACTTGTTTTGAGATCAGAGCGAGAGCTGCATGTAGCTACGTGTGCACATTTGTTCATATTCTTTGCTAGTTAGTGAGTTATTAGCCCAGTTATAGCTAATTTGTAGTCAGTAATGTGGGAGTGATTGCTTCCTACAAGAGCACAAAACATGTACATTTCTATCCATATTTGAAAAGCGGGGCAGTGTTGTATTTTGAGAGATGCTTGATTAAGCTAAGTAGCCAATAGGCAGATGGTAGCATAATTTGTCTGATTCTCTGTAATAATGGTATGGGAATAATAATGCATTTTATTTTGTAAAGTGTTTTCTTGCATCAAACAACACAAACAAATGTTCAGTCACCTCCTTGTCTGAAGGACAAGTGGATAAACAGGTTCACGCCGAGCCCTGCATGTTTTTTCAAAAGTATCATGGAATGTAGGCCTACATTGAACACCACACATTGGCTGCTACTCTATTTAATGATAGACCCGCTATTTCCATGTTAAAATCTGATGTGATGCGTTTTCTCCGTAGTTTATGGTAAGCCACTCTGGTAGGCCTACATTAGGATCAAATAGTCACAGTAGCCTACTTGGACACTGTTAAAACAGGAAATTAAAGCAGGTACAGCCTCCGTGTTACCAGTAAATGCGTGCCGGAAGTTGCACAGAATTTTCACAACGTTCAAGTTTGCCCTCAGCAGACCTGAAATTTGCTCAGTGACGAAACATATTTGAGGAACCATTGCTCATGACTCATTGTAGCTATTTGCAACCCAGATATCTGTGTCCAACCTATTTCTTTTGCTCCTTCCTCAGGTCATTACTTTTTCCACTCTGTGTGTCAACGGAAACTCTCCTGACACTGTTTACTCATCTCTTTCACTCTCTGTTTGCCCCCATCCCTATCCCCCCCCCCCCCCCTCTCCCTCTGTTTAATTTCTCCCTCTTCCCCTTTCTTACTTATCTTTTCAGATGTTCTCTCCCCGCACACTCTCTCTCTGCTTCTCTCTCTCTCCTCTCTCTCCACCTTCTCTCTCCTTCTCTCTCTCCAATCTCTCTTTCTCTCTCCCTCTCCAATCTCTCTCTCCACTCCCTCCACTCTCTCTCTCCCTCCACTCTCTCTCTTATTTCTCCCACTTCTTTCCGTGTCTAACGTTTCAGACTTTCTCTCGCCCCCTCTGTCTCTCTCGCCCTCTCTCTCTCATCCCCCTTTTCTTCCTTATCTTTCCAGACTTTCTTTCTCTGTTATATAAACCCATTTAATTTAGTTTGTTTGAGCCACCGTCAAATATTTACTTTTGAGCCCACCCATCTGCTGCACCAAGGTATTCATAGATGCAATTAACTGCATGTTTTCACTTTTCATTAAGTAATTGTTATTTCCTTGAAGGTCATTTTTTTCTTGGACATTTGGTATATAGTCCTTCAGGCCTATGAATTCCAGGGGTGAGAGAGAATGAGGGACAAGAGGGGGGGAGTCTGGCAATGTAGAGCTCCATTCCATGGCCTAAGTGGATGGTTTTAGGGCTGTCAATGGCTGTTGGTTGGATATGGATACCAGTCTATTTGTTGACTGCCTTGTCACGGCCTTGTCATTACATTATAGTCAAGTAATTCTATCAGTATTTTGAATAGCCTTGGATTGCCTCTATCAAAGCAATAAGCAAACAAAAGAGTCAGACTTTCTTTCTCTGTGGAATTGTGTAGTTGGCATTTCTCTGCATGTCTCTTGGTATGTGTTGACGCACAACTGAAGTATGACTCACTTTGCCACTCCAGTTGAAGACCAGTCATCATCATCCCAAGGCGCTAGTTCATTTGTTCATTTTATTACGAAGGTGATACCAGTCATAGTAGTTCATTTGTCTGAGTGTTTGTTGAGTGTTTGTCTTGTAATACACTCACTCACTCACACTATTAGGTCTCCCTACTTCAGGGCGTCTGTTTTCTTGGCCTTCCTCTCCAGCCGTTTGCTCTATTAAGGAAGAACGAAGACTCTCAGGACAAAAACTGTACTCCTAAATCTCTAAATTAGCCTTCAGACACAGTGTATTATTTCTCAGACTAACTTAACTTTTAACTTTTATAATTATTAAATACCTGAATGTGGCCTGTTTCAGAAGGCCATTTATTCAGTTAAACTGTTTAGCAACCTGTTTCGCAAATGAAGCTCTGAGACAACTTTTTTTGCTCTTGTCGCTACCTCCGTGGAATGGAAAGGTTGCAGAGTGTGGCGGTGAACGGAGATCTCGCTTCCAGAGCCGATGAGACAGTCATGACAGACTTCCAGTCCTTCCCCGACCTCGAAGCCGCCCATCACTCAAAACCTGTGTTTATCCACTCGGCTATGCTAACTAGCAGTGTGAATACATGAATGCTACCCATGCTTCTGTGAGACCTTAATAATTGTTGGCTTGGTAATTCCAGCCATGAAAGCAACAGAATTCATTGCAGTCGATCGCTTGAGGTTTAGGAAATGTTTCTCATCTCGCCCTTGGTGTAACAGAATGGAACTCTCATGCATAAGAGATAAACTACCACAGTCAGAGGCTTGGCACTAAGACAGCATTGAATGAGCTGTATTCCGCCATAAGCAAACAAGAAAACGCTCAACCAGAGGCGGCGCTCTTAGTAGCCGGGGACTTTAACACGGAACCCAAACTGGCTGCGCACGTGCGCCATCGTGCACCATCGTGCACCATCGTGCATAAATGTATTTTGTCCCCCTACACCAAACGCTAGCACGACACGCGGGTTAAAATATCAAAACAAACTCTGAATCAATTACATTAATTTGGGAACAGGTCGAAAAGCATTAAACATTTATGGCAATTTAGCTAGTTAGCTTGCACTTGCTAGCTAATTTGTCCTATTTAGCTAGCTTGCTGTTGCTAGCTAATTTGTCTTGGGGTATAAACATTGAGTTGTTATTTTACCTGAAATGCACAAGGTCCTCTACTCCGACAATTAATCCACACATAAAACGGTCAACTGAAACGTTTCTAGTCATCTCTCCTCCTTCCAGACTTTTTCATCTTTGAACTTATATGGTGATTGGCATCTAAACTTTCATAGTATTACTACACCGACCGGCAACACAGTTTGTCTTTCAATCACCCACGTGGGTATAACCAATGAGGAGATGGCAGGTGGGTACCTGCTTCTATAAACCAATGAGGAGATGGGAGAGGCAGGACTTGCAGCGCGATCTGCGTCAGAAATAGAAAGGAGTTCAATTTTAGCCCTTGGCAACGCAGACGTGCGCGAGCAGTGTGGGTGCAATAATTGAATAACATAGATGTCTACATTTATTTTGCAACGCTCGCGCACACGGTCAGCCTATAACTCTGGATCACCTATACTCCACACACAGAAATACATACAAAGCTCTCCCTCGTCCTCCATTTGGCAAATCTGACCATAATTCTATCCTCCTGATTCCTGCTTATAAGCAAAAAATAAAGCAGGAAGCACCAGTGACTAGATCAATAAAAAAAGTGGTCAGAGGAAGAAGATGCTAAGCTACAGGACTGTTTTGCTAGCACAGACTGGAAAATGTTCTGGGATTCCTCCGATGGTATTGAGGAGTACACCACATCAGTCACTGGCTTCATCAATAAGTGCATCGATGACTTCGTCCCCACAGTGACCGTACGTACATACCCCAACCAGAAGCCATGGATTACAGGCAGCATCCGCACTGAGCTAAAGGCTAGAGCTGCTGCTTTCAAGGAGCGGGACTCTAACCCGGAAGCTTATGAGAAATCCTGCTATGCCCTCCGACAAACCATCAAACAGGCAAAGCATCAATACAGGACTAAGATCTAATCATACTACACCAGCTCTGACGCTCGTCAGATGTAGCAGGGCTTGCAAACCAGTACAGACTACAAAGGGAAGCACAGCCGAGAGCTGCCCAGTGACACAGGACTACCAGACGAGCTAAACTACTTCTATGCTCACTTCGAGGCAAATAACACTGAAACATACATGAGAGCACCAGCTGTTCTGGAAGACTGTGTGATCACGCTCTCCGCAGCCGATGTGAGTAAGACCTCACATTCACAAGGCCGCAGGGCCAGACGGATTACCAGAATGTGTACTGGGAGCATGCGCTGACCAATTGGCAAGTGTCTTCACTGACATTTTCAACCTCTCCCTGTCCGAGTCTGTAATACCAACATGTTTTAAGCAGACCACCATAGTCCCTGTAACCAGAACACTAAGGTAACCTGCCTAAATGACTACCGACCCGTAGCACTCACGTCTGTAGCCATGAAGTGCTTTGAAAGGCTGGTCATGGCTCACATCAACACCATTATCCCAGAAACCCTAGACCCACTCAATTTGCATACCGCCCCAACAGATCCACAGATGATGCAATCTCTATTGCACTCCATGCTGCCCTTTCCCACCGGGACAAAAGGAACACCTGTGTGAGAATGCTATTCATTGACTACAGCTCAGCGTTCAACACCATAGTAACCTCAGAGCTCATCAATAAGCTAAGGATCCTGGGACTAAACACTTTCCTCTGCAACTGGATCCTGGACTTCCTGACTGGCCACCCCCAGGTGGTAAGGGTAGGTAACAACACATCCGCCATGCTGATCCCCAACACAGGGGCCCCTCAGGGATGCGTGCTCAGTCCCCTCCTGTACTCCCCGTTCACTCATGACTATACGGCCAGGCACGACTCCAACACCATCATTCAATTTGCTGATGACACAACAGTGGTAGGCCTGATCACCGACAACGATGAGACAGCCTATAGGGAGGCGGTCAGAGACCTGGCCGTGTGGTGCCAGGACAACAACCTCTCCCTCAATGTGATCAAGACAAAGGAGATGATTGTGGATTACAGGAAAAAGAGGGCCGGGCACGCCCCCATTCTCATTGACAGGGCTGCAGTGGGGCAGGTTGAGAGCTTCAAGTTCCTTGGTGTCCACATCACCAACAAACTAACATGGTCCACGCACACCAAGGTAGTCATGAAGAGGGCACGACAAAACCTATTCCTCCTCAGGAGATTGAAAAGATTTGGCATGGGTCCTCAGATCCTCAAAAGGTTCTACAGCTGCACCATCAAGAGCATCCTGACTGGTTGCATCACTGCCTGGTTTGGCAACTGCTCGGCCACCGACCGCAAGGCACCACAGAGGGTAGTGTGAACGGCCCAGTACATCACTGGGGTTAAGCTTCCTGCCATCCAGGACCTCTATACCAGGTGGTGTCAGAGGAAGGCCCTAAAATTTGTCAAAGACTCCAGCCACCCTAGTCATAGACTGTTCTCTCTCCTACCACACGGCAAGCGCTACCGGAGCGTCAAGTCTAGGTCCTAGAGGCTTCTAAACAGCTTCTACCCCCAAGCCATAAGACTCCTGAACATCTCGTCAAATGGCTACCCAGACTATTTGCAGTGCACTGGTCGTGCACTGGTCGTCATTGACCTTGCGTAGGCTTAAACACTGGTATACACTGATTTATAAGGCCATATTGGGTAAAAGGCCATTTTATCTTTGTTCTTTTTTAGTCAGGTCGGTAAATAAATATCAATTACGGTCCCATTCTCATTTGCTTCTAACAATACCAAAAATTAGAACAGGTCATGGTAGAAATAGTTTTAGTTACTCCGTGGTCTTGGAATTCTATCTTGAAAATGTTAAAATTTGATGATCTAGTTTCGTTGGTGGAGTTTAAACACTTGATTGATGTATATATCACAGACGAGTGTAAATGTCTTTAGGACAGCCTTTTTTAGTCAAGACTTCCGTGTTTTTAAGTAGTTTTGTCTGAAACGTTGTTCCCCCTGCTGCTATTGGACCAGGTCTCTGTTGGAAAAGAGATCTCAATGAGGAAAAACCTGTATAAATAAAGGTAAAATAAAATGTATAAAAAAAATGTACTTGTTACTTTTATCTCTTATTCTTATCCGTATTTTTTGGAATCTGCATTGTTGGTTAGGGGCTCGTAAGTAAGCATTTCACTGTAAGGTCTACACCTGTTGTATTGATTTGATATGGCCCTCTGACACTGAAGTGAAATCTATTCAGACGCAGCACGGAGTATTGGATTCAGGCATTCACCTGAGACCTCGAGTGCTCTTGCTAAAACTACCTTGCTTGCTATTGTGTCCTTTAGACCTCTTGTTGTCTACTATAGTTCAATTCAAATGACCTTTTTAAACCAATCTTTGTGCGTCACAAACAACTCGCATTTCAATGCCCTTCCTTTCAGTACCACACGTTATTGTTGACGTACACAGTATGGAAGGAGCCTTTTCCTTCTCAACTCCCTCGCTCCCTTACACATCTCAGTCTGGGCGCATCATCACACAGTGAGTGGTGACATAACCCTACACACTGTACTGACTGTGAGCAAAACTTCCTTGGCCTTGGCCTGGAAGTTATCAAGCTTCTGTGTGTGTGTCAAATCAAATCGTTTTTGTCACATGCGCCGAATACCTTACAGTGAAATGCTTACTTACACGCCCTTAACCAACAATGCAGTTTTAAGAAAAATACCAAAATATATAAATAAAAGTAACAAATAATTAAAGAGCAGCAGTACATGTATGTATGTGTGTTTGTACGAATGCGAAGTGGGTCACAGCCCCAGCGGGTGGTTGAGGGGGGCCCAGCAGGGAGGCCTCATTAGGGAGCTGTTTTTTAGGCTTGGGGGTGCGGGTGCCATCAGCACTCTCACCGGAGCACAACACACACTCGCTCTCCCAGATCTAGGTTGAGAAGCCCTGACTGTGTGTGACTAGTCGACATAAAGACGGGGAACAACTTTATGCAAAAGCAAACCTGGAAATGCCGTGAAACGTTATTGACTCTGACTTTTCTCTGCTTTTCCAGGTCCAGTTTTGCAGGTACAGTAAGTTCCACGATTGTACGTCAAGGAGTTAGTCCATATAAAGAATGTATTGTGTAACATCATTATATACATACATACATACATTCTTTATATGGACTAACTCCTTGACGTACAATCGTGGAACTTACTGGAAGTCTTATACTGTTATGTATCATATGTGGGACCATAGTTTGTGACCTCGTCAATATGAACGTAATGTGTAATCTCTACAGATTCTGGGGGAAGTGGTAGGTTGGGTTTGGGGCAGGGGTGAGTGCAAGGCGGTGGGGTTACTGTTTTAGGGTACAACGGTTTCCGCGACTGTCTAGGTAGCACTGTGCCAGTAGCTTCTCTCCTAAGTGTCTCATTACCAGTGATATATGTGTACATTTGGCAAGCAGCCATTTTGAGTGCTTCAGTGTGGTGTACCTGGCTCTCCGTTTGGAGGGGAGCCCAATAGCTCCCCCACTGAGCTCCATAAGGTCATTTGATTATCAAGCTATTATTACTATATTAAAATCAAATCCCGTGTATGATTTAAATTGATTATTAAAATGGCTGTGTATCTCCAGCACCTTTGCCTGTATTGCTTTAGTCATTTAAAATGCAGGTGAGGAACCCTCTTGTGTGTCAGCGAGCCTCCCTCTCATCGCTTTGCAGCTCAGGGAATAAAATGGCCAGCGAGAAGGACGCTCGCCTCGGGATATACAACAGCTCTGTTTTGTTCCCTTGGATGGACCCCTACCCTCCGTCTCGCCGTTAGCAACCCCTAGCTCCAGGACTGGCAGGGGCGAGTGTGGGGGTTGTGGGTTAGCGTGCTCTGGTGACCCACCTCCAGCTAGCTGCTAAGCTAGCACCATTGACATTAGAAAGGTCAGGCTTGCCCCATACTAAAATTCACACCATTTTTACCACTCTAGCTCTCTCTCTCTCTCACGCTCACTCTAGCTCTCTCTCTCTCACGCTCACTCTAGCTCTCTCTCTCACGCTCACTCTAGCGCTCTCTCTCTACCTCTCTCTCGCTCTCTCTACCTCTCGCTTTCTCTCTCTCACGCTCACTCTAGCTCTCTCTCTCTCACGCTCACTCTAGCTCTCTCTCTCTCACGCTCACTCTAGCTCTCTCTCTCTCACGCTCACTCTAGCTCTCTCTCTCTCACGCTCACTCTAGCTCTCTCTCTCTCACGCTCACTCTAGCTCTCTCTCTCTCACGCTCACTCTAGCTCTCTCTCTCTACCTCTCTCTCGCTCACTCTACCTCTCGCTTTCTCTCTCTCACGCTCACTCTAGCTCTCTCTCTCTCTCACGCTCACTCTACCTCTCTCGCTCACTCTACCTCTCGATTTCTCTCTCTCCATCTTTCTCTCATCTCCCCTTTATCTCTCCCTGCCCTTCATCTAGTTCCCCCTTTCTCTTTCTCGCACACTCTTCCTCTCACTCTTCTTCCTCTCTCCCTCCCTCCTCATCACCTCTACTCCCTCTGTCTATCTGTGCTGTGTAATTACCACTGTCAGGAAGTGGCATTGTTGTGTTGTGGTTGTGACATGGCGGCGGGCACGGTGGGGAGCCGCGATGGCTGTCGCCCTGGGCGGCCAGGCGGGAGGACGTGAGTTCTTCACAGGTAGGGGCTCCCAGACCGCCGCCGCCAAATGTCACCTCACACTAAGGTGTGCGAGATGGGGAGACGTGGGAGAAAGGAACTGGGAGGGAAGCATGGTGACGAACGATGCACCCTGAGGGTGGTAATCTGGTGTTGCGGCCCTCCAGGGCTCTAGATACGACGGGGTGACACTTTGGAACCTGGAAGAGTCTTGTGGGACCCTATGTCCCTGTTATTATCTCATGCAAAGTCTGTTTTGAGAGTCCTGCTAGTAGTGTCGCAGCAGAGGGGTGTGAACCAGGGCACAGATGAGCCCCCCCTGCTTCCTGTGTGTGGAAGTGACAGCAGGGTGATGTATTTGAGCCACTACAGCAGAAAAATAGCCTCTCTACCTCTTTCTGCTCACACCAGTTACCACGGCTACAAAAGAGACAGTCTCTCTGTGCCCTGACAAAGAGGGGTAGATTCTCCCTGTAGGGAATGACATGTTGGATAGTAAAGATTTGGTACCCTGCATCTCCCTGTGGTGCTGCTGTACTAAAAGCTAACTGTCATTTACCCCATGGCAGGCTGAGGCTGTGTGTGTGTGTGTGTGTGTGTGTGTGTGTGTGTGTGTGTGTGTGTGTGTGTGTGTGTGTGTGTGTGTGTGTGTGTGTGTGTGTGTGTGTGTGTGTGTGTGTGTGTAATCAGAGCCCAGAAGCTGTAGCAGAGGGAGCTATCTTTAGCCCTAGTCCCCTCTGGTTCTGCCTCTTCTCCCCTGCCTCGCGTCCCTCTTTCCCCTCCTCCTCCTCCTCTCGCTCTGTCTAACAGTACGGACCACCTGCAGCGCCACGCGCACATCTATCAGCGACATACTCCGTCCTATGCCAAAGAGACTGCACCCCCTACCTTACCAAACCTGGGGCTTGTTCCTGCTCACAGCAGGGGTGGGTGTGTGCCTGTTTTGTTCCTGTGAAGGTCGGCCAGAGTGCCCGGACGGACAGTGTATTTACCATTCAAACCTTCTTTAAGCTGAGATGTTGTGTTCTCTCTGACTGTCTTGCACCACGCTCCTATTTCATGACTGGATGACCATTGTATTCCTGTTGACACCGTGTGAAGTTATTACATTTACATTTACATTTAAGTCATTTAGCAGACGCTCTTATCCAGAGCGACTTACAAATTGGTGCATTCACCTTATGATATCCAGTGGAACAACCACTTTACAATAGTGCATCTAACTCTTTTAAGGGGGGGGAGGGGGGGGTTAGAAGGATTACTTTATCCTATCCTAGGTATTCCTTAAAGAGGTGGGGTTTCAGGTGTCTCCGGAAGGTGGTGATTGACTCCGCTGACCTGGCGTCGTGAGGGAGTTTGTTCCACCATTGGGGTGCCAGAGCAGCGAACAGTTTTGACTGGGCTGAGCGGGAACTGTACTTCCTCAGAGGTAGGGAGGCGAGCAGGCCAGAGGTGGATGAACGCAGTGCCCTTGTTTGGGTGTAGGGCCTGATCAGAGCCTGAAGGTACGGAGGTGCCGTTCCCCTCACAGCTCCGTAGGCAAGCACCATGGTCTTGTAGCGGATGCGAGCTTCAACTGGAAGCCAGTGGAGAGAGCGGAGGAGCGGGGTGACGTGAGAGAACTTGGGAAAGTTGAACACCAGACGGGCTGCGGCGTTCTGGATGAGTTGTAGGGGTTTAATGGCACAGGCAGGGAGCCCAGCCAACAGCGAGTTGCAGTAATCCAGACGGGAGATGACAAGTGCCTGGATTAGGACCTGCGCCGCTTCCTGCGTGAGGCAGGGTCGTACTCTGCGAATGTTGTAGAGCATGAACCTACAGGAACGGGTCACCGCCTTGATGTTAGTTGAGAACGACAGGGTGTTGTCCAGGATCACGCCAAGGTTCTTAGCACTCTGGGAGGAGGACACAATGGAGTTGTCAACCGTGATGGCGAGATCATGGAACGGGCAGTCCTTCCCCGGGAGGAAGAGCAGCTCCGTCTTGCCGAGGTTCAGCTTGAGGTGGTGATCCGTCATCCACACTGATATGTCTGCCAGACATGCAGAGATGCGATTCACCACCTGGTTATCAGAGGGGGGAAAGGAGAAGATTAATTGTGTGTCGTCTGCATAGCAATGATAGGAGAGACCATGTGAGGATATGACAGAGCCAAGTGACTTGGTGTATAGCGAGAATAGGAGAGGGCCTAGAACAGAGCCCTGGGGGACACCAGTGGTGAGAGCACGTGGTGCGGAGACAGATTCTCGCCACGCCACCTGGTAGGAGCGACCTGTCAGGTAGGACGCAATCCAAGCGTGGACCTTGCCGGAGATGCCCAGCTCGGAGAGGGTGGAGAGGAGGATCTGATGGTTCACAGTATCAAAGGCAGCCGATAGGTCTAGAAGGATGAGAGCAGAGGAGAGAGAGTTAGCTTTAGCAGTGCGGAGCGCCTCCGTGACACAGAGAAGAGCAGTCTCAGTTGAATGACTAGTCTTGAAACCTGACTGATTTGGATCAAGAAGGTCATTCTGAGAGAGATAGCAGGAGAGCTGGCCAAGGACGGCACGTTCAAGAGTTTTGGAGAGAAAAGAAAGAAGGGATACTGGTCTGTAGTTATTGACATCGGAGGGATCGAGTGTAGGTTTTTTCAGAAGGGGTGCAACTCTCGCTCTCTTGAAGACGGAAGGGACGTAGCCAGCGGTCAAGGATGAGTTGATGAGCGAGGTGAGGTAAGGGAGAAGGTCTCCGGAAATGGTCTGGAGAAGAGAGGAGGGGATAGGGTCAAGCGGGCAGGTTGTTGGGCGGCCGGCCGTCACAAGACGCGAGATTTCATCTGGAGAGAGAGGGGAGAAAGAGGTCAAAGCACAGGGTAGGGCAGTGTGAGGAGAACCAGCGGTGTCGTTTGACTTAGCAAACGAGGATCGGATGTCGTCGACCTTCTTTTCAAAATGGTTGACGAAGTCATCCGCAGAGAGGGAGGAGGGGGGAGGAGGGGGAGGAGGATTCAGGAGGGAGGAGAAGGTGGCAAAGAGCTTCCTAGGGTTAGAGGCAGATGCTTGGAATTTAGAGTGGTAGAAATTGGCTTTAGCAGCAGAGACAGAAGAGGAGAATGTAGAGAGGAGGGAGTGAAAGGATGCCAGGTCCGCAGGGAGGCGAGTTTTCCTCCATTTCCGCTCGGCTGCCCGGAGCCCTGTTCTGTGAGCTCGCAATGAGTCGTCGAGCCACGGAGCAGGAGGGGAGGACCGAGCCGGCCTGGAGGATAGGGGACATAGAGAGTCAAAGGATGCAGAAAGGGAGGAGAGGAGGGTTGAGGAGGCAGAATCAGGAGATAGGTTGGAGAAGGTTTGAGCAGAGGGAAGAGATGATAGGATGGAAGAGGAGAGAGTAGCGGGGGAGAGAGAGCGAAGGTTGGGACGGCGCGATACCATCCGAGTAGGGGCAGTGTGGGAAGTGTTGGATGAGAGCGAGAGGGAAAAGGATACAAGGTAGTGGTCGGAGACTTGGAGGGGAGTTGCAATGAGATTAGTGGAAGAACAGCATCTAGTAAAGATGAGGTCAAGCGTATTGCCTGCCTTGTGAGTAGGGGGGGAAGGTGAGAGGGTGAGGTCAAAAGAGGAGAGGAGTGGAAAGAAGGAGGCAGAGAGGAATGAGTCAAAGGTAGACTTGGGGAGATTAAAGTCACCCAGAACTGTGAGAGGTGAGCCATCCTCAGGAAAGGAACTTATCAGGGCGTCAAGCTCATTGATGAACTCTCCAAGGGAACCTGGAGGGCGATAAATGATAAGGATGTTAAGCTTGAAAGGGCTGGTAACTGTGACAGCATGGAATTCAAAGGAGGCGATAGACAGATGGGTCAGGGGAGAAAGAGAAAATGTCCACTTGGGAGAGATGAGGATCCCAGTGCCACCACCCCGCAGACCAGAAGCTCTCGGGGTGTGCGAGAACACGTGGGCAGACGAGGAGAGAGCAGTAGGAGTAGCAGTGTTATCATTGGTAATCCATGTTTCCGTCAGTGCCAAGAAGTCGAGGGACTGGAGGGAAGCATAGGCTGAGATGAACTCTGCCTTGTTGGCCGCAGATCGGCAGTTCCAGAGGCTGCCTGAGACCTGGAACTCCACGTGGGTCGTGCGCGCTGGTACCACCAGGTTAGAGTAGCAGCGGCCACGCGGTGTGAAGCGTTTGTATGGTCTATGCAGAGAGGAGAGAACAGGGATAGACAGACACATAGTTGACAGGCTACAGAAGAGGCTACGCTAATGCAAAGGAGATTGGAATGACAAGTGGACTACACGTCTCGAATGTTCAGAAAGTTTAAGCTTACGTTGCAAAAAATCTTATTGACTAAAATGATATAGTACTGCTGGCTGGTGAAATAGGCTAGCTAGCAGTGGCTGCGTTGTTGACTTTGTTTGAAAGTGTAGCTGGCTAGGTAACCTCGACAATTACTCTAGACTACACAATTATCTTGGATACAAAGACGGCTATGTAGCCAGCTAAGATCAAACAAATCAAACTGTTGTACTGTAATGAAATGAAATGTAATACTACCTGTGGAGCGAAGCGGAATGCAACTACTCGCTCCAACCCGGAAGTGCGTATCATAGAGGGAGAGGCAATAGAAGTGTTGTTTCTTGTATTATTGTCTTTTGTGTCTTTAGAGGACTGCTTCACCTTAATGTCCCCTTTCCCTTTTCTTCTGTCCTTATTTTGTCCCACTTTGTCCCTTCTTTGTCCCTTCTTCTCTTCTGCCAACTAGACACTCCTTGTTAGCTAGCTAGCTTCTTCCAGGAATGTCCCTAGCAACTGCCTAGCAACAGGTAAACAACTTAGCTAGCTAAGAAAACGGTATAATTTTATGAAAAATTGTTACTTTTTCAAAAGCCTTTCTTCTTTGTTAGCTGCTTGTTTGGTCTCCTATTCAGTTTGCAGTTTTCTTTTGATTTTTTTCGATGTACTTTACTCTAAAAAAACATTTAAATTTCAATATTTGTAGGAGCTCATCTTTTCAGCTGCTGCTGCTTAATTTGGAACTCCGGAACTATTATATATATATATATATATATATATATATTATTACACACGTAATCTGACCCAGTGGGTCACAGGGCCCTGGTTTCATTGGAGTGGATTGGAGAGATGGATGGGGATGACTGGGTGGGTGGATGGATGGGTGGGTGGATGAGTGAGTGGGACGGATGAGTGGGTGAATGGATGACTGGGCGGGTGGATGGACGGGTTTCCTTGTAGTGGATGGATGGATGCCCGGGTTTCCATGGAGTGTAGGAGAGTGATGGATGCCCGGGTTGCCTTGGAGTAGAGTGGAGGGGTGGATGTAGAGTGGAGGGGTGGATGTGGAGGGGAAAGGATGGGTGGATTGATAGATTAAGAAAGGGAGAGAGGGAGGAAGCAGCCTTGGGGTAGACAGACATTGGGTTAGCTGTTCAACATCAATGTCCTTCGGGGCAATTAAAACATCCTATTTCTATATTGCTTGGGGGGAAAAAGCGGAATTCAAAATGATCTCATGATATGTCTTTAAGAATTACCCCGAAGGACATTGATGTTGAGCAACTGACCCGACGTTAGCACATCTCATTTCCAAACCTCATACGGTACATTACAAGTACGTTCTCCACACAAACACCGATCCTAAAAACACTCCTTGATATTCCTGTGTGAGTTCACCTGAAATTGCCCTCAATATCCAACAACCCCCATTCTGACATTGCAATTCATGCTAATTGATATTGGCTCCGGCACTACTTCTTGTCCAGGGCCACGTTCTGAGTGTTGTTTAGGTCCAGTGGAAAAGTGTGTGGGCGTGATTGGATTGTAATGCAGTATTGTGAGCGAGTGGGGATGATGGTGCATGCCGATAGCATTCTTAGAGGACCTCCCCTAATTGGCCCAGAGTGGAGGTTGGTCACCCTGTACTCCCAGTAAGAGCCCTAATGATTGGCTGAGACTGCAGTTACCTGCCCAGAGGAGCCAGACTGATTAGAGAGATGGGGAGGATGAAAAGAGAGCAAGCACTTCAATGACTGATACCCCACTCGGGCCCGAAATGACCCGCCAAGCACACCATTATTCTCTGTCTGTCTCTCTCTCTGTCTCTCTCCCCTCTCTCTCTCTGCCATTTGGGATGCAGCCACTGCCTTCCGACTGGAACGGATCGATGATACGCTGAATAGGCGACACACGACCCCTGGTGACCGGATTAACACTCTTTACAATATCCCTGGTCTGTTAGCGCTACCGCTAACCGCATCTGCCTCAGGTTGGCACAGAGGTTAGCGCCCAATGCTAGCCTCGCCAAGCCTCGCCGTTGCCATAGAGCGAGGGTCTTTTAAGAAGGGCTCACGGTAGCCGGCTAGCCTCGGAGCTGACGACAGCAGCTGCCACCAACAGCCACACCGTTGACAGATGAGCTCAGTCGAGGGGAGAGTTAGTGGATGGATCATGGTATTTATATATGGCTATCACGGCCGTGGTGAGGGATTCCACAGTTTACCTGCCCGTCAATCAGCTAGCTGTAAAGGAGGGGTGAGGGGGGAAACCAAGGTCACTGGCCATTAATGAGATATCATGACGAGAACATGGAGGGCTTGATGGAAATGTGTTTTGTTTTGGAAGTCTCTATGAATGGAAGCATCTGATTTATGCCGTTTTATTTTATACCCTCTAGTTTAGTTTTAAGTATTATTTTTCTCTTGTTGTGTAATCGACAAGACCATTTTCAGTCTTTTAAGTTGACATGAACATTCTAGTAAGCTCCTCAAGTCATGAACTTCCTCATTCGGACATGTTGAATGTATCACTAATGAAACGTCCCAGACAAACCACTGTATTGGAAGATCCAAACCACCTCCTCACCCCAACTCACCCCCGCAGACTTGCTTAACATCATCTCAGCCCCCACCCGCCCTTATTTTTTGGGGGGGGGATGCCCTGCTGCAATGCCCCGGCAGATGGGTAATTAACCAGCGCTGGTTGGCGATGGCGGCGCTAATTAAGCAGCGCTAAGAGAGGAGGTGCTGCTAATTAGCGACTGGTTCCGACACTGTGGCGGTGGCGTCGGCGTTTGTTTTCATCTACCTCCCCACTCGGCCCCGCCAGCCGTTTGATCAGCTAATGCCCTCGACTCTATTTGATCTGCGATTCAATGCCAAAGATAGCCCCTCTCGTCAGTCGCCACACACACACTTACTTGATTAAGGTAGTCCATCAAAGCCGATGATGACTCCCGCTACTTCTCATGCGGCATCTGTCGTTCTGCCCCTGAACAAGGCAGTTAACCCACTGTTCCTAGGCCGTCATTGAAAATAAGAATTTGTTCTTAACTGACTTGCCTAGTTAAATAAAGTTAAAATATATATATATAAAAAATGCAGCAAGCAAGAAACTACACACACACATTTCCCAGAATAATGCCCCTCATTCTAGCTGCAAATAAAGCTAGAGCGAAGAAGAGAGTTAAAAACATTGGTGGATGTGAGAATCAGAGTAACGGTACACTCTTAGAAAAAAGGGTTCTTAAAGGGTTCTTTGGCTGTTTCCATAGGAGAACCTGTTTTGGTTCCAGGTAAAAACCCTTTTTGGTTCCAGGTAGATCTTTTGGGTTCCATGTAGAATCCTCTGGGGTAAAGGTTCTACCTGGAACCAAAGATTGTCCTTCAAATGGTTTTCCTATGGGGACAGCCCAAGAACCCTTTTAGGTTACAGATAGCACCTTCTTTTCTAAGAGTGTATGGGAAGAGCCATGGTTCACACAGTATATCGTTGTGGAGATTGCCATCCCATATAGGATCAAACATATTGATGTTTTGCCTGTATTTCTCCCAGTGGTTTGTCCTTGCTTCCTGCATGGAAAAATAACCTGTTAAAAGAGCTAGTGCTTTCCCCATAATGGTGTGTTAGATAATAATCCATTCATAGAATAAATGGGCTTATATCCTTGACAAATGGTCCTTTAAAATACAGCTCAATTTATCCCTGCAGCCTAGTGACTAGTAGCTTGGTACGCCTAGTACAGTGCCATTTAATATTTTGGTAATATTTTTGAGGGAGAGTGCTTCATAGGTAACAGTGTATTGACATGTGAATCACGTTTTTGTATTAATAAATAAGAATAAAGCCGTGTAGCTGTAGACTAGAACTGCAGGTCTGCTACTGCACAACAGACGTGTCTTCACTGCACAGAGATGAACAGAGTGGAGAAGGAAAAGCTGTAGACTAGAACTGTAGGTCTGCTACTGCACAACAGACGTGTCTTCACTGCACAGAGATGAACAGAGTGGAGAAGGAAAAGCTGTAGACTAGAACTGCAGGTCTGCTACTGCACAACATACGTGTCTTCAATGCACAGAGATGAACAGAGTGGAGAAGGAAAAGCTGTAGACTAGAACTGCAGGTCTGCTACTGCACAACAGACGTGTCTTCACTGCACAGAGATGAACAGAGTGGAGAAGGAAAAGCTGTAGGCTAGAACTGTAGGTCTGCTACTGCACAACATACGTGTCTTCAATGCACAGAGATGAACAGAGTGGAGAAGGAAAAGCTGTAGACTAGAACTGCAGGTCTGCTACTGCACAACAGACGTGTCTTCACTGCACAGAGATGAACAGAGTGGAGAAGGAAAAGCTGTAGGCTAGAACTGCAGGTCTGCTACTGCACAACATACGTGTCTTCAATGCACAGAGATGAACAGAGTGGAGAAGGAAAAGCTGTAGGCTAGAACTGTAGGTCTGCTACTGCACAACATACGTGTCTTCACTGCACAGAGATGAACAGAGTGGAGAAGGAAAAGCTGTAGGCTAGAACTGCAGGTCTGCTACTGCACAACATACGTGTCTTCAATGCACAGAGATGAACAGAGTGGAGAAGGAAAAGCTGTAGGCTAGAACTGCAGGTCTGCTACTGCACAACATACGTGTCTTCAATGCACAGAGATGAACAGAGTGGAGAAGGAAATAGACAAAACCATGTTGTTTTGTATAAGAGCTTAAAAGCCCTTCTGATGTCATCAGATGTTTTTCCACTGTTGATTGCCTGCATTTTAAATCGGTTTGCCTCCAGGGTCTTTGGCATATTCAGTATGAGTAAGTCATTTTTATCAATGCGTCACCATCATTATCTGGAGGTTAGGTTTGTATGTACTTTCATTTCCCCTAAAAGAACTTCCAATCAAAGTTTTTATCCTCACGATTACTCACATTTTCGCATCTTATTATTTCCCTATATTCAATTGTCTGGGGATTGGCCCTCTACCGTTAAGCTGCAGAGACTCCGCGAAATGACGTTGCCACGAGCAGCACCGTAGATATTGCGGTTGAGCGAGGTGCAAGACTTCGCTCTCACGCGGTCACACCCAGCAGCTGCGGATTTGCACAGGTTCGCTTCACGTTGTCACGGTGTGGTAGCAACGGGACCGAAACAGCGGTGAAGTTTAGCTTCAACGCTCCTAGTTGTTGACACACTACCGCTGTTTACTTTGTAAGTCTACGTCATATTGCTGAGTCTACCTTTAAGTAGTCTTTGGTTGTCTATATAAGCCATGGCATTTTTACATTCTATTATAGCTGTCCTGGTTCCCTTATTAGATTTGTTCCATAGTAGCTACAGTACCTTCAGAAAGTATTCACACCCCGTGACTTATTCCACATTGTGTAGTGTTACAGCCTGAATACAAAATGGATGAAATAGATGTTTCTCTCACCCATCTATTATTATTTATTACAAAATAAATACAAAAATGTATAATTTACATAAGTATTCACACCCCCTGTTTTTGCATTTTTACTTTAGGTCCTTATTGCAAACAGGGGGCATGCTTTGGAATGTGTTTGTTCTGTACACTCCTTCTGTACTGTTCCTTCTTTTCACTCTGTCATTTGGGTTAGCATTGTGGAGTAACTAGCTAAACTGAGGATGGGACCAACAACATTGTTCTCCTATCACAGCCGTTAAACACTGACCAGTTTTCTTCCTATCCGGGAACCGAGTTAGGAAGGACGCCTGTGTCTTTGTTGTGTGGGTGTGTTGATACACCATCCAAAGTGGAATTAATAGCTTTACCGTGCTCAAAGGGATATTTTTTTTAACCAATCTACCAATAGGTGCCCTTCTTTGCGAGGCATTGGGAAAACCTCCCTGTTTTTTTTGTGTGGTTGAATCTGTGCTTGAAATTCCCTGCTCGACTGAGGGACCTTACAATTATCTGTATGTGTGGGATACAGAGATGAGGTAGTCAATTAAAAAAGAATGTTAAACAATATTATTGCACACAGAGTGAGTTCATGCAATTTATGTGACTTGTTAGTAAATGTTTACTCCTGAGCTTATTTAGGCTTGCCATAACAAAGGTATTGAATACTTATTGACTTAAAATTCTGAAAAACAGAATTCCACATTGACATTATGGGTTATTCTGTGTAGGCCAGTGACGCAAAATCTCAATTTAATCCATTTTAATCCCACCTTGTAACACAACAAAATGCAGAAAAAGTAAAGGGGTGAGAGTACTTTCTGTCTACACTATATCAGAACGTTGATTAGCTGAACCGGGTGTGTTTATAATGTTAGGGCTGGTCCAAAAGCCTGCATACCCAGTAATTCCCCAGGAGGAGCGTAGGCGTAATGGGTTAAATCCAATTCGGAAACAGGTCAGATTTGATGATCCCAGCTCACTGTGTCCCATTACTAGCTGATGTAATGCTGTCACCTCCGTGCTCCCCACACACACACACACACACACAACTTAATTGCCTGGTTGGTATGAGTCCCACACACACTCCGCTCCAGTCACGCCTCTCTCATTAACTTGGAGAGGACCACCATGTTCAAGAGTAAAACGGGGCAGCGATTCGCTAAAAAGAGGCATGCAAATTGATTTTAAGATGATTTTTTTCATGAATGTGTTTCCCATTGTGCTATATCATCTCAAGCGTAGCCATCGGTTGCAGCCATAGATCGTTTCTGCCGTCAATCTCAATTAAGAACCAATTTGTCCAGCCAATTTGCCCAGCCAAGAAAAGGATCCATTCTGATGTTACTCCATCCAGCTGTAATGATGTTTTCCCTGTACAAACCAGTCAATCAACTCCTATAACCTGTAACCTGATACCCCCAGAATGCTAAGCTAACTGCTACGCTAATGCAGGGTTTCTCAAACTCGGCCCTGGGGCCCGCGCTGAGTGCACGCTTTGGTTTTAGCCCTAGCGCTACACAGCTGATTCAAATCATCCAAGCTTGATCAGCTGTGTAGTGCTAGGGCAAAAACCAAAACGTGCACCCAGCGCGGGCCCCGGGGCCGAGTTTGGGAAACCCTGAGGTAACATAGCACAAGTACTGACCTGAATGGTCAAGGCGAAAGACCCAATTAGATCCTAATGAGAGAGGCCACAGAGATGGGAAAGCCCCACTGTCCACATTCCCCACTGTCCTATGGTCAGACATACTCATTTAGAGGTAATACGGCCAAAGGCTGGGACATCGTGTGTCTCCCCAGTGACCATTTATGTAGTACCTTGCATATCTGTCACAGGGGACTGTTAACACGCACCTGAATGACAAAAAGCTTGCTAATATATAGTCATATTAAAAGCTCGCTAATTTATATCCACAATCAGGATTTCACCGTCTCTCTTTATAACGTTACTCTAGGCATCCTGTGAAGTGAAATCCTAACCCAGTCTGCAAGCGTTTTCTTTACCCATGCTAAACTGACCAGAGATAAAAACAATAGAAAAAGTCCTCTGCAGCGGAACTCTCCTCCCCTCCTCTCATTCATTCCTTGGAAGGAGAGAACAAGGCAAAAGATGGAAAACAAGCGGATAATCCTTCAGGATCAGATGTGTGTGGGTGGACATGAGTAACTGCAGCTGGCGCGACAACTCTTTCTATCTCTCTCTCTCTCGTTTGTCTGTGTCTCTGTCTTGCTGTGTATCTATTTCTCTCTCTCTCTCCCTTCCTCCCCCTCTCTGTTTACCGACCCGGTCTGCTTCGTCAAACACACAGTGGGGACAGCTAATTAAGGGGTGTTTGCCGTGTATGTGTGTGTGTGAGTGAGGAGCAGGAGACGACAATGCAATTAAAATACAAACACTCACTCACACTTTTATTCCAGGGCTTTAATGTAGCATCCAACACAACTCGGGGATGGAGTGGGATGAAGGTGGGAAATTGAAGCGATTTTGAAGGGGGGTGTGTGCCAAGTTAATTCCAACTGTAATGTGAGACAGCTGGGGAGCTGGAGAGGTGAGACGATAAACCGATAATGATCGACAGCGACCATACCGATCACTTATCGCAGGCATTTTGCTGATATCGTTCATTGCGATAAGTAGCCTGTACTAGAGAAATGTGAAGTTTGAAACGTAGCTATTATTGGGGATTGTTAACTTCTCTAGGGTATGTGGGACGGTAGCGTCTCACCTCGTCAACAGCCAGTGAAACTGCAGGGCGCCAAATTCAAAACAACAGAAATCCCATAATTTCAATTCCTCAAACATACATGTGTTTTACACATGTAAAAATCCAGCCACAGTGTCCGATTAAAAAAAAAAATAATAATAAAAAAAAGGCTTTACGACAAAAGCAAACCAAATGATTATGTTAGGTCAGAGCCAAGTCACAGAAAAACACAGCCATTTTTCCAGCCAAAGAGAGGAGTCACAAAAATCAGAAACATAGATAAAATTAATCACTAACCTTTGATGATCTTCATCAGATGACACTCATAGGACGTCATGTTACACAATACATGTATGTTTTGTTCGGTAAAGTTCATACAGTATTTATATCCAAAAATCTGAGTTTACATTTGGCGCGTTATGTTCAGTAGTTCCAAAACATCCAGTGATTTTGCAGAGAGCCACATCAATTTACAGAAATAGTCATCATAAATGTTGATGAAAATACAAGTGTTATACATGGAATTTTAGATCCACTTCTCCTTAATGCAACCGCTGTGTCAGATTTCACATTTTTTTTACGGGAAAAGCAAACCATGCAATAATCTGAGTACGGCGCTCAGACGACAAATCAACCCAAAGAGATATCCGCCATGTTGGAGTCAACAGAAGTCAGAAATAGCATTATAAATATTCACTTACCTTTGATCTTCATCAGAATGCACTCCCAGGAATCCCAGTTCCACAATAAATGTTTGTTTTGTTCGATAATGTCCATCATTTATGTCCAAATTCCTCCTTGTTGTTAGCGCGTTCAGTACACAATCTAAACTCACGACGCGCGGGCAGGTCCAGGCAAAGGTTCAGACGAAAAGTCATATTACAGTCCGTAGAAACATGTCAAACTAAGTATAGAATCAATCTTTAGGATGTTTTTAACATAAATCTTCAATAATGTTCCAACCGGAGAATTCCTTTGTCTCCAGAAATGCGATGGAACAGAGCTCGCTCTCACGTGAACGCGCATGGTCAGCGCATGTTCAGCTCATGGCAGACCTTACTCAATCCCCTCTCATTCGGCCCCACTTCACAGTAGAAGCATCAAACGATGTTTTAAAGACTGTTGACATCTAGTGGAAGCCTTAGGAAGTGCAACATGACCCAATTTCCACTCTATCTTGGATAAGCAAAGAGTTGAAAATATATCGCCCAGCTCTATTGGAGAGTGTCCAAGAGTCCTCAGGCCGGACTCAGTGTCACTGTGACACAAGGCTAAATTACAGAGTGAATCACATCGTACTTCCCCGCTTAGCTCTCGATCACCTCTCAACAAGACATATCGCATCGTTCCCTTTCTCTCCCTCTTCTTTCATCAAGTGTGTTCCTTTTTGGCAGGCAGTGTACGATTGTGTCTCAAGGAACTGAGGAGATATTTTTGGCTGCTTTTCCCCGGGCTTCCTTCAGCCGGAGCATACATTTATCCCCACTTTCCTGGAAAAGAGAGCAGCGCTCCGGTCTCCAGTTTTATAAACAGCCAGGTGTTCACATCAAACGGAATTCATTGCAGAGGGGTAGTCTGGATGGGCTTCTCAATGCAAATCCACTTAAAATTGGATTGGACTCTCTAAAAGAGGCTTATGGCTGAAATGGAGAAAACATTGGGAAAGTAGTATGCCACTTGACTAACTGGCAGCCTTCCAATTTTCAGGCGAAAGGATGACTTTGCTGTTTCACACACTGTTGAATGCATGGGCAATATGAATGAATCCATGCAGTTTGAGTACTGAGGCGTAGTCCTAGTCATGGCATATTGACAATTCAATTCAGTTGATGCTTCGGCTGTGAGTAAGTGACACACAGTTGGCATTATTCTCCAATTGAGTATGGATTATGAGTAGGGAGTGTGATGCGTGCCGCTAATGAATATCAGATCAGGTATGTGTACTTTAAATGTGCCGCTTTTCATCAAATTAGTAACACGTGTACACACAAATGCAACTTTCAATGCACTCCCTTCCATGATGCTGTCATGCTATTTACGTCAGGCCTCCAACCACGTCACATGACAACTAGAGCTCCGTTTGCTATTCTATTGCAATGCCGTGATCCACTATTCCTGTGGCATCTGACATCCTCTATCCAGCACAGGCTACAGAAAGAGAACTCCCTACTGTATTTACATTTGGGCTTTGTTTCTTCAGGAGATTATGCGCAAGATAGGACATGACACTTTAGTTACCATCTCCCATATTTGTCCAAGGTCGATATTGTGCCACCTATTTATTTTAGAAATGACCTCAAGGGGACTTTCAGTCGAGAGATAGTTGGAATGTTTTCTCATCTATAAAACAGTAAAACAGTGCACTATTGAGAAAAAAAAAAAAAAAAGTAACGACCTTTGAGCAAGAAACAGAGTTCATAAATGTGACAGGCAAGCCAATGGGATTAGTTTGTTGCGTTGAAACAAATGGCTGCGTCATTGACACAACTGACTGCAACATGTAAACGTGAATGTTGTCACCATAGAGATCCTGTTAAATGACTTAGTATTCTAATTCCTAATTCTATGGTTGTAACATTGCGCTTCAGAGTTTATAGGCGTGCATTACACTCTTTCATTTCATAGTTTAACAGCGAAGTAAGCTGTAAATTAGACCTCGCCCTTTATAGGGTAATATACAGTGCATTTGGAAAGTATTCCAGCCCCTTGACTTTTTCCAAATGTTGTTATGTTACAGCCTTATTATAAAATTGATTAAATTACATGTTTTCCGATACACAATACCCCATAATGACAAAGTGAAAACCGGTTTTTAGAAATGTATAAACAGAAATACTTTATTAAAATAAGTATTCAGACCTTTTGCTTTGAGACTTGAAATTGAGCTCAGGTGCATCCTGTTTCCATTGATCATCCTTGAGATGTTTCGACAACTTGATTGGAGTCCACCTGTGGTAAATTCAATTGATTGGACATGATTTTGAAAGGCACACACCTGTCTACAGTGGGGCAAAAAAGTATTTATGTTGTGAATTTATTTGCAAATTATGGTGGAAAATAAGTATTTATGTTGTAACATAACAGAATGTGGAAAAAGTCAAGGGGTCAGAATACTTTCCGAATGCACTGTAGATCACTTTCAAACCACATACTGAGGAGACCATTCCCGTTTTAGGGTAAGGGCTACCATAGATTACTACAACATGCTGTAGGTAGGGATGTTGCGGAGACCTCATTACCACCACACTGGCAGTCATGACCGCAGTCAAATTCCACGTGACCATTGAGTCATGGTAATCTCCTGTTATGCACACTGGACATGCTTTGGCAGTACCCAACTTGCTAATGACCATCGGGTCCTAATGGCCTGTTACTCAGGGCTCTAACCACTCTGACATCACTGCAAATGCAAATGCAATGGAAAATCACATCAAACACTTATCATCAAAACAGAATCCTGTTTTTAAAACTCACCTCACTGTGATTGATCAATTTGAAGAAGGAAGTTCAACAGCAGGTTGAAACTGAGTGGAAAACATGGTCATTGTGGATGCTGTTTCAAAGCCTAACCCAACAAAATGGACGGCTTTCTAAGGTGATGATTAATTCAAAACCCCCATTTGCATATTAGAGCTTATACATATGCATAGGCTTATGAGCCCCCCCCCCCCCCCCAAAAACTGAATTATAACGATGATTGTGCCATTATACCATGCATAGCCTACTGCATATTATGCATGGCAGAAAAACAGCAAACTAAACTTATTTAAGCTGTCTTTGGTATTTCATTGGTCTAGCCTACAAAATTAAACAAATTCGAGTAATCAACATTTAGTGTGGACTGTGTTATTATGCATACTGGTGGACTGGTTAGGTTATCTAATGCTACTCTCCAACATGTCTATCCACGAGTCTGGGAGAGAACGTATAGCCCGAGGCTCATTGATTGTCCAGGGCGATTTTGAATAGCCTTGTAATAGGGAATTTTAATAATTAATTGGGTGACACATTACCTTTTAGCTATACAGAATATCTCACCACCATTCGTTTCCATCTCCTCCTCTCTCTCCTTTATTAATTTCTCGAGTGTGCAGAGTGGCTGAAATATGTTTCGTTGCGAAACTATGTTACTACCGATGTTCCCGGACCGATTTCACTTGGTTTCCTGAATTAAGCACTGGGTAGCTGCAGGAAGAAGGTTGGATAGCCCATGGCATACAGAGTTTGGGCGCAATGTCACCTGTCAGGCAGCGATAGCATGCTCATCAAACAGTGGTTGATGCGTAGAGTGAAATGTGTTGTTATATATATTTCTCAGCTGCTCATATTAAGCACATGCTCCGCTATAAATCCGAAGTAGCCTACCCATCATTATTGACAAATGGACCGGCGGGAAAGCGCTCAGCCTCCATTCGCTATTCGAGTGCATACAAATGCCATGTCTTTTTTTCCCCTGCTCCTGTTCCTGCCCATTTGATAATGGGCCATTCTAAATCAAAACTCATTTGACATATTAGTAAAGACCAGATTAAATTGAGAATAGTTTGATGGGTGAAAATACGATCACTTGATGAGAGGACAGCGTGTCCTGAGGCAAGGTACAGAGTGCAAGCTTTTTTTTTTGCGACTTTATCAAATCATCAACAGCCTATAGTTGCACCATGGAGCCCATATACAGTGGCGGTTCTAGACCATTTCAACTGGGGGGGCAAGCTGGGGCCAGTTGTACTCTTAGAGGAGCCAGTTGTACTCTTAGAGGAGCCAGTTGTACTGTTAGAGGAGCCAGTTGTACTGTTAGAGGGGCCAGTTGTACTGTTAGAGGGGCCAGTTGTACTGTTAGAGGGGCCAGTTGTACTGTTAGAGGGGCCAGTTGTGCTGTTAGAGGGGCCAGTTGTGCTGTTAGAGGGGCCAGTTGTGCTGTTAGAGGGGCCAGTTGTGCTGTTAGAGGGGCCAGTTGTACTGTTAGAGGGGCCAGTTGTACTGTTAGACGTTATTGTTGTCATATCGTATTCTTCACTGCATTGCAGGCATTAGCAGGCAAAATACCACGTTCATTATCATCATCGTTGCCACTGTATAATAATGGATGTAAAAAAAGAACTATAGCAAAAATTAGTTATGTTATTATTATTATTATGTTGTAATTATTTCATACTCCACATTTAGGGGGGCCACAAGGGGGTCCAAAATTGTTGTCACAGGGGCACTGCCCATATATGCTTTGATTTCTAAGACATTCTAAGGTTTGTATCATTCACAACTAAAGTTGCCAAATAACTCTAAATCTAGCACATAGGACCTTTTTCCAAATGATCAATGTTATGCTCATCACACTTCATATGTGCGCTCGTTCCGGAATGGGAAAAATATCCTTTCTATTTTATTCAGCTAAGTTGAATTATATTCTTCTGACTTTTAAAATCATATAATATAAAATAATGCCATGGGACTTATTAGCAAATCTTGTCAGCTAAACGATCAAGCCTACAGCCTATGGCATGGTGCATTGCCAGGTAACATACAGTAGGTCAATTCATGTTCTGTTAATCTGAAATACCTGTTCTTCATATCATAATGTTTCTTTAGACCTGGATAAAATAAATAATGGATTTATTGTGATGGCGTATATTCAATTGATTTATTTAACTATTTTAAATGTAGATGTTCCAAAGGTGTGCATAAGTGGCTTGTACGCAGCTTGTACGCGTGGAGGCCTGGAGATACTAAATGTGTTTATGTTAATTAACGGTCAATTACCATGGGCCCGGCATTAGTTTTGCGTGACAGTAACCGGCTGACACAGTTTCATGACCGCCACTGCCCTAACTGTAGGCATGAAGTAGATGTTCTACATGCAGAGCCCCATCTCAAATCTTCTTCTTTACTATGTCACTATCTCATGATCTCTAATGCCGTTGCTATCAACGTGTCTCCATCTCTTTGAACATCGTAATTGACTTCGATATCTTTTCAACTCTTATTTATTTCAGTTATTTCATTTTTACAATGGGCTGCCAATAGATTTCATTTCCAGCGAAGCTCGGCATACTCTGTTCCGACCCGGTCCGTGTAAGACTAAAACTCTTATCTCGAACTTCCTGTTCTCAGTGGATATAAAACTGAGTCCTTATGATAATTGCCGTGATTTGACTATCCAAACTCCAGTACAGACAAGGATCTAATGAGGTGTTGTGTCTCGTAAAGCTCTACCGATGCCCCGATTCTAAATAGGGGCTGTTAACCCGGCTATGTAAATATATGGTCACTTTTTGAGATTATAATACAAAACCAGACACCATAGTGAAGCTGTTCACACTCTACATGTCATACTACTGCTCCAGGGAGTCTACCATGCTCTACCATACTGAACTATGATAGGCTGCAATACTGTTTGTAGGGGTGACGGATAAAGGGACACATTTTCTCTCCTTCTTTTGATCTCCCACACTTGCTTGGACCTTTTCTCTTTCTTCACCATGCTCCATAAGGGCAACACTCTCCTATTTGATCTTGGACAAATTTTAGAGGTATATTACATTGGCATACAGTGTTCTTTGGCCTCAGTAATGCTCTGGCCCTGGTCTGGGATCAGTTTCACAGCACGGCTATCCAGGTGTTGCAGATGGCTGCTGGAGGGCTGCATACTGACCTCAGAGCTGCCCTTGATGATCCAGTGATAAGCAGGGCTAGATAATCATGTCAGAATATAATATGGTGTCAGAAGTCTACTGTTTTGATACACACATGGGTCATTGTAGAGGGAAACAAGGAAAAGATGCCCAGCGCTCTCGGGGGGTCTCAGTCAACCGTGGCCTGCAAGTATAAAATATAGAAGGTCATTAAAATGACACTACTCATTTGAGCTCTGAGTTCTTCATATCCCATTATGACTCATGGTGTCATGTTATACCAATGACAGTAGTAACCAACCATTCACTAAGGATTGGGTATGTTCTCCTTTGGTATAGTAATGTAGTAGGATGAAGTTGCTTCTATACACTGCTCTAAGATCAGTGTTTGTTTTTCCCCCAATTGTTGAAGTTCCAGTTTGAAGAGTGCAAGCTGATCCTAGATCTGTGTCTAAGGCCAACTTCTACTCTGAGCACTCAGGGTACTGTGACATCCTTTTCTAATGATATACAGCACCAGTCAAAAGTTTGGACACACCTACTCATTCATGGGTTTTTCTGTATTTTTACTATTTTCTACATTGTAGAATAATAGTGAAGACATCAACACTATGAAATAACACATATGGGCTCATGTAGTAACCCAAAAAGTGTTAAACAAATCAAAATATATTTTATATTGAGATTATCCAAAGTAGCCACCCTTTGCCTTGATTACAGCTTTGCAAACTCTTGTCAAGCCAGTGCTGAAGAACATGCTTTGTATAGACCGTACAAGTGTTTGAAGTTTTTCATTCAAACTAAATGACTAGCGCTGACTCATCTCATGTTATCTCATGTATCGACTCCAATTATTACTCTCATACCTTTTTTCAGATCCTGCCATGTCTGGCTCAGTTGAATAGCTTTTCCATCATTACTGTATCTGTGGAAAAAGGAACTTGAACTGTACAGACTGGAGTTAATAAAAGAAAACAATTCCAACTCTACATTCATGTTTTGGGTACCTTTCTTTCTGTTGCAGTACCACTCTGATCATACTGCGTATTGTACATGATTATACTTAACTAACCCCTCACCATGTCTCTTTGTCTTTGCAGGACCCCAGAACCAAGCACAAGTTTAAGATCCACACCTATGGCAGCCCCACCTTCTGCGACCACTGTGGCTCTCTCCTGTATGGTCTCATCCACCAGGGGATGAAGTGTGACAGTGAGTAATGTACCTCTCCGTCCGCTTAGCCTGGGGATCACTATACACAACCTTAACATCAAGCTGACACGCGGTGCACCTGGCTATGGCCAATCTAACCAATAACGGAAGGCTGATGTTACACGCGTCGCTGTTGATCCACCCACTGATGTCGTCTGGTTTGCTTGGTTAGCTAGCTAGCAAGCTACACTGAACAAAAATGTAGAGTGTTGGTCCCATATTTCATGAGCTGAAATAAATTAGCTGAAATCTTCTCACAAACAGTTAGTGCTAAATCGCTAACTGCTCTTCCCATTAACAGACAGACAGATAGGAATGCCGATTAGGACCCGTCTAAAGTGGACAGAATGCTAAATGCACTGGCAGCCAAACAGGATGTGGAGCGCTCTCCTTATACTGAAATGTGTTATAGTGGGCTATGATGGAGCCAGGAAAGCTGTGATGAAGCTGGACCTCGCTGGTGAAAATAGTATCTTGATTTGAAGAGGTTAATGTTGGCTAGGTGTTAGTAACACCTGGGGAGTTATTTCATAACAGCTAATGTTATCATTCTTTGGCAGTGTTATGATTGTCATTATGCAAAAATGCTCCAAAACAAACCTTTTAACATTAGCAAATTATGACATTTCTATCACACATTTACTTACATAACTCATGTAAATTATTGAGGTACAGATGCATCTATCTGGTCTAAAAGTTACCTGCCTCATTCCTATGATAGGAATGTAATGCATTTTCCCAGGCAGACAAAGACAGCTTCGCCAGCGTGTTTGTATTGCCCTGCTTATTGGTTCCCTGTAAAGCACCGGCTTGGCTGTTTGGCAGCACAATGCCTAATATACAACTGGATTCCCTTAGCATTCCCTTGGCTAGCATGATATCCATCACATTACACCACAGCTCTTTTGTTCCTTCACCTTTTCTAAACGAGCCTGTCAGTCAGACACAGGGCCTTGTCTTACACATCAGTTCTATCATTGCCAATCGCCACTTTGAGTAGCCTTCAAGTCACTCTGACAGCTTCCACACAACTTTATAATAATAACATATTATATACTTACTGCTGATGGGATGTCAAAGTAATGCGAGCAGTGCAAACTTTACTGAACAAAAATATAAACTCAACATGTAAAGTGTTTCATGAGCTGAAATAAAAGATCCCAGAAATGTTCCAAATGCACAAAAAGCTTACTTCTCTAAAATGTTGGGCTCAAATTTCATCCCTGTTAGTGAGCATTTCTCCCTTGCCAAGATATTCCATCCACCTGACAGGTGTGGCAGATCAAGAAGCTGATTAAACAGCATGATCATTACACAGGTGCACCTTGTACTAGGAACAATAAAAGGCAGCTCTGAAATGTGCAGTTTTGTCACACAACACAATGCCACAGATGTCTCAAGTTTTGAGGATGTGTGCAATTGGCATGTTGATTGCAGGAATGTTCCGCCAGAGCTGTTACCAGAGAATTGAATGTTAAGTTCTTTACCATAAGAACCTCGTTTTAGAGAATTTGGCAGTACTTCCAACCGGCCTCACAGCTGCAGACCATGTGTATGGCGTTGGGTGGTCGAGAGGTTTGCTGATGTCAACGTTGTGAA
This sequence comes from Salvelinus namaycush, assembly GCF_016432855.1. Taxonomy (NCBI): domain Eukaryota; kingdom Metazoa; phylum Chordata; class Actinopteri; order Salmoniformes; family Salmonidae; genus Salvelinus; species Salvelinus namaycush. Next base: position 17,113,600 of record NC_052345.1, read on the forward strand.
CAAAGTACCCCATGGTGGCGGTGGGGTTATGGTATGGGCAGGCACCGAACACAATTGTATTTTACCGATGGTAATTTGAATGCACAGGGTTATCCGTGACAAGATCCTGAGGCCATTGTGAGGCATATTTTTTTTTAAGTATCTGTGACCAACATATGCATATCTGTATTCCCAGTCATGTGAAATCCATAGATTAATGTCTAATGAATGTATTAGAATTGACGAACTTTCTTATATGAACTGTAACTCAGTAAAAAAATGTTGCATTTGTATTTTTGTTCCTTATGAATACATGGCTCTGAGTCTGGCTAGCACTGGCAGGAGTATGGGGTAACGTTAGTTACAGTGTGGTGAGGGTGAATTCAGTTCTTTCTTCATCTTGCTAGCTGGCTAGTTATCTAGCTGGTTGTAGCAAAAGGACTTTCTACAAAATGTCGGTAGCTAGCTAGCAACATTAGCGAAGCTAGCTGCACAGTCACATTGGCTACCAAGCAACATGAGATCATTTCTAAATTCTGGAGGCAGTGGAAACACGATTTGAGCTCGCCCACCAAGGCCCAACACGGGTTGATTTCAAAGTTCCAATGGAAACAAGGCTTTAGATGTGCTCAAAGTACATTCAAACACAACTTTATTGACATCGCTCATACTGCACAATGAAGTTAAATGACAATTCTGTCATATTGCCCGAATGAGGATTTCCATTATTTAAAACTGCATTTCCAGTTCCTGTCCATTCCTTCCAGCAGTTTCCCCTCTGAAACCCACACACGATTCACATGATTCCAGAGATCTTTAAATATACATTATCAAAGCTGCTGCGGGCCTTTATTAGTTCAATTCCCTCAGTCTTATGATTTTCATATGTGACAAAGCACGAATGACTTTAATTCAATGTTAAATAGTACATCATATCTCTTCACCAGAGCTGGCGTGTAATACTAATTATGACTCGGGGCTATATATAAATAGGGATTAGGTTATGGTTGCAAAATGAGATTGGCACACGCTGGCTGTTATAATCCTACTGCAAATTAGATTATCATCATGTGTTTTTAATTGCGTGTTGCCATATTGTAGACCAGAGGCCTGTTTGTAGACGCTGATTTTCTATTTATTCATTTCACCTTTATTTCACCAGGTAGGCCAGTTGAGAGGTCTCATTTACAACTGCGACCTGGCCAAGATAAAGCAAAGCAGTGCGACAAAAACAACACGGGATGTTTGAGATACAGTATCCATGTTTTCACATGTGAACAGCACAGTTTTTCAGGATGAAATCAGATATCAATGACTCCCTAGCAACACCTGGCCTTTTGACTTCATAAATAAAGCACATCAGTTTTTGCTTAAACCAACCTTTTTAGTTTGTTTACCTTTCTTCGGCCTCTCCGTCTCTCCTGGGTACCTCTTTTAATGCTGTCTCTCTTTTTCTGTCTGTCTTTCTGTGTGTCTGGATCCCTTCAGCCTGCGACATGAACGTGCACAATCAGTGTGTGATGAACGTGCCCAGCATGTGTGGGACGGACCACACCGAGAGGAGGGGACGCCTCTACCTGAAGTGTGAGGTCACAGAGGACAAGCTGCAGGTCACAGGTAGGCCTCCGGATCGGACCATCTCTCAGACAAATCTATTTCTCACTGTTTGTCCCAAATGACACCTTATTCCTTGTATAGGGCACTACTTTTGACCGAAGCCCACAGGGATCTGATCAAAATCAGTGCACTATGAAGGGAGTAGGGTGCCATTTCAAGCGCATCCGTTTCCTCCTTCCCCAGTGGGGTTATGATGCGTAATGGCTGACAGAGCTTCCTCTTACCTTTTCACAATCAGTCCCAACCATCAGTCCCCAACCACTTTAGCTGTCAGTTGCCTGTTACAGCCCCATATTGATTGATAAGAAAGAAACCACTTCTGGCCACAAATACATTCACAGCATGGATCGCTCCCACCGGGCAGTCATCACCACTGATTCCTGGCAATCCGTGTGTGTGTGTGTGTTCGTTCTTGTGGGTGTGTGCGCCCATGTGCATGTGTGCTCCCTCTAACCTGAGCCTACATCGATTTCTATCTACACAATTGTCAATCGCATCAATAGGCCCAGGCTTTGAAAACCATTCCATTTGTAAAAACACCGTTCAATAGATGAAGTGAACTGGTTGTCATACCAAATATCCCCGCTGTCTGTTTTTGAGTGACAGCAGCCAGGAGACGGCATGTGGTGAGGCAACCATCACTTAATAAAAGCCTCCAGTCTGCAGCCTACAGAGACACGGGTCAATTCCCTTTGGTATACAGATCAATACTGTGTGTGCTTTCCAAATAGCACCCTATTCCCTATATAGTACACTACTTTTGGGCACTGCCTATGTACAGTCACGACAAACCCTGTCCATTTTTTTTTAACTTTATGAACATACCTGGGGCAGGGACGTCGCTAGGCCTAAAGCCCCCCTAAAATATTCATTAGCCCCCACTAAATAAATCAATATATCGGTCAATATATTTTCTCTGTGATTTCTTTTTTTTTCGTGAACCGTTCCATGGCATCTTAAACCTCTTACTAGGACCTGGGGGAGGCTGCTGCATATGCACTAGTGACTGTTACACTTCGAACACACCGACTGTGTCCTTGTGTTTTGGTACACCAGAAGTACATTCATTTCCAATGGAAAGCTGCGTTTGCCTTGCAGCATTGCGTTGCAGAGGCAGTTGCAGTGCGTTTTGTGTGGCGCATACGTTGGTTTTATCGAACGTATGCATCAAATTGTAGACTTGACAGAAAGTAGCGAAATGTGAATGTTGAATTTGTTTTGCACACATATCCAGTAGAAAAATGTGGGATAACATAAAAACAGTTTGACTGTAGAATTTCTTAACATTTTGTTATTCATTTATTTGCCAAGTATATTATTTATTTGATGACATCCACAAATTAATTGTGAGAGCCTATAATATAATGTCCCTTAAATGCAGTTTTGGAGTGAAATGCAATAATAAATAGTCAAGATAGCAGCGTAGGCTCTTTCAACAATGAGACCAACGTTGAGGAAGGTGGTCTTGATCGCGCTGTTGGGCCGGGACCAGCCGTGCCGAAAGCGCAGGTCTGTGTGGGTCCAGAGATGGTTAAAGTCCTGAAAGCACAGGTCTGTGTGGGTCCAGAGATGGTTAAAGTCCTGAAAGCACAGGGATGTGTGGGTTCAGAGATGGTTCAAGTCCTGAAAGCAGGCAGGGGAGTTCCACCGTCTCATTCAAGAGCTTCGACTGTTTGGAGAGGAATTCCGAAGTTACTTTCGTCTGGACCAAAGCCAGTTCGATCACCTGCTCCAGATGGTTGGAGCCAGGATCACCCGGATGGATACCAACTACCGGGAGTCCATCAGCCCAGTTGAACGCCTGGCGATTTGTCTCCGGTAAGCTAAATTCTAGAACATTTTTAAAGCATTTGATACCATAATTGATTGATATTTGATACATTGTTTTTTTTTTTTGAACCAAAAAGGGTTCTACCTGGAACCAAAAAGGGTTCTCCTATGGGGACAGCCGGAGAACCCTTTTAAGTAGATAGAAAGAATGGTACTAAGAGTAGAGTTGGCCTGGGCTACAGTTTAATGATATAGTCATAGACTGAATTGTACTGTTTCAAGGCATTGTTAACGATGGTTGAGTATTACAATATAATTAGTAGAGCATAATAAACTGTAATGAGGTAGATATATGAGTAGATATAATATGTGGGTGGAATTCAAATCACACACAATATTGATAATTATTTTGAATTATATTTCAGATTCTTGGCGACGGGACTTCTACAGGACCATCGGATTCAGCTTCCGAAGTGGACGGTCCACGGTGGCAGGCATTGTCCCCTCTGTGGCACAAGCCATTTGGGACTGTCTGGTTGGTGAATACATGCCTGTCCCCAAGGAGGAAGACTGGAGGGCCATCGCTGCCGAGTTCCTGGAGAGGTGGAATTTCCCCAACTGTCTTGGTTCCATTGACGGGAAACATGTAGTAATCCAGGCTCCACCGTGCTCAGGTTCGCAATTCTACAACTACAAGGGTACATATTCAGTTGTACTCTTGGCTGTAGTAGATGCCATCTACTGTTTCCGTGTTGTCGATGTTGGTGCTTACGGCAAGGGAAGTGATGGCGGGACCCTCCGGGACTCTGCCTTCGGCCAGGCACTTCAGGATGGCACATTGGAAATTCCACGACCTGCATCACTCCCTGGGGCTGAAGACGTGTTCCCCACATCTTCGTCAGCGACGAGGCCTTCACTTTGAGACACAACCTCATGAGACCCTACGCTGGACGCCAGCTGCCATTGCCAAAGCCTGTAAGGATCTTTAAAAAACGGCTGTCCAGGGCAAGGTTAGTTGTTGAATGCGCCTTTGGGATTCTGGCAGCCCGGTGGAGAATGTATCGGAGAGTGCTTGGTCTCAGCCTCTCAAATGTCGATGCCTGCGTGAAGGCCACATATGTTCTCCACTACTACCTGCGGAGGTCATTCCAGGAGCCGCTCCGGATGGAGATGGGCACGCCAAATGGTCACCTTCCTGATGTCAACAACGCCCCCAGACAGGCACTCCCGGTGAGGGAGAAGCTGACCACCTACTTCTCATCGCCAGCAGGTGAAGTCCCATGGCAGTATGCCGTGGAGTGAAACTGCTCTTTTAAGAGCCCCCTACCACAAAGGTTATTTTAAGAACCATCCACTGTTGTCCATAAAATAGATTTTTTTCCCCCAGATTACTTTATGTATCATTGTCTCTCTTCATTTGGAAGCTATATTTAAGTGACATTTGGGAGTAAAGACCACACCTTAAAACCCCTTCCCTCTCCCATTAACGTCAGTATTATACACACCTGGCATGGTACATCAGGTGAGCGGTGAGCGTATGATAACAAAGGGAAAGGGTAACCTAGGGTCCATACAAATAGTACAGTTTACCACCATGTTCACTGGCCTGACAAAATACAGGTGGGAACTTTCATCTTGTCTTAGATCAGCAAAGGTGTAGGGAAGAAATAAGCAGATTAAGTCTAAATGAGATATTAATAAACAACTGACTATGAAAACATAATTTAAGTATTCAAGTACAGGAAAGAACATGCCAGGTATGTGTGTTGTAAAACATGTTTTTAAAAATGAAACTATTTGAGAGGTGTGTGTATGTGCATGTAAAAATAACAAAAATGAATATGCAGCCTCTAATCTGTAAGAGAACAACAAGAGCATGTGTTTTTGGCACAACTGCAGACAGATACAGGCACTACTCATAAAGCCTAGACGTAGTAGGGGAACTTCAGACATGGCCATAAAGAGCGAGAGGGCAGGGCACTGGAGAGCTGAGGTACAGAGAGGAGTGGAGAAGAGGTCTGTGTGGGTGTCTGTCTCTGAAAAAAATAAAATAATATGTAGCCATAACACAGCTAAACAAACAAATTGCCCCTGGATGTCATGGACCAGTCGATGGAACATAACTTCACAAAAGGTTTCAACACCTTGGTTTTCAAGTGGTTTTAAATGAAATAAATATATTCACCTTTAGAGCATCTGTGAATTCTCCGGTGTGTGAGTTTCAATTCTGTCAATTCAGAAATCTATGTAACACTAATAATGAATGCTATCCTAAGACTTTATAAACAAATGACTTTATGAATTGACTGAATTTAAAGGGAACTGACGTGTGTGAAAAGAAAGGTACAATGAGGGAGGTCAAAACAACAACCAGACAACTCCTCTTCCTGTCCTTCCTCTCCTCTTCCTGTCCTTCCTGTCCTTCCTCTCCTCTTCCTGTCCTTCCTGTCCTTCCTTCCTCTCCTCTTCCTGTCCTTCCTCTCCTCTTCCTGTCCTTCCTGTCCTTCCTCTCCTCTTCCTGTCCTTCCTGTCCTTCCTCTTCCTGTCCTTCCTCTCCTCTTCCTGTCCTTCCTCTTCCTGTCCTTCCTGTCCTCTTCATGTGATTCCTCTCCTCTTCCTGTCCTTCCTCTCCTCTTCCTGTCCTTCCTGTCCTTCCTCTCCTCTTCCTGTCCTTCCTCTCCTCTTCCTGTCCTTCCTGTCCTCTTCCTGTCCTTCCTCTCCTCTTCCTGTCCTTCCTGTCCTTCCTCTCCTCTTCCTGTCCTTCCTCTCCTCTTCCTGTCCTTCCTCTCCTCTTCCTGTCCTTCCTGTCCTTCCTCTCCACTTCCTGTTCTTCCTCTCCTCTTCCTGTTCTTCCTCTCCTCTTCCTGTCCTTCCTCTCCTCTTCCTGTCCTTCCTGTCCTTCCTGTCCTTCCTCTCCTCTTCCTGTCCTTCCTGTCCTTCCTCTCCTCTTCCTGTCCTTCCTGTCCTTCCTCTCCTCTTCTTGTCCTTCCTCTCCTCTTCCTGTCCTTCCTGTCCTTCCTCTCCTCTTCCTGTCCTTCCTCTCCTCTTCCTGTCCTTCCTCTCCTCTTCCTGTCCTTCCTGTGAGCTGGTCGGCTAAATGGAATCCATCTCTGGAAGGGAAGAGAAAAACAACATATACAAGCTTAACATAATAGAACACCATAAAAGGTGAGATTTATGTTAACTAAATACTGCTTGTATAGAGTAGTTAGTTGCATAAATATTGGAACAGTGTGGTAAAGTTGGTAATACTTGCAGTTTACTCATGGAATTTGTATTTCAGATCAAAAGATGAATGTGACAGGCAAATATTTTGACAGCAAACTGTTGTTTTAGGATGTTTTCTAACGCAGAAACAACAGCTATACATTTGCCTGATTTTAATACTTTGATCTGAAAACCAATTAACCTACATGACTATACTGTAAAAATGACCTACTTTACTTCACTGTCGCAACACTTATGACACTACCTGTGATGTGGAGAAGAAAACAAACTGTACCATTGAACTCGGCTTCAAAAAGCAGCTGATACATTTTAACCCCATACTGCTGCTTGTCTTTGCTGAGGCAGCCTCTTCAGTGTTGGCACCAGGCTCATGGCAAAGGGGGTCTCTTCATCCTCCTTCCTGTGAGCATCAGGTTGGGCTGCATCCCTCTCGACGACTTGGAGGAGCCTCTGCTGAAATGAGTTGAGTGGATCTGGGGGCTGGTACCTCCGACGATGCCTGGTGTGAAGTTGTTTCTCTCTGTCTCTGTCACTGCACCTGTACATAGCCCATCTGTAAATAGCCCATCCAACTACCTCATCCCCATACTGTTATTTTTTTTTTTGCTCCTTTGCACCCCAGTATCTCTACTTGCACATTCATCTTCTGCACATCTATCACTCCAGTGTTTAATTGCTAAATTGTAATTATTTCGCCACTAGGCCTATGTATTGCCTTACCTCCCTTATCTTACCTCATTTGCACACACTGTACATATACTTTTTTTTCTCCCTCTATTGTGTTATTGACTGTTTGTTTATGTGTAACTCTGTATTGTTGTTTGTGTCGCACTGCTTTGCTTTATCTTGGCCAGGTTGCAGTTGTAAATGAGAACTTGTTCTCAACTAGCCTACCCGGTTAAATAAAGATGAAATATATAATATAGAAACGAAGAGGAACAACGTCACACCAGGCGTCGTCGGAGGTACCAGCCCCCAGATCCACTCAACTCATTTCAGCAGAGGCTCCTCCAATAGAAAGCAATAGAAAGGGAAGTGGGTAAAAACATAGGAGCAGGGAAGGCAGCATATGATTAATGAATCACAGTGCTACCCAAATATTCTCTGTTCATCACAATTACATTACGGGTCAGGCGGCGATGATGGGACTGGGGGTTGGCATCCTCTCTCACATCATAACATATCTGCCAACGAGAGACAGAGCATGTTTAAGCCTTGTTTTTATTTTTTATTCTAACATTGTTAGTCATCATAATCATCAGGAGGTGAAATTCAAAACTGACCTTGGATCATTAACTCTGGGACTACTGCATCTCTGTATTTCAATGCAAAGCATCTCTTTAATAATACTTCCTGTTGACCTGACCAAGTGACCTCTCACCTCTGATCATGCTGTGCCCTCTGTAGCCAGTTCAGATGTGGGAGGGGTTCACAGACACAGCTGATATAACCTAGAGGATTTAGGGAGAAGAGGAGAGCGGGATGAAGTGAAGGAGAGAGACTGTTATTGAGAAAATAAGTTCAACAGGAATCTGTGTGTGTGTGTGGTCTCACCTGGCGCCCACATCACACTAAGTGGCTGCAGAGTGCTTTATGCTGGAAAACATGAACAGACACTCGAGGACAAACAATATAGCGTAGTTATAGAAATAATGAAGTGTCTTACTATTCTCCATGGTTGGCCCTCTTGCCTATTCTTTGAAGGTGGAAGGAACCACAGTTATACACCTGAGCCTGCTTACTGAACAACACCATCCATCAATCAGATTGATACATGAGTGTGTAGGTGTGGGTTATAGGGTGTCTAATTGTTCCACATTTTTTCAATATGGGTGATTTAAAACAGCTTGTTTTGTTTTTGCACAGACATCACACCCTTACCTAAACAGCACCCTCACCTGAGAAGTAGAAACCAAAGATAGAGAAACTGGGAATTTTATAACTGCAGTTGATATAGCTAAGTAAATGAAAGAATATGTCCCCTCCTGGTCCTCGTGTCTATCCTCATGAAGTTATGCAGGACACAGGTAGCCTTCACACACCTGAATTCCTCCAGGAGGTTGTCCCAGATGGCCCTGGTCACCCAACCTTGCAGTGCCCTACTACGTTAACTGTAGGCAATCATTTTGAAGGACTCTCCAGTTACAAGGTATCTGTAGGAATATAGAAGACAAAGTAATTATTAGACTTCTACATCACCAGGTCATTGTGGATCACTACAGTATAATATCCCTGATAACAAATCATGATAACATTGGATTGATAGATGCATGGACACACATATGTGCATGTATAGCATGTGACAATAACAGGATCATGAATACATAAATACCACTTGAAGCTTGATAAGTTGTTCATTTGAATCAGCTGTTCATTGCTAATGCAAAAGCAAAAATGTGCACCCTTTTGAGTCCCCAGGACCAGGACTGAGAACCACTGCTCTTCATTGGGACCTCTTCATATGTAGACAGGCTTTCATAGCTCTCTTTATCTGAGGACAGAAAACCTCACAAGAAACAGACTTCATTATAGTCAAATTACACCACACTGAATATTATGTTACTATTATCTCCGTCCTCACTTCTAGGGACAGGAACAACACAAAAGTACCTGCCCTATCCAGAATAGCCTACTCTCTCACTTTGACAGTTGGGGCTGCTATCCTTTCACCCTCCTCCATGGCTGTTAGCTAGCTACCTACAAATGCATTTGGAGTTTGTATTTTACAGTGATAAATATATCAAGATAGCTAGCTAATATGAAGTTAGGTAGCTGGGGATATTTAATTCACTTAGCTATCTATATAGTATGTGAAGTTGGCTAGATAGTTAGCTAGCTCATTTAGCAGCACATTTGAGTTAGCCTGCACTGTAGCTAGTTAGCTAATAATACATCTTTTTTTTTTACATTTACGAGAAATGTATTTACTTACTTGAATAGGTTCTCCCAGCCATGTGGACAACTGGAAACAGGGCAGCAAAGTTTGTCACCAGAGTGTTTTAGATTATATTACTATTGAACTATGTACCCATTTAACAACCAGAACCTTCATACAAACTTGCTATGCTGAATAATTGACGCACAATCGAACGTGCTGCTATATGCTGCCAGCACGCCCACAAGCGAGTCACAATTGGCGGCACACGGTAGTTTACCATTATCTAGTGTACATGCACCGTTAGACCTACTTGTAACTTTATATACTTCGGTGGCTTGAGACTGCTAGCTAACGGTAAACGGACAGGAGGGAGTATGCCAGACCCCCCTAAAAGAGGCATAGCCCCCCTATCCATGAATCTCTAGTGACGTCCCTGCCCAGGGGTATATCTGTGTGGGCTTAGTCAGAAACAGGGGTCTCTCTTTTACATGTATTTAGTGAGTCACGACTCGTTTCGCATGTCTTTTTTGTGTGTGTGGGTGTGTGTGTGTGTGTGTGTTTGTTTTTCTGCATGTATGTGTTTAACTGTTGGTTCTGTATCGGATGATTTCAGTCAGGCATAGAATGGACAGCACCAAAGGTGGTCCAATCAGGCAATATGCTTAGTGCTACTGCATAAAGTGGTACCGCATCTTACTTCAAGGCCAAACTATTGATACTACTGAATAACATTGTGCTGTATTTTTAGTGTTTCTTTGACATGGGATGTTGTAGGAAACAGTTCCCTCTTTTTATGCTAATTCTAGCTAATGTTAGTTACATAATAATCTAGTTACATAGTTAGTTACATAATAATAGTTACATAATAATCACATACATGTATTTAGTAGTGGAGTCCAACAGTGTCATTTCAGTGTTGGTACACATTCAGATTCAGTACAATGACTACAATTTAATTTCCTGCTTGTGTAATTACATACAATACATGTGGAATTCCCTCCCCAGATAATAATATGGATGCCCCCACACCACACACAGAGCTGTAGGAAATTGGAAACAGGTACACACAGTCAGTCCACTAACTGGTTAAGCTTGGGTCCCTAAATCAAATCACATTCCCTCAACACACACTTATCACATTATCGCCCACGAGATGGAAGCAACCCCGGAAACATTCAATCAAATAGGGCTGTGGTCTTTGGCTTAGTTCACTCCAAAGGGTAAAACACACACGGTTAATATTAAGTTTGCTTTTCCGTTGAACTGATAATGCCAAGTCATGTACTTGTCATATAGCACTTTATATTATTGAGAGTTCACTCTAGAACCATATTATAACCCTATTATGTTTCCCCAAATGTTTTGTCACATATGAAAATTGCGGTTCAACTTAGTGCAGATCAACTCGTTTCCCTCCGATATGTGAGGTCACTTTTCATGGCCCAATCATACGCCCGGCTGGCTGCCAAGCGCTCAGACCAGACGTGTGTGTGTATAATTCGAGGGTGGCTTCCCTCCGTCGGCATAATTGCTAGTGTGAAATGATGTGTGACTCAAATGTAGGGGAGGAGGACGGAATCGGGAAAAGGAAGGGAAGGGAAGTGGACCTAACTTTCATAATCCAATAGTTACAGAGAGAAAATAGCACTAGGAAGTGGAGATAGGAGGACCCATGTACTGTAAAGCCCTGTTCTAATGTTGAAATGCATAGTTTTTTCCTCCACCCCTTCATGCAATCATGAATCTAATCTATTTTGGATAGGTGAGAGTAAGCATAACACCAACACGGTCAAATCAGTGATAGCAAAGGGACCAAAGGAGGAAGGGTGTGTTCTCAAAGTATTGGCACCGGGCCTACAAAACGTTAAGGAGATACCACTGGGCAGTGCAGCCCAAGAACATCTAGTACTCTGTGTGGGCACCCATCCTATGACACTGTCGGAAGAAGAAGAGAGCAAAGAGTGCCAAGCCATGTTGCTAACAAATACAGACCCACGTCTATTTCAATTGACTACTTGTGTCTCAATGTATCCCCTATCCCTTGGCTGGCGGTAGCCTTCCCAAGCAGCCTTCAACTAAGTGTCACTTCCTTAATCTAAGTGTCACTTTCACTCAGTCAGTTCTGCTTCAAAGGGGCTTTTGGCTGGCTTCTCCTTGGAACATTCTGCTTCTCCTTAACTCTATTGAGGTTCAGTACAGAGCAGCGGCCTGCTTATATGCCTACTGGCAGACAGTCCCCCTTGCACTGGGCTCGGCTGTGCTGTGGCTATGAGGTGCACACACACTCAAACACACACACAAATATTCCCGTAGCTAAATCGCTAACTGCTCTTCTCACAAACAGTTAGTGCTAAATTGCTAACTGCTCTTCCCATTAACAGACAGACAGATAGGAATGCCGATTAGGACCCGTCTAAAGTGGACAGAATGCTAAATGCACTGGCAGCCAAACAGGATGTGGAGCGCTCTCCTTATACTGAAATGTGTTATAGTGGGCTATGATGGAGCCAGGAAAGCTGTGATGAAGCTGGACCTCGCTGGTGAAAGTAGTATCTTGATTTGAAGAGGTTAATGTTGGCTAGGTGTTAGTAACACCTGGGGAGTCATTTCATAACAGCTAATGTTATCATTCTTTGGCAGTGTTATGATTGTTCTAAAAATGCTCCAAAACAAATAATTTACATGAGTTATGTAAGTAAATGTGTGATAGCAAATTATTACATTTCTAACGTTAGCGTTTGCAAATTATGACATTTCTGTCACACATTTACTTACATAACTCATGTAAATTATTGAGGTACAGATGCAGCTATCTGGTCTAAAAGTTACCTGCCTCATTCCTATGATAGGAATGTAATGCATTTTCCCAGGCAGACAAAGACAGCTTCGCCAGCGTGTTTGAATTGCCCTGCTTATTGGTTCCCTGTAAAGCACCGGCTTGGCTGTTTGGCAGCACAATGCCTAATATACAACTGGATTCCCTTAGCATTCCCTTGGCTAGCATGATATCCATCACATTACACCACAGCTCTTTTGTTGCTTCACCTTTTCTAAACGAGCCTGTCAGTCAGACACAGGGCCTTGTCTTACACATCAGTTCTATCATTGCCAATCGCCACTTTGAGTAGCCTTCAAGTCACTCTGACAGCTTCCACACAACTTTATAATAATAATATATTATATACTTACTACTGATGGGATGTCAAAGTATTGTGTGCAGTGCAAACTTTACTGAACAAAAAAAATAAACTCTATGTAAAGTGTTGGTCCCATGTTTCATGAGCTGAAATAAAAGATCCCAGAAATGTTCCACACGCACAAAAATCTTCTTTCGATCAAATTCTGTGCACAAATTTGTTTACATCCCTGTTAGTGAGCATTTCTCCTTTGCCAAGATATTCCATCCACCTGACAGGTGTGGCATATCAAGAAGCTGATTAAACAGCATGATCATTACACAGGTGCACCTTGTACTGGGGACAATAAAAGGCCATTCTAATATGTGCAGTTTTGTCACACAACACAATGCCACAGATGTCTCCAGCGTGCAATTGGTAGGATGACTGCAGTGCCAGAGAATTAAATGTACATTTTTCTACCATAAGCTGCCCCCGATGTCATAGAGAATTTGGCAGTACATCCAACTGGCCTCACAACTGCAGACCACGTGTAACCACTCCGACTCAGGACCTCCACATCCAGCTTCTTCGTCACCTGCGGGATCGTCTGAGACCAGCCACCCAGACAGCTGATGAAACTGTGGTTTTGCACAACTGAAGACTTTCTACACAAACTGTCTCAGGGAAGCTCATCTGCATGCTCGCCATCCTCACCAGGGTCTTGACCTGACTGCAGTTTGGCGTCGTAACCGACTTCAGTCGGAAAATGCTCACCTTCAATGGCCACTGGCGTGCTGATGAAGTCTGCTCTTCACGGGTGAATCCCGGTTTCAACTGTACCGGCCAGATGGCGTCGTGTGGCAGCGGTTTTCTGATGTTGTAACGAGTGCGCAAAGAGAGGGAAGTTCAGGGTGTGAGTGCTTTAATAAATAAAAGGAACAATGAACACGTAACAGAAACAACAAACCGACAAGAAAACCAAGTCAATAACACCTGAGGAAAGAACCAAGGGGAGTGACAGATATAGGGAAGATAATCAACAAGGTTATGGAGTCCAGGTGAGTGTCATGAGGCGCAGGTGCGCGAGACGATGGTGACAGGTGTGCAGGATAATCAGCAGCCTGATGACCTAGAGGCCGGAGAGGGAGTATATGTGACAGTACCCCTTCCCCGACGCGCAGCTTCAGCAGCAGGACCTTGTCAAAGGGGACGAACCCGGGGATCAGGAGCTGACTGGTCACCCTTGCTGATGTGCGAGAACATGTCGAGTCAGCTGGGCCGCGGGAACCTGACAGATCGGTTGAGGCAGGGGAGCCAGGCGATCCGGCTGTGGCAGGGGAGCCAGGCGATCCGGCTGTGGCCGGGGAGCCAGGCGATCTGGCTGTGGCCGGGGAGCCACACTTCCTGGTGCTTCCCTTAGGTGAGGTGTTATGCTGTAACGAGTGCGATGAGAGTCGGGAAGCAGGTTCAGGGAGTGAGTGTTTTAATAAATAAAAGAAACAATGAACACGAAACACAAACAACGCACCGACATGAAAACAGAGCCAATAACACCTGAGGAAAGAACCAAGGGGAGTGACAGATATAGGGAAGATAATCAAGGAGGTGATGGAGTCCAGGTGAGTGTCATGAGGCGCAAGTGCGAAAGACGATGGTGATTGTGAATAAAGTGCCTCATGGTGGGGTTATGGTATGGGCAGGCATAAGCGGCGGACAACGAACACAATTGCATTTTATCGATGGCAATTTGAATGCACAGAGATACCGTGATGAGATCCTGAGGCCCATTGTCGTGCCATTCATCCGCTGCCATCTCATGTTTCAACATGATAATGTCGCAAGGATCTGTACACAATTCCTGGAAGCTGTAAATGTCCCAGTTCTTCCATGGCCTGCATACTCACCAGACATGTCACCCATTCAGCATGTTTGGGATGCTCTGGATTGACATATGACAGCATGTTCCAGTTCTCGCCAATATCAGCAACTTTGCACAGCCATTGAAGAGGAGTGGTACAACATTCCACAGGCCACAATCAACAGCCTGATCAACTCTATGTGAAGGAGATGTGTCGCGCTGCATGAGGCAAATGGTGGTCACACCAGATACTGACTGATTTTCTGATCCACGCCCCTACCTTTATTTTTAAGGTCTGTGACCAACAGATGCATATCTGTATTCCCAGTCATGTGACATACATAGATTAGGGCCTAATTGGTTGATTTCCTTTATCTGAACTGTAACTCAGTAAAATCGTTGAAATTGTTGCATGTTGCGTTTATATTTTTTGTTCAGTGTATGACCATTCTGATGAAATGGATTTGAGTTTTGTGGCTATTTACAGAGAGAAGTGTTTGATAGTATTCTGGGACTATATGACTTATGTGGTCTGCTTGGAGTGACATGTTTGTGGGATGAGAGAAAATGCCATTCGGAAAGGCAACATAATGACAAGTAATGCGTGTGCGCGTCTGTCTGTGCGTGTCGTCTGTCTCTATCTGTGTGTATATCATACACTTAGAACAGACTAAACGAGCCTATACTCAGCCCTGTCTTCCCACATCTTGGAGCTGTACAATTTGGTTTCATTTGGTTGATCACACCCTGAATTGCCATGCTGTGAAGCTGGCTTCTATGAAGAAATCCTGTACCTTGTCTTAGAAGCCCAAACGCAGCAGTAATAAGATCCGATAAGGAGAACGTTTACGCTTGGCTTGTCACCTCAACGAGATTCCTAGCGCTGAGATTAATATTCACGGGCGAATTCTGACTTCTCACTTAGTCATGCATTGATGTCAACGGGAGACTAAGTGAAACTCCAATTCGAGTGGAAATTAGCATATTCTCCCCTTAGATAGGGTGGTCCTCTCGTCCTCCTCCTCCTTGTCATATATCACCAGCTCTAAGTGCTCCGTGTATTGAGCTGAGGAACTTAGTGGTTTACCTTTTTTAAACTGACAAAAGAAAACAAACCCAGAGCCATAACCCAGGCAACTACAGAACATGCACTCTACCCTGCCTCTTCAAGATAACCATACCTTTATTCACACACACACACACACACACGCACGCACAAACCCACACTCTCACTCTCATCCTGTGACACACACTCTACCCTGCCTCTTCAAGATAACCATACCTTTATTCACACACACACACACACACACACACACATACGCACGCACAAACCCACACTCTCACTCTCATCCTGTGACACACACACTCCACCCTGCCTCTTCGAGGTTCTATAATCATACTTTTATTCTCAAACACACACATACAGTACATACACACGCACGCATGTGCACACACACTCCAGTATTGGTAAGGGCCAGGAGGACAGCTGGCCTATGACACCTCTCCTTCCTGCATCAGGGAGACCCCCAATAGCGTCAGTGACGTCACTCGTCACCAGAATGTCTCCATAGAGGACAGGTAGTGACTGCGACTCCGACACAGGAAGAAGGGTGGCACCACTTGACTTTTCCATGATGCCTGAAGAAAGAGAGACCGAGAGACTGAGAGAGACCGAAACAGAGAATGAGACCGAAACAGAGAATGATAGAAAGAGAGGGAGCAAATAGAGAGGGATGAGTGAGGGAGATGAAGAGAGCGAGAGAGTAAGGTATCGAACAGGGGAGTTGGAGAGAACAGAGCGGGTGAAATGCTTACAGGAAAGGCAAAGTACTGAACACAGAGTGGGGTGTGGTGTTTTTGCCAAACGGGTGAAATCGCTATGACAGGATGGTGCCGTAGGGAGCTAACTGGACAGAACCAGCTCTGTTTTGTTCTGGTTGAGGACAAACCTCGGGGTATATGCCTTCCTCCTTCAGTTCTTCCCTCAAATACAGAGTCCATTCTCTCTCTCTCTCTCTCTCTCTCTCTCTCTCTCTCTCTCTGTGTTGTTCTGTTGCTTTGTCTCGGGCCTCAGCCTTTATTCATTGAGTCCGGTGTTATGTAAGACAGGGTGACAGTGTTTCTGTTGCTGTTTTGTAACTCTGGGCATGGTAGGTTTGAGGAGAGGGGAAGGAGGTTTGGTTGGCTCAGAGTGATGCACACAGAGACTGACAAATACTCATAAACACGCACTCAGACAAACAAACCCATAAAAACATGAATACAGACAGACCAGACAGATGTCTGTGTGCATGTTTGGTTTTGTGCTCTGTACTGGTACCCCGTGTATATAGCCAAGTATCGTTACTCATTGTGTATTTATTTATTTATTCCTTGTCTATTATTTTTCCAATTTATTATTTAAAATTGTTTTCATTTTTTTCAACTATTTCTCTTTTTTCTCTCTCTGCTAGCCTGTGGTTTACCAAGCATGTGACAAATAACATTTGGTTTGATTTGATTGGTGTGTAACTGTGGCCTGTTAGTCATCTCTGTGTGTGTGTGTGTGTGTGTGTGTGTGTGTGTGTGTGTGTGTGTGTGTGTGTGTGTGTGTGAGGATGAAAGGTGTAATTGCTCTGACTCACGGCTCGGCTCTGCAAAACCTCATCTAGAACAATCCCCTCATCCCCAGGCTCTTTCGGTCTCTGCTTCCCTCTTTTTGCTTAAACATGTTTCAATCTCCTGCTTTTTTTGTCTTTCCCACTCTCTCCATCCCTCTTCATCTTGCTTTTTGTCTCTTTTTTTCACTCCTTTCCATCCATCTCTCTCTTTTGGATGTCGTTATGCCTCATCCCACTGTTCTTTCTCGCTTTCAGCCCCTCAAATTATAATGGAACTGGGCCATTATACATTCTCCTCTTGTTCTAATTGTCTTTTCGTGACCTCATTATTTGTATTTACAATGGCAGCTTTCCTGTGTTTTGTCTCTCTGGTCTTTGAATCTCTGATTCATACCATGATATAGAAGCCACGAGTACACTGTCAGACTCTAGACAGCGTGATTGACATGGCGTCAGAATATGTTACATGGCAGACATCGTTCGGTAGTTTCTCTGAGGTAATACTAGACAAGTGGCAGGAAGATTGACATGTGTTGACAGTTAGGGAGTATTAGCTCTTCCTCTGTCTAGTGAATAGCACATTTTGTCAGATGTTATAGAACTGCACAAAGGTGAATGTTGGGTCTACCACCCGTGGCTCTCAATGCCATATCCAAGGCTTTGCTTCCACCTGCATACAGAAAACCATCATCTGCATTCAATAGCCGTCTGTCTTTTCTGTCACGAAAGCTGAAGAAATTCCGTCCAGCTTGGCCCGACGGCCTTTTCTGAGCTGTCAATCACATTACAATCAATCAGATTTGCTGTGTATTATACAGCACTTGCTCTCAGGATCCATAATGCTGTCTTTTCTAGTTCACAAAGAGAAACTGAAACAGGGTCTGCTTCCCAAAATGGCACCCTATTCCCTACATAGTGCACTACTTTTGACCAGGGCCTCTGGTCAAAAGTAGTGCACTATGTAGGGAATAGGGTGCCATTTTGGGATGTAACCATTGCCTGCATTCCATTACCCCTCCCACTCCCATATAGTCTGCTATGTACTTAGTGCCAGTATAAACTGGCACAGTATTTCCCTCCATGAGGCCAGCAGTTTTTTCCTTATGCTAATGTTTTCCATCTCCACTAAATACTCCACTGTTGTTGGTAATGACCCTAGCAGGGCACCGTAGCGGGCAGGGTCTGTGAGTCATCAGCTGTAATAACCAGGCGTAGGAATGAAATAGAATCCTGATTGCCTTCCTGTGATGATTAAATCATGGGGTTTGTCCATAGAAACACTACAGGCAAATGAGGAATTCTCTAGATGATGGTGGTGACGATGTTGACGGCGGTGATGGCTGTGACCGTTGTGGTTACTGACACAAATTAGGTCACTGAACCTCCTATTGCACCTTTATTACCCATCTGACCTACTATATCGCACCTCCAAAGACAGGGGGCAGTGTGTAACGCAAACACTCCCAGCCTATACCAGAAGAGTTCCTATACTGACCACAGCACCACGGCCGTCCACCCCGACACCACTGCTCCCACTGACTCCACTGTCATAAAACAGACCTGCTATCCAATATATAGAATGTGTACAGTAGACACAGTGGGCGTGTATTAAAAAGTCAACAGAAACCCAGAAGAGGGCAAGCAGCCAACTGCCACAGACGAGTTATTGTGGCTAAGCCCACACCCTAGTCCCACAGTCAGCCTTCACTCCTAGAATCACAACCTTCACTCTCTGTGGCTCTCTGTACGATGCCTTGGGGACCATGCCTAAGGGACTTTCATGGGAGAGGGTATGGAGGGGACTGCAATGAGAAGGGACTTGCGGGATTGTGTTGGGAAAGGACAAGGAGGGGAACTCGTGGGAGGAGTGGGTATGGCGAGGGCTTCCTAGATTCATAGATAGGCCTCCTCCTCCATCGGTAAACTAACATGTAACACTTGAGGGTGGGAAGTTCAGCCTCAAAAGAGAGAATGCTTTGTGTAGTGAGACCCTCTATGTGGATTTAAAAGCCCTTCAGAGTTGAACTGCAAGGTTGGGTCAACTCTCTGGGTAACCAGAAACTTCATGGGGGCGGTTTCCCGGACACAGACAAAGCCTAGTCCTGGACTGAAAGGCAGGCTCAGTGAACAATCTCTATTGAAGGTGCTTTTTAGTCGAAGACACCAGACAATATATTTATAGTAGTTTATTGTAGTTTATCGTAGTTTGTTGCTGCAAAGACATGTGCATGTAAACTGAAATGCACGCTTCCTCACCTGCAACACACACACACTCAGTCAAATGCATGCATACACGCAGACACCCGGACTCCTCAGCGGGGCTCCCAGACAGCGAGAACAGAGCAGCTGAACTTTGTGGCTGGGCTGGTTCTCTCCTGCCAGAGACTTCCAACAGGCAGCCATGTCATTGGTATTCCGTGGCTGGCCCGGCTGCCCGGCTCTCTACTGAGCACCACTTTCCCAGTCTCTCTCTCTCTCTTCGCCGTTGAGCCGCACGACTCTACACCAGGCAGGGATTGCTGTCGCCACATGACACTCCCTGTTCCACACCTGTCACACTGTGCTGAAGAGACACACAGGGATAGAATCACATACTAGCTCATACAGAATCACATACTAGTTCATACACTCATAACCATACACACTCACTCACATACATGTACACTCACACACACACAAGCGTACACTTACACAGACGCGTACGCAAACAGGCGGTTATTTATTTCACCTTCGTTTTGAATAAGTACGGGAGTCCGTTTTTGTGTCTGAGTGTATGCACCCACAACCATCTCTGTTTCTCTCTCTCTCGCCCCTCTCACACACACTCACACCCTTTTCCCTCCCTCCCTTTGACCCCCACCCCTGTTAACTTGGTGACCGGCTAACATACCCGCCCCTCTTCCTGTGGTTTCAGGACAACAAGTTTGTGTGCTAAAGCTCGAATGATTCCCCCGTTATCCAGCCCAGTCGTTCGGACGTTGGTGCCTCGCTCCCTGAGCTCTTTACGTTTGACTCCCATTGGGTTTAGGGCCAATAGACAAAGATACGTGCTGTATGGACAACTGCAGAATAGTCGGGGGAAACTCCTGCAAGGAAGAGAGGTTTTAGAAACGTTTAGATGTCCTATTATTTCTATATTTCTTCATTTTTACTTGTGGATTTGGGTGTATTGTCGTCTATTGTTAGATACTACTGCACTGTTGGAGCTAGGAACACAAGTGTTTCGCTACACCCGCGATAACATCTGCTCAATATGTGTGTGCAAAATATGATATGATTTGGTACAAAGTACAATCCAATGTACTGAAAGAGAAAAAGGGTCTGAAAAGAGAAGGAGAAGTACAGTTCTAACCGACTCGGTTCTTCTGTTATCTCCGTCTGTCACTCAATATACTGCACCCACTCAGACGAGGTGCGCATTAATCACGTAACAAGTGCCTGTTCTTTTGAATCCATGGCGCTTTTTATAAGGAGACTGTCCTCGAGACTCTGGTATCCAAGGTAACGGTGGCGTTGAGGCTTCTCCCCCTTTCATGTCCCAGTGTGTCAATGAGGACTCAGTCACTGACTGACACACACACACACACACACACACACACACACACACACACACACACACACACACGAACAAACACTTGTAGGAGATACTCTTGTAGACTTGTAGGAGATAGAATTGTTGGAGACGTGTGATGCGCAACCAATGTGTCAGTCCACTAAAATAAGGCTTTATATGCACATACACTGCCGGTCAAAAGTTTTAGAACACCTACTCATTCAAAGCTTTTTCGTTAGTTTTGCTATTTTCTACATTGTTTAATAATAGTGAAGACAAAATTATATTTGAGATTTGAGATTCTTCAAATAGCCACCTTTTGCCTTTGACAGCTTTGCACACACTCGGCATTATCTCAACCAGCTTCATGAGGTAGTCACCTGGAATGCATTTCAATTAACAGGTGTGCCTTCTTAATGCGTTTGAGCCAATCAGTTGTGTTGTGACAAGGTAGGGTGGGTATACAGAAGATAGTCCTATTTGGTAAATGATCAAGTCCATATAATGGCAAGAACAGCTCAAATAAGAAAAGAGAAATGACAGGCCATCATTACTTTAAGACATGAAGGTCAGTCAATATGGAAAATGTCAAGAACTTTGAACGTTTCGTTAAGTGGAGTTGCAAAAACCATCAAATGCTGTGATGAAACTGGCTCTCAAGAGGACCGCCACAGGAATGAGTTACCTCTGCTGCAGAGGATAAGTTCATTAGAGTTACCAGCCTCAGAAATTGCAGCCCAAATAAATGCTTCACAGAGTTCAAGTTCAGACACATCTCAACATCAACTGTTCAGAGGAGACCGTGTGAATCAGGCCTTCATGGTCGAATTGCTGCAAAGAAACCACTAGTAAAGGACACCAATAAGAAGACTTGCTTGGGCCAAGAAACACGAGCAATGGACTTTAGACCGATGGAATTTGTCCATTGGTCTGGTCCAAATTGGAGATCTTTGGTTCCAACCGCCATGTCTTTGTGAGACGGGGTGTGGGTGAACGGATGATGTCTGCATGTGTGGTTCCCACCGTGAAGCATGGAGGAGGAGGTGTGATGGTGTGGGGGTGCTTTGCTGGTGACACGGTCTGTGATTTATTTAGAATTCAAGGCACACTTAACCAGCATGGCTTCCACAGCATTCTGCAGCGATACGCCATCCCATCTGGTTTGGGCTTAGTGGGACTATCATTTGTTTTTCAACAGGACAATGACCCAACACACCCCCAGGCTGTGTAAGGGTTATTTTACCAAGAAGGAGAGTGGTGGAGTGCTGCATCAGATGACCTGGCCTCCACAATCCCCCGACCTCAACCAAGTTGAGATGGTTTGGGATGAGTCGGACCGCAGAGTGAAGGAAAAGCAGCCAACAAGTGCTCAGCATATGTGGGAACTCCTTCAAGACTGTTGGAAAAGCATTCCTGGTGAAGCTGGTTGAGAGAATGCCAAGAGTGTGCAAAGCTGTCATCAAGGCAAAGGGTGTCAATTTGAAGAATCTCAAATGCAAAAAAATATTTTGATTTGTATATCACTTTTTTTGGTTACTACATGATTCCATATGTGCTATTTCATAGTTTTGATGTCTTCACTATTATTCTACAATGTAGAAAATAGTCAAAAATATAGAAAAACCCTTGAATGAGCAGGTGTTCTAAAACGTTTGACCGGTAGTGTACGCTACAATTCTAGATTATACAAGAACAACTGTAATTCCATCAGATAAGTCTACATGTCTTGTGTGAAGCTCGTCAGGTGGTAGGTAGCATGTTGTACAACTGTTATGATAGCAGAGTCAGATGCACTCAGGGCAGACAGAAAGACGTTCTGTTAGAGGGTCTGGGGTTCCTCCTACTGGCTGCTAGTGGAAATGGAGTTTCATTTTTAAAGAGAACACGGAGGGTTTGTTCAAATTTGAGTTAACAATATTATTGTCTGGATACGCATGACAAGGGGGTTATACACAAGCAGTTGAATCACTTTTTGCTGGAGTTGGTTCGACACACACGCTCACACAAACTCACATAGTCCACACACCAGAGTCCAGCCGGGTAATATCATGCCGCTGTCTCCACGCTTTCAAAACTTCAGGCCATTATTCAAAGGTCACTTGGCTACCAGCGCTTTGCCTACACCTTTATTTGGAACAGTTTTAAATATTCAAAACCTAACCTTTTGTATTGTGACAGTTAAAGTCGCGTCCGTTAAGAAATAGTGTGTAGCAAAAGGTATGGTCGTTGGTCACCTGTACATTTGAGTATTTTACCTTGGACCTATACGGAGATGTTGTGTATTGTATTTATACCAGTTAAACTATAGTATAAACATACGCCTATTGAATATATCTGTACATTGTATGTTCATACAGTATGTGTGTGCAGGGACGCAATAATTAACTGGTATTTACAAAACTGCGGGTCTCATAGGTTTGTAGGTAAATGAGTTCATTCCCAGGACATGCATTATACACTTTAGAAATGTTACCTACTGTCAGTATTGCATCACAAAGAGTTATGCTAAAATGACACGGCGCATGCTTTAGAGGGGAGGAACAGGTCCCTACCCAAGTGTAGGCTAGAGTGTCTCTATGGCCATCTCTAATGGGATCCTATTCCCTATATAGTGCACTGCTTTTGACCACGGACTATAAGGGCTCTGGTCAAAAGTAGTGCACTATGTTGGGAAATAGGGTGCCATTTGAGAAAGCCATTTTGAGACTCATCCTAGCTTCAACACATTATTCCCCCTTTCCAGCCTAGTTCCGTTAGCAGGTTAGGTCCGAGTTAGCCTGGTTGCTAATATGTTTGTCTGCTTGTGGTTATCCGTCTCCTCAGGTATGCATTGTCCTGCCAGGGATGACATTTGGTGGCAGCGGTGGGATGTAATAATGTCTGGTATGATGTATTGTTTTATTTAAGGTGTAGGCTGCTGCTCTGATGTACTTGTTTGAAACCTGTTTGGACCCCCAGGAAGAACAGCTTCTGCTTTGAGTCCCAAATGGCACCCCTATTCCCTATATGGTTCTGGTCTAAAGTCGTGCACGATGTAAAGCATAGGGAGACATTTGGGACGGAGCCCCTGTCTCTCCCAATGAAGTGTTCTCCCCCTCCAGCCCTCTCACCTCTGACAGCATACTCCATCACCCGCTATCCAAACGAGATGAATCCCCCCAAATCCCCCAGCACAGGTGCAAGCGGGAGGAACAGACAGAAGCAAGTTAAAAGCTTATTTGCACAAGGCTTATCGAATTGTCTCGTAATTTAATTCACTCATATGACAATCCCAGGCAAAAATGTAGTCCCTTTGTTATGTATATAGAACTATAAATGGCTCGTAGGTTATGGTTTAATTTTCAATACGTTTGGTGTTGTGAGGGAAATAGAATTACTTATAGTTTAAAATGCATTTTGCTAATATAACTACTATAGCTTAATATAATTACTATAGCTTACAGTTTCTTTTAATATGTATTAGTTGGGACTCCCAGCATCCCCTGTTTGCTGAAATTCTGTTGCTTCCCTCAAAGCGCAGATACAGGCTCTCTAAGTGTAAAACTAACAGGTCAAAACTCCCTTCATGCCAGCTGCTGTCAGCTTTCTCAATAAGCTGTAGTACTGTACTGTTAGGTATGGACTGACTCTATTCATGCCTGGTTTAGAGGCTCTACTTCCTGTGTACAGCAGGAATGCTGTAATGCTGTATAATGCTGTATACAGTTGAAGTCGGAAGTTTACATACACTTAGGTTGGAGTCATTAAAACTTGTTTTTCAACCACTCCACACATTTCTTGTTAACAAACTATAGTGTTGGCAAGTCGGTTAGGACATCTACTTTGTGCATGACACAAGTCATTTTACTAACAATTGTTTACAGACAGATTATTTCACTTATAATTCACTGTTTCACAATTCCAGTGGGTCAGGAGTTTACATACACTAAATTGACTGTGCCTTTCTAAACAGCTTGGCAAATTCCAGAAAATTATGTCATGGCTTTAGAAGCTTCTGATAGGCTAATTGACATCATTTGAGTCAAATGGAGGTGTACCTGTGGATGTATTTCAAGGGCTACTTTCAAATTCAGTGCCTCTTTGCTTGACATCATGGGAAAATCAAAGGAAATCAGCCAAGACCTCAGAAAAAAACTTGTAGACCTCCACAAGTCTGGTTCATCCTTGGGAGCAATTTCCAAACGCCTGAAGGTACCACGCTCATCTGTACAAACAGTACGCAAGTATATACACCATGGGACCACGCAGCCGTCATACCACTCAGGAAGGAGACGTGTTCTGTCTCCTAGAGATGAATGTACTTGGGTGCGAAAAGTGCAAATTAATCCCAGAACAACAGCAAAGGATATTGTGAAGATGCTGGAGGAAACAGGTACAAAACTATCTATATCCACAGTAAAACAAGTCCTATATCGACATAACGTGAAAGGCCGCTCAGCAAGGAAGAATCCACTGCTTCAAAACCGCCATAAAAAAGCCAGACTACAGTTTGCAACTGCACATGGGGAAAGAGTTTGTACTTTTTGGAGAAATGTCCTCTGGTCTGATGAAACAAAAATTGAACTGTTTGGCCATAATGACCATCGTTATGTTTGGAGGAAAAAGGGGGAGGCTTGCAAGCCGAACAACACCATCCCAACCGTGAAGCACAGGGGTGGCAGCATTATGTTGTGGGGGTGCTTTGCAGCAGGAGAGACTGGTGCACTTCACAAAATAGATGGCATCATGAGGGAGGGAAATGATGTGGATATATTGAAGCAACATCTCAAGACATCAGTCAGAAGTTAAAGCTTGGTCGCAAATGGAACTTCCAAATCGACAATGACCCCAAGCATACTTCCAAAGTTGTGGCAAAATGGCTTAAGGACAACAAAGTCAAGGTATTGGCGTGTCCATCACAAGGCCCTGACCTCAATTCTATCGAAAATTTGTGGGCAGAACTGAAAAAGCGAGCAAGGAGGCCGACAAACCTGACTCAGCTACACCAGCTCTGTCAGGAGGAATGGACCAAAATTCAACCAACTTTTTGTGGGAACCGTTTGACCCAAGTTAAACAATTTTAAAGGCAATGCTACCAAATACTAATTGAGTGTATGTAACCTTCTGACCCACTGGGAATGTGATGAAAGAAATAAAAGCTGAAATAAATCATTCTCTACTATTATTCTGACATTTCACATTCTTAAAATAAAGTGGTGATCCTAAATGACCGGGAAGACAGGGCATTTTGACTAGGATTAAATGTCAGGAATTGTGAAAACTGAGTTTAAATGTATTTCGCTAAGGTGTATGTAATCCTCTGACTTCAACTGTATATAGTTCTTGTGTGTATTTGTCATGTGTTCATTGTGTTTTTACTATGTGCTGCAAAATGGTTTGTCCCTCTGGGATAATTAGGACTCTAGTCTATTACTCCAATATACCCTATCAACACAGCGCGACAAAATGGCATCCATTATGCTGTTTTACTCTAGTAGCTTATCTGTTCTCGTTCTGGGTCAAAGGTCAATCTAGCATTATTATCAACAAGCCCTTATGTCAGGGCCAGCATTTGATTGACAGGACCACATGAGAAGCTGTCTCTGGGTCTCCTGGGCTTAAGGGCTTGCCTGGCCAGGCAGGCGTTCAGTGGGTCGGTCTCTGTGGCAATGCCCTGCATAATGTAAAGTGGTTGGCTGTGTTCCATGGCTCTGGGAGCCAGAGTGCTAATGGGGTGCTAATGTCCCTGGTTTCTGTGGGCAGTTTACTGAACATGGCTAAACACAGGACCACAAGGAGGGAGACGGGGAGGCTGGTACTACTGAAATAGTAACAACAATATACATACTGTAGAACCATCTCTAGCAGAGATGCTGTCTACATATGGGTTATTTTTATAAAATGTCCCCTGATTGTTGAATTTCCATGCCCGTTATTAAATCCATCATGCTGTTACAAGGCAACTTTAAAGAACACACTAACTCCTCTCAAAGTAAAACACTGTACAAGCAATGATGTCACCTGTACCACTGTACAATGTATTAGTTCAAAAATCAACCTTTTCCCTCTGTGTTGTTTCTCCATCAGTGGGCGAAGGTCGAAATCTGATCCCCATGGACCCCAACGGCTCGTCTGACCCTTACGTCAAGCTCAAGCTCATCCCAGACCCCAAGAATGAGACGAAGAAGAAGACCAAGACCATCCTCGCCAACCTCAACCCCACCTGGAATGAATCTTTTACATTGTGAGTTGAGGTGTACCCCTGGGCACAATGTTAGGCCCCTTTCATGTTTGTGTATTATGGGTAATGTAGTCATTATCATTAACACTGTACATATGTCTGTGTGTTATTCCAGCAAGCTGAAGGCTACAGATAAGGACCGCAGGCTGTCTGTGGAGGTGTGGGACTGGGACCGGACTACCAGGAACGACTTCATGGGCTCCCTGTCCTTCGGCGTGTCAGAGCTCATCAAATCTCCTGTGTGTGGCTGGTAAGCATAACATTAGATGGCATTCCAATGCAGTGTTCCTCTATCTGGTAGTGAATATACAGTGCCCGCCATTATTATTGGGACAGTGAAGCATTATTTCTTCTTTTGGCTCTTTACTTCAGAACTTTGGATTTAAAATCAAACAATGACTATGAGGTTAAAGTGCACACTGTCAGCTTTAATTTAAAGGGATTTTCATCTGTACCGAATGAACCGTTTAGAAATTACAGCACTTTTTGTACCTCCATTTTAGGGGAGCAAAAGTATTGGGACATATTCGCTTACCGTTCGCAGTCGGAAGTCAACATACACTTAGGTTGGATTCATTAAAACTCGTTTTTCAACCACTCCACAAATGTTTTGTTAACAAACTATAGTTTTGGCAAGTCGGTTAGGACATCTACTTTGTGCATGACACAAGTCATTTTACTAACAATTGTTTACAGACAGATTATTTCACTTATAATTCACTGTATCACAATTCCAGTGGGTCAGGAGTTTACATACACTAAGTTGACTGTGCCTTTAAACAGCTTGGAAAATTCCAGAAAATTATGTCATGGCTTTAAAAGCTTCTGATAGGCTAATTGACATCATTTGAGTCAAATGGAGGTGTACCTGTGGATGTATTTCAAGGCCTACCTTCAAACTCAGTGCCTCTTTGCTTGACATCATGGGAAAATCAAAAGAAATCAGCCAAGACCTCAGAAAAAACTTGTAGACCTCCACAAGTCTGGTTCATCCTTGGGAACAATTTCAAAACACCTGAAGGTACCACGTTCATCTGTACAAACAACAGTACGCAAGTATATACAGTATGGGACCACACTCAGGAAAGAGACGCGTTTTGTTTCCTAGAGATGAATGTACTTTGGTGCGAAAAGTGCAAATCAATCCCAGAACAACAGCAAAGGACCTTGTGAAGATGCTGGAAGAAACAGGTACAAAAGTATCTATATCCACAGTAAAACGAGTCCTATATCAACATAACGCGAAAGGCCGCTCAGCAAGGAAGAAGCCACTGCTCCAAAACCGCCATAAAAAAGCCAGACTACGGTTTGCAACTGCACATGGGGACAAAGATTGTACTTTTTGTAGAATGTCCTCTGGTCTGTTTGGCCATAATGACCATTGTTATGTTTGGAGGAGAAAGGGGGAGGCTTGCAAGCTGAAGAACACCATCCCAACCGTGAAGCACAGGGGTGGCAGCATCATGTTGTGGGGGTGCTTTGCTGCAGGAGGGACTGGTGCACTTCACAAAATAGATGGCATCATGAGGCAGGAAAATTATGTGGATATATTGAAGCAACATCTCAAGCCATCAGTCAGGAAGTTAAAGCTTGGTCGCAAATGGGTCTTCCAAATGGACAATGACCCCTAGCATACTTCCAAAGTTGTGGAAATTGGCTTAAGGACAACAAAGTCAAGGTATTGGAGTGTCCATCACAAAGCCCTGACCTCAATTCTAGAGAAAATGTGTGGGCAGAACTGAAAAAGCGTGTGCGAGCAAGGAGGCCTACAAACCTGACTCAGTTACACCAGCTCTGTCAGGAGGAATGGACCAAAATTCAACTTATTGTGGAAGGCTACCCAAAACGTTTAACCCAATTTTAAACAATTTAAAGGTAATGCTACCAAATACAAATTGAGTGTATGTAAACTCTTGACCCACTGGGAATGTGATGAAAGAAATAAAAACTGAAATAAATCATTCTCTCTACTATTATTCTGACATTTCACATTCTTAAAATAAAGTGGTGATCTTAACTAACTGTGAAGACAGGGCATTTTGACTAGGATTAAATGTCAGGAATTGTGAAAACTGAGTTAAAATGTACTTGGTATATGTAAACTTCCGACTTCAACTGTATGTGTATTAAAGTAGTAAAAAAGTTAAGTATATGTTCCCATATTCATAGCACGCAATGACTACATCAAGCTTGTGACTCTACAAATGTGTTAAATGCATTTGCTGTTGGTTTTGGTTATGTTTCAGGTGATTTTGTGCCCAATAGAATTTGTAAGTATTGTATTGTGTCATTTCGGGTCACTTTTATTGTAAATAAGATTATAACATGTTTCTAACCACTTCTACATGAATGTGGATACTACCACGATGACAGATAATCCTACATGTATCGTGAATAATGATGACTGAGAAAGTGATAGACTCACAAATACCATACCCCCAAAAGATGCTAACCTCCCCTGTTAATGTAATGATGAGAGGTTAGCATGTCTTGGGGTTATGATATCAGATGCTAACCTCCCCTGTTATTGTATTGATGAGAGGTTAGCATGTCTTGGGGTTATGATATAAGATGCTAACCTCCCCTGTTATTGTAATGATGAGAGGTTAGCATGTCTTGGGGGTATAATATTTGTGTAACTTTCTCACTCATCATTATTGACGATTCATTCAGAATTTGTCCCAATACTTTTTCTCCCCTAAAACGGATGCACTATGTACAAAAAGTTCTGTAATTTCTAAACGGTTCATTCGATATCGATGACAATACCCTCAAATTAAAGCTGACAGTCTGCACTTTAACTTCATAATCAATGTTATAATTTCAAATCCAGACTTTTGTAGTATAGAGCCAAAAGACGAAACACTGCTTCACTGTCCCAGTAATTACAGAGAGCATTGCATTTGTGTCAAAAAAAATTGTGCTGTGTTTTTGTAGACTGCCGGAAGAGTAGCCGTCGTTAAGTTAATAGTGAAGAAGGGATCTTAATGAACATTCATTTAATTTATCCTGGTTTCCCGTTTGAAGCAATCACAGCTGTAATCTGATATTTTTTTAGAGCGATTTCTATTTGAAAAGTGCAGTGATAATCTTGATTTATCTTTCGGATGGAGGTGCCTTCTTCTCAACTTACCTGCATTTCATGTCATTTTTGGTCATCATCACAGAGCCTCTTGGCGCTGTAGTCCCTTATGTCTCAGTCTGGTGCAAACCGATCATTAATCACAACAGCAACAGTGAACTTTATCGCCACAGCTCAGTGCCCTTTGAGGTGCCATCTAATGTCTGTGGGTCATAAATAGTGACGTGTTTCATGAGCACCGCCAACACCAGGATAATTCTGTCCCAATGGACTGGAGCCAAAGGGACTATTGCTTTGTAATGAACTATGTGTCTGGGCCAAGTGGGTATGAATCAGGAGGTAGAGAGGGATAGAGGGTTGAAGTGATGCAGGGAGGAATGCAGAGATGTAAACTAGTGGCCGCTCCATACCTAGCTTTTTGTCTCCGGGTATAGCATCTCTTTCTGGGTTTTTTCAGTTTTACAGGCTGTTGATATGTTTTTATGCTGGGTCTTAGAAACATTCTGTTACTTTGAACGCTTATCTACTGGACTATAAATAGCAAGCTGGGTCTCAGAAAGTCCATGTGCTTGGATTCACATCTATAATGTTGTTTTTGTAAACAATCATAATTGAAATATGAATGCTCTCTTTCGCTCTCTTTTTCTCTCTCTCTTTTTCTCTCTCTCTTTTTCTCTCTCTCTTTTTCTCTCTCTCTCAGGTACAAGATGTTGAACCAAGAGGAGGGCGAGTTCTACAACGTGCCCATCTCAGAGGAGGATGACGGGAACGAGGAGCTCAGACAGAAGTTTGAGGTGAGGCCTCAGAGACAAGACTGGAGAACATATTATCCCAATATCGTTGGTTACTTGTAACCCATCCTGCTTTCATCCAACATTCTGTGATTCTATTACACGTCGTGATATGTCTCTTTGTATGCCTGTTAGTTTGTATGAGTGACTTCTGTTTAATTCAGTAACACGTGTGTTTTTTCATGTTTATATCTACATGTTATGTTTGTGACCATGACTAAGTGAACTAATCATATTAAGTCCTTGAGCTTCTACCAAAGCCACTCCACAACCACATTAAACTGGCATAATTGAATTTGGCCCTTCTCCATGACAAATATGTTTGCATTTCAAGATGGCCACCATCCCCCTCCAGACCGTAAGCACTGTGTGTCCCGGAGAATCTGGACATAAAAGGGTCATGGATTCTCCATGGAGACAGGGCTGTTAATTAAAACTCTGTTGTGCCGCTCGTCTGTCTTCAGGCGCCCAATGAGAGGCTGCCTCGTTATTAATTACTCTGGGTGGCTCGAAGGTGGGGTGCTCTTTTTCTCGTCCTCCAAGACAATAGTATATCCAGCTTTGTAGATACAGGCTTATAGAATATGGTAGGATTTGACCTTTGACCCCCGCTGTTCTAGAATCAGTGGTGACTCAGACCGGTGTCACTGTAAAGCGGTTAGTTCATCAGCACGAACATGGATTTGGGCAGGAAGGATTCGTCCGTCACTCCTGAGAATATCAGTTTTAGTTTATATTTTAATTAATTATATTCCAAAGGCTCCATAATTGATTGAATGATATGGATAGAAAGATATCCACCACTTGTCTTACGGGCATTAGATCCGGGGTGTCAAACTCATTTTGCCCCTGGGGCCGCATTCAGTCTTTAACGGAAGGCCGCAGTGAAAATGTGTTATATTTCCTTGCCGTAAAAATGAGCTAAAAATAGTACTCTATCGTTTTTTGAATTTTCGACGCTCCCTGACTGTCTAGTGATTGTTAGAGAGCTGGATAGTGGAGAAACTGTATGAATATAGGTTGATTATCATTTCTACCCAGTTTCCATTTGGTTTTAGTCATTTGAAAGTATATTGAGTATGTTATGAATTTTTTTCTCAAACCGCCTCTGCATTAGGTTTTCATTCTAGAACTGTTATTCCTTTTCCTTCAGTTACTCTTGTGTTGTCCTTTGGCTTCATCAGGTAGACGCAGCTGATGGTGTTGTATTTTGACTGAGCCTTGTCCAATAGACAGAGCCTGTTAACAGTAAAGAGACTGCAGTATTGATGAATAGCTTGACCCATCCATGGCCCGTTCACCTCTCCGTCATGTTGAGTGCAGACTCGGCCTGGGGCCACAGACATCACACAGTGTACCCAGCAGCGCCCTCTGGGTGGCTGGTCTTGCTGATGAAGTATGACTGGGAACTCCCTCAGATGGACACTAGTGTACTGTGTGTCATTATCACTTGGAGGGGTTAGAGTGGAGGGATGGAGGGGTTAGGGTGGAGGGTTAGAGTGGAGGGATGGAGGGGTTAGGGTGGAGGGTTAGGGTGGAGGGGTTAGAGTGGAGGGATGGAGGGGTTAGAGTGGAGGGATGGAGGGGTTAGAGTGGAGGGTTGGAGGGGTTAGAGTGGAGGGTTGGAGGGGTTAGAGTGGAGGGTTGGAGGGGTTAGAGTGGAGGGATGGAGGGGTTAGCGTGGAGGATTATAGTGGAGGGATGGAGGGGGTAGAATGGAGGGGTTAGAGTGGAGGGATGGAGGGGTTAGAGTGGAGGGTTATAGTGGAGGGATGGAGGGTTATAGTGGAGGGATGGAGGGTTATAGTGGAGGGATGGAGGGGATAGAGTGGAGGGATGGAGGGGTTAGAGTGGATGGATGGAGGGGGTAGAGTGGAGGGATGGAGGGGTTAGAGTGGAGGGGTTAGAGTGGAGGGATGGAGGGATTAGAGTGGAGGGATGGAGGGGTTAGAGTGGAGGGATGGAGGGGTTAGCGTGCAGGGATGGAGGGGTTAGCGTGCAGGGATGGAGGGGTTAGCGTGCAAGGATGGAGGGGTTAGCGTGCAGGGATGGAGGGGTTAGCGTGCAGGGGTGGAGGGGTTAGCGTGCAGGGGTGGAGGGGTTAGCGTGCAGGGGTGGAGGGGTTAGCGTGCAGGGGTGGAGGGGTTAGCGTGCAGGGGTGGAGGGGTTAGCGTGCAGGGGTGGAGGGGTTAGCGTGCAGGGGTGGAGGGGTTAGCGTGCAGGGGTGGAGGGGTTAGCGTGCAGGGGTGGAGGGGTTAGCGTGCAGGGGTGGAGGGGTTAGCGTGCAAGGATGGAGGGGTTAGCGTGCAAGGATGGAGGGGTTAGCGTGCAAGGATGGAGGGGTTAGCGTGCAAGGATGGAGGGGTTAGCGTGCAAGGATGGAGGGGTTAGCGTGCAAGGATGGAGGGGTTAGCGTGCAAGGATGGAGGGGTTAGCGTGCAAGGATGGAGGGGTTAGCGTGCAGGGATGGAGGGGTTAGCGTGCAGGGATGGAGGGGTTTTAGTGCAGGGATGGAGGGGTTTTAGTGCAGGGATGGAGGGGTTTTAGTGCAGGGATGGAGGGGTTAGCGTGCAGGGATGGAGGGGTTAGCGTGCAGGGATGGAGGGGTTAGCGTGCAAGGATGGAGGGGTTAGCGTGCAGGGATGGAGGGGTTAGCGTGCAGGGGTGGAGGGGTTAGCGTGCAGGGGTGGAGGGGTTAGCGTGCAGGGGTGGAGGGGTTAGCGTGCAGGGGTGGAGGGGTTAGCGTGCAGGGGTGGAGGGGTTAGCGTG
Organism: Salvelinus namaycush; assembly: GCF_016432855.1. NCBI lineage: Eukaryota > Metazoa > Chordata > Actinopteri > Salmoniformes > Salmonidae > Salvelinus > Salvelinus namaycush. The sequence goes on from NC_052345.1 coordinate 17,147,064, forward strand.
CAGGGGTGGAGGGGTTAGCGTGCAGGGGTGGAGGGGTTAGCGTGCAGGGGTGGAGGGGTTAGCGTGCAAGGGTGGAGGGGTTAGCGTGCAAGGATGGAGGGGTTTTTGTGCAGGGATGGAGGAGTTAGCGTGCAAGGATGGAGGGGTTAGCGTGCAAGGATGGAGGGGTTAGCGTGCAAGGATGGAGGGGTTAGCGTGCAAGGATGGAGGGGTTAGCGTGCAAGGATGGAGGGGTTAGCGTGCATGGATGGAGGGGTTAGCGTGCAGGGATGGAGGGGTTTTAGTGCAGGGATGGAGGGGTTTTAGTGCAGGGATGGAGGGGTTTTAGTGCAGGGATGGAGGGGTTTTAGTGCAGGGATGGAGGGGTTTTAGTGCAGGGATGGAGGGGTTTTAGTGCAGGGATGGAGGGGTTAGCGTGCAGGGATGGAGGGGTTAGCGTGCAGGGATGGAGGGGTTAGCGTGCAGGGATGGAGGGGTTAGCGTGCAGGGATGGAGGGGTTAGCGTGCAGGGATGGAGGGGTTAGCGTGCAGGGATGGAGGGGTTAGCGTGCAGGGATGGAGGGGTTTTAGTGCAGGGATGGAGGGGTTTTAGTGCAGGGATGGAGGGGTTTTAGTGCAGGGATGGAGGGGTTTTAGTGCAGGGATGGAGGGGTTTTAGTGCAGGGATGGAGGGGTTTTAGTGCAGGGATGGAGGGGTTTTAGTGCAGGGATGGAGGGGTTTTAGTGCAGGGATGGAGGGGTTTTAGTGCAGGGATGGAGGGGTTTTAGTGCAGGGATGGAGGGGTTTTAGTGCAGGGATGGAGGGGTTTTAGTGCAGGGATGGAGGGGTTAGCGTGCAGGGATGGAGGGGTTAGCGTGCAGGGATGGAGGGGTTAGCGTGCAGGGATGGAGGGGTTAGCGTGCAGGGATGGATGGAGGGGTTTTAGTGGATGGATGGAGGGGTTTTAGTGGATGGATGGAGGGGTTAGAGTGGATGGATGGAGGGGTTAGCGTGCAGGGATGGAGGGGTTTTAGTGCAGGGATGGAGGGGTTTTAGTGCAGGGATGGAGGGGTTTTAGTGGATGGATGGAGGGGTTTTAGTGGATGGATGGAGGGGTTAGAGTGGAGGGATGGAGGGGTTAGAGTGGAGGGATGGAGGGGTTAGAGTGGAGGGGTTAGAGTGGATGGATGGAGGGGTTAGAGTGGATGGATGGAGGGGTTAGCGTGCAGGGATGGAGGGGTTCGAGTGGATGGATGGAGGGGTTAGCGTGCAGGGATGGAGGGGTTCGAGTGGATGGATGGAGGGGTTAGCGTGCAGGGATGGAGGGGTTCGAGTGGATGGATGGAGGGGTTAGCGTGCAGGGATGGAGGGGTTTTAGTGCAGGGATGGAGGGGTTGACTCCCACCTGTTATACACGTCCCACGTCATCTACAGCACAACAGACACAGCAGGATGTCTATCTCCTATTGATAACACAGACAACTGTCCTCTACCCTCACAATACAGACAGCTAGTCATTATTCTAGGAGGTCATTTGAAACTCTGGTGGTTTGTTGCACATACAGTATAATAGGACTTTATAGACCGTTTTTTGAGATGGGAGTCATTCAACAATAACTGTCCACACTTTCACAATACAGTACCCACTGGGCACAGACATCAGTTCAATATCTAGTTTTGATTTACATTTGGTTGAGTTGTCAGCTAATGTGAATTAAACATGAAGGGATGGAGGGGTTAGAGTGGAGGGATGGAGGGGGTAGAGTGGAGGGATGGAGTGGTTAGATTGGAGGGGTTAGAGTGGAGGGATGGAGGGGGTAGAATGGAGGGGTTAGCGTGGAGGGATGGAGGGGTTAGCGTGGAGGGATGGAGGGGGTAGTGTGGAGGGATGGAGGGGTTAGAGTGGAGGGATGGAGGGGTTAGAGTGGAGGGGTTAGAGTGGAGGGGTTAGAGTGGAGGGATGGAGGGGTTAGAGTGGATGGATAGAGGGGTTAGAGTGGATGGATGGAGGGGGTAGAGTGGAGGGATGGAGGGGTTAGAGTGGAGGGGTTAGAGTGGATGGATGGAGGGGTTAGCGTGCAGGGATGGAGGGGTTAGCGTGCAGGGGTTAGAGTGGATGGATGGAGGGGTTAGCGTGCAGGGATGGAGGGGTTTTAGTGCAGGGATGGAGGGGTTGACTCCCACCTGTTATACACGTCCCACGTCATCTACAGCACAACAGACACAGCAGGATGTCTATCTCCTATTGATAACACAGACAACTGTCCTCTACCCTCACAATACAGACAGCTAGTCATTATTCTAGGAGGTCATTTGAAACTCTGGTGGTTTGTTGCACATACAGTATAATAGGACTTTATAGACCGTTTTTTGAGATGGGAGTCATTCAACAATAACTGTCCACACTTTCACAATACAGTACCCACTGGGCACAGACATCAGTTCAATATCTAGTTTTGATTTACATTTGGTTGAGTTGTCAGCTAATGTGAATTAAACATGAAGGGATGGAGGGGTTAGAGTGGAGGGATGGAGGGGGTAGAGTGGAGGGATGGAGTGGTTAGATTGGAGGGGTTAGAGTGGAGGGATGGAGGGGGTAGAATGGAGGGGTTAGCGTGGAGGGATGGAGGGGTTAGCGTGGAGGGATGGAGGGGGTAGTGTGGAGGGATGGAGGGGTTAGAGTGGAGGGATGGAGGGGTTAGAGTGGAGGGGTTAGAGTGGAGGGGTTAGAGTGGAGGGATGGAGGGGTTAGAGTGGATGGATAGAGGGGTTAGAGTGGATGGATGGAGGGGGTAGAGTGGAGGGATGGAGGGGTTAGAGTGGAGGGGTTAGAGTGGATGGATGGAGGGGTTAGCGTGCAGGGATGGAGGGGTTAGCGTGCAGGGGTTAGAGTGGATGGATGGAGGGGTTAGCGTGCAGGGATGGAGGGGTTAGCGTGCAGGGATGGAGGGGTTAGCGTGCAGGGATGGAGGGGTTAGCGTGCAGGGATGGAGGGGTTAGCGTGCAGGGATGGAGGGGTTAGCGTGCAGGGATGGAGGGGTTAGCGTGCAGGGATGGAGGGGTTAGCGTGCAGGGATGGAGGGGTTTTAGTGCAGGGATGGAGGGGTTTTAGTGCAGGGATGGAGGGGTTTTAGTGCAGGGATGGAGGGGTTTTAGTGCAGGGATGGAGGGGTTTTAGTGCAGGGATGGAGGGGTTTTAGTGCAGGGATGGAGGGGTTTTAGTGCAGGGATGGAGGGGTTTTAGTGCAGGGATGGAGGGGTTTTAGTGCAGGGATGGAGGGGTTTTAGTGGATGGATGGAGGGGTTTTAGTGGATGGATGGAGGGGTTAGAGTGGATGGATGGAGGGGTTAGAGTGGATGGATGGAGGGGTTAGAGTGGATGGATGGAGGGGTTAGAGTGGAGGGATGGAGGGGTTAGAGTGGAGGGATGGAGGGGTTAGAGTGGAGGGATGGAGGGGTTAGAGTGGATGGATGGAGGGGTTAGCGTGCAGGGATGGAGGGGTTAGCGTGCAGGGATGGAGGGGTTAGCGTGCAGGGATGGAGGGGTTCGAGTGGATGGATGGAGGGGTTAGCGTGCAGGGATGGAGGGGTTCGAGTGGATGGATGGAGGGGTTAGCGTGCAGGGATGGAGGGGTTTTAGTGCAGGGATGGAGGGGTTTTAGTGGATGGATGGAGGGGTTTTAGTGGATGGATGGAGGGGTTTTAGTGGATGGATGGAGGGGTTTTAGTGGATGGATGGAGGGGTTTTAGTGGATGGATGGAGGGGTTTTAGTGGATGGATGGAGGGGTTTTAGTGGATGGATGGAGGGGTTAGAGTGGATGGATGGAGGGGTTAGAGTGGAGGGATGGAGGGGTTAGAGTGGAGGGATGGAGGGGTTAGAGTGGATGGATGGAGGGGTTAGCGTGCAGGGATGGAGGGGTTAGCGTGCAGGGATGGAGGGGTTAGCGTGCAGGGATGGAGGGGTTAGCGTGCAGGGATGGAGGGGTTAGCGTGCAGGGATGGAGGGGTTAGAGTGGATGGATGGAGGGGTTAGCGTGCAGGGATGGAGGGGTTCGAGTGGATGGATGGAGGGGTTAGCGTGCAGGGATGGAGGGGTTCGAGTGGATGGATGGAGGGGTTAGCGTGCAGGGATGGAGGGGTTTTAGTGCAGGGATGGAGGGGTTGACTCCCACCTGTTATACACGTCCCACGTCATCTACAGCACAACAGACACAGCAGGATGTCTATCTCCTATTGATAACACAGACAACTGTCCTCTACCCTCACAATACAGACAGCTAGTCATTATTCTAGGAGGTCATTTGAAACTCTGGTGGTTTGTTGCACATACAGTATAATAGGACTTTATAGACCGTTTTTTGAGATGGGAGTCATTCAACAATAACTGTCCACACTTTCACAATACAGTACCCACTGGGCACAGACATCAGTTCAATATCTAGTTTTGATTTACATTTGGTTGAGTTGTCAGCTAATGTGAATTAAACATGAAGGGATGGAGGGGTTAGAGTGGAGGGATGGAGGGGGTAGAGTGGAGGGATGGAGTGGTTAGATTGGAGGGGTTAGAGTGGAGGGATGGAGGGGGTAGAATGGAGGGGTTAGCGTGGAGGGATGGAGGGGTTAGCGTGGAGGGATGGAGGGGGTAGTGTGGAGGGATGGAGGGGTTAGAGTGGAGGGGTTAGAGTGGAGGGATGGAGGGGTTAGAGTGGAGGGGTTAGAGTGGAGGGATGGAGGGGTTAGAGTGGAGGGGTTAGAGTGGAGGGATGGAGGGGTTAGAGTGGAGGGGTTAGAGTGGATGGATGGAGGGGGTAGAATGGAGGGGTTAGCGTGGAGGGATGGAGGGGTTAGCGTGGAGGGATGGAGGGGGTAGTGTGGAGGGATGGAGGGGTTAGAGTGGAGGGGTTAGAGTGGAGGGATGGAGGGGTTAGAGTGGAGGGGTTAGAGTGGAGGGATGGAGGGGTTAGAGTGGAGGGGTTAGAGTGGATGGATGGAGGGGTTAGAGTGGATGGATGGAGGGGTTAGAGTGGATGGATAGAGGGGTTCGAGTGGATGGATGGAGGGGGTAGAGTGGAGGGATGGAGGGGTTAGAGTGGAGGGGTTAGAGTGGATGGATGGAGGGGTTAGCGTGCAGGGATGGAGGGGTTAGCGTGCAGGGGTTAGAGTGGATGGATGGAGGGGTTAGCGTGCAGGGATGGAGGGGTTAGCGTGCAGGGATGGAGGGGTTAGCGTGCAGGGATGGAGGGGTTAGCGTGCAGGGATGGAGGGGTTAGCGTGCAGGGATGGAGGGGTTAGCGTGCAGGGATGGAGGGGTTAGCGTGCAGGGATGGAGGGGTTAGCGTGCAGGGATGGAGGGGTTAGCGTGCAGGGATGGAGGGGTTTTAGTGCAGGGATGGAGGGGTTTTAGTGCAGGGATGGAGGGGTTTTAGTGCAGGGATGGAGGGGTTTTAGTGCAGGGATGGAGGGGTTTTAGTGCAGGGATGGAGGGGTTTTAGTGCAGGGATGGAGGGGTTAGCGTGCAGGGATGGAGGGGTTTTAGTGGATGGATGGAGGGGTTTTAGTGGATGGATGGAGGGGTTTTAGTGGATGGATGGAGGGGTTAGAGTGGATGGATGGAGGGGTTAGAGTGGAGGGATGGAGGGGTTAGAGTGGAGGGATGGAGGGGTTAGAGTGGATGGATGGAGGGGTTAGCGTGCAGGGATGGAGGGGTTAGCGTGCAGGGATGGAGGGGTTGACTCCCACCTGTTATACACGTCCCACGTCATCTACAGCACAACAGACACAGCAGGATGTCTATCTCCTATTGATAACACAGACAACTGTCCTCTACCCTCACAATACAGACAGCTAGTCATTATTCTAGGAGGTCATTTGAAACTCTGGTGGTTTGTTGCACATACAGTATAATAGGACTTTATAGACCGTTTTTTGAGATGGGAGTCATTCAACAATAACTGTCCACACTTTCACAATACAGTACCCACTGGGCACAGACATCAGTTCAATGTCTAGTTTTGATTTACATTTGGTTGAGTTGTCAGCTAATGTGAATTAAACATGAAGGGATGGAGGGGTTAGAGTGGAGGGATGGAGGGGGTAGAGTGGAGGGATGGAGTGGTTAGATTGGAGGGATGGAGGGGTTAGAGTGGAGGGATGGAGGGGGTAGAATGGAGGGGTTAGCGTGGAGGGATGGAGGGGTTAGCGTGGAGGGATGGAGGGGTTAGAGTGGAGGGGTTAGAGTGGATGGATGGAGGGGTTAGAGTGGATGGATGGAGGGGTTAGAGTGGATGGATAGAGGGGTTCGAGTGGATGGATGGAGGGGGTAGAGTGGAGGGATGGAGGGGTTAGAGTGGAGGGGTTAGAGTGGATGGATGGAGGGGTTAGCGTGCAGGGATGGAGGGGTTAGCGTGCAGGGATGGAGGGGTTAGAGTGGAGGGGTTAGAGTGGATGGATGGAGGGGTTAGCGTGCAGGGATGGAGGGGTTAGCGTGCAGGGATGGAGGGGTTAGCGTGCAGGGATGGAGGGGTTAGCGTGCAGGGATGGAGGGGTTAGCGTGCAGGGATGGAGGGGTTAGCGTGCAGGGATGGAGGGGTTAGCGTGCAGGGATGGAAGGGTTAGCGTGCAGGGATGGAGGGGTTAGCGTGCAGGGATGGAGGGGTTAGCGTGCAGGGATGGAGGGGTTAGCGTGCAGGGATGGAGGGGTTAGCGTGCAGGGATGGAGGGGTTAGCGTGCAGGGATGGAGGGGTTTTAGTGCAGGGATGGAGGGGTTTTAGTGGATGGATGGAGGGGTTTTAGTGGATGGATGGAGGGGTTTTAGTGGAGGGATGGAGGGGTTAGAGTGGAGGGATGTAGGGGTTAGAGTGGATGGATGGAGGGGTTAGAGTGGAGGGGTTAGAGTGGATGGATGGAGGGGTTAGAGTGGATGGATGGAGGGGTTAGAGTGGATGGATGGAGGGGTTCGAGTGGATGGATGGAGGGGTTAGCGTGCAGGGATGGAGGGGTTAGCGTGCAGGGATGGAGGGGTTAGAGTGGAGGGGTTAGAGTGGATGGATGGAGGGGTTAGCGTGCAGGGATGGAGGGGTTAGCGTGCAGGGATGGAGGGGTTAGCGTGCAGGGATGGAGGGGTTAGCGTGCAGGGATGGAGGGGTTAGCGTGCAGGGATGGAGGGGTTAGCGTGCAGGGATGGAAGGGTTAGCGTGCAGGGATGGAGGGGTTAGCGTGCAGGGATGGAGGGGTTAGCGTGCAGGGATGGAGGGGTTAGCGTGCAGGGATGGAGGGGTTAGCGTGCAGGGATGGAGGGGTTAGCGTGCAGGGATGGAGGGGTTTTAGTGCAGGGATGGAGGGGTTTTAGTGCAGGGATGGAGGGGTTTTAGTGGATGGATGGAGGGGTTAGAGTGGATGGATGGAGGGGTTAGAGTGGAGGGATGGAGGGGTTAGAGTGGATGGATGGAGGGGTTAGAGTGGAGGGGTTAGAGTGGATGGATGGAGGGGTTAGAGTGGATGGATGGAGGGGTTAGCGTGCAGGGATGGAGGGGTTCGAGTGGATGGATGGAGGGGTTAGCGTGCAGGGATGGAGGGGTTCGAGTGGATGGATGGAGGGGTTAGCGTGCAGGGATGGAGGGGTTCGAGTGGATGGATGGAGGGGTTAGCGTGCAGGGATGGAGGGGTTTTAGTGCAGGGATGGAGGGGTTGACTCCCACCTGTTATACACGTCCCACGTCATCTACAGCACAACAGACACAGCAGGATGTCTATCTCCTATTGATAACACAGACAACTGTCCTCTACCCTCACAATACAGACAGCTAGTCATTATTCTAGGAGGTCATTTGAAACTCTGGTGGTTTGTTGCACATACAGTATAATAGGACTTTATAGACCGTTTTTTGAGATGGGAGTCATTCAACAATAACTGTCCACACTTTCACAATACAGTACCCACTGGGCACAGACATCAGTTCAATATCTAGTTTTGATTTACATTTGGTTGAGTTGTCAGCTAATGTGAATTAAACATGAAATCAACTAAAATTGTCACCCTGTTATTGGATTTTGGTTCCAAAAAAATATCCGAAATTCCCTTATGTTGATGACTTTTTGCACATATGACACACACACACACACACACACACACACACACACACACACACACACACACACACACACACACACACACACACACACAAAGCCACACGCTCACACACACAAGCTTGTACATTGTATCAATAACAAGCCGTGTCTGCTGTGAACACTTCTAACCTGGTAAAGGGAGAAGGGAAGACTTGTGCTCGTCAAGGGAAACAAACGTCTCTTTGCCTGTTTGTGTGTCCTTACTTTACACAGCCATTTTGATGTTTTAAAGAGAGCCAATACAGTCGCAGGTCCCAAATGGCACCCTATTCCCTTTTTAGTGCACTACTTTTGACCAGAGCCCATTGAACAGAGCCCTATTTGGTCCTGGTCAAAAGTAGTGCACTAGATAGGGAATAGGATGCCATTTTTTGGACGGTAACTAAATTGTAGCACGTCTCTTATTCAAATACTCTGTGGTTTGTTTTTTTCCCCTAATTTATTTCAAATGAACAACCCTTTGGTATTCCGACGTGCTGTGCTGTGTGTGCTTGGATTGCCATGGGTTACCAGGCTAGACAAATGAAGCAATGTGAACTAGAGAGTGTGAGGGCTCAAGATGTTCCTGTCTATAGTGCTTAATTGTAATCCTGTCTAGTTGGTCTATTTCTGTGGCCCACTGACAAGATATCTTAAGGTTGGTATGTGTGGTATTAGACAATATTTCTTCCATGTCTTTCACAAATGTAGGTGCTTTGTAAAAGATCATTCTCACTTTGGCTGGTATGCCCAAGAGGTTAGGGGTTAATGAGCTGAGGTCACTTCCTGTTGTTGTTTACAGTTACTACTGTGTCTGTCTGACTGAGACAAGTTTGGTCAAAGAAAATTGCTCTCTCTCTCTCTCTCTCTCTCTCTCTCTCTCTCTCTCTCTCTCTCTCTCTCTCTCTCTCTCTCTCTCTCTCTCTCTCTCTCTCTCTCTCTCTCTCTTTCTCTCTCTCTCTGTCTGTCTCTTCCTCCTTCTTCCTGTCTCTCCCTATCACTCTTCCCCGGTCTCCCTCCTCACTCTCGCTCTCTGCCTGCCCTTCTTTCTCTCTTCCATTTTCTCCCTCTCCCTTACCGTAACACTTCCTCATCTCTCATCTGTGCTCTGTGAGACCTCTGGATGCCCACCCTTTGTCTTGTCAAATCTAATGCCTGAGTTTCTCTCCTCCCTTTTCCCCCCGTCTCTCTCCCTCTCTTCCAGGATTGCCAAATTAACTATCACTTCCTAAAGGTATCTCTCCTCTCCTCTGCTCCTCTCCTCGCTCCCATCCTCCCATCCGCTGTCTCCTTTCCTCGCCTCTGTTCCTCTTTTCGTGTACCTCCTTTGTGTCCAATCACTCGCTTTCTCACTCCCTTCCGCTCTGATCATTTGTACGTGGTTTAAGGCTACTGCAAATAGATCCAGTTTACTAACAATTTGTTCTCAGTGTGGGGTTGGAATTAGCGCATGAACAAGAGCCATCAGATCGCAGGAATTGCTCTCATAAATCATTGTCTTGAGCTGTAAATAGCCTTGTCTTGGGTTGAGAAGTGTAAAGCTATCAAGCTGCAAGGGAAATGTGACTGAAAATTGTCCCACAATAAAAATGGATATTTATTTTCTTTATATAAATATTATTCACCACAAAGATAGCGTTTATGTCCACAACAAAATAGTATACAAATACAAGATGCTGAAAATACAAGTGTCCTACATGGCGACTTCCTCATATGATCCAATAGGAAAACAGGCCTTAACCTCTGTAGACCCCAAGGACAGAAGTATATGATGATAGATACATGTTTCAGTGCCTGTTCATTACATGGACAACGCAGCCAACCCACCACCCACATACACAACACACTCTGTTCTTCTCCTTCCCTAATCTTTTTTTCTCGTCTACCAGTCCTCCACCTCTTCTTCTTTATTATAATTCATGTTTTGGTCATTTAGCAGACGCTCTTATCCAGAGTTACTTACAGTAGGGAGTTTATATATTTTCATACTTTTTGGGTACTGGTCCCCCCCCGTGGGAATCGAACCCACAACCCTGGCGTTGGAAGTGCCGTGCTCTACCAACTGAGCCACACGGGACCTCTCACTCCTCCTCCTATTCCTCCCTCAACTGTGTAGGGGGTGTCTGTGGATACTGCAGTCACATACACCTAACCTGGATGGACTAGGCATAGGGAAAGCGGGTGGGGATATAGGGGGTGGGAATTGGGGACTCCTCATTGGGCTGTAACTGGTTGGAAGGAGATTGTTAGTAAAATTTTCCCGTCCATGTCTGCCTGTGTACAGTATAATGTCTGTCTGTGTACAGTATAATGTCTGTCTGTGTATGGTGTCTGATTGTCGCTCTGTCTGTCTGTCATCAAACTTTTTGTCTGTTTTTTTCTTTGTCTTTCTCATCACTATCTGGTCATATTTGATCTTCCTCCTTTTTAGCATATAGGTTATTTTTGGCTGCTTGGTCTACACTAGAGCACTACAGGGGTGGAAGTTAAGCTATGTGCCTATAGCAATGAGAGGTCAATACAAAGATGGACAGTACAGTTAGTTAGGCCCTTCTCCATTTGTTCAGTGTCGATTTTATAGGGCCATAATGTGGCTTTTACTATATTTTTATAAACACAAGCATTTCGTTGGACCCGCTAATAGATCTGCTAAACTGTGTACGCAACCAATAAACTTTGATTTGATGAGTTGATTTCTCTCACGTTGTTCATCGCTTAGCCACAAGAGGGCAGTATCAAGCCAGGTTTTAAAATGCATTGCATGTAGGTGCAGTGACTCGAATACAGCACAATTTACAGTGCATTCAGAAAGTATTCAGACCCCTTCCCTTTTTCCGCATTTTAATGACAAAGTGAAAACCTTATTTTTTTTTAAAAAATTTTTTAGCAAAATTATTACAAATAAAAAACAGAAATACCTTATTTACATTTCAGACCCTCTGCTATGAGACTCGAAATTGAGCTCAGGTTCATCCTGTTTCCATTGATCATCCTTGATTTTTCTACAAGTTGATTGGCGTCCACCTGTGGTAAATTCAATTGATTGGACATGATTTTGAAAGGCACACACCTGTCTATATAAGGTCCCACAGTTGACAGTGCATGTCAGAGCAAAAAAACAAACCATGATGTTGAAGGAATTGTCTGTAGAGCCTCGAGACAGGATTGTGTCGAGGCACAGATCTGGGGAAGGGTACTAAAATATTTCTGCAGCATTGAAGGTCCCCAAGAACACAGTGGCCTCCATCATTCTTAAATGGAAAAAGTTTGAAACCACCAAGACTCTTCCTAGAGCTGGCTGCCCGGCCAAACTAAGTAGTTGGGGAGAGGGGCCTTGGTCAGGGAAGTGACCAAGAACCTGATGGTCACTCTGACAGAGCTACAGAGTTCCTCTGTGGAGATGGGAGAACCTTCCAGAAGGACAACCATCTTTGCAGCACTCCACTAATCAGGCCTTTATGGTAGTGGCCAGACAGATACCACTCCTCAGTAAGAGGCACATGACAGCCCGCTTGGAGTTTGATAAAAGGCACCTAAAGGACTCAGACCATGAGAAACAAGATTCTCTGTTCTGATGAAACCAATATTGAACTCTTTGACCTGAATACCAAGCGTCACGTCTGGAGGAAACCTGGCACCATCCCTACGGTGAAGCATGGTGGTGGCAGCACCATGCTTGAAATGTTTTTCAGCGGCAGAAACTTGGAGACTAGTCAGAATTGTGGAAAAGATTAAACAGAGCAAAATACAGCGAGAACGCTCTGCTCAGGATCTCAGACTGGGGCGAAGGTTCACCTTCCAACAGGACAACGACCCTAAGCACACAGCCAGGAGTGGCGTCGGGACAAGTCTCTGAATGTCCTTGAGTGGCCCAGCAAGAGCCTGGACTTGAACCCGATCAAACATCACTGGAGAGACCTGAAGATAGCTTGGCAGCGACACTCCCCATCCAACCTGACAGAGCTTGATAGGATCTGCAAAGAAGAATGGGAGAAACTTCCCAAATACAGGTGTGCCAAGCTTGTAGCGTCATACATAAGAAGACTCGAGGCTGTAATCGCTGCCAAAGGTTCTTCAACAAAATACTGGGTGAAGGATCTGAATACTTATGTAAATGTGATATGTCTAATACATTTGCTAAAATGTCTAAACCTGTTTTTGCTTCATCATTATGGGGTAATGTGTGTAGATTGAGGGATTCAAAAAAAATCTATTTTAGAAAAAGGCTGTAATGTAACAAAATCTGTAAAAAGTCAAGGGGTCAGAATACTTTCTGAATGCATTCTGTATCATTACATAAAGTTAGCATGAAACGCATCATTTATGACCTGCTGGTTTATGGTTTTAGACCCTAAATTTCATAGTGTCAGTTTGTGGTCTTTGACTTTTGCTTAGGAATTTGTCAAACTGACCCCTTGTAAAGGAAATGGCACTCTAGACAAACTCTAAATGATTCTGAATGCGTTTGTTTTGTCTTTTGTTAGTGAGAGAAAGAAACGTAGTAAGAAAGCCAGAGTTGGAGTTTCCACCCATTACCACTAGATGGCCCCATAGCACTTCGTTGTAAACCCAGTAGGAGCAACTGTGCTCCTGAAATAACATGTTCCTTTACGTCAGTGTGTTAGTGTTATGAGCGACACGTGCTCCTGAGATCAATTGTTTCAGTTCTTTGGTGTTATGAGGAGTGCTCCTGAAATAAAATGTGCCTGTGTTGGTAATGTGTTAGTCTTATGAGTGACTGTGCTTCTGAAATAAAATGTGCCTGTGTTGGTAATGTGTTTAGTCTTATGAGTGACTGTGCTTCTGAAATAAAATGTGCCTGTGTTGGTAATGCGTTTAGTCTTATGAGTGACTGTGCTCCTGAAATAAAATGTGCCTGTGTTGGTAATGCGTTTAGTCTTATGAGTGACTGTGCTCCTGAAATAAAATGTGCCTGTGTTGGTAATGTGTTTAGTCTTATGAGTGACTGTGCTTCTGAAATAAAATGTGCCTGTGTTGGTAATGCGTTTAGTCTTATGAGTGGCTGTGCTCCTGAAATAAAATGTGCCTGTGTTGGTAACGTGTTAGTCTTATGAGTGACTGTGCTTCTGAAATAAAATGTGCCTGTGTTGGTAATGCGTTTAGTCTTATGAGTGACTGTGCTCCTGAAATAAAATGTGCCTGTGTTGGTAATGTGTTAGTCTTATGAGTGACTGTGCTCCTGAAATAAAATGTGCCTGTGTTGGTAATGTGTTTAGTCTTATGAGTGACTGTGCTCCTGAGATAGTGTGCCTGTGTTGGTAATGTGTTAGTCTTATGAGCGACTGTGCTTCTGAGATAGTGTGCCTGTGTTGGTAATGTGTTAGTCTTATGAGTGACTGTGCTCCTGAGATAGTGTGCCTGTGTTGGTAATGTGTTAGTCTTATGAGTGACTGTGCTTCTGAGATAGTGTGCCTGTGTTGGTAATGTGTTAGTCTTATGAGCGACTGTGCTCCTGAGATAGTGTGCCTGTGTTGGTAATGTGTTAGTCTTATGAGCGACTGTGCTCCTGAGATAAAGCATGTCTGTATGGTAGTGGTTCTGAAAGTATGGCTGTGTTTCAGCTGTCAGCCGTTCTTTGTTCACCTCTCCCCCGCTGTGGTTGCAGGGCCAGGCAAAGGACAAAGCCAACAAAGCCGAAGTTCAGGTGCGTCCGAGAGGAAGTGAGGCCGCTTTCGCGAGTCTCTTCCTCTCGTTGGCTACGCTTATAGGTGTGCTGTGGTCTGCTTCGCCCAATAGTGTGCTGCCTATGCCTTACTAGCTATTTCTAGGCCCCGCTCGGTAAACAACCCCTAGCCACTGTAGCATAGTCACCTGTCTGAATATGCCAGGAGTGGACGGGTGTAAGCAATATGGCGAAGTCTTCACCTAACCTATCAGAGGGCAGGGTGGAGCTATAACCTGTTGCTCATGCCTATCACGTCCTGTCAGGTCGACGTGAAGTGAAGAAGGTGAGGGGCTAGGAATGATCTGGACTTGTGTGCAGACGCCATTAACCAAACTAAAGCCGCCTGACCAGTTTATTGCACCTCGTCTAGCCATGAACACCAAGGGGGGAAACAGCAGTATATTGACACAGAGAACCTCACACACGTGACGTGTCAATTTATTGGACAGATTCCAATGGGATCAAATGTCTTTGGCTCAGTTGATTTGGATTGTCGTATATTCTACACAAATGGGCAGCTTTATTGTTGTGTGCAGTTTGTAATGTGTGTGGCTGCCAGCCTGTCCAGTGTACTAGACAGACGAGGTGAGCTGTAGTGTGGACCAGGTTTAGCATGACTGTGCCAGCCGCTCTTTTGGCCCAAGCTCATGAGGTGTGTGTGAGTGAGTGCGTGCGTGCGTGCGTGCGTGCGTGCGTGCGTGCGTGCGTGCGTGCGTGCGTGCGTGCGTGCGTGCGTGCGTGCGCAGAGAGATTTGACACCTGTGAGTGAGGGTGAAGAATGAGGATGGCACCCAGGCCATTGTGACACTCATGTTCCCACTGCCTGGATAACAGATGGAATAGGCCTCCGGAGGAAATGGAGGTCGCAAGAGTGTGTGAAAACGGGTGTGTGTAGTGTGTGTGTGTTCGAGGCCACGAGACTTTTACCGTCTTGCTCTGATTCTGAACCAAGCATGACTTGACGAGCTTCGAAGTTTTGTAAGAGCACGTAGTGGACACACTTTAGCGTTGCGATTGATACTTGATTGGATGGTACATTGACCAATGACAATGCGTTATCACCGAGGGGTTTGACAGTAATTCATTCAAATCTGGTTAGATGAATTTCAACATTTTGACCTAAGGGTGTCTTGTCACGCCACAAAAAGGGGAGTTATTTTACCATAATAGGTTAGCATAATGGCAAAGTCAGGAGTATTCAACACGTGTACTGTAATTCCATATTTACTTTTGTATACCCTCTGTGTCTATCTGTGTTCCATCTCCTCCAAAGTGAATGATTTTTTTTAACTACCTTTTTTAATTTAGAATTGTGTTATAGTGTGTTTATAAAAGGCTGCACAGCAGTGTGTGTGAGTGCGTCGTGTGTGTCTCTCACGCCGTTCCCCTCTCCTCACCACACATAGAAAGCCAAGCTGGGCCCTGGTACTAAGAAGGTGATCTCCCCGTCAGATGACAGCACGTCTAATCTGCCCTCTAACAACCTGGACTCTGTCAAACTCACCGACTTCAACTTCCTGGCCGTGCTGGGGAAAGGCAGCTTCGGCAAGGTGAGCCAGGATTTGACTTGTATTTTTAAGGAGGTGAAGTGGTAGGTTCCCGGACACAGATTAAGCCTGGTCCTGGACAGAAAAGCACTTTCAAGTGAAGATTCTCCATTGATCTTTAGTGTTGATCTTGCTTGTTCTGTGTTTTGGGAAACGTCCCCACATTGATTTGTCACGAGTTATTCTTATTGGCTTCTGAAATCAGCTACCCAACTGGCCATGTTGAATGTCCTAGGACGTTATCTATCGGACAAATCTAAAATTGATTAAGATCCAAGTCTGTTGGTGTACGTGAGTCACATCATAGTCACATCATCCATAATTTACACAGAACCGAGTCATACAATGAATGAATACAATGCAATGTTTCGGTTTAGACTGTCCGTACCTCGATGTAGTACAACGTGAATAAATTAGTATAGCCACGCGTCAGTTGACTAATAAGCATACAGTAACAACATAACAGTTGAGTTAATAGCATTACTATCCGCATTAAGCCAACCTATTAGAAGCCCTCGGTCTAACCTTTGACCTCTGGTGTTCCTGTGTACCAGGTGATTCTGGCAGAGATGAAGCCCACAGATGATCTGTACGCCATCAAGATCCTGAAGAAGGACGTGGTGATCCAGGATGATGATGTGGAGTGTACCATGATAGAGAAGAGAGTCCTGGCCCAGCAGGACAAACCACCCTTCCTCACTTCACTCCACTCCTGCTTCCAGACCGTGGTATGGAGACTACGGGCACACATACGGACACACACGCACACATACACACACACACGTGGACATATGGGCACGCCCGCATGCACAAACGCACAATTGCTTGTTTTTTGCTGTCCATCGATGTTGATGATGATGTGGCTGTGGTTATTGTGGTGGGGCATAAACACACACACACACACACACATATGTACACCACCCACGTATACACACACACACACACAAAGGTCAATTAACTTTTTCTTTGTTTTAATCTGTCCGCTTTTTCAGCACTTTTCATTCCTTCTTAATCTTTAATCCCTCAATCTCTCTTGGGCAGAGACGACAAAGGGCAGGCACCATCTGCACCGTACGGTGGCGAACACACACACACACACACACACACACACACACACATCCCCAATGTGGAAATCTACCACGACGCAATGCAGAGTGCCTGGACACAGCCCTTAGCCGTGCTATATTGACATATACCACAAACCCCCGAGGTGCCTTATTGCTATTATAAACTGTTTACCAACGTAATTATAACAGTATATGGTAATATTTTGTCATACCCGTGGTACACAGTCTGATATACCACGTCTTTTAGCCAATCAGTATTCAGGGCTCGAACCACCGGGTAATAACGAGGTGTATGTTAAGTTTTGCACTTTGAAAATGTCGCCCTGTGACTAGTGCAGGACAGACGGTTAAAGAGGCTGTCTGAGGGATTTACTTCAGGTTGACTACACATAATCGAGTCATACATGGGAAATATTTCTGAGGGGTCTACTTTTTCCTCTGGTTTTGTTGATGTTCTGCTTTCTATAGTTTTTATTTTTATTTTACCTTTATTTACCTAGGCATGTCAGTTAAAAAATTCTTAGTTACAATGACGGCCTAGGAACAGTGGGTTAACTGCCTTGTTCAGGGGCAGAACGACAGATTTGTACCTTGTCAGCTCGGGGACTCAATCTTGCAACCTTTCGGTTACTAGTCCAACGCTCTAACCACTAGGCTACGCTGCCGCCCATTTTACTTAACACTCCTACTCCTACCGTATCCCCTATGTGTGACTCAATACTACACAACAGCCTCATCACTGGGTCCTACAGTATAATGAAGAAAGCCTCTGTCTTTCTGACACGGCTGTTATCATGTCACAGTATATGGCGGTAGAACAGATGCCAACCCAAAACATTATGAAAAACAATGTTAAGTGATATTTAACACCCCCATCTCTGTCTCCCTCTCTGCCCAGGACCGGCTGTACTTTGTCATGGAGTACGTGACTGGAGGAGACCTCATGTACCACATCCAACAAGCGGGCAAGTTCAAAGAGCCACAGGCAGTGTAAGTTACCCTTTCCCCTCGCTTTCACCTTTTATACTGAATACAAATATAAACGCAGCATGTAAAGTGTTGGTCCCATGTTTCTGCTCCCGAGTGGCGCAGCGGTCTAAGGCACTGCTTCTCAGTGCAAGAGGCGTCACTACAACCCCTGGTTCGATTCCAGGCTGTATCACATCCGGCCGTGATTGTGCGCCGCCATATGGGACTCCCAATTGGCCCAGCGTCGTCCGGGTTTGGCCGGGGTAGGCCGTCATTGTAAATGAGGATTTGTTCTTAACTGACTTGCCTAGTTAAATAAAGGTAAAACATTTGTAAAAAAAAAACTAAAACATTTTGTTAGCTGAAAAAATATTTTATATTTTTTATTTAACCTTTATTTAACTAGGCAGGTCAGTTAAGAACAAATTCTTATTTACAATGACGGCCTACCAAAAGGCAAAAGGGGACGGGGGCTGGGATTTAAAAAATAAATAAAAATATAAATATAGAGAAAAACACACATCACAACAAGAGACAAAACACTACATAAAGAGAGACCTAAGACAACAACATACAGTGGGGCAAAAAAGTATTTAGTCAGCCACCAATTGTGCAAGTTCTCCCACTTAAAAAGATGAGAGAGGCCTGTAATTTTCATCATAGGTACACTTCAACTATGACAGACAAAATGAGAACAAAATTTCCAGAAAATCACATTGTAGGATTTTTAATGAATTTATTTGCAAATTATGGTGGAAAATAAGTATTTGGTCAATAACAAAAGTTTATCTCAATACTTTGTTATATACCCTTTGTTGGCAATGACAGAGGTCAAACGTTTTCTGTAAGTCTTCAAGGTTTTCACACACTGTTGCTGGTATTTTGGCCCATTCCTCCATGCAGATCTCCTCTAGAGCAGTGATGTTTTGGGGCTGTTGCTGGGCAACATGGACTTTCAACTCCCTCCAAAGATTTTCTATGGGGTTGAGATCTGGAGACTGGCTAGGCCACTCCAGGACCTTGAAATGCTTCTTACGAAGCCACTCCTTCATTGCCCGGGCGGTGTGTTTGGGATCATTGTCATGCTGAAAGACCCAGCCACGTTTCATCTTCAATGCCCTTGCTTATGGAAGGAGGTTTTCACTCAAAATCTCACGATACATGGCCCCATTCATTCTTTCCTTTACACGGATCAGTCGTCCTGGTCCCTTTGCAGAAAAACAGCCCCAAAGCATGATGTTTCCACCCCCATGCTTCACAGTAGGTATGGTGTTCTTTGGATGCAACTCAGCATTCTTTGTCCTCCAAACACGACGAGTTGAGTTTTTACCAAGAAGTTCAATTTTGGTTTCATCTGACCATATGACATTCTCCCAATCTTCTTCTGGATCATCCAAATGCTCTCTAGCAAACTTCAGACGGGCCTGGACATGTACTGGCTTAAGCAGGGGGACACGTCTGGCACTGCAGGATTTGAGTCCCTGCCGGCGTAGTGTGTTACTGATGGTAGGCTTTGTTACTTTGGTCCCAGCTCTCTGTAGGTCATTCACTAGGTCCCCCCGTGTGGTTCTGGGATTTTTGCTCACCGTTCTTGTGATCATTTTGACCCCACAGGGTGAGATCTTGCGTGGAGCCCCAGATCGAGGGAGATTATCAGTGGTCTTATATGTCTTCCATTTCCTAATAATTGCTCCCACAGTTGATTTCTTCAAACCAAGCTGCTTACCTATTGCAGATTCAGTCCTCCCAGTCTGGTGCAAGTCTACAATTTTGTTTCTGGTGTCCTTTGACAGCTCTTTGGTCTTGGCCATAGTGGAGTTTGGAGTGTGACTGTTTGAGGTTGTGGACAGGTGTCTTTTATACTGATAACAAGTTAAAATAGGTGCCATTAATACAGGTAACGAGTGGAGGACAGAGGAGCCTCTTAAAGAAGAAGTTACAGGTCTGTGAGAGCCAGAAATCTTGCTTGTTTGTAGTTGACCAAATACTTATTTTCCACCATAATTTGCAAATAAATTCATTAAAAATCCTACAATGTGATTTTCTGTATTTTTTGTCTCATTTTGTCTGTCATAGTTGAAGTGTACCTATGATGAACATTACAGGCCTCTCTCATCTTTTTAAGTGGGAGAACTTGCACAATTGGTGACTGACTAAATACTTTTTTGCCCCACTGTAGCAAGGCAGCAACACATGACAACAACATGGTAGCAACACAACATGGTAGCAGCACAAAACATGGTACAAACATTATTGGGTACAGACAACAGCACAAAGGGCAAGAAGGTAGAGACAACAATACATCACACAAAGCAGCCACAACTGTCAGTAAGAGTGTCCATGCTTGAGTCTTTGATTCAAGAGATTGAGATAAAACTGTCCAGTTTGAGTGTTTGTTGCAGCTCGTTCCAGTCGCTAGCTGCAGTGAACTGATAAGACAAACGACCCAGGGATGTGTGTGCTTTGGGGACCTTTAACAGAATGTGACTGGCAGAACAGGTGTTGTATGTGGAGGATGAGGGCTGCAGGAGATATCTTAGATGGGGGGAGTGAGGCCTAAGAGGGATTTATAAATAAGCATCAACCAGGTCTTGTGACGGGTATGCAGAGATGACCAGTTTACAAGGGAGTATAGAGTGCGGTGATGTGTCCTATAAGGAGCATTGGTGGCAAATCTGATGGCCAAATGGTAAAGAACATCTAGCCGCTCGAGAGCACCCTTACCTGCCAATCTATAGATTATGTCTCTGTAATCTAGCATGGGTAGGATGGTCATCTGAATCAAGGTTAGTTTGGCAACTGGGGTGAAAGAGGAGCGATTACGATAAAGGAAACCAAGTCTAGATTTAACTTTAGCCTGCAGCTTTGATATGTGCTGAGAGAAGACCAGTGTACCGTCTAGCCATACTCCCAAGTACTTGTATGAGGTAACTACCTCAAGCTCTAAACCCTCAGAGGTAGTAATCACACCTGTGGGGAGAGGGGCATTCTTCTTACCAAACCACATGACCTTTGTTTTGGAGGTGTTCAGAACAAGGTTAAGGGCAGAGAAAGCTTTTTGGACACTAAGAAAGCTTTGTTGAAGAGCATTTAACACAAAATCAGGGGATCCCAGAGAATTGTATGTCATTTCTCTACCATAAGCCGCCTCCAATGTCGTTTTAGAGAATTTGGCAGTACATCCAACCGGCCTCACAACCGCATACTAGTTCAAACTTGTAAGCACGCCAGCCAAGGACCTCCACATCCGGCTTCCTCTTCACCTGCGTGATCATCTGAGGGGTGCTGAGGAGTATTTCTGTCATTAATAATAAAGCCCTAATTCAGATTGGCTGGGCCTGGCTCTCAGGTGGCTGCACCCCTGCCCAGTCATGTGAAATCTATAGATTAGATGTTCTATGAACTGTAACTCAGTAAAATCTTTGAAATTGTTGCATTTATATTTTTGGTCAGTATAAATAGGGGGAATACAAGAGAGTGTGTGTTTAAAAGATAAATCAATAGAGGGCTTGGAAGAGAGCGGGGGACGGGAGAGGAAGAGGTAAAACTAGACTGGGCACTACAACGTACGGTGGAGAAGGAGAGACGACAGAAATATTCATTCTGATACCTAGGCTGTCAGAATGTGTTCAGCACATTACAGTCCTTTACAACCCTTCCTGTTTGAAATAAATGTCTGACATGGAGCATGTCATTGCAGGTTCTATGCAGCAGAGATCTCTGTTGGCCTGTCCTTCCTGCACAAGGAAGGAGTCATTTACAGGTGGGTCTTCTTCCAGTGTATACCAACTCAGAGGCACTTTATCCCAGTCTAGGATCAATGTTTACTGTTTACTGTACACTGTGTATTGTCAAACCATGAATGAATCAATGTAATAATGTAAATGTCGGGAAGTAACAGGAGTGGTGTAGAAAAGGCCCTAAAATACAATGGTTGTCTTCATTTGGCCCTTGTCACATGATGCGGGTGTCTCCTGCAGGGATCTGAAGCTGGACAACGTGATGCTGGACTCGGAGGGCCACATTAAGATCGCTGACTTTGGCATGTGTAAAGAGAACATATACGAGGGAGTGACCACTCGCACCTTCTGTGGGACGCCCGACTACATCGCCCCAGAGGTAGGAACAGGGGGAGTGTGTGTGTGGGGAGGGAGAGGCGTGGTCATCTTTGTTATTGTCTGGCCTGCGCCTCCGTCTCCGTGGTGATCCACATCCGAGTCGACAGCTCAGGACACACACACACACACACACACACACACACACACACACACACACACACACACACACACACACACTCCAGCTGACTCTGACAAACATCCTTGTGCTCTAGGGCTGGTTCAAACTTATCACAGAGAAGCCAAGGTCTCCATATCATTGATTATCTATGTAGGCTATGTCCTGTTGGACAAGCAGCCTGTCTCAGTAAGCGTGCTATTCAGGGAAGAAACACTGAACCCCGGCCGTAGAGAGTAACATAAGCACTAACTTTAACAATGCTATTTTAGCATAAAACTCATGTAAGCGCTATTTAAACCACAAAAATGAAAGACTGTCTACTGAACATTTTGAGTTAGAAAGACTGTCTACTGAACGTTTTGAGTTAGAAAGACTACAGTCTCTACTGAACATTTTGAGTTAAAGGCTAGTCTCTATTGAACATTTTGAGTTAGACTACAGTCTCTACTGAACATTTTGAGTTAGAAAGACTGTCTACTGAACATTTTGAGTTAGAAGAACTACAGTCTCTACTGAACATTTTGAGTTAAAGGCTAGTCTCTATTGAACATTTTGAGTTAGACTACAGTCTCTACTGAACATTTTGAGTTAGAAAGACTGTCTACTGAACATTTTGAGTTAGAAGAACTACAGTCTCTACTGAACATTTTGAGTAGGACTACAGTCTCTACTGAACATTTTGAGTAGGACTACAGTCTCTACTGAACATTTTGAGTTAGAAGAACTACAGTCTCTACTGAACATTTTGAGTTAGAAAGACTGTCTACTGAACATTTTAAATTAGAAAGACTGTCTACTGAACATTTTAAGTTAGAAAGACTGTCTACTGAACATTTTAAGTTAGAAAGACTGTCTACTGAACATTTTAAGTTAGGAAGACTGTCTACTGAACATTTTAAGTTAGGAAGACTGTCTACTGAACATTTTGAGTTAAAAATACTCGTGTC
Organism: Salvelinus namaycush; assembly: GCF_016432855.1. NCBI lineage: Eukaryota > Metazoa > Chordata > Actinopteri > Salmoniformes > Salmonidae > Salvelinus > Salvelinus namaycush. Next base: position 17,169,604 of record NC_052345.1, read on the forward strand.
TACTGAACATTTTGTTTTAGAAAGACTGTCTACTGGACATTTTGAGTTAGAAAGACTGTCTACTGAACATTTTGAGTTGGAAGGTCTACAGTCTTTACTGAACATTTTGAGTTAGAAAAACGTCTACTGAACGTTTTGAGTTAGAAGGACTACAGTCTCTACTGAACATTTTGAGTTAGAAAGACTGTCTTCTGAACATTTTGAGTTAGAAGGACTAAAGTCTCTACTGAACATTTTGAGTTAGAAGGACTACAGTCTCTACTGAACGTTTTGAGTTAGAAGGACTACAGTCTCTACTGAACGTTTTGAGTTAGAAAGACTGTCCACTGAACATTTTGAGTTAGAAAGACTGTCCACTGAACATTTTGAGTTAGAAAGACTGTCCACTGAACATTTTGAGTTAGAAAGACTGTCCACTGAACATTTTGAGTTAGAAAGACTGTCCACTGAACATTTTGAGTTAGAAAGACTGTCCACTGAACATTTTGAGTTAGAAAGACTGTCCACTGAACATTTTGAGTTAGAAAGACTGTCCACTGAACATTTTGAGTTAGAAAAACGTAAATATCTACTGAACATTTTGAGTTAGAAAAACGTAAATATCTACTGAACATTTTGAGTTAGAAAAACGTAAATATCTACTGAACATTTTGAGTTAGAAAAACGTAAATCTCTACTGAACATTTTGAGTTAGAAAAACGTAAATCTCTACTGAACATTTTGAGTTAGAAAAGGTGTTTTGCATGAGAATCTGCCCTAGATGTAACCAACCCAGTCAAGCACAGCCCAGTGAGGGACATCATATTGATTTCCTCTCTAAGAGGTTCATTTGGTTTCATGGGTGCTGGGGCTGGGTGGACAAGCTGTGATGGTGGTGAGGTACACACACACTCAGGGTGGAGACTTGGGAGAGTAGACGTCGAGACCTAGACGTCGAGACCATTTTATTAGCGCCAATGAACGGTTGGAAATTGACATTTACCTAAACGCACAGTTTGAATTGCAAACTGATTTCTTCATTTCTTCAAGTCTGATTTCCTCGTTGAAGTGAAATTGACCTCAACCTCGTAATACCAGAAGTTCTGCGTCCCCTATATGTGTGTTGTGTTCATATTGTCTTACTTATTATCCTCTGCGTTTGTCTGTGCGTGTGTTCATGCACTTTAGTGTCTGTGTGAGAGTGTCCGTGTGTCTACACGTTCAGTGTGTGTCCGTGCGTATCTGTATGGGAGTACTCTTCCGTGTACTGTACGTATGTGCGTCTCTTAGTTGTCAGGACCCATGTGGAAAAACGGCTCAGGCGCGTTCCCCGGGCACCTCTCGCTCTTTCGCCTGTCACCACCGCATTACGCCGCGCGCACACGTGCACACTGCGTTGCTCTACTTCTCTCTTTCCGCTGTTTACCTCTCACCCTGACCCACATAGGCAGCCATGGGAAGGCTCTGTGAGCGTCCCAAACGGCACCCTGTTTCTTCTATAGCCCTATGGGCCTTGGTCAAAAGCAGTGCACTATAAAGGGAATAAATAGGGTGTCATCTGGGATGCAGCCTCTATCAATCTGAGAGGAACACGTTGGTCACCGTGTGCTAATGGGAATGTACGCACCGGGTTATCAGACTAACAGACCTGTGAGTTAGAGAGGGAGAGGTGGAGGGGAGGAGAAATAGGGAGGCAGAGAGACACTGGGAGAGAGAGGCAGAGAGACACTGGGAGAGAGAGGCAGAGAGACACTGGGAGAGAGAGGCAGAGAGACACTGGGAGAGAGAGGCAGAGAGACACTGGGAGAGAGAGGCAGAGAGACACTGGGAGAGAGAGGCAGAGAGACACTGGGAGAGAGAGACTGGGAGAGAGAGGCAGGGAGACACTGGGAGAGAGAGGCAGGGAGACACTGGGAGAGAGAGGCTGGGAGAGAGAGGCAGAGAGACACTGGGAGAGAGAGGCAGAGAGACACTGGGAGAGAGAGGCAGAGAGACACTGGGAGAGAGAGACTGGGAGAGAGAGGCAGGGAGACACTGGGAGAGAGAGGCAGGGAGACACTGGGAGAGAGAGGCAGGGAGAGAGAGGCAGGGAGACACTGGGAGAGAGAGGCAGGGAGACACTGGGAGAGAGAGGCAGAGAGACACTGGGAGAGAGAGGCAGAGAGACACTGGGAGAGAGAGGCAGAGAGACACTGGGAGAGAGAGGCAGAGAGACACTGGGAGAGAGACACTGGGAGAGAGACACTGGGAGAGAGACACTGGGAGAGAGACACTGGGAGAGAGAGACTGGGAGAGAGAGGCAGGGAGACACTGGGAGAGAGAGGCAGGGAGACACTGGGAGAGAGAGGCAGGGAGAGAGAGGCAGGGAGACACTGGGAGAGAGAGGCAGGGAGACACTGGGAGAGAGAGGCAGAGAGACACTGGGAGAGAGGCAGAGAGACACTGGGAGAGAGAGGCAGAGAGACACTGGGAGAGTGTGAGAAGCTGCTTTAGCACTATCTTTGGATCGTCCTCTGGCACCTTGTTTTGGCTTCAAGAACTTCACTTCCTATTTTTAGGTTTTGTGCAATTAGTGGTTGAGGTGACAAGATGTTTTCAGGTCAAGTAGTTTGTGTGTTCAATCCTCTGTGTTGACAGAGGAAGAAGTCATGAGAGGAGAGAGCGAGAGAAACTGCCAAAGTACATGTTTGCACTTTGTCAATGTGCACTAAACTCAGCCTGACTTCCCGTTTTGCCTCGCTCCCCAAAGCCTTTAGCGATAACAGCTAACATTAGCCAAGACGAAGACCCTTCAACTGCTCTGTCATGCACTGGGTAGCAGTTGCCCTATAGATCAAGCTTATCTTGCCCATAACCCCAACCGTTAGAGGCAAGTTGATGAGGGTCAACTTGGTGGTAACTCAATATACTTTACAGGTGCAAAAAAAATACTTCATTCTCTTGTAAGATTCCGTTTGATAAATGAACTGATAACAAAATGCCATTCCAACACAAAAAGTATTATAAACAGCAGGACTAGAGCCAGTTTAAAAGCCTTCATAGACAGTAGCGTTCCAGGACCACGGTTGACCATCCCTGATATACACTGACTTCTGGGTAAACCGTGTGACGAATCAGCTACTGAAAGCCCTGCTGCCTATCCATTCAACAGTGTGGCCATTTCTGAATGAACACCATCGACCCAGACATTCAGTCGGCATAGTAGCCTGACTAGTTCAAATACATTCACTTCAGAACCTAGCAACAGACATACAGCTTCTGGCTTAACGTACACGGTATGTTCAACCGTGATACACGTCGCTTAAATGAATCCAGTAACTCCGAGTGGGTCAACATCACTTTAACCTGCTGTAATGTCCTTTCTGAGATCAGGCTGAGGTTGTGTAGTGTTTAGCGGTTGTCATGTGGTCTCCGCAGCGTGGCGCTCACTAGTGTCGCTGTGTGGGAGGATATATTAAGAACCGGTAGGAGTGTGGTGGAAGCCTTGAGTAGCTTGTAGCATTTAGGCCTGCCGGGAGATATCCACCGCAGCTCAGATGTACACAACCACACGCACACACACACACGCGCATTAACAACACAAGGAAATGTACATTTGCCTGATGTGCAACTACACACACACACACACACACACAGAAAAATATACTCTCACACAAATACCAACCCACGCAGAAAATCACAAGCACACATACTGTACACATACATGAAAATAAACACACACACACACCGTACGTTACGTTGAGTGATCTGTCCATAGGCCTCTGGCGTGTGGGGAATGAAAGCAGCATGAGAAGGTGGAGAAACATCAGAGTCAGAGTGTATGTCCCTATCACATTCATTATGATGCCAAACCAGAGAAGAGACTGACTGGGACACACACACACTTTCAATCACTCATGTACACAGATACAGACTGCATTCACACAAACACAGTCAGTCTCAGTCAGTCTCAGTCAGTCTCAGTCAGTCTCAGTCAGTCTCAGTCAGTCTCAGTCAGTCTCAGTCAGTCTCAGTCAGTCTCAGTCAGTCTCAGTCAGTCTCAGTCAGTCTCAGTCAGTCTCAGTCAGTCTCAGTCAGTCTCAGTCAGTCTCAGTCAGTCTCAGTCAGTCTCAGTCAGTCTCAGTCAGTCTCTGTCAGTCTCTGTCAGTCTCTGTCAGTCTCTGTCAGTCTCTGTCAGTCTCTGTCAGTCTCTGTCAGTCTCAGTCAGTCTGTCAGTCTCAGTCAGTCTCAGTCAGTCTCAGTCAGTCTCAGTCAGTCTCTGTCAGACAGACACTTAACTCAAACGAGTATTCTCCCAGAAAACCCCACACACACTCCGCCACGTAGTGCTGTGCATGGAGTTGAAGGTCACCATTTCCAAAAGTGCAAATACCCGGTGGCATTGTGACAGGCGACAGGCGAGGACAGCGGTGGCACATTGGTGCTCGCTGCAGTATGGCCTGAAACAAATCTAGATACCTATCTGTCAGCATTACCTCTCTCTGTCTCTGTCTGTCTCTGTCTGTCTCTGTCAGCATTACCTCTGTCTGTCTGTCTCTGTCTATCTGTCTCTGTCAGCATTACCTCTCTGTCTGTCTGTCTCTGTCTGTCTCTGTCAGCATTACCTCCCTGTCTGTATGTCTCTGTCTGTCTTTGTCTATCTGTCTCTGTCAGCATTACCTCTCTGTCTGTCTGTCTCTGCCTGTCTGTCTCTGTCAGCATTACCTCTCTGTCTCTGTCTGTCTTTGTCTGTCTGTCTCTGTCAGCATTACCTCTCTGTCTGTCTCTGTCTGTCTGTCTCTGTCAGCATTACCTCTCTGTCTGTCTGTCTCTGTCTGTCTGTCTCTGTCAGCATTACCTCTCTGTCTGTCTCTGTCTGTCTCTGTCAGCATTACCTCTCTGTCTGTCTGTCTCTGTCTGTCTGTCTCTGTCAGCATTACCTCTCTGTCTGTCTGTCTGTCTCTGTCTGTCTGTCTCTCTCTCTCTCTCTCTGTCTCTCTCTGTCTCTTAGTCTCTGTCTGTCTGTCTCTCTTTCTCCTTCTCTCTCTCTCTGTCTCTCTGTCTGTCTGTCTCTCTGTCTGTCTCTCTGTCTGTCTCTCTGTCTGTCTCTCTGTCTCTCTATCTCTCTCTATCTCTCTCTCTCCTCTTCTCTTCTCTCTCTCTTCTCTCTCTTCTCTCTCTCTCTCGCCATAGAGCACATGTATTTGAGTGAGTAAATAGCTAAGCGTTAGCTACTGAGTAAATAGCTAAGAGTTAGCTACTGAGTAAATAGCTAAGAGTTAGCTACTGAGTAAATAGCTAAGAGTTAGCTACTGAGTAAATAGCAGAAGGCCATTGAAGGTACTGAGGTTGTAGCCGTTGTCGTCATCGTAGATCCAAGAGTTGGTACCGGGGCTCATGTAGACCTGGTCTCCTACCTCAAGCGTCAACACAAGTCCATTAGATCCATTATCTGCCAGGTCACCAGATGTTGCGTGATCTGCAGTGGCAGCAATACGTTCCCCGTTCTTATACAGGAAAACGTACCCAGGGTTGGCTCCAAATGCATGGCAATAGAAGGTGAAGTGGTAGTCCTCTCACTGGTGCTGTGAATAGGCTACATGTACAATGTGATAGTAACAATGAATCAGCATAATATATATATATAAAATAGCATCACACGTCACTGCTGGTTTGTGTACAGTAAATGCAGGATGGAAGCTGCCAGAGGCAGGGTTATTGTGTGTGTCATTCTGTAAACACAAACACCACGGATGTACTCGACAGAACATTCCTGAAAGAAAAAAAAACGTATTCGTGCGAGTACATTTCAGATCTTGAAATACAGTAGAATGCAACGGAAATGACAGAGGTCCATTTACATCGTCGCGTTCATTCACATCGGCGATGCCCTCTGCGATACATGTTCCATTGTTTCAAATCTGTCATTTTTCCCCCACATGAGTTCTGAGGTGTTACTGGATAAATAGCAGAATGTCATTGAAGGTACTGAAGTTGTAGCCATTGTTATCATCGTAGATCCATGAGTTGGTACCGAGGCGCATGTAGAGCTGGTCTCCCACCTCAAGCATCAGCACAGCCCATTAGAACCATTATCTGAGTCAGCAGTAGCTGTTGAAGTACCAGCAACACTCTCTCCATTCTTATATAGAAAAATGGACCCATTGGGGATAAGCCCTGACATTATATATTTTTTTAAATAAACAGTGTTTATTTTGTCCATTCATTTTGTTCTATTGGTTATAGCTGCGTCTGTCAAACAGATGGTGTGGAACGTATCCCCATACAGAAGACTGCTTTTGGAGTGCAATGACTCTTTAAAGGTCTTCGTGATATGCTTGTGTGCAGCACATTACCTGTGGTGGGTTTGTAGTGGTTGGTGCAAACTTTTTTGTAAACCAAGGTAGTTTCAGTGTTGAAAGGTCCTATGTTCCCATGAATTCCCAGTCCAGCAGAGAAGGCCACCCTTGGTCTGTCTGTATTATGAGTGCACATGCTCCATAAATATTGGACAGTTGACTCCAGAATTAGCATGACACTAGCATTAAGGGCCAGGAGTCATTATATATTTTTGATAATATAGTCAGGAAAAACTACAGACTTCAATCATTAATTGAACCCTAATCTTAACACTTACCCGCCGTATATGCAGGCTTCTGAGTGGCGCAGCGGTCTAAGGCACTGCATCTCAGTGCAAGAGGCGTCACTACAATCGCTGGTTCGAATCCAGGCTGTATCACATCCGGAAGTGATTGGGAGTCCCATAGGGCGGCGCACAATTGGCCCAGCGTCGTCCGGGTTTGGCCGGGGTAGGCCGTCATTTTAAATAAGAACTTGTTCTTAACTTACTTGCCTAGTTAAATAAAAAATACTTTAAAAAGTGTTTTCTTCAGTTCCTCCACATGGCTCTCACTGGCTTTCATTCTGGCTTCCACGGTTTCCAGCTTTGTCTTGGTGTGTGTCAACGTAGCACTCATCTCTCTCAGCACAGTGTAGATGCCTGGCTGGCAGGTTTGCTGTTTCAGAGGTTGTATACTCTGTACCTATGTTATTGTCTCCCTGACCCAGTGCCCTAGACAAGCAGTAGCACAACAACGTCAGCTGCAGAAGTATAATGGTCATTCTCAATCTTGACCCCCGAGCCGTTTGGTCTCCTGTGTAATTTCTGATCCCTGTCCCAGGGGTTTATAACCGCTTATCTGTGGGAAATGTCACGTAAGATAGGCCTGTTGTTGAAGTGATTTATGGGGAAAAAAAGTCAAACATGTTCAATTTAGTTTGAGTGTGAACTTAGATAAAATAGGGTGAATGAACAAATGCAAAACATATGCCAACCTTCACAGAATGGACACATTTCAGGTGCTGCATCACTAGGGGCAATTTAAGAAATGGTTGTTGTGTTTTACCAGACTAGTAGAATAGTTTCTTATCATTTCGAAAGCATTGGTAGAGGAGTGTGTCTTTTTGTGTTTATCTATTTAACTTGACAGGTGTAGTAAACCGAATATTCAGTAAACAAATCAACAGGTGTTAAAAAAAATGACATACAGGGGTTCATTTACACTGTCAGACATACATTTTCCATGCTATAAAATATATCTTTATTCACTTGTATTCTGAGATGTGTTACTGGGTAACCCTCCCCCCCCAAAAAAAATCTTCCTTACCTACTTCAATTGATGATTATCCAGGAAAACAAAGAAAAGTCCCTAGTTGAAGTGTCCTGGGGTAAGGAATATTTTGGGGATTTCCAAGTCACTCAGTCGCGCACCAGATTCCCTTTTTTTGTTCAAGCTGGGCTGAAGTGCGTCTGGGTACACCTTTCTTCCAGTGTTACTCGGGAAATAGCAGAATGCCATTGACGGTATTGAGGTTGCGATAACTATCTGTCCAGACCCAGGAGTCCGTTTCAATGTGCATGGAGACTTTGTCTCCCACCTCACGCATCAATACAACCCATTAGATCCATTGCCTGCTACATCAAAAGCAATTGATCTGTAGTATTCATACATTAGAAGGAATCCATCCTTGTCTCCGTTTGATTGACTATAGAAGGTGAAGTGGTAGAGTCGTTTCACTGGTGCCTTGAAGATACCAGTGGCAAATGAGGAGCTTAATAAATGCTTATCAATACTTAGGAATGAATTAACGTTGAGGGTGAAATCAACTTTATTAATATACAGTACAATGCTTAACAACATTTACTAATGGTTAACAAACGTTTTAATAATTGGTTAATATCAGTACAGTGTTAAATCTGTAATGCTTTGGTATTTTTCGGTGGGGAGGGGGATTTTATGAAGGATCCCCATTAGCTGTTGTAAAAGCAGCAGCTACTCTTTCTGGGGTCCACACAAAACATGACATAATACAGAACATCAATTGACAAGAAAAGCTCAAGGACAGAACAATGCATACACAGAAACTATCTAGGTCAAATAGGCTTTATCTGTTACTGCTGAATGGTTTGTTTTTCATTAGACCACTACTGGCCACTATATAATCAATATAAAGTTTGTCAAAAAAATCTTCAATTACAGCTGAATTTGAGCAAATTCTGAATTTGTGATTAACTCGATTACATTTTTTCGCTTAAGAGTGTGATAAACAGCATTGTCGTTATTTACACCAGTGATGCCCTCTACAATACATTAAGCCATTTTTTCATTATTTCAAATCTCTCCTTATTCACGTGTTCTGAGGTGTCACTGGGCAAATAGCAGAATGCCAGTGAAGGTGCTGAGGTTGCGGTAATTTTCGACCCAGATCCATGAGTTGGCTTCAAGGCGCACATAAACCTGATCTCCCTCCTCAAGCATCAGTACCGCCCCGTTAGATCCATTATCTGCACCATCACTAGATGTTATGTGATCTGCCGTACCAACAACTATGTCTCCGTTCTTATACATTAACAGAAATGCTTTATTGGCTCCATATGTATGGCAATAGAAGGTGAAGTGGTAGAGTCCTCTCACTGTTGCTGTGAACATACCTGTAGCAAAGGGGGAGCGTAATAAATAGTTTATAAATATACCGATTTTGAAGTTGATCAATCATTACAATTATCAATAGTTCACTGATGGTATTGCTTAACAATGTTTTTTTGTTTTGTGATTATCAGCCCAATGTTAATATGGCTAGTACTAATGGAACAAGAATCGGGACACACCAGATTTGGGGTCAATTCAGAATTGAGTTGTGAATTGCTCTTTAACTCCAATGAATTTACCATTCAAGTAAAATTCAATTCAATGCGATTCAATAAATTCAAATGGCTAATGTACTCTACACATCACTATACACATTTTTTATTTCTACATCAATTATAGATGGTTACCAATTATATGTTACAGTAAATTGTAAAAAAAAAAAAAAAAAAAAAAAAAAACAGGAGATCTATACATTGTCCAGGAAATGCATTCCCTGTTGCAGTGGTAAAGGTATAGATCTACTGGGAAATCTACACATTTCCTATGGTGAATCTATAGATCTCCTGTAAAGGGTATAAGCTAAAACTTTCAAAAGTGAACTGTCGCTTTAACCTTTTTCACTTATTCGCTCCACATTACTCCAGAAATGTTATTGTTTGTGCTTCACATTACCGGTTGTGGGGTTGTAGGCGTTGCCAATATTGGTGATGACCTTCCCGTAGACCAAAGTAGTTTCTGTGTTGAACGGTCCTTTGTTTCTTCCGGAACTATCTGTCAGTGCAGCTGAGAATGCCACTCTTGGTCTTTCTGTGAAGAGAACGATTACACATTCTTAAGTACATTATGATGATGTCATAATGCATTACAAGGTGCTTATAATGAATCGGAGTCATTGGGCCTGTCCGAATACCAATGCTAGTTTTATAGTATGTGAAACTTCAGAAATGTAGAATGATTGTAATGCCGGGGTGTCGTACTCAGCGTTTCATCTAGTATGAATTGACAGCACGTTATTAAGGAAGAGAATATTCGTATCAGACCCACGTGTATTTGGCAATAGCTGTTAATCAGAAGAGGGGACGTTCCAAAATGAATAAATGGCGTGAACAAACGCGATCGTGCATTTAGAAGGCGCCTTCTCAGTATGGACGAGTCTAGTATGTTGTCGCTTACCACATATGTTTTCTCCTGAACAGTATGTTCTTAAATAGTATGTAGTATGGTTCGTACATTTAGTACCCAGTGGCGCATAAAAATAGATTTTATAAAACATAGGGGCTCATACATCCTTTGAACAAGTAATAATACATTATAACTCTCTTTACCTTGATTAATTTTCCTTCATTCATCAAGCTGGTTTTCTGTATTTCTCAGTCTGGTGCTCAGCTCCTCTTCCTGGACCTTACTGGCACTCAGTCTGGTCTCCATTGATTCCAGCTTGGTCTTGATTTGAGCAAGCTCAACTTTCTGCTCTAACTTCATCTCTATCAGCATGGTGTGGAAGGCGGATGGTGTGTTAGCTTTGTCAAGCTGTTGCTTATTGACAACCACTCCACCTTCATGTTCACTGTCTGACTGGCCCAGTGCCCCAGACGGGCAGTACCACAACCATGTCAGCTGCAGACCTATAATGGTCTTCATTCTCAATATGGACTATTGAGTCGATTTGTCTCCTGTGTAATTTCTGATCCCTGGCCCAGGGGTTTATAAGCACGTATCCATCGGTAATATGACCTAATATGGACCTGTTGTAGCTCATGGACAAAGGTTGATGTACTCATGGAATCATTTTTGACCTGTTTAGTTTGGCCTGTTTAGTTTGGCCTCATAAGCCCCAAAAAAAACAGGACGACCAAACAGAAAACGATCCAATTTTGTATTTACTGTTAGTGTCTGCAACAATAGCGTGTGTACGCACATGTGTAAGAGAGGGAGGAATGTTTGAGTTTCTTTGTGATTGCGAGCCAGTGTAGGAGTGCGTGTATGTGTGAGGAAGGAATGAGTGTGTGTGTTTGTGTGTGTCCAGCTCACTAAAGCCTGAAGGTAAGTGGCTTGTGTGCCAATACAGCACAGTGCAGAGCCAGAGGTGCCTCTCAGGGCTCCCAAGGGGCAGGTGGAGGTCAGGTGTTACGCAGAAAAGGTCACAGGACAATGTGGAGCAGAACTGCTCTCACATATCACACCTACCAGGTGATGGTGGGGGGGAAAGGTGTGTGTGTGTGTGTGTGTGTGTGCCTCCAGAAACCATCAGTGTATCTGCAGGGAGACTGTAACCTTGGTCAGCAGCAGACTTAGAGGGCTCTCACATGAAACTTTTTTTTTCTTGAGAAAGAAAGTGAGAGATAGTGAGGGTGTACCAGAGAGGTGTGTGTGTGATAGAGAGAGGAAGAAAGAAGAGAGTGTTTGTGGGTGCTCGTAAGGGCTTAACAGGGGTTAAACACCAACTACATCAGCAGTGGAGCTCTGATCAGCTCATTAAAGCTTAACATTACTCATTCATAATCACTGCATATCATCATCTGTTATGCATAAATATACCTATTCATAAGATATCATATTCTTACTGTCATGGTGGGTTACTATTAAAGAGATCAAGTGCTTATGTCAGGTGTATTGAGGCGTGACGACCATCTTTGATGACGATGAACTGTGCAGTGCCTCTTCAAATAAGACACACACACACACACACACACACACACACACACACACACACAAAGACACTCTCCTTATACTGTGTGTGAAAAACAAAGCACTGACCTCTTTCCCCACCTCATCTCCATGACATAATTGCCAATCTTTTATTGATGACCTTCCTCTGGCAAACCCCTCGCTTATCCTCTTCTTTCTTGTCCTCTCTTCGGGCCTGTCTGTACCCCCCCCCCCCCCCACTGGAGAGCAGAGGAGGGGAGAAAGAGGGAGTATTGATTCATTCACTTCTGCAATCATTTCTCGAACACGTCCGCTGAAAAGTAGTTCCCGTTGGCTACACTTTCCAACAGGACACTGTAGGACAGACGTTTTCCTTTCTGATGCTCTTCAGCTTCGTTTCCGCCGGCAGCCGGCTAGTTGTGTAGCTGCGCTGTTGTGGTTTCACTTGTATTGTTCTCTACTTCTACCGTATGTTCAGCGAACGTCCCATTTATATGCACATGCATGCACAATGTGTTCTTGGGCGTACTTAACCCAGCTGTTATTGCACAAGTAGACATGCCCCACTTAACAAAACAATAGCATTGTCTCCCTCCATTCGTTTAGCATCAGTGAATTCTCCCGTGGACGTCACAACAGTACTTTACTTTGCATCAATGGATTTTCCCGTCTACAGCATAGCCTAGCTGGAGCGAAGCACTGCTGTCTCGTGTCTTGATTAGAATGGATGCAATGATAAGCTAGGGGGATACAGCAGCAGATGGTGAAACTGGTTGACAGGATGTACCTGCTCTCTCAGTAATGAACCAGGTTCCCTCTAGAAGAGGATGCTAATTGCTAATAAGCACTAGATTGACTGGTGGGGCGAGTGTGGATGGCCTGTGTCTCGGGCTCCCCCGGGCACTGTCAGTTAGCGATAGACATATCGTGCGAGACAATGTGAAAGGCTTGTGTGTGTGTGTTATGTGTCCATATGAATGTGTTACAGTAGCTGATGCAGAGTGTGGTGTGAGACTAAAAGTTAAAAATGTGTGTGTGTGTGTGCCTGTCTCTTTGTCTGTAATGTGTATATACTTTGCCAGCATTTCAGCTTCTGTGAACATGTACATTGTCTTATCTAATCCCATGTAACTCTTTTCATCCCTCACTCTCTCTCACTCTCGCTCTCTCTGTCTCTCTGTCTCTCTGTCTCGCTCTCTCTCGCTCTCTCTCGCTCTCTCTCGCTCTCTCTCGCACTCACTCGCTCTCTCTCGCACTCACTCGCTCTCTCGCTCTGTCTCTCTCTGTCTCTCCAGATTATTGCATATCAGCCATATGGGCTATCAGTGGATTGGTGGGCATACGGAGTGCTGCTCTACGAAATGTTGGCAGGACAGGTGAGTGTGTCCCCCACCTCTCTCCACACACAGACACACACAAACACACACACATACAGAAACAGACACACTCGTGCAAATCCTTCAGGTTTCTAGATAAAGACACAGTCGGGTCACCTTCACACTGACTTTACAGTAATCCTGTCTCATGAGAACGAAAGCACTCACACACACACACACACTGTCGTCACCCATCTGCCCCCCTCTCCTGGGACATGGAGTCATTTTGGACAGCTCTCAAATAGACTCAACTATTCGCCCCCCACACCTTCTCTCATGCCTGTGTATGTATTCCCAGCCTGGTCTCATAGACTAGACGTAACATGGTAAATGTAAATCCGGGACACTCAAATTAGTATGCTATGTTACGTTTGGTATGGTTACATAAGACAGATGGTTACTTAAGACGAAAATGAAAGTAGGGTGGTTGGTCGGAGTGGATGGGTGGGTGTATAACGTGAACGTCTAGCAACCCAAAGGTTGCGAGTTCAAATCTCATCATGGACAACTTTTAGCATTTTAGCTAATTAGCAACTTTTCAACTACTTACTACTTTTTAGCTACTTTGCAACTACTTAGTATGTTAGCTAACCTTAACCCTTCCCCTAACCTTAAAACACCTTAAAACCACTCCTCAACATAGCCCTAACCTTAACTCCTAGCCTAGGTAACGAAGCCACCTAGCTAGAACTCGTAACATATCGTACGTTCTGCAAATTCGTAACATATTGTACGTATTGCAAATTCGTAACATATAATGCAAATTGTAATTCGTAACATATCATAAGAAATGGAGTGTCTCAGATTTTCTTACAGAATAATATGAAATGCTTTGAGACCAGGTTGATATTCTGTGCCCTAACCCTTTATACTTGTGGGAATTGGCCTCTATGAATAGGGCTAAATTGTAATGTTTCTTACAGAAGAAATTTGAAATGCATAACCATGGTAGCAGTTGAAAGGGAACAGTTTGGAAATTATGGGGAAATTATTAGACCAAAGTTGAGGACAACAGTTCTCCTGACACAATACTGAATCCAAACATTACACTGTGGATTTTAAGTACAGTATACATTTACTGTACTTGTGGATGTGTTTGTTGATAACGAAATCTGAAAACACTGGATATGATAAGAATTCTCCTGTAAAATGTGGGGTAGGTGCAACATAAGACAAAGAAATGGCAAGGGTTTGAGTGAGAGGACTAACTGCTGCCTGTGAGTGGCCACACACCTCTCCAAAGTGTGCTTTTATGACTCAAAGAAGAGTCTTCAACTATTTGGTCCGCATAGAAAGCGGTCGCGGGCGCATTCAGGTGCGTGTGACGCGGTGAATTTTCTTCACAATAGACGAACATCAAACACAGTGATCATAAATGTTGACACTGTGTATGACATGAGTATAATTGATATGGAAATGTCAGGTGCACATTTGGGCTCAGGTGTGTTCGGCTTGCTTGATATCAAAGCGGTATTTGCTATAATTCTCAACGTCTCATCTTTGAAAATACATTGTCCTCCTAATTTCCAGCATTTCCCTCACTCGGACAATAAAACAGTTGCCCAACTACCTTGGAAGGATGGGGGCACCTTCTTGTCGTGCGCGGTGCTCAAGTTGAGAGCGGCTGTCAGTCAAAACCCATATACAGCGCTGTGAAGCTCTGACGCCATGTAGAGCATGTGACTGTACAGCCACTGTGTTCCAACCTGCCATTTTCAACCCGTGTACAGGTGGGTATGAGTGTGAAGGGTTAACGGATGCTTTTCGGTTATGTCCAACCATCAGTAAGGGCAAGTCAAAATGTTAGTCAGTTGACTGGCTAAGCTAACAGATAGTCTGGGTGTACCTTTGACCAGAGCCCTACTACCAGTGGAGGCTGGTGGGAGGAGCTATAGGCGGATGGGCTGATTGTAATGGCTTGAATGGAGTTATTGGTATGGAGTCAAATGTGTCGTTTCCATGATGTATTTGATACCATTCAATTAATTCCATTCCAGCCATAATTTTTATTTAACCTTTATTTAACTAGGCATGTCAGTTAAGAACAAATTCTTATTTACAATGACGGCCTACCCCAGCCAAACCCGGGCGACGCTTGGTCAATTGTGTGCCGCCCTATGGGACTCCCAATCACGCCCGGATGTGATGCAGTCTGGATTCGAACCAGGTACTGCAGTGACACGTTGCATTGAGATGCAGTGTCTTAGACCAATGCGCCACTCGGGAGCCAATCCTCCTATAGCTCCTCCCACCAGCCTACACTGTACACTACATAGGGTATAGCCATTTAGGGCGCCATTTGAGATGCGGCCAGGGCTAACTCCCTGCTGCCGTGTTCAGTAGGTGTGATGGGTTTGTTTACTCCCTGTGTGTCTGGGGCGCCAGTGGCCAGGAGCTTCATCCCGTCCCGTTCACTGGGCAGAAACAGACGGCGTGATGAACGAGCAGCAGCCCAGCCATCAGCCCAGCCCAGCAGCAGCCCAGCCATACCCCTTTTACAGTACACACTCACAGGCCGAAAGTAGTTCATTTGGCTTATATGACCTCAGGATTGTAGGGGGGTGGGTTGTGTGTGTGTGTGTGTGTGTGTGTGTGTGTGTGTGTGTGTGTGTGTGTGTGTGTGTGTGTGTGTGTGTGTGTGTGTGTGTGTTTCCCTCTCGGGAGGGTGTTCAGTGCAGTGTACTGTATATCAGATAAAGAGAGCAGAAAGCAGCCTAGGTATCTCTTGCCAAAGGGTTTAGTCTAGTGGAAATGAAAAATAATACATTTATGAAGTGTCACAATGCACACATTATGGTTAGTAATGATAGAGGTGGAGGGAGAAAATAGCTGGACCATCGAGTCCATTTGCCTCCCAGCTGGCAATTTTTGTCTGGAACTTGTTTCTTGCACTCTCTACGGTCTAGATCTCTTTCGTTGATTTGTATCTTCCGTTTCTTAACTTTTTTTCTCTCTCTCAACAAGCCACTATAACAACCCTTATTCAGTTGTATTACTGGACTGAGAAAGAGTAGAATATACACACATCCAATGGCTTTGAGCAGGTGCCTTGGTACCCGAAGTGTAAATGTTCATAAAGAAAATTCTTCCAAGTGTGTTTTTATGACAACATTTTGAACTTTAGGCCATCGAAGGGTTAACATGGTTAGCTGAAGGTTAGTTCATGTTTATTCTGTTTTTGGACTGATAATGCCTCTGGAAACTGTCACGCCCTGACCTTAGAGCCTTTTTATGTCTCTTTTTGGTTTGGTCTGGGTGTGATTTGGGTGGGCATTCTATGTCCCGTATTTCTATGATTTGTGTTTCTATGTTTTGGCCGGGTATGGTTCTCAATCAGGGACAGCTGTCTATCGTTGTCTCTGATTGGGAATCATACTTAGGCAGCCCTTTTTCCCACCTGTGATTGTGGGTAGTTGACTTTTGTTAGTGGCACTTAGCCCTCGGAAGCTTCACGGTCGTTTATTTTGTTTCTTGTTTTGTTTGGCGACATTCAATAATAAAAGGAAATGTACGCTCACCACGCTGCACTTTGGTCCACTTCTTTCGACGGCCGTGACAGCAACAACCTTTGGACTTCATTTTCCCCCGCAATACTCTGTTCAAATAGGCTTGGAATCCCCTTGAAACAAAAATGAAAACAACAAGATAGTGTCAGACACAATCACCACAGCACACAATGTCAAATTGGTGTTTTTCAAAGCCAACGTTTTCCTTTTGCTGCCAAGCTGTTTTAAGCAGTCCTGTGAGGCCCGCTCTTCTGGCTGTTTGTGTAGCCAGCATTACATTTCTAATTGTCTTTGTTCTCCTAAAATTTCATGAAGGCTGACTTTTTATAGAGTTGACATTTGCAATTCAGACTCTGCTAAACTGGGCCCTGTTTAGAAATGACCCCTGAAAAATAGCTGTGACATTAAGATACTAGATAGATTATCATGAATTTACCCGTTTGATTAAAGGGGAAGGTCAAAATGACTGATAAGACACAATATTTGAGGTCATTACAGATGTACTACATATTCTGATGTGTTAACATTTACATGATATTGTCAACATATTTACACCATGTATATAACATTCTCAACCTATTTACACCATGTATATAACATTCTCAACCTATTAACAACATGTATATAACATTCCCAACCTATTTACAAAATGTATATAACATTCTCAACCTATTTACAACATGTATATACCATTCCCAACCTATTTACAACATGTATATACCATTCCCAACCTATTTACAACATGCATATAACGTTCTATATAACGTGTTGTTCCGCAGCCCCCGTTTGATGGTGAGGACGAGGACGAGCTCTTCCAGTCCATCATGGAGCACAACGTGTCGTACCCCAAGCAAATGTCCAAAGAGGCCGTGTCCATCTGCAAAGGGGTGAGTACGACCTTTGACCCAAAGAACCCTTTGCACCTCCGCCCCTATCATAGAAATAGAATTACTAGAACGGAAATTCCCATTGTAGTCAATGTAAATCTTTTTCTGTGGCCCCTATGCCTTCACATCCTGCCCCACAACCATCACCCTTAAACCCATGGTCTTCCCCACTCCCCTTTGAAGCTAGTTTCTCACCCCTTCTCTCGTCCTCTGTCATCAATAACACTTAGTCCCATACCCACTGTAACCTAGGTCCAATTATTAACCTTGGCACTTCATGAAGTTAACCTTTTGAAGCCGTCTTTACTATGACCTTTATGAAGACACTTTCCATTAACATGTACAGTAGGAAGAGCATGAAGTGATATGTCGATAGACTCTATGTCGATAGATATGACTGACTTTGGCACGTAGCCTTTAGACTAAAGGTTATGCCATTGAAGGATCTATTACTGTAGTCTGTAGGCACGGGGTTACTACCTATATAGCTAAGGGCAGACTGTACTATAGGGGGGTAGTGGGTTCAAAACAAGCGGAATTGGAGAAGCATGGTGATGAATTATGGATGTGTGTACCTCACCCCTATTCATCACCAATATAGTGCCCACCTGTGTAATGGTGGGTGACCGTCTACGCTCTTTGAAGGTCCTTTAGATCAAATAGTGTCTGTTACAGGTGTGTAGGTTTCAAAATAGGAGTACAAGGAGAGATGGAGACTTAAACGCTTAAAGCACATTTTTCCTTATTTTTGACAGTGTGTGGGTCTTCATCTCTCACAGTACCCACCTGTGTGCATATATTTGGACGGCAGCCATATTGTGGCAAAAAACAATAAATTAAAGGCAGAGAGAGAGTGGGAGAAACATAGGGAAAGGTGTGCCTGTGTGAGAGGAGAGGTGGAGACACTAAAAACATGAGCAGGAGGAGGGATGAACGTTCCAGGGCTGAGCCGAGTCAACGAACTGTGTGATAACACACTCGTGTCCACACCTCCCCACTTAAACCCCCAGAGCTCTCACATCCTCTACCGCTCCTTCTATCAGACCCTCTCTCTACCCCTTTATCCCCTCTCTCTCTCTCTCTCTCTCTCTCCCCTTTTCACACTATTGCCACTTTCTAACAACTGTCCCTGCAAGTCTGTCTGCCCCTCACTTTCTCTGCTAACCCTCACTCTCTCTCGCTTTCTCTCGCTCTTTCTCACTCTCTTTGTCTCCGCCTCTTTCCCCTCTCTCTCTCCTCTCTATCTATCCCAAATGGCTCCCTATTTCCTTAATAGCCTGTGTCCCATGTGGCACCCTGTCTCTCTGTCGGTCGAAGGGAGTGAGGCCCCTCCATTGTTTCTGCAGATGGGGGATTTGCTTTGATCCAATGCTCTGCCTTTGTGGACGGTCCATCCTCTAAGGCTCGCGTAAATAAAAGGGCTCGGGGAGGAGTAGGTGCGCGCGAGCGCGTGTGTGTGTGTGTGTGTTCTAGCAAGGAGAGAACAGAACCTGGTCATGATCCCTTAGCTCACCAGCCATAGACAGACTGATTCTCAGGCCTCAAGTTTACAATTTGAAGGTGAAGTCCAGCAAAGCAGACAGACAGGATTCCGTTTGCAGCGAACAAGGGTTCCCTTTTCACGTTCGTAACGTGTAGGGGAACCGCATGACTTGTGAACACAACCCTGACAATTACTTTTTCCTTTTCCCCAGCTGTGACACACACACACACACACGTCTAAGTCACAATTCTGTGGCTGCCACCAACAGACGACAGGAGTAGATGGGGACTGGCTGTCATTTTAGGCGTTGTTACATTACCCTGCATGCTTTGCTGCCACCACCACTCTCCGGGTGGTGAAGACTTAAAAACGATTAAATAACACATATGGAATCATGTGGTAACCAAAAAAGTGTAGCCACTCTTTGCCTTGATGACAGCTTTGCACACTCTTGGCATTCTCTCAACCAGCTTCATGAGCCTCAGAAATTGCAGCCCAAATAAATGCTTCACAAAGTTTAAGTAACAGACACAACTGTTCAGAGGAGACTGCGTGAATCAGGTTTTCATGGTCGAATTGCTGCAAAGAAACCACTACTAAAGGACACCAATAAGAAGAAGAGATTTGCTTGGGCCAAGAAACATGAACAATAGACATTAGACCTGGGGAAATATCTTTGTGAGACACAGAGTAGGTGAACGGATGATCTCCGCATGTGTGGTTCCCACCGTAAAGCATGGAAGAGGAGGTGTGATGGTGTGGGGGTGCTTTGCTGGTGACACTGTCTGTGATTTATTTAGAATTCAAGGCACACTTAACCAGCATGGCTACCACAGCATTCTGCAGTGATACGCCATCCCATCGGGTTTGCGCTTAGTGGGACTATCATTTGTTTTTCAACAGGTAAATGACCCAACACACCTCCAGGCTGTGTAAGGGCTATTTGACCAAGAAGGAGAGTGATGGAGTGCTGCATCAGATGACCTGGCCTCCACAATCACCCAACCTCAACCAAATTGAGATTGTTTGGGATAAGTTGGACCGCAGAGTGAAGGAAAAGCAGCCAACAAGTTCTCAGCATATGTGGGAACTCCTTCAAAACTGTTGGAAAAGTATTCCAGGTGAAGAGTGTGCGAAGCTGTCATCAAGGCAAAGGGTGGCTACTTTGAAGAATCTGAAATATAACATATATTTTGATTTGTTTAACCCTTTTTCAGTTACTACATGATTCCATATGTATTATTTCATAGTTTTGATGTCTTCACTATTATTTTACAATTTAGAAAATAGTCAAATAGAAATGTAAACTTGAATGGGTAGGTGTGTCCAAACTTTTGACTGGTACTGTAAGTTTTTGGATTTGCTTTGCTCCCCCATCCTATGCTATCCTACAGTATATGCCGCTATACCCAGATGCTATGTTGCTGCATCCAAACTGCCAAAAGTTCAGAGTTTCAAACAAAAAATAAATTGCTATGGATATCACTCTTCCTCCCACAACAGAGACTCTGGTCAAAAGTAGTACACTACATAGGGAATAGGGTGCCATTTTGGACGCGGTCATTAATACCTTTTCTCTCGTTACATTTCAATGACAGCAAATTATGTGTTTCGGTAAAGATAGTGGAGTACTGTACCTGCCAGGCTGGCTATGCAACCAATTTCACCCCCTGCTTATGTAACATACGCCCACCGACAGACACACACTCCTAATGAGCATTATGTTCCAACGTGAGTGGGCAACTTTCTAATAGGGCTATTTAAGTCCATGCACGCTGTTGTGAAACTTAAAGAAAGAGAGAGGAGAAAGAGCTAGAATTCGTGTTCAACTAGGAAAATACACTGCTGTAAAATATACTGTGTCCCTAAAATGTATATAGTATGTATAAACTGGAAGTAGAAGCCTAAGTGTTGCAATCCAAGATGGCATAGCAGACGGACGTGTGTTTGTCTTGTCCCATCTAGTCCCATGTAAATAGTCGGTTTCGTCGTTTTTTTTCTTAAATATTTTTATCTCACTTTCCACCTACGATCTAAATATACTTTCCTGCAACCCGCCTCACCCAATGTGGTACGGATCTGCTATTTTTATACCTTATAACTGGAACCTCCATCAGAAGCTAGCCAGCTGACTAACTACTAGCTAGTAGTCACTGTTAGCCACGGCTAGCGGTCTTCACCTTTAACTCGGACACCAGCCAGCTTTAGTTCAGACAATACCTGCCAGTCTGCACATCGCGATATCAACCCAGAGCATATCGGACTGCTTTTCTCCACCACATCACCGGATTCCTGCCACTCTGGATCATTACACCGGATCATCGCAGCTAGCTAGCTGCATCCGAGTGGCTACTGCTGGCTAACGCCTCTGTCCCGAAGCGAGCACAAGTTAGCCTTGCGCAAGCCTCGAGCTAGGCCCATCTCCCGGCTAGCTGAAGAGGTATACCCGCTAATTCGTGGGCTACAATACCTCTTTTGCCAATTGGCCTGGACCCTTTATTGCCGACACGGAGCCCCGCCGATCCATCACGACTGGTCTGCCGACGTAATCGTCCGATGTGGTTTCAACAGGCTTTTCCGTTGCCATGTCGCCAAAGACCCATCTGCTAACCCCGGCCCGCTAGCTTTCTGAACAACGTGCCACCCGCTCTCCTAGCATAGTAGCGACTACCGAACAGCTCCCTGACTCACCTATTGCTGCTCATTGGACCTTATGATCACTCGGCTACACATGCCTCTCTCTAATGTCAATATGCCTTGTCTTCTGCTGTTTCGGTTAGTTATTATTTTATTTCACTGTAGAGCCCCTAGTCCAGCTCAACATGCCTTAGATAGCTCTTTTGTCACCCACCCCACACACATGCGGAGACCTCACCTGGCTTAACTGGTGTCTCCAGAGATGCAAGCTTTCTCATCGTCACTCAGTGCCTATGTTTACCCCCACTGTACTCACATCCTACCATACCCTTGTCTGTACATTATGCCCTGAATCTATTCTACCACGCCCAGAAATCTGCTCCTTTTATTCTCTGTTCCCAACGCACTAGACGACCAGTTCTTATAGCCTTTAGCCGCACCCTTATCCTACTCCTCCTCTGGTGATGTAGAGGTTAACCCACGCCCTGTAGCCCCCAGCATTACACCTATTCCCCAGACACTCTCATTTTTTTACTTCTGGAACCGTAAAAGCCTTGGTTTCATGCATGTTAACATCAGAAGCCTCCTCCCTAAATTTGTTTTATTCACTGCTTTAGCACACTCCGCCAACCCTGATGTCATAGCCGTGTCTGAATCCTGGCTTAGGAAGGCCACCAAAAATGCTTATATTTCCATCCCCAACTACAACATTTTCCATCAAGATAGAACTGCCAAAGGGAGCGGAGTTGCAATCTACTGCAGAGATAGCCTGCAGAGTTATGTCATACTGTCCAGGTCAGTGCCCAAACAGTTCGAGCATCTACTTTTAAAAATTCACCTTTCCAGAAACAAGTTGCCGCTTGTTATAGACCCCCCCTCAGCCCCCAGCTGTGCACTGGACACCATATGTGAATTGATTTCCCCCCATCTATATTCAGAGTTCGTACTGTTAGGTGACCTAAACCGGGAATAGCTTAGCACCCCGGCCGTCCTACAATCTAAGCTAGATGCCCTCAATCTCACACAAATTATCAAGGAACCTACCAGGTACAACCCTAAATCTGTAAACATGGGCATGCTCATAGATATCATCCTGACCAACTTGCCCTCTAAATACACCTCTGATGTCTTCAACCAGGAACTCAGCAATCACTGCCTAATTGCCTGCATCCGGAACCCCTCATCACTGTCAAACGCTCCCTAAAACACTTCAGCGAGCAGGCCTTTCTAATCGACCTGGCCTGGGTATCCTAGAAGGATATTGACCTCATCCCGTCAGTAGAGGATAAAAGTGCTTTCCTCACCATCTTAAATAAGCATGCCCCATTCAAAAAATGTAGAACTAAGAACAGATATATCCCTTGGTTCACTCCAGACTTGACTGCCCTTGACCAGCACAAAAACATCCTGTGGCGTACTGCATTAGCATCGAAAAGCCCCCACAATATGCAACTTTTCAGGGAAGTCAGGAACCAATATACACAGTCAGTTAGGAAAGCTAAGGCTAGCTTTTTCCAACTGAAATTTGCATCCTGTAGCACTAATTACAAAAAGTTTTGGGACACCATAAAGTCCATGAAGAATAAGAGCACCTCCTCCCAGCTGCCCACTGCACTGAGGCTAGGAAACACTGTCGCCACAGATAAATCTACGATAATCGAGAATTTTTATTTTTCTACGGCTGGCCATGACTTCCACATGGCTACCCCTACCCCGGCCAACAGCTCTCCACACCCGCAGCAACTTGCCCAAGCCCCCCCCCCCCCCCCCCCCCTCCTTCACCCAAATCCAGATAGCTGATGTTCTGAAAGAGCTGCAAAATCTGGATCCCTACAAATCAGTTGGGCTAGGAAATCTGGACCCTCTCTTTCTAAAATTATCAGCCAAAATTGTTGCAACCCCTGTTACTAGTCTGTTCAACCTCTCTTTCGTATCGTCTGAGATCCATAAAGAAAGGGGGGGACACTCCAGACCCAAACTGTTATAGACCTATATCCATCCTGCCCTGCCTTTCTAAAGTCTTCGAAAGCCAAGTTAACAAACAGATCACCGACCATTTCGAATCCCACCATACCTTCTCCACTATGCAATCTGGTTTCCTAGCTGGTCATGGGTGCACCTCAGCCACGCTCAAGGTCCTAAACGATATCATAACTGCCATCGATAAGAGACAATACTGTGCAGCTGTATTCATCGACCTGGCCAAGGTTTTCGACTCTGCGTTCTTATCGGCAGACTCCATAGCCTTAGTTTCTCAAATGACTGCCTCGCCTGGTTCACCAACTACTTCTCAGACAGAGTTCAGTGTGTCAAATCGGAGGGCCTGTTGTCCGGACCTCTGGCAGTCTCTATGGGGTGCCACAGGGTACAATTCTCGGGCCGACTCTTTTCTCTGTATTTATCAATGATGTCGCTCTTGCTGCTGGTGATTCTCTGATCCATCTCTACGCAGACGACACCATTCTGTATACATCTGGCCCTTCCTTGGACACTGTGTTGAACCTCCAAACGAGCTTCAATGCAATACAACACTCCTTCCGTGGCCTCCAACTGCTCTTAAATGCTAGTAAAACTAAATGCATGCTCTTCAACCGATTGCTGCTGATATATATATATATCATATATACACTGCTCAAAAAAATAAAGGGAACACTTAAACAACACAATGTAACTCCAAGTCAATCACACTTCTGTGAAATCAAGCTGTCCACTTAGGAAGCAACACTGATTGACAATAAATTTCACATGCTGTTGTGCAAATGGAATAGACAAAAGGTGGAAATTATAGGCAATTAGCAAGACACCCCCAATAAAGGAGTGATTCTGCAGATGGTGACCACAGACCACTTCTCAGTTCCTATGCTTTCTAGCTGATGTTTTGGTCACTTTTGAATGCTGGCGGTGCTCTCACTCTAGTGGTAGCATGAGACGGAGTCTACAACCCACACAAGTGGCTCAGGTAGTGCAGCTCATCCAGGATGGCAAATCAATGCGAGCTGTGGCAAGAAGGTTTGCTGTGTCTGTCAGCGTAGTGTCCAGAGCATGGAGGCGCTACCAGAAGACAGGCCAGTACATCAGGAGACGTGTAGGAGGCCGTAGGAGGGCAACAACCCAGCAGCAGGACCGCTACCTCCGCCTTTGTGCAAGGAGGAGCACTGCCAGAGCCCTGCAAATGACCTCCAGCAGGCCACAAATGTGCATGTGTCTGCTCAAACGGTCAGAAACAGACTCCATGAGGGTGGTATGAGGGCCCGACTTTGATTTCACAGAAGTGTGATTGACTTGGAGTTACATTGTGCTGTTTAAGTGTTCCCTTTATTTTTTTGAGCAGTGTATATAGAATATATATGTAGAACCGGCTTCCTATTTCGCAACAAAGCATCCTTCACTCATGCTGCCAAACATACCCTCGTAAAACTGACTCTCCTACCGATCCTTGACTTCGGCGATGTCATTTACCAAATAGCCTCCAACACTCTACTCAGCAAATTGGATGCACTCTATCACAGTGCCATCCGTTTTGTCACCAAAGCCCCATATACCACCCACCACTGCGACCTGTATGCTCTCGTTGGCTGGCCCTCGCTACATTTTCGTCGCCAAACCCACTGGCTACAGGTCATCTATAAGTCTTTGCTAGGTAAAGCCCCGCCTTTTCTCAGCTCACTGGTTACCATAGCAACACCCACCCGCAGCACGCAAAGGGTGGCTATCTGAAGAATCTGAAATGTAACATATATTTTTATTTGTTTAACCCTTTTTTGGTTAGTACATGATTCCATATGTATTATTTCATAGTTTTGATGTCTTCACTATTATTCTACAACGTAGAAAATAGTAAAAAACAGAAAAACCCTTGAATGAGTAGGTGTGTCCAAACTTTTGACTGGTGCTCTACAAAAAGTACACTGCTGTTTTCTTCTTTTATAATATATACTATATGCCATTTAGCAGATGCTTTTATCCAAAACAACTTACAGCAGTGCGTTCACACATTGCCGTACGGCTGGCCCCAGTGTAAATCCAACCCACAAAGAGTGGCTGTCATTATTGACATTTGTCGTGATGTTGTTTGAGCGTGGTCAACAAGGAAATACGTTTGTTTGATGGTTTTTCAATGTCAGGTTTTTTCCCCCACGTCGCCTCCTGCTGTGCGATTGTAAGTGACAACAATAACACATTACATCTAGGAGAGTGGACGATTGTATCCCTTTTTAACAACCCCCATCTGTTTGGCTCCCTACTGACCCAGAAAAAAAGAGAGAATATGATTGAGAGAATAAAAAGAGGACGCGTAGAAAATAACTGCCCCCATATTGACTATAGACTACCCTAATTCCAATACTAACCTGCTGTGAGTCTGTTATCCATTCCACTCATCCTATTTCTATGGTCTCCACTAAACTCATGACTGATGTTCCCATTCCTCCCTTCTTATTTTCCCAACCTCAGCCAATGAGCAAATAGTAGAATATAGAATCCATTTAGTCTTTCTATTTCTATGGCTATCTATCGTTCCATTTCTAGTCTGTCTACTCCTCCGCTTGCTGATGACCTCATAGTGGAACTTAGATCTAGATCTATCTCTATGGCCCTTCCCTGATTGACAGAATAGTGACATTTTCATCTGTAGAATTGCCATTCTAGCCATTCTAACTCTATGGCCCTTCCCTGCTTTTCCCTCCCAGCTGATGACCAAACACCCGTCGAAGCGTCTGGGCTGCGGCCCCGAGGGAGAGAGGGACATCCAGGAGCATGCCTTCTTCAGACGCATCGACTGGGAACGCCTCCAGAACCGCGAGATCCAGCCCCCCTTCAAGCCCAAAGGGGTGAGTCACACACACACATCCATACACACAACCTACAGTACCCATGTCAGATTAAAATGAAGTTTAAAAAAAAAAAATACATTGTACATGTTGTTTGCTGTGGTAATCTATATTTCTTCTTTAATGCAAAATGATTGGAATGGTGGTGCAGTCGTAGCTTTGTGTTCTTTCAGTGGCACAGTGAGTCACATCCTCTGTTCATTGGTAGGTTTGGCCCGTTTTCACACACAGTGGACATATACTCCACTGAGGAGTGTGTGTGTGTCCTTTTTGGTTGCTTACTATCTGATGCTGTCTCAGTTTCGCATTCGGATGAGTAAGAACACCCACTCACACACACATGCACACATTTATGTGTACACAGACACATACATACTCACAAACACACACACACACACACACACTTACAAACTATGCAAACGTGTACAATAGACGCACACACACAAACACACACACACCTGTGAATGTCCTGCGGCCGTCTGTCACCATAGTAGAGCCAAGGCAGACTCCCATCTGGTCTGTTGTCAGATCAGATTGGGCTGCATCTGAACGGTGTCTGTTTGGCAACTCTCACAGGTTACAGTCCAGTCCGGTCCAGCACCATTTGTTAAGCATGGCAAAGCCCCAGTGGCTATCGTCTCTCAGTCGTCACACGGAACTAAAGACAACCTTTTCTAACCACAAAGCCTCTGCATGGGCTACAATACAATAATACTACTCATTTTATTCACATATATACCACATATACTCCTCATTCAACCTCATTAGGTTTTCATATTGTATGTATATGTAAGTACACATATAGTATGTGCTTAAATCTCCCAGCAATGAGAATATTCCCCAGAGACAAACAATTATAGTTGACTTTCAAATGTGTAATTACAAAGCAGTAGTTACATAGTGGAACAACAGAGTGTGTAATAACACACTTTTTCATAATAAAGTGTGTGTGTGTGTGTGTGTGTGTGTGTGTGTGTGTGTGTGTGTGTGTGTGTGTGTGTGTGTGTGTGTGTGTGTGTGTGTGTGTGTGTGTGTGTGTGTGCGTGTGCGTGCGTGCGCGCACGCGTACACACAGGGATTCAAAAACACTCCTGACTCCGTATGACAGCGAGGCCTCTCATGTTAAAGATATGAGCGGCCTCGCTGTCATACGAAGTCAGGGAGTGTTTTTGAATCCCTGTGTGTACACACACACACACACACACACACACACACACACACACACACACACACACACACACACATACTTTATTATGAAAGTGAAGTAGGCGAAAGGGATGAAGTAGGTCATTCGGTGTGCACGTTCAGCTGTGTGCGTGTCTTCATTGTCTATCTTCATTTTAAATATGCATTGCACTTCTGTTTCAAGCCCCAAGGTCTCCAGTGCTTCTCACAAGGTGAATACTGGCCTCCCACTGTCCCTGTAGTCTCACGCTGGATTCAATTTGTGTGTGGACTCCAGTATGAGTATGTGGGTAGATCAAATTGTATTAGTCACATGCGCCGAATACAACAGGTGTAGTAGACCTTACAGGGAAATTCTTACTTACGAGCCCCTAACCAACAATGCAGTTTTAAAAAATACAGATAAGAATAAGAAATAAAAGTAACAAGTAATTAAAGAGCAGCAGTAAAATAACAATAGCGAGACTATATACAGGGGGGTCCCGGTACAGAGTCAATGTGCGGCGGCACTGGTTAGTTGAGGTAATATGTACATGTAGGTAGAGTTATTGAAGTGACTATGCATAGATGATCACAACAGAGAGTAGCAGTGGTGTAAAGGAGGGAGGGGGGGGGCAATGCAAATAGTCTTGGGTAGCTATTTGACTACCTGTTCAGGAGTCTTATGGCTTGGGGGTAAAAGCTGTTTAGAAGCCTCTTGGACCTAGACTTGGCGCTACGGTACCGCTTGCCGTGCGGTAGCAGAGAGAACAGTCTATGACTAGGGTAGCTGGAGTCTTTGACAATTTTTAGGGCCTTCCTCTGACACCGCCTGGTATAGAGGACCTGGATGGCAGGAAGCTTGGCCCCGGTGATGTACTGGGCCGTTCGCACTACCCTCTAGTGCCTTGCGGTCAAGAGCCGAGCAGTTGTTATACCAGGCAGTGACGGAACCAGTCAGGATGCTCTCGATGATGCAGCTGTAGAACCTTTTGAGGATCTGAGAACCCATGCCAAATCTTTTTAGTCTCCTGAGGGGGAATCGGTTATGTCATGCCCTCTTCCCGACTGTCTTGGTGTGCGTGGACCATGTTAGTTTGTTGGTGATGTGGACACCAAGGAACTTGAAGCTCTAAACCTGCTCCACTGCAGCCCCGTCGATGAGAATGAGGGCATGCTCGGTCCTCTTTTTCCTGTAGTCCACGATCATCTCCTTTGTCTTGATAATGTTGAGGGAGATGTTGTTATCCTGGCACCACACGGCCAGGTCTCTGACGACCTCCCTATAGGTTGTCTCGTCGTTGTCGGTGATCAGGCCTACCATTGTTGTCATCTGCAAACTTAATGATGGTGTTGGAGTCGTGCCTGGCCGTGCAGTCATGAGTGAACAGGGAGTACAGGAGGAGACTGAGCACGCATCCCTGAGGGGCCCCTGTGTTGGGGATCAGCATGGCGGATGTGTTGTTACCTACCCTTACCACCTGGGGGCGGCCCGTCAGGAAGTCCAGGATCCATTTGCAGAGGGAGGTCTTTAGTCCCAGGGTCCTTAACTTATTGATGAGCTTTGAGGGCACTATGGTGTTGAACACTGAGCTGAAGTCAATGAATAGCATTCTCACATAGGTGTTCCTTTTATCCAGGTGGGAAAGGGCAGTGTGGAGTGCAATAGAGATTGCGTCATCTGTGGATCTGTTGGGGCGGTATGCGAATTGAAGTGGGTCTAGGGTTTCTGGGATAATGGTGTTGATGTGAGCCATGACCAGCCTTTCAAAGCACTTCATGGCTGCAGACGTGAGTGCTACGGGTCGGTGGTCATTTAGGCAGGTTACCTTAGTGTTCTTGGGCACAGGGACTATGGTGGTCTTCTTAAAATGTGTGTGTTTGTGTGTGGACTCCAGTATCAATGTGTGTGTTTGTGTGTGGACTCCAGTATCAGTATGTGGCTCAAGGTGTGTGTTTGAATGCAGGTGTGTGGATGAAAGGCAAGAGACAAGATGAAAGGAGAAGGATAGATGGAAAAGTAAAAAGATATATGGAGAGACCATTATGTGTGTATGTGCACGGTTGCTTGCTTGCGTGTGCATGCGTGCGTGCCTAACGTGCTTCAGCTATATTGGTATACATGTGCAATGTGCATGCTGTGTGTGTGTGTGTGTGTGTGTGTGTGCGTGCGTGTGTTAGATAGAGAGAACTAAACCTCTTCCCCTGACCTATAATAACCATCATCCATTTCCATCCAACTCCACTGTAACACAGGCACCACCGGGAGTCTATTACAACCAATTGGCTGTCATTAGATTCATCCGTACACCTCCATCCATCCCTCCCTGACCTGACTCTGTCTCTCTAATCCTCTTCTCCTTTCGTCCTCTCATCCTCATCCTCTCCTCCTCTTCAGTCCTCTCCTCCTCAATCACACCTCATGCCTGTTCTGACAGCTGGGAGCCATTTAATAGCCAGGTACAGCGAGAGCCAGATTATGAACACGAGGGTTTATCCATCTATCGGAAACAGAGCAGGACAGATAGACCGCAGGGGAGAATGACAAGAACACCTGCTACAGTAGCTATTTATAGACATAGCTGATCTAGACTCATATTTAGAGAACCACTTGATATGTGGTTTAAGTTTGTAAAGATGGAAGTGGGTCAAATTTGGAAGGATATGAGACTTGCTGATTAATGGTGATGGAATCACTGTGGTCAGGGAGCTTACCGTACAACTTCAATGAATAGCCCGGGTGTGTATTTGTTTAAATCACTGAACACAACAGGCGCTTATTGGAGACAAACTTCTATTTGAGCCAGGTGTCTATTTCCTTAATGAGCACAGCTTTTGCTCATTTGCATAGTTCATTGTTTAATTCCAGCATTCACTTCCAACATTTTAATACATTTCTTCATTTCCTGCACTGTGATATGATTTACACACTGTGTCATGTTTATTTTGTCTTAGTGTGCCTCTATTAAATTTTTTTTTTTTTAAATCATTGCCAGAATTATTCTCCTATTAACTGTGCATTTTCGGCAGTTCTTACTTGCCACTAGAGGGCGATCGGATGATTTCTAGAGGTTTGTACTCCCGAAGTTGTTGACTGTTTTTCTGCTTGTCAGTTAGCTAGCAGTTCCCAGCTGTTAGCAGTCAATGGTTAGCAGTTTCTTACTGGCAATATCATTTAATGTAACAAGTCAAACAATAAACCTTTTAAACAATTCATGGTAACCTGGTAAATAATTAATTTAGAGCCCGGGTTTATTTAAAACCAAACGTTTATTTGATTAAATTTGTGTCGTTGCCCGGGTATCAAAAAGGGGCAGACGGCTATTTGAGACTCGGCGTTTCATTTCCGTTTTAAGGTAGTCATATTGAGGAAGTGTTGGATTGGAACATAAGGCAAACCACTCAGAGATTTCAGCATGAGGCCAATGGTGACTTTAAAACAGTTACATGTGATAGGAGAAAACTGAGGATGGATCAACAACATTGTAGTTACTGCACAATACTAACATAATTGACAGAGTGAAAAGAAGGAAGCCTGTACAGAATAAAACATATTCCAAAACATGCATCCTGTTTGCATCAAGGTACTAAAGCAATACTGAAAATGTTTTGGCAAAGCAGTTACATTTTTGTCCTGAATATAAAGTGTTACGTTTGGGGGAAATCCAATACAACACATTACTGAGTACCACTCTCAAAAATGTCAAGAATAGTGGTAGCTGCATCATGTTATGGGTATGCTTGTTATCGTTAAGTCTGGGGAGTTTTGCAGGATAAAAGGAATGGAGCTAAGCACAGGCAAAATCCTAGAGGAAAACCTGGTTGTCTGCATTCCACCAGACACTGGGAGATGAATTCACCTTTCAGCAGGACAAAATACCTGAAACAACCTGAAAGGCCATATAAACACTGGATTTGCTTACCAAGAAGACAGTGAATGTTCCTGAGTGGCTGAGTTACAGTTTTGACTTAACCATTTTCAAGCTGATTTGTCTAGCAATGATAATCAACCGATGTTACAGAGCTTGAAGAATTTTGAAAAAAATAATGGGCAAATGGTGCACAATCCAGGTGTGGAAAGCTCTTAGCGATTTACCTAGAAAGACTCACATCTGTATTCGCTGACAAAGGTGCTTCGACAAAGTATTGACTCAGAGGTGTGAATACTTATGCAAATGCGATTTCTATATATCATTTTCAATACATTTGCCAAAACTTCTATTGGGGTATTGTGTGTAGATGGGTTAAAAAATATATATATTTAATCCATTTTGAATTCAGGCTGTAACAACGATGTGGATTAAGTTGAGGGGTATGAATACTTTCTCAAGGCACTGTAAGAAGAGATCATCAAAACAACAGTGAGATGCTGAGGTCGTTCTGTAGTAAGAGCGGATTGGAGAGAGAGAAAGAGAGAGAGAGAATACCTCAGCAAGTATTTTAATAGAAACAGACATAGCCATTTATCATACTAAATAGAGTTCCTTTAATGTCTGTGTGTGTGTGTGACACAGAGAAAGACCCAAAGTAGGTCAAACGGCAGTTTACGAGCAATGCCATCTGTCATTAAGAGTAGCGCAACGTAGCGTGTACAATGAGTGACATTGTAACAGACATTAAACACAGCGAAACGAAGCTACAGCAGGTTTGAGTCAATTTCATTGGAGTCGACAGTCAGTCAATCCAGGAAGTAAGCTGGAATTGGAATTGCACTTGACTTCATGAATGAATTGAATTGAAGTTCAATTGACCAGAGACACATTTGCATATGGGGGTTAGGTCTCAGAGACAAAGGGGGAGGATTTAAAAGAGGAGAGGAGGTGATAAGAAAAGAGGTTGGGTAGAAATATATTGCCTTTTAGTGGAAGATGTGTTTTTTTCATTTGGGAAGAAATGTGGGAGATTGTTTGTCTAGATCAATATGAGATCTCTGACTGTATGTGTGACTGACTGGCCATTGTTCAAACAAGACAAATGGCTATTTGCATGCAGGCACCACTATGCTCGAATACTACAGTATTCGAGGAGACTGATGATCGAGGGTGACGGAAGGAATTTGTGCAGTACTCCTTTCATCCATCTCTGTGGACACAAATCCCATAAACCTCATCATAATCTGTTGTAGCGTGATTGAATTTGTGGCTTTTCTTCAACAATATGTATAATAGGGAGATCTGTGCTCTTTTGCGCCACAAATGTCGCCGTATCACTATGTGTTTTCTCTCTTCTATGTTGATGTGTGTTGTTGCTATCTTTCCTCTTCTCCATCCTCCTGCGTCTTGACACAGAGTGACAGTGGGTGGCTGGTGTCACTTGTCAGTCAGCGTAGGAGTCGAGGAGGACACGAGTACAGTCGGAGGCCCCAGGCCCACTGCGCACACACACACGGACACACACACACACCACACAACTATGAGTATAGTACAACAGGACTTTTCTTCTTCGATTCGCCACCGACGTGCCGTGTAGACGACCACACGGACCCAATCAATGGAGGTTTTCCAACCACAGTGGAACACACACAGCTGTATGACAATGTAGGCCTCCGTAGGGAATCCATAGGGAATTCCACTGTGGAGAAAGAACTTGCACATGCAGACACAGGCTTTCCATGATAAAAAAACACTATCATGCCAACCCAAACATTAACGCGCTGGTTCAGATTTTTACCTTTCACATTGTCCTTTCTGGCATGGTTCCAGCAACTATGTTGAGTGTATTTCTGAGGTGTCCTAATCAGTGAGTGATGTAGATTTAGAGTCAATATATCACCAATCTTCCCCTATCTGCAAGTGTGGCCAATGGCATTACACCTTATTGACGTGTAAATTCAACTAACCAATCTGAATACATAAACATCCAAATAAATATTTCTGCAGTAGCAAGAGGAAGCATAACCAACCCTGTTACAGGTGCGTAACGAGGCCAGCACAGTACAGCTTGCATCTGCTTGTCTCGGCTAAGTAATGTGAATCAACCCATATCCTTTTCCCATGTCGGCTTACTGTACAGAGAGAGATATAGAGAGGGAGGGATATTCCCTGCCAGGTCCCTGGGGAGATTTAAAGCCCATTAAGTAGAACAAACACACACACACACACACACACAGAGTAGGTGGAATAACTGATGAGGACAGAGCGAGAAGAAGAGGTGCAGCAGGGTTTCTGGTGTAAACAACAGAACCACACTGTGAAGTTAGAGAATTAGTCTTTAATTCCCCAGGCCCCACTGCCTGTGCTCTCTGTAATGCCCCTATGAACTTTGGTGTGTTATTATAGATTTGCCATTGTCATTTTATGTGTTGACTGTATCCTTAGTAATGTAATGGTTCTAAAGCGTTTTGAGCTGTTATCTATTTGAATTGACCCAATTGCCCGAGGTACTGGCGACAATCCTTAGACTCTTAAGACCCCAACCCAACAGGGAATCACTGCAACCTACGCACCAGTATCCTCCAAAATAAACCACCATTTTGGGGGGAAGATTGCCTTTGAAAAGAAGTGTTCCAAGCTCTACAGGCCTTCACGTATCGACTGTTAGAAGGTACACTGTGTCACGAAGTGGAATTGAGGCCTTCCAGTTCAAGCCACAGCGCGAGGCACTTTAAAGGGTGTCAGAAGTGTGACGCGACTGACAGCAGTGCTCACAGCAGTATTTTTGGTGTTTTGGCGGCCATTTTGTGCCATTTGCGTCCCAGTCGCCCTAATGTTCTTCAGTAATGCCGTAGGACTAGAGCAGCTGCTCTTATTCAGATGTATTGACATACTGTAACAACCATGCAAAATACGTAAGCAGACGTATTCCCCAGTCACTCTGGATAAGGGCATCTGCTAAATGACTCAAATGTAAAGTGTAAATCGATTGCTCTGCCCATTTCGCATTCAAGTTCTAAAAAACATACACAACACAATTTTAAATAAGACAACTGAATGCTGGCTTGACTCCATTGAGAACTATTTAGTTTAGTTTAGTTTATTAATTCGACCATTTAAAAAAAAACAAGCACACGTAAAACTTAAAAGCCATACAAAGCCATACATGAAATTTCCATTGTGGTCCTTTTGAGACAAGATGGCTATACAAGATCGAACACAGTACGGCAGTGAAATAATAAAACAAAAACATAAAAGAAGAACATCTATCTCATCATTCCAGTTACATCATAGGGGTTATTCATATGGGCACAGAGGACATCAAACATATTTTTACTTTATTTTTAAAGCTGTCCAGAGAGGACATTGTTTTAATAGGCAGAGGCAACTCATTCCATTCTGATGCTCCAGTATACAAGAAAGTACCTTTCCCAGCATTACTCCTGAACCTGTACAAGCACACATCAGCAACACCTGATCTGGTGCTGTGATTATGTGCATCCCTAACACGAGGAAAGTAATCACTTAGATATCTGGGCGCAGGACCATAAATACTCCTGTAAACCAAACCTAGTCTAATCTGGGACACCCTAGCCTCAAGAGGCAGCCAGTTTAGTTCCTGAAAGCAGCTCCTGCCTTTATGAGTACGTGGACACCTTCAAAACTACCCTGATCAGCTTATTCTGGGCTATCTGGAGCTTCCCCTTCATAAGTTTAGATAAGCCCCCAAACAGGGAAGTACTAGCATAGTCAAAATGGCATTGAATGAGGGCAGTAGCTAGCACTTTCATGGAGTCCTTATCAAGCAGCTTGGACTTTCTAGCCAAAAACGTAATCCTGGCATTAACCTTCCCTAGCACCTTATTGGCCACCCTCTCACCTCCCAAGCTTCCATCAAGGATACATCCCAAGTAGCTAACAGAGGTTTTAGTAGTCAGCACCTCACCCCCTAACTCCACTCTGATTTCAGACAACCTACACAATTTAGGTCTGGATCCAAAAATAATTGCTTCAGTTTTCCCTAAGTGCAGAGATAACGTATTATCTCCAAGCCATTTGCTAATGTTAGTAAGCTCTGTGCTAAGTATGCTCTCCAAGTAGTAGTTAGTTTTACTTTTGTGAGACACCAGAAGTGTAGAGTCATCCGCATAAAGAAAAAGACGGCAAGAACAAGCATCTTTCATATCATTAATATACAATAAAAACAGCAGAGGGCCAAGCACGCTCCCCTGCGGAACGCCACAACTCATTGGGTTTGCCTGAGACAGTGAACCATTAACCTCTACTACTTGCTCCCTTCCTGATAAATAGGACTTTACCCAGCCTAGAGGGATACTGCTTAACCCCAGTGCCTCCAGTTTGGAGATTAGGAGACAGTGGTTAACTGTATCAAAGGCCTTCTGTAGGTCAAGCAGTACCATTCCACACAGATTTCCCTCATCAATCTCTTTCCTGATGAAGTCAGTCAAGTAAAGTAGACATGTTTTTCTAAAACCCGACTGAAAATCATACATTAGACCCTGTTTGTTAACATATTCATACATTTGCTCATGTACAATTCTCTCCAGGATCTTTGATGTTACACAGAGGATAGATGCAGGCCTATAATTCCCAGGGTCAGACTTTATCCCCTTCTTATACAGAGGTATAACTGTAGCTTGTTTCATGTCATACATACATACAAATCAATCCCATACTGTATGTTTTCTTGGACTATCATCTTGCAGACGACAGAAATGAAATGTACACCCATGCTCTCAGAGCGTTCACATAGTTGACCTCGGCTTGTTAGCTGTTGAATGCTAATCCAACCACCCTCGCCTGATACGTCTCCCTGCTATTGATAGGTTTGGATAGCCCTGTCTTTACAGTCGTGATGAAAGCTGCTCCACATTTCTCACGTTCAATAGCAGAAGTTTGCTCTGCTCCAGTCAACACGCCAATTAACCCTTTGACAACCCCGCTGTACATCGATTTGGCGATGTCGCTGTTTTGATTCAAGTGAACTTTTCGTTTGTCGCAACGCAATCAGATTTGACATTTGAGGTGAGATGTTACATAAAGCCTCTATATACAGTGGGGTATGAAATGATTGACACCCTTGATAAAGATGAGCAATAAGGACTGTATAAAATAAATCAACTATTGTATGCGCAAAAAAATGTAATTATTTTATACTGATACAATTGCTCAGAGAAAAATATATTTTTTCAAAATTAATATATTTTTTTCACAACGGTAGGGGTCATATTTATTTAACACAGTTGTTATTGCTCGTCTTTATTTTACATGTACATTTCAGTCATTTAGCAGACTCTCTTACCCAGCACAACTAACAGTAATGAGTGCATACATTTTCATACGGGTCCCCTGTGGGAATCGAACCCTACTGTACCAAGTGTGTCAATAATTACAGACCCCACTGTACATCCAAACAACACGAGGCGCTCGAGCAAAACAGGTTACTCGATCAGAAGTGGCTAAGACGTGTTTGACTGTGGAGGTCCTGACATCTCCCTCAATTCCCTCTGCGACTCTTTCCAAAGTCTTGTTTGTACAGTACTGATTAGTGTTTCACAGCTGCGCGCCAATGTTACTTTTTAAACCATTGGATTCAATTGCATTAAAAACATTATAATCCAGGTGACTGGGGTTTCCTCCCAAATGGCACCCTATACCCTCTATAGTGCAAAAGAAAGGGAATGGGGTGTACATTTGGGACTCAGGCTGGGATGTAGAGCATGTCATGTGATGTTAGCATGGGAACAGGAGGGGGGGAATAGGAGTAGAAATGGCGGTATCAGGTGCGAAATGTTCTCTCTTTCCCCCCCCGTTCTCTCGTTCAGCAGACCAGGCGATGGAGGTGGAGGGATATATAATGAAGCCCAGTTTCACATTTGCACATGCACAGTATTTCTTACCTTTGTGTGTTCCGTATGCTACAGTTGCAGCCACCTACGCCTCCCATTTTAAAACCTCTCTTTCGCTCTCTCTCTCTTTTTCTATCCCTCTCTCGCAGTGCGGCAAAGGGGCGGAGAACTTCGACAAGTTCTTCACGCGCACCCAGCCCCAGCTCACGCCTCCCGACCAGCTGGTCATCGCCAACATCGACCAAGCCGACTTCTCAGGCTTCTCCTTCATCAACCCCCAGTTCGTGCACCCCTCCCTGGTCGCCCTGCACACTGTATGAGGAGGAGGGGGGGGGGGGGGGGGGCACGGACCCCCTTCCTACCTCTGCTACCTACCTAGCACTAACCCTCCACCAACTGCAGCCTCTTCAAGCCAAACTCCCAATCACCAAAACTGGTCCAACTCTACAACAACAACACAGACCCTGATATCGACCGCCATTTTGAGTTCCTCTATCAATGTATTAATGATGTGTCCTCTAGGAACTGGACTTGGGGCTCTGAGAGGAGTTGGTGAGTGGAAGTGCTGTGTGTTAATGGTGAGGGGGAGGGTGAAGGTTTGAGGAAGGAGGTGTATGTAGGGTTGATATACTTTCCCACCCACCTGTTGTGTTTGTATTCGAATGGGCAATTATTTGAAATCAACTCCTATTGAAATGAATCATGATAGATATTGAAATGAATCATGATAGACATTGAAATTAATCATGATAAATATTGAAATTAATCTTGATAGATATTGAGATGACTGACCTGTTGTTTTGAATGTGTGGGACAAAACCCATGAAACTATGGCAGTTTTTTTTTCTGATTCTAGAGCGAAGGGTTAACTTCTTGTTAAACCCTGTACTGGCTATACTAGTCTCCATTGAAACCCAAGGCAACTACAAACATAATCTCTTGTTTTGAGCTATTGGGTCAGAGCCAAATATGTGGTCAGTACAGGGAGACTATGTTTACAGTTTTACCTTGTGTTGGTGAGATTTTATTTCAATATGCGTCATTACAGGTGCCCCTATGTTTCAATGTACATCAAATAATACACACCCAGTCTGAATATCATGACACACTAACAATAACACGCACATACAGATGTAGGATCTTAATTTGATCACCCTATTGCAGGAAAACTTTCCTGTATTGCAAACTAAAATGTGCAATGTGTTTGAGATTTAAAAAGGCTTCTGAAGTTTGTAATTTTCCCATACGAAAAATGTATCAA
The DNA here is from genome assembly GCF_016432855.1 of Salvelinus namaycush. NCBI lineage: Eukaryota > Metazoa > Chordata > Actinopteri > Salmoniformes > Salmonidae > Salvelinus > Salvelinus namaycush. The sequence goes on from NC_052345.1 coordinate 17,208,026, forward strand.
CCCCTAAAAAGAAAAAAGGCTATTAATTATAATACGCATAATAACTCACATTTCCTGAAGCTGCAAGGATTATTTTCCTGCTGTAGCAAACTGGCTCAAATTAAGATCATACATCTGTACACACACCATTACATTTACAGGTTGTATGGTTATCTTGTCATTAGGTTTACAACTGTGAGTGGACAGTGAGACGGAACGCAGTAGAAGTTGTGGTTAGATGAAGTAGGCAGTGCAACAGTCCCATCTTCTTTAAACACCTACACAAGAATCACAGGGCAACAGAAGTATAAAGGTGGTCTATCCAAAACCAAATCGTGATACAGTAACACTACTTTGTGACAACCTTCTGCCCACTTATCAAAAAGGCCCTCGATGGCTATGATTCTCTTTGACCTGAAGAAGTCCTTCAAAGTGAAGTTCCTGCGGGAAATTTCTTGAGGATTTAGGAAGTAAATTACCTAAAACTCAGTTTTTTTTGCTTGAGAGGTAGCGACTAAATTAAATTGATGTCGAGTTATTGTTTGCTTACTCTATAAACCGTGCAATATTATATTGCATGCTTATACCCTTATACATGAATATAACACCATTCTAACACTGACTAGAGTATCACGTTATTAAAACGTTTAGTTCCCTTTTCTGCTTTTATGTGATGTCCTGCATCCCCCCCCCCCCCAATTAGTTCTAATTAATATTTTAATGTAACACATACCAGTGTATTGACTCTTTTGTAAATATTCATGAGCTATTTAAAAAAAAGTATAGTATCTCGCAGATTTTATACCAACAACTGAATGTGATTTTATTACGTTAGATAGGTTAACATATTTCTATGTAAAAAATAAAGTACCCCCCGAAATATCAACTTTGTAACAATTAGGTGACAAAGTCTTTAATAGAGTCTGTCGGGATTCGCAAACCGAGAGAAACATCTGGAGGACTTTTGCAGATATTATCAAAGGTTTTCCGATTGTCTCTCGTCTCCATCGCACATATCCGATGTCCTTGAATGCGATCGCTGAGTGAGTTGACTGAATGCCTGGCTCTTGTATCTGCATGTTGTTGGTAAGGATTAAAAAAATAACATATTGATATAAATGCTGCATGATACTCAGTACCAGTAACCAGGCCCCTGGTTGGACAGCAAGGAGTCTCCGCCCAAACACAGATCCAAGATCAGCTGAACCTACCCTAATCCTAGCCATTCACAATTAGGAGACTATGGGCAAATCTGACTCCAGATATGCTGTTAGGGGAACTCCTAAACACGTCTCTGTACTAGACCAGCGGGACAACTTGCTCTCTAGTGTCTCAATGAAGGGGTTTTGTTTCTTCTTATCGTTAGTGTTGTTTGTTCGTATAAAAAAAAATACAATTTACATTATTTTTATTGTCGTCGTCTTTTTGTTTGGTTATAGATTCTGCTCAAGTAATTCAGGAATGTTTTGCGGAATAATCACCATAGCAATTCATATCTTAACATCTACCTGTTGCTAGATTTATACAATTCCCTCGACTTTTGCTCCTGTAAACCTTTTCCTAACCTCGTAACTGTGCCAAACCTGAAACAGCCAGAACCCGACAATAGCAGCGTTGCACTAGCTGTAGTCATACCAATGACCCGTCATTACCGAAGTCTTGTCAATACCGAAGTCTGGTCAATACCGATGTGTTGTCTATACACACCGTTTTTTCAATACCGATGTGTTGTCTATACAGATGTCTCTTCCTGGTAGACTCTTAGTGGTTAGTCCAAGAGAGTGTGCCAACGCCACATTTCACAACGTCTTGCCGACCCATGTGCTTCTCGCTAAAAATATGTAGCTAAGGGATTGCTAATTCAAATAATGTCGACATGGTTCTGATGCCAGTCAATCCGGCAGTCGTTTCTTGTAGGTTTTTTTTATGTCACGTTAGTAGCCTACACCTCTGTGGGAGTTTACCTTTATACTTTATAGCCGGACAGCAGTATGACCCTTCTGCAATACCATGCCTGCTTACACCTTACCTTACCTCCCTGTGCCTATCAGTCAGAGTGTGTGTGTTTACATGTGTGTGTGAGAGAGAGAGAAGGAAGGAAGGAAACCATAAATGAGTGGTTGATGAGTGAATAAATGAGTGAGTGTGTGGATGAGTGAATAATTGATCAGTGAACAACCCTGTTCCTCATCCTATTGGCCTGTTAAACCCCCTGTCTGGGTAGCTCATCTCCTCTGTCCATCCTTCCATTCCTCCCCCCTTTCTCAGTGCCTGGGCAATCGATCCATTCTCTTATTGACAAAGCCCTCATCCCTTCTCCTTCAAGATCCAATCAGTTCATGAAAGCAGTTTTGTCCGAGAAACTCACCTCTACAGGCTGACACCAACCTGCCCTCTTTGCCCCTTCCCATCCTCCTAAAACTCACTGGGGAAAGAATTGGCCAAATGTGTTCTTTTTCACCTTCGTTTACATCCTGCTTTATATTTTCCTTTGCCTTAGCTCCTACGTTGTGCATCCCAAATGGCACCCTACTCCCTATATATTGCACTACTTTTGACCATAGGCCCTGGTCAAAAGTAGTGCGCTATATAGGGAATAGGGTGCCATTTGAGAAACAGCCAGACTCTAACCTCTCCCCCATTTTCTGTTGATTCATGTCCAAAACAAGCGCTTCTTCTGTCCATGTACATAATGATTTAGATATCTACATAGACTTGTAAAAGAAAGAATATATTGTATTTTGCAAATGGTTTATGTCTGTTCTCCCCAAAACCCTTTGAAAGCGAGTCTGAGCTACTTACCTTGTAATCAACAGTGTCATTTGTACCTACTGTATGATAATGCAAATAAAAAATCTAAATAATGGCTATTCGGAAGCTGTTGTCTTTTTTACTTAAACTTGTACTCAACTCATCAAAATCCACCATTATAAAAGGTTCATTCCTGGCTGTGACGTTACTCTATTTAAAGATACTGGGTAACACTTTACGGTCCATAATAAACCATTTAGAAGGCATTTACAAAAAGTTTGCTCGCCATGTATTAATCAGTACTCCCACATTGAAATTACACCGGTCACTCCAAGCATTTCGAACGGATTTCTGAAGTACAAATGGCGCTCACTTTAAATTGCAAAAAGACTACTAATGATTCATAAATGCTGAACACACAATTTATAAATGCCTTATAAATTGTTTATTACAGACTCTTAAAATAATGTGACATTGCTGTCAACTCACATTCATCAAGTGTTCTGATTGCACTCAAAATGGGGATTGGTTTTTCTAGTCTTATTTTAAGAGACGCATCTCCTGCAGAGCCCCAATATCGCTGTCACAGTTTCCTCTCTGCTGCTGACGTGGACAGGAAGTTTGCAGTTGATGAAACCATTGGGAAATTTGATTTGAGCAAATAAAGTATGAAAATGCACAGAAATGGGTGTTTTTAGTTGTGAGGAGGAGAAGTCAGATGACCTTTCCTGGTTCTATGATTGTCGACCCATCTCCAGTAACAGCAAGAGGACCGACTGCAACCAGGAAACAACTTTCACTGACGGTTGGTCCCGTTTTAAATGTTATATGGACACAAAGTCACAATAGCATTTCTCATAAATGTCTGGTAAAAATGAAGCTTTCTGATTTATGATCCCTTACGGGAACGAACACGTGCAATTAAGATGTATGGCAGAGGCATTACAGTACGTCCACAATCTCCTGAAGCTTCAGTAACAGACGTCCAAGTGTCTCTTGCCATTTGAAAAAGCGTGATAAACCTTACCCAAGGTTCAATAAGCCTGACTTACCATCACATGTGAGGACCAGAGGTGAGTGCATACGGACATTCAAGTTTAACAAGCGAAGAAGAAGCGTGAAAATGAGGTGCTGAATTTTTCATTGTGGACGCTGCGGCACAATCCAAAGTATTTTTGTCAGCCGCTGGCTTTCTCATTTACAAGCTGGCTGGCCCTGCACCTTTAGCAACCACGTCAGACAAACAGAATACAGGAACTATACTAAACTGTGGTGGGTAGGTAGGTATGTAATGACATTGCTCACTGTAATGTTTGTGTACTTAATACTTATGATTTCATATCTGTGTTTGTGTGCATGCATTTGTGGAAGAGCTTGCGATAAGCATATTCTTGTACTGTGTACGCTACACTATATCCTGTGCATCATGGCAAATCAACTTTGATGTGGCACGGACAGACATAGACAGACATGTGAGTACTGTACACCAAACCTTATGCAGATGTGTGAGTAGGTTGATTATCAGCTCCATTGCTGGGTAGACTGAAGGACAGGCTGGTGTTGATGGAGTGCATTCGGAAAGTATTCAGACCCCTTGACTTTTTCCAAATGTTGTTACATTAGACTTATTCTAAAATGGATTCCTCATCAATCTACACACAATACCCCATAATGACAAAGCAAAAACTGTTTTTTATAAATGTTTGCAAATTTATCCTCCCAAAGAACTGATATCACGTTTACATAAGTATTCAGACCCTTTACTCTCCACAGCATGATGCTGCTACCACCATGCTTCACCAAAGGGATGGTGCCAGGCTTCCCCCAGACGTGACGCTTGGCATTCATGCCAAATAGTTCAATCTTGGTATCATCAGACCAGATAATCTTGAATCCTTTAAATGCCTTTTGGCAAACTTCAATCGGGCTGTCATGTGCCTTTTACTGAGGAGTGGCTTTCGTCTGGCCACTCTACCATAAAGGCCTGATTGATGGTCCCTCTGACAGAGATGGTTGTCCTTCTGGGAGGTTCTCCCATCTCCACAGAGGAACTCTGGAGCTCTGTCAGAGTGAACATCGGGTTCTTGGTCACCTCCCTGACCAAGGCCCTTCTCCCCCGATTGCTCAGTTTGGACGGTGGTTCCAAGCTTCTTCCATTTAAGAATGATGGAGGCCACTGTGTTCTTGGGCACCTTCAATGCTGCAGAATTTTTTTGGTACCCTTCCCCAGATCTGTGCCTCCACACAATCCTGTCTCGGAGCTCTAAGGATAATTTCTTCGACCTCATGGCTTGGTTTTTGCTCTGACATGCACTGTCAACTGTGGGACCTTATATAGACCGGTGTGTGCTTTTCCAAATCATGTCCAATCATTTGAATTTACCACAGGTGGACTCCAATCAAGTTGTAGAAACATCTCTAGGATGATCAATGGAAACAGGATGCACCTGAGCTCAATTTCGAATCTCATAGCAAAGAGTCTGAATAATTATGCAAACATTTATAAAAACCTGTTTTTGCTTTGTCATTATGTGGTATTGTGTGTAGATTGAGGGGGAAAAAATATTTAATCAATTTTAGAATAAGGCTGTAACGTAAAATGTGGAAAAAGGGAAGGGGTCTGAATACTTTCTGAATGCACTGCACTATACAACACAAGGCTTTACAGTGACTTCACCTGAATGAGCAAAAAGCCCACTGATAGTCCTATGGAAACATACAGCTCTCTGTCTCTCGTTCTCTCTCTCCCTCAAGAGGCCAAAGGCTGTTACACAAAAATTGTACAAACATACATCAAGCTCTTCAATGTTTATTAGTTTCAACATAAAAAGCAACACCCAGCCATGACATCTTAGCACTCTGGAGTGGGTGGGGGGCAGGAGAGGAGCTGCCATTAGATTTGTTGAATCCCCCCCCCCCCCCCCCCCCCCTCACACTCTCTCTCTCATTCTCACTCTACATCTTAACAGCAATTAACTCTCTTCAATAAGAGAGTCTTTGCTGTCAGTCTGGTATAATTTAATTACTAGAAGGCTAGTGATGAAGAGCCATGGGATCCCTCGCTGCCTTATTAAGCCGCCATGGCCCCGTCCCAAATGGCACCCTATTCAGTACACTACTTTTGACCAGGGCTCGTAGGGCTCTAGTCAAAAGTAGTCCACTATGTAGGGAAAAGAGTACCATTTGGAACGCAGACAATATCATTGTGTCAACGGCTTCCCTGAATCTGAATCTAATGAACTGTCTGCTTTGCTCTACCAGTAACCATTAGGGATGTCTGCTCAACGTCTGAGCTGCTATAGCCTGCAGCTCTTAAAGTCTGGTCATTGCTCTAGTGGGAGTATTGGAAGCTCTGTGAAAACAATGGTACTGTATGTTCAGGGAACTTGTTCTCTCTCAAATCCAAACTAATTTATTGGCATGAGAAACAAACCATCAATGTATTCCATATACTTCACATTGTAATGAAATAATAAAGTAGAATAGTAAAAAGGAAATAATAGACATAACACTAGAATGATAACAGTGGATAGTAATAGAAAGTACCATCAATAATAGGTTAAACATGAAAAATAACAAGCAACTATTATTACTACTAAAATGAATGCTGCCACTGTTATTCACACTCATACCACAACTATCCCTACTATTACCAATAGAATAATTTCTACCAATAATCTCTCTCTCTCTATGTCTCTGTCTCTGTCTCTGTCTCACTCACACACACAGTGTTACCAGAGTGTAGTGACAACCACTCCTCTTCCCCAGAGTGTGTAATCTCATTTAGTGAGCCACTGGTTTGAGAACCAGCCCCAAAACATTTCTAATTCTCTATTTATCCAATTATGAACACAACAGCCTTGACCTTCTCTCCCCTTCACACTCGCAGTGTGCATCCCAAACAGCACCCTATTCCCTATATAGTCCACTACTTTTGACCAGGGCCCTAGTGCACTATATAGGGAATAGGGTGAAGCTGGATGCTTCATATTTAATGTTCAGATATGATGGGGATGAATCATAGTGGTTCCGTAATGTCCATAATGGGGGGTTAATGGGAGCAGTGGGTTTGAAAGATTGCTGGTGCAGAGTTATAGAATTAGAATTCCATCCAATTCTATTTATATGGTTGTTGCTAACACGGCAATTTGTTACTTCAAAAACGTTAATAGAGGTCTTTATAATCCATTAGGACACATTTTTTATCTGCGACATTTTATAGCAGCCTGTGGGGCAAATTCTGTCGCTGTCCATGGTGCTGAAATGTTGCCGAAGCTCGGAGGAACATGGATAGACCAGGGGGATAACAGGTCGCAGCTTCACTGATGCCAGAACAAACATACAGAGGCCGAACAAATTGTGCCAGGAAAAGTAGTTCTCCCTTGGGTGGAGAGGGAAAATGCAAGGGGGCGATATAATAGCTGAGATGTAATCAGGGATGTAGATGTGGACAATCAACGTTTTCCAGCCAGCTTTTAATTATGCATACTACACTGATAGGCCATATGCTCGTAAATAATTGGATAAATGACCATATGTCTCTTCTTTTTCCTCTTTCAGTGCTAAATTTAGTTGTAATGCTTTGTACATTTTATGCACACATAAATACCCTATCATAATCAGCCAACATTTTCAATAATGATAAATAAATAAAACGTTGGGTGTCGTTGGCTACCCACCCAAAACCAAAAAAATATCATATTAATATATATATATATATATATATATATATATATATATATATATATATATATATATATATATTTATATATATATATATATATTTATTTAAATTCAATGGGTTATGATGCTGAAGTCACCCACAGGATTGTGTGTCTTGAATGTCACATGATGGAAGCTTCGCGGTGGGTTTGGTGCTTGATTGAACAGCTGTGTCGCATTCAACTCACTCGAATCCAGAATGACTTGACGTTAAGGAAGAGAAGTCCATGGATGCCAATCTCGGGGCCGTTGTTTTATCCGAAGGAGAGACGTTATTTGTGGGCTGCATTTCGCAAAAGCTAACTTTGTTTTTGTTTAATCAGTGAAGCTTCATAGGCTATCCATATCCCCAAAGGCTGCCGCTGCCCAACTGCTGGCGCCAAGCTGAGGTGGAGCGCGCACGAGTATTGTCCTGTTGCGGGGCACATCCACTGCACACTGCTTCTCCGCGAGTCAACAGTAGACAAGTGTAGAGCAACGCGAGAGGAACAGTATTGTAAGAAAACGAGCGCTTTCCTCGACGAGACTTCTTTGTGAAGGTAAACAATGTTTATTTTAATTATTTCCTTGACTTTGAAGTGTCTCGGCAGGCTATCCGAAATGTGTTCAAATAGTGCTCTTTAGTTTGTTCGTCTCCACGTGATAGACTATTGTTTTCTTCACTCACTGCTTTGTAAAAAATAACTTACTTTTAGAAGCTTAAGCTTATTCCTGGGATGTAGGCTCTAGAAGAAGAAAAAACATTTAACTGTAAATGTCGAATAATGATACAATAAACACTGTATTATCCTTTGTATAAATATTAAAATCCATTTAGTCAGCTATTGAGTTTAATCGGAAGGAGATACCTGTATTATGTGAAGGGAAAACCTTCATTTTCACACTTCCAACTTTTTACCATGTCGATGTGAATACGAACAGGTAGTTTTTACGACTGTGTGGGCACGATATTTTCAGCATGAACTGATATGTGTAAGCATTGGTTTAGATTTTTAAAAGATATGTCTGGAATTGACGTTGTTGGCGGGCTACTATAGATGTAATTGCAAGCCCTTGCTTTTAAAACCGAAGCGATATTGAACGCATCCCACTTTTGTCATTTAACTTAGGTTTAGTGCATTACTGAAGAGCGAGACCAGGCAGTCGTGGGTGGAAAGTGGAGTCAGTATCGATTTTGTTTGGTGGTTTGAGTTATCTGTGATGCGTTTGATAGCATATTTCACTATCACTATGATCAAACTCCCAAACCTGAAACGATCGAAAACTTTCTCAATTTACCTTACTGATTTGTAATAGGATACATGCACGTTTTTCCAGTTCAGGACCAAGGACAGCGATTCGAGGTATTCAAGGGCCAATACAGTACAGAGACCACTTCATCTTATGATAAACGTAGCCCTTGGACATTGTAATGGTTTAGATACTCCTTTGTGTGTCCGTTTACGATTCAGTCTTTGCGCCTTTAGATTCAATTATTAAGTCGTCCATTATAAATGTGTAAAGTCTATTTTGTATCATGATCAAATGTAAAATGCAATATCCCTCTGCACTAGAAAAAGTTGTAGACAAACTTGGCTGAAAGCCAGTCATTGTGTGCCGGGCCAATATTGGTAATAGCTGGGTTATGAGAGGGACTGAATGGCCAATTTCCCACACAGCTCAACAGACTATAACAAAGCTCAGAAGTAATAGTTGGCGGAAACTTTGAACCAAAGCATTTCTATAGGCTTACAGTATATGTGACGCATGCAGTCATTAAACCCGGCCTACCTTCCTCCTGCTAAAGTAGCTGTTGAGTTCTCTGCTCACCTTGTCTGACAGTCTTCCGAAGTGCAGCGCCTCATAGCTAATACATATTTAATAATAAAATCCTGTATTTACATTTTTGGGGGGGGGGCTGGTAATGACTAAGAAATGTTTCATCTTAACTGTGGAGGCACTTACATGAGTGTGCTGGATGGCTCGCACTTTAGAATAGAATGTACATTAAGAATAATATGTTAGTCCCTGTAGGCACATGCAACTGAATTGAGTGCTCATGCTAAATGAAATGTGCAAATGTTCTACTAATGCATGCGTATACACGATGACTAATTAGTCTATCTGTCATAAGGGGCGAACATGAAATCCATACGCATGTTACTCACATTGTAAATATGATATGATTAGGCCCAATCTAAGAATTTGTCCGCAAAAGGGCGATATCACATTTTTCCTCTTCTGAAGAGTCACCATGGAATAGAGTCACCTAAACAAATGAGTTGCAGGCAGCCTCAGCCCTCGGAGTACTTTGTAAACACACGACTAGTGGCCTCAGTCGTGTAGGGTTAACTAGGTTAGGGATGGTTAGACAGGGTTCACATTAACCCAACCCTTTCCAGAGCATATAGGGGTGAGTTGGACAGCACATGGTAATGGTATGTGTGCTTTAGTGGCATGGGCACACGATCATGGAATTGTCCCAATCAGTATTGTCCGCTGAAAGTCTGATAGATTAGATTGGGCTGCGTGTCGTTCATGTAGACAATCAACAAAAACAAGGATCAGAATGAGAAATTGGGGGATTTTGTCTTGTGCTTTAATTGCAGTTGATTATTATTTACAATCCTGATCAATCCTGTAACACTTGTGACAAAGGCGTTCCTTGTATGCCGGGATTTCCCTTCGCATCCCCAGGTCATTCCATGATAGTTGTCATAATCAAAGACTAACTAACTGTATCGTTTTGAATACAACTGAATACAATAAAAACCGACTTTTAAAATTGCTGTTGAAAAGTCATAATGAAGTAAGAGAGAAATGAGTTATCTGCCAAGCCTATACGTGCCTGTAGTCTGTAGCCTTGGAGACTGGCAGTCATGAGCACGGACCAATGTTCTGGCTGCTACCACAGGCTAGTTCACAGCCGATGTACACTGACACTGCGTCAGCATCTGCTTGACAGGGAGCTAATACCTCTCTCTCTCTCTCTCTCTCTTTTTCTGGTGGAGGTCCCATATCACAGAGCCTGCCTCTTCTTGTACAGTCTGTCCTCCTGTCTGTCCTCTTTACACTATTACACTGTCTCAGCCAGCCTGCCTATGCCCCTGTCTGTCTGTTTGTCTGTCTGTCTGTCTCTCCCCTATGGCACTGTCATAACAACACGCCGATTCGTGACTCTTACATGTAAGTGCTGTTTCTTCCGGCTGGCTCATTAGCCTATTCAGTCTTCCTTAATGTGGGAACCTTAGTATTGTGCCGCACTCAAAAGAGACATGGCCAAGTTAAGTACTTAAAGAGAGAGTAGTACTTGGTCTCATGACAAAGCCAGAGAATGTGCCATTTCTCCGGGTGACTGGCTGTGTTGTGCCATTTGCCCCTCAAACGCGTGCACTGCCATGACGTATGCCTCTATGTTATGATGAACTGTGGGAGAGTTCCTCGTAGCATACAGCTGAGGTACGAAGAGACTCATTTATGCGTCTTCGTTTAAGTGAAAATACATTTGATCAGATCCAATATAACTTTCTGTCATAATCAACAGTGGAGTGTCATCTGAAATATTTTATTTGAGAAAATAATCACCAGAGTTCCTCTTATTTTATTTTTGGATCAGTTGATTGACAGGCTGCTGACGGTCTGGCCTTGTTTGAAGAGGCGTTAACACTTTATTTGGATAGTCCATCTGTAGATGCTCTACAGACTATCAGTAACATTTCAACTAACTATCTCTAACCCTAACCCTTATCTTTACCCTAAATTTAACCCTTACCCAAACCTTAACCCTAACCCTTATTCTAAACTTAAACCTAACCCTTACTGTCACCTTAGCCAGCAGTTGCTTATCAACAGATAGTTCGTTGATAGTATGACCATCTGTAGAGCGTTTACAGATGGAAAATCGGGACTATACGAATAAGTTGTGACTGAAGAGGCGAGCACAGCCAAGAAACACTGGCTGAGATCTGTCAGGGAGATGCCTTTGGAGCAGCATAAAAGGCTTGGAGCGAGGCAAGCACTGCTCAAGCCTACTAACATGTTCTGACATGAACTGTCCCCAGGCACTCAGTCAGAGGCAGTCCGTTGTTGCCTCTGAACCCTAAAGACTCAAGGCTGGTAAGATGCCCTCTGCAGAGTCTCCAGAGGTTTAACTGTTGGGTTGAGTTTGTGTTAAAAATTAAGCCCTAATTTATTTGGTGGAAATTGAAATAGTTAGATGGAGGGCCATTGGAATGTTGTTTTGGGAGCGCAGAGGTGAAATAACATGACCTGGGGAAGAGTACCGGGAGTCTTTGTAGGCCAGGAAGACTGTTTGACGTATGAGTATGGCTGAGTTAGCACAGCCCTGTAGTGCCTATGCTACTGTATGCTAGTGCTATATACAGGGGCTATGGAGGGTGATGATTGTGGCTCGCTAGCTGCTAGATTCCATCATGGCCCCATGTCGTGTCCGCCATGTCGAGCCACTGTCCCCAGGGCCCTATAGTCCTCTGATGCTGTCCATCCCACTGACCGCCCGCTCGCATCAGTGGAACACACAGGCCGCGTTACTCTGGAGACGGTGCGTAGCGACATCTGGCCGTCATGGAAACTGGGTCAGTGGCTTTCCCGAAAGGAGTGTACAGACGAATCCTTGACAGTGACAGAGAAATAATGTTTAAAAAACAAACATTTTAGTTAACATGCATTTCTGTTCTGCTACTGACAAATGTTTGAGTAACTCCAGCCGTTATTGTGTTGGATTATAACCAGGGCCTAGCGTGACAATCACGTTCGGTGGTAGGGACCAAGTCGGTTGGGTAATAGAAGCCCAACTGGCTGTTTATACTGTTGAATTTGCATGAGCTACTATGTTCGGAATGCTTGGTATTAAAATGAGCAGGTATAGCCTATTAGCAACGTCTACAAACATAGTGTCGATGACGTCTAAATTGAGAGAATTCTCTACAAATCCCAAATGACACTAGATCATGACAAGGACGGTGTCACGCCCTGACCATAGAGAGCCTGTTATTCTCTGTTGGTTAGGTCGGGGTGTGACTAGGGTGGGTCATCTAGGTAACTATATATCTATGTTGGCCTGGTATGATTCCCAATCAGAGGCAGCTGTTTATCGTTGTCTCTGATTGGGGATCATATTTAGGCAGCCATTTCCCCTTTGTGCTTTGTGGGATCTTGTCTAAGTATAGTTGCCTATGAGCACTACTCTGAGCTTCACGTTTAGTTTTGTTCGCTTTATTGTTTTTGTTATTTGAGTTTTTCTCTTCCTAATAAAAAGGATGGAAACATACCACGCTGCATTTTGGTCCACTCCTTGTGAGGATCGTGACAGACGGTTCCTCCAAGCAAGCAATGGATAACGCCTTAGCCTAAACATATCAAAAGACTAAACATATACATTCCATATGTGATCCTGACCAGTGACCACCATGAACCCTTTTTCCATGAGGCTGTGAGAGTTCTGGGAACAGAGTTCTGTTTCATTGCAGGTTGGGTTTTTTCCCCCATCATTGACTTTCCGACGGTTGTGTTAAAAAACGGTAGTTTGTTTTTGGGTTGAATGGAGGCTGATGAGGCTGGGTGCATGCTAATTGAATGGACAGAGAGAGTACTGACTGACCTAGTTTCCTTAGTGATGATGCAGTGGGTTCCATTCCACTGGAGACAGTTAGATACATGTGCACATCTGCCTAAAAGGAGCTGCATGGTCAATCTGACATCTGCTGTTGCCGTACACCATTTACTGCGATGCGGCCTCCGCAGGAGTCAGAGCAGATATACTTTTTTGCGTTTCGCCGTCAACCAATCATGTCAATGTGGAGCTATACGGAGCCGTCTGCATTGTTACAAAGTTTGAGAGGTGCACGGCGATGCAGTACGGAGCTTGATTTGGCCTCTGCATTCCTCCGGAGGCTACGCAATAGCGTCACACCCTCCATACGAATCCTCCGACCAAGCATAAATTGGCTTCTAAGTCGTTGTTAAAATGAACTCCGCCCTCGAGTGGTGAGTGGTGGGAAACACACCACAGAACAGACCTGGGTTATGTTCATAAAGCACCAACCGGAGAAAAACGGAACTGGGACTTGTTTAATAAGAAACAATCCTTTTAGTTGTCTGTTGCTTGCCTTTATGAACAGAACCCAGAGTAGGTACATGGTCAAAATGGCTTCAGGCGCTATCAAATAAGACTGTTAGGTTTGTATAGTAATAGAAAATGCTAGACACTAGACAGGAAGTACGGTTCACTAGATTGTCGCTGTTGGGTGTTCATCCACGTATTGGATTCCAGTCACAGGAAGGATGTGTCCATCTTCTTCAAAGGTAGTTTGTTGTAATGCAAAGAGGGACTGGGGCTTTTTGCATCTCCCTGCTTAGGCCCTGGAAGCTTTGAACATCTAATGAGACACATTGGTCAATAGACCGTTTTTCTCGGATCAGTCTCCGTTCATAATCCCATACGGGCTGGAACAATGTGTGGACTGAATTAGTATTCATTGTCGATTGAATGGGGCCTGTTGATCTCTTTGTGTGTGTGTGTAAATGGACATGATGGAGAATTTCAATGGTTATTGGCTGTGGGTATCCTTTGATCTAATCCGAAAAGTGTGTGTGTGTACAGTATGTGTGTGCGTGTGTGTGCAGATGCAAGCATGTGTGTATTATGTGCATTTGTCAATAAGTTTCTTGGAAACCAATGACTCACACATTGAACTGGCAAGTTGGACATCATCACAGCTCCCTGTACTCCGCACTGTACCATGGCATTAAGCCTTTGCCAAGACTGTGCTTAAAGTGGCGAGGATTGGACACAATGACACTCTCCAACTATTCTATATTTGAAATTATTAACTGGGTGGTTCGAGCCCTGAATGCTGATTGGCTGAAAGCTGTGGTATATCAGACCGTATACCATGGGTATGACAAAACATGATCTTTTTACTGCTCTAATTACGTTGCGTTGTGCCTAAGAACAGCCCTTATAAGTGGATCCATATAAATCTAGGAAATGTATTTAAAAAACAGATGATTCCAAAAAACCACTAGCTACTGATGTTAAGCATTTCATCTTGCTATCCTTTGGGTAGGAGAAAGAGACTGCCTTAGGCAGAGAGCAGAGCAAATGGCTCCTCAAAAGGTTGCTACCACTAGGATAATGACATCTGAGGGAATTGGAAATAAGTTGTCAAAGGGGAGATTAATATTTCATGTTTTAGTTTTTTTTTCTCATTTTCATGTTGAGGTAGAGGATATTGTTCTGCCCTAACGGCAACAATTTCACCATGACACTTAGACGTCAACTAGATAGAAGTGGGAATGCAGTTTCATAGTCTAACTGCCTGGTATTTTCACTGCAGAAAAGTCTGTCTGGATGTTTCTCCTAGTCTTTTACCTGTATATGACCCCAAGGCCAAAGGTCAACAACACCCTGCACTGGTTGCTTTCTCCTGGTATAAGAGTTCATGGATATAACAACATAGAATATCTTTGCTAATAACTTCCTGTGGAAGTAGCTGTTTTGGACACGTTTCATAGAACAAGTTAACAGGCATTAATGTACACAGACAAATCTGTAAAAAAAAAAAAAAATGATTTCAAACATTTCTACTCTATTTCTTCTGAATTGCAGGTCCATATTGGTTCAAATCTTAAAGTCTTCCTCATCTTTCAGCATCAGATAGTGACTATGTAGCAAAGCCAGACATGGCAAAGTTCTCCCTGCCTCCACTTGTCTCTGGTTCATTCCATATGTCTTGGGCCATTTTCTCCCAATTCAAACACTTGTCGAGCCCCTCTGGTAACCAGTCTCCCCATCTGCGACAGCCAGCCCCGAAAAGCCTGCAAACACCACCGTCCAAATACAGTTGAAATAGAGAATCACACACTTTTACCCTATTCCCCAGCCACTTTAATATGGACAGACTATTTCTGACTGATCGCACAAGGACTAATGACGTCTGTACGTCTGTTCGGTCATTAGGTTTTGTATAATTTAGTATTCTGTCATTTGGTGCTCTGTCAGTATTGTGATTTAGTGTTCTGTCATTTTGTATTATCATTCAGTGTTCTGTCATTCAGTGTCCCATCATTTAGGCATAGCTTTTTGTCATCTATCATTTCAAATTCTATTATTTAGGAAACTGTAATTGTGTCTACACCAGGAAGTAGGCTTTCTATACATTGAAGCTCAAACTGCCTTGGTAGATCTCTATTTTTAGAGGTTTGGTAATGATGCCTTGTGGGTGTAATGAGCGCAATGGGATGCTAGCATCGAATGTTAACCGCCCTATGATAAAACACAGTAGCCTGTCAATGAATGGCCTTGTGCGTCACACGCAAGCTGGCGCTTCACATGCTAGCGAAGCCACTGGTGTTGAAAGGCTGGTATTAATGTCTAAGTGGACGTGTGGGTCAAAGCTTTACTGAATGGGGACTGATTGGCTACCTGATAATGGCCCTCATTTGCTTTCCCTTCATTGCTTACACATGCTGGACCTTTGTGCTAAAAAGTCCAATTTGATTGACTGGTGAGTCTATGGCTGTGTCCCAATCACTTTATCACCTCATCTCCTTTCCTTCCTGATAGCTGACCAATGGAAATTTTCCACCTCTATGTGAGGTACATGGCCCAAATTTACTTTTGGTTTGAAGAGAAGGCCTATGGACCTTTTGCCTTCATCCACTTCTAATTAAATGTAATTGATTTTCTAATTGTCCAAATTATAAAGTGGTTCATTGGTAATGATAGAATAAGCCAGTGTCATTACACGCATAGCTGTACCATAGTGAGTCAACCGTAGTGGGAGAGATGACATGTTGCATCCACAGTCACAGAGGTCAGATGAGATATTTACGTTACCAAGTCATTACAGCTGTCGCACCAATGACTCTGACTCAGTCCTTTGAAACGATGAACATGCTAAAGCCCTTTAAATTAGATACCTTATTCTCATCTTATACATTCGTACCCCTATGTTATTGATATTGTGATACAAGGGGCCGTGAGGCCATGTCATCGATATCGTGATACGAGGGGTCGTGGCGCAAATGTTATCAACATCGTGATACAAGGGGTCGTGAGGCCACACGAAGCCACCCAAGTCGATGCAAAGAGAGAAAAAACAAAGCCTGATTAGATTGGTATTTCTCTCACACACACTCCCACTCGAAAACAGCCAGTGACAGTAAACAGACAACTCATTATGTAAAATGACTGCCTTTTCAACACACATCCCCATGCATGCCAAGAAAACCAGGCTTCCGGCTAGCGTGGGCATTAGCTACTGCAACCAAGTGATCAGTGCTGCTTATGACTGATGGAGCATCAACATCAATAAGCTGTTGCATATGTCACACCTCCATAGTGTAAGACTGCTGGACTTTTGCTTGACCGGCTCATGCTGTGTTAATCCGATCGGTCTTGACCGGATCGTGCTGTGTTAATCCGATCGGTCTTGACCGGATCGTGCTGTGTTAATCCGATCGGTCTTGACCGGATCGTGCTGTGTTAATCCGATCGGTCTTGACCGGATCGTGCTGTGTTAATCAGATGGGCTGATTGAAGGAATATGAGGAGTAACGTAAGGCGTTGGAGTCATTCACAGGCCTCCCAGCACTATTAGTGGCGTGTGGTTTGGCCCTGAGGCAAGGCGAGGACAGGCAAACCGACAACTGCAGTTCAAAGTTCAGCGTTTTCAAAATCAGCTCAATGTTCATGAAGCACAATACACTGTGTGGTTATTTGAATAATAATTGTTATTTTGAGAGATCAGGGCACTAGGCTATTTTCTAAAATACAGCAAAACAACCGACAAAGTAATACACTAATATAAAAGTACACTGAACTATGATACACCGATTAGATGTCGGGATGGAAAGGAGAGCAGGGAGGATTACTGGGACATGTTTGACACACTGAGACATGCCAGGCAGGCAGCGCTGCCTCCCAGGTAACGCTCCTGGCTTAAACTACCTACACGTTTGTCTGGCAATTGACAACTGGGATGCAGGCTTGACCATTGGGTCTTAGCCATTGCCTTACAATTGACCATTAGGACATAGACATGGCCTTATCATTGACTACTGTGACACCGACCACTTTCTATTAACTCTCCACTAACTCTGTCCTCTCTGTCTCCCTGCAGCTCCTCTTTCTGCCGGCGGCGCCCCCTGCAGTTGTGGATGTGGTATGACCCTGTGTGGCAGGAAGGTGTTGACAGTGCTGAGCAGCGTGTTCGCTGTGTGCGCCCTGGGCCTGCTGGGCATTGCTGTCAGTACTGACTACTGGCTCTATCTGGAAGAGGGCGTCATCCTGCCCCTCAACCAGAGTACCGAGTTACGCATGTCCCTGCACTCGGGCCTCTGGAGGGTCTGCTTCACAGCTGGTAAGTTTCTGGTTAGGGGTAGACGTTGCCCATTAAGTACAGATCTAGGATCAGTTCAGCTTAGAGATGCATATGTCCCTGCAGTCAGAGCTGTGGAGGGTCTGCTTCACAGCTGGTAAGTTTTTGGTTAGGGGTAGACGTTGCCCCTTAAGTACAGATCTAGGATCAGGGTTAGGGTTAAGTGCCTTGCTCAAGGACACATAGTTAGATTTTTACCTTGTCGGCTCGGGTATTAGAACCAGCGACCTTTAAGTTACTGGTCCAACGCTCTAACTGCTAAGCGACCTGCCGCCCTAGACGTTGCCCATTACCCTTAGGCACGAATCTAGGATCAAGGTAGACGCTGCCCCTTAGGTGTACCTACCAAGAGATTTCTCGTCAGTTAGAGTCACAGCTGTGTACATTCCCCCTCAAGCAGACACCAAGATGGCCATTAAGGAACTTCACTGGACTATATGAAAACTGGAAACCATATATCCTGAGGCTGCATTTATTGTAGCTGGGGATTTTAACATTGTAAATTAGAGAACAAGGCTACCTAAATTCTACCAGCATATTGATTGCGCTACGCGCTGGGGCAATACCCTCGACCACTGCTACTCTAACTTCCGCGATGCATACAAAGCCCTCCCCCGCCCTCCCTTCAGCAATCCGACCACGACGTCATCTTGCTCCTACCGTCTTATAGGCAGAAACTCAAGCAGGATGTACCAGTGACGAGAACCATTCAACGCTGATCCGACCAATCGGAAGCCACGCTTCAAGATTGTTTTGATCACGCGGACTGGAATATGTTCTGGTCAGCCTCAGAGAACATCATCGACCTATACACTGACTCAGTGAGTGTGTTTATAAAGAAGTGCATTGGAGATGTGGTACCCATTGTGACTATTAAAACCTACACTAACCAGAAACCGTGGATGGATGGCAGCATTCGCACAAAACTGAAAGCGCGATCCACCGCATTTAACCATGGAAAGAGGTCTGGGAATATGACTAAATATAAACAGTGTAGCTATTCCCTCTGCAAGGCAATCAAACAAGCGAAATGCCAGTACAGGGACATGGTGGAGTCACAATTCAACGGCTCAGACACGAGACGTATGTGGCAAGATCTACAGACAATCACGAACTACAAAAAGAAAACCAGCCACGTCACGGACACCGACGGCATGCTTCCAGACAAACTAAACACCTTCTTTGCCCGCTTTGAGGATAATAAAGTGCCACCGTCGCGGCCCGCTAACAAGGACTGCGCCCCCAACCCCCCCCCCCCCCCCCCCCCCCCCCCCCACTCTCCGTGGCTGACGTGAGTAAAAAGTGTTAACGCTCGCAAGGCTGCTGGCCCAGACGGCATCCCTAGCCGCGTCCTCAGAGCATGTGCAGACCAGCTGGCTGGTGTGTTTACGGACATATTTAATCGCTCCCTATCCCAGTCTGTTGTTCCCAAATGCTTCAAGATGGCTACCATTGTTCCTGTACCCAAGAAGGCAAAGATGACTGAACTAAATGACTACCGCCCTGTTCTGCCATCATGAAGTGCTTTGTGAGACTAGTCAAGGACCATATCACTTCCACCTTACCGGCCACCCTAGACCCACTTCAGTTTTCATACCGCCCCAACAGGTCCACAGACGACACAATTGCCATCACACTGCACACTGCCCTATCCCATCTGGACAAGAGGAATACCTATGTTAGAATGCTGTTCATTGACTATAGCTCAGCATTCAACACCATAGTACCCTCCAAGCTCATCATCAAGCTGGAGGCCCTGGGTCTCAACCCTGCCCTGTGCAATTGGGTCTTGGACTTTCTGACGGGCCGCCCCCAGGTGGTGAAGGTAGGAAACAACATCTCCACTTCGCTGACCCTCAACACTGGGGGACAACAAAGGTGTGTGCTCAGCCCCCTCCTGTACTCCCTATTCACCCACGACTGTGTGGCCATGTCACCCAAAACCCTGACAAACTTCTACAGATGCACAATCGAGAGCATCCTGTCAGGCTATGTCATATCCTGGTACGGCAACTGCACTGCCCTCAACCGCAAGGCTCTCCAGAGGGTGGTGCAGTCTGCGCAACGCATCACCGGGGGCAAACTACCTGCCCTCCATGACACCTACAGCACCCGATGTCACAGGAAGGCCAAAAGGATCATCAAGGACATCAACCACCTGAGCCACTGCCTGTTCACACCGCTACCATCCAGAAGGCGAAGTCAGTACAGGTGCATCAAAGCTGGGACAGAGAGACTGAAAAACAGCTTCTACCTCAAGGCCATCAGACTGTTAAACAGCAATCACTAACTCAGAGAGGCTGCTGCCTACATTGAGACCCAATCAATGGCCACTTTAATAAATGGATCACTAGTCACTTTATACTATGCCACTCTAAATAATGCCACTTTAATCATGTTTACATTACTCATATCACATGTATATACTGTATTTTATACCATCTATTGCACCTTGCCTATGCTGCTCGGCCATCGCTCATCCATATACTGACATGTACATATTCTCATTCACCCCTTTAGATTTGTGTGTATTAGATAGTTGTTAGGGGAATTGTTAGATATTACTGCCCTGTCGGAACTAGAAGCACAAGCATTTCACTACACTCGCATTAACATCTGCGAACCATGTGTATGTGACAAATAACATTTGATTTGATTTCATGATTTGATTAGATCATCATAACCCTTAACCATTCAGGGACACTGACCAGTGTTTACTTCAGTTTCTAATGACTGGTACCTTCTAGCTGGCCTCGGTGCCAGTTTCTGTTTTTGGTAAGTGATGACAGGAAGTTGGCGAGGAGGAGAAACAGGCTGGCACTCCAGTCCTGATTCACTAGACCGCCACAGGACCCACTCTTGAGAGTCAAATGTTCACCCTCTTCTCTCTCCACTCCCTCTCGGCTGCGTCCCAATAATCTGTCCTTGAGTTACCCTGTCTACCCATGTTGGGTTATTACCATTACTTGTCCTGTCAACTCACCCTGGTTGCTCTCTTGCTCTAGGACGCTGACAGAGAAAAAAATGATGCTCTTCTACGTTCTCTTTTTCCCTTTGTCACGACCCCTTGTGTCCCATTGCTGAACTGTTCGTCAGCGCTGGCCATGCCGCTCATCATTCCAGCATACAACACCTGTCTTATTGTGCAGGTCCATAAACTGGTCCACTTTCTGAAGACGCTGTAGTGACCCTACTAGCCAAGCTAACCCAACACCCCTTGTTCACGTTCTCCTTCTACTCTGACCGAGAAAAGCCTTGTTTAAAGGGGAACTAACACGGGCTTTTCTCCACCCTGCATGGTTACCTTGTGCCCTATCACAGGGATGCTCCTCCACTTCTGACCCTACCCCCTCGCCGCACTGAGGCATGCTGGGAGCTTGAAGCAGGAAGTGTAAGCAGGAAGTACTAACTTTCACCCCATTTCTCTCTTAGCGACGCCATCTTTCAAAGTGTTTCCGAGCAGTAAACCAGGTATTCACTTCCTCTCGGATGTACTGTACTCTCTCCCCAGGTAGCCTCTGGATACTGAGGCTGACACAATCAACTGTAGCCAGTGCATGAGAGTAAAACTAGTGACCTAACATTTACTGTATTTAAAATGCATGCACTTGCTCAGTAATATTTGTGAGGACAATAAACAGGATTTGTTTCTATATTGCCATTATACCAATGAAGGCTGGTGGAGGTATAAATGGGGAGGACGGGGTAATTTCTCCCTTCACCAGCATTATACTTTCCAGGAAGCATCACAACGTGGCATGATGGTACAAAGCACACTCCTAGGTACTTCCATTTAACATGTCTTTTTTTTGCCCTCAGTGTCCATCCTGACCTCCATAAATCCTCAAGCAACACACTGTCAACATGACATGTTTCTGTGGTGATTAAATAGCGGATTTTTGCTTTGGTCCAAAATACCAACTTCCATTGAAGTTTTAGCTGCGATTTAATGGCCTTGTTGCTAAACTGCCCCAACTAGCTATCTGTTTGACCCAGAGAATCTAGGCTTGTGTTGGGTTAGTTAGGCCCTGTGTGTCTGTCACTACCTGACTCAGTACTATTACGATACATCATTACACCATAGAGAGTGAATGGGCTGTGTTAGGCCCAGTATTGCTGCTGCGGGGAGCGTCCATTGAGTGGTTGTATTAAATGCAGCTGTTGGTCCCAGTCTCTGTTTGATGTGTGCTTGTACTGACTCTGGCCAATCCACTGTATAAAAGCTCGCTTCTCTCATGCCCATGAGACTATGAAGATGATGTTATGACTAGGGTGTTATAGTAGTTTGCAAGCAGGTCACTGATTGAACATGCTTTTTGGTCCAAGAGTATGCCTAATAAGAGTCCAGTACACCACCTCATAGCGAGTAAGAAAAATGAAGGGGATTTGTTATTGAGTTAGAACAAACTGAAATCGGCCACCTACCGACTTTGGACCATAGACATTAGAAACAGTAGATAGTGCTGACGTCATCCGCGTATTTCTGTGGAGAATCTGAAGCGCGTCATGTTGCTGCATGGCACCTCCTCGTAGCCTGCCGGCCCGTGATTGGTCTGCATCAGTACATGGTCCTGTATGACAACAAATGTAGTAGTCCGAATGGATCAGTATTTGATTAAATATCTTCATTTGTAGCGAACTTTAAAAGAATTCACAGTGGGGATCGAAGTTGATCCATAATAAACTCATTTTAGAGCCCAAAATGTTTGGGCCCTTCTGGTGATTGGAATTTACATAGGCTTTCTAGGGCCAACCATGGCTTTTGGCACCGCTAGGTTGCTACAAAGTAGACGACCAGCAGAGCTTGTGACTTCACGCTCCAGACCAGCAACTGGGGGCCTGCTTTGGACATGTAGGGCTACTGTACAAAAGTACAAACACGTCCTTTCATTCCGCCAAACCATCTAACTATGGTTCACCTGTTCACCAAGTCCTCCTCCTGGCCTAACCAGTCACTTGAGTGCTCACACTCATTTCCAGGTACAATGCTGGGAAATGGTGCTCTAATTTTGATTATGTTTTTCTGGGCAGAGCTGAATAGTATTTATGAACATATAGTATGTCTGAAAGTTGCAGTCTAATTTGATTCCATTTATTATGGAATCATTTTTACAGCAGTCCATCATTGCTATAGCAATAGTTGTGCAACACCATTGAATCAATTTGCTGCAATCTCTACATCATTTTGACTTGTCTAGTGTTACTGTTAATGGTGTTTGTCATTGTTGACACAATGATATGGGCTCCGTTCCAAATGGCCCCCTTTTCCCTACATAGTGCATTACTGTGGTCTATATATAGGGTGCCATTTGGGACGGGGCCATGCCGGCTTAATAAGGCAGCGAGGGATCCCATGGCTCTTCATCACTAGCCTTATAGTAATTAAATTATACCAGACTGACAGCAAATACTCTCTTATTGAAGAGGGTTAATTACTGTAGAGAGAGAGAGAGAGAGAGAGAGAGAGAGAGAGAGAGAGAGAGAGAGAGAGAGAGAGAGAGAGAGAGAGAGAGAGAGAGAGAGAGAGAGAGAGAGAGAGAGAGAGAGAGAGAGAGAGAGAGAGAGAGAGAGAGAGAGAGAGAGAGAGAGAGAGAGAGAGAGAGAGAGAGAGAGAGAGAGAGAGAGAGAGAGAGAGAGAGAGAGAGAGAGAGAGAGAGAGAGATTCAAACCCACACATGCACGCACGCATACGGTAGGCCGTCACTGTAAATAAGAATTTGTTCTTAACTGACTTGCCTAATTAAATAAAGGTTAAATACAGTAAATACACACACACACACCATCACCAGTGTGTAGGGTGATGTTAAAATAAGCAGCCTTTCCCCACAGGACAGGGTGATCAAATGTCATGGCTGTGTGTTGGAACAAACAAACATTGAAGAGCTTGGTGTATATTTGTACAATTTAGTGTCTTACAAAGTAAAATTAACAGCCTTTCTTTGGTCGCTTGTATCTTCCTCTTTCCTGATCTAACAACCCTGGTGTCGATGTCCGTTTAAACCCTTTAAAACAACACAAGTCTATTCTCAACTCTATGCAACAGTTCTCTGCTATGTCTATGTCTATTCCCAACTCTATGCAACAGTTCTCTGCTATGTCTATTCCCAACTCTATGCAACAGTTCTCTGCTATGTCTATGTCTATTCCCAATTCTATGCAACAGTTCTCTGCTATGTCTATGTCTATTCCCAACTCTATGCAACAGTTCTCTCCGATGTCTATGTCTATTCCCAACTCTATGCAACAGTTCTCTCCGATGTCTATGTCTATTCCCAACTCTATGCAACAGTTCTCTCCGATGTCTATGTCTATTCCCAACTCTATGCAACAGTTCTCTCCGATGTCTATGTCTATTCCCAACTCTATGCAACAGTTCTCTCCGATGTCTATGTCTATTCCCAACTCTATGCAACAGTTCTCTGCTATGTCTATTCCCAACTCTATGCAACAGTTCTCTCCGATGTCTATGTCTATTCCCAACTCTATGCAACAGTTCTCTCCTATGTCTATGTCTATTCCCAACTCTATGCAACAGTTCTCTCCTATGTCTATTCCCAACTCTATGCAACAGTTCTCTCCTATGTCTATTCCCAACTCTATGCAACAGTTCTCTCCGATGTCTATGTCTATTCCCAACTCTATGCAACAGTTCTCTCCGATGTCTATGTCTATTCCCAACTCTATGCAACAGTTCTCTCCGATGTCTATTCCCAACTCTATGCAACAGTTCTCTGCTATGTCTATGTCTATTCCCAACTCTATGCAACAGTTCTCTGCTATGTCTATGTCTATTCCCAACTCTATGCAACAGTTCTCTGCTATGTCTATGTCTATTCCCAACTCTATGCAACAGTTCTCTGCTATGTCTATGTCTATTCCCAACTCTATGCAACAGTTCTCTCCGATGTCTATGTCTATTCCCAACTCTATGCAACAGTTCTCTCCGATGTCTATGTCTATTCCCAACTCTATGCAACAGTTCTCTGCTATGTCTATGTCTATTCCCAACTCTATGCAACAGTTCTCTGCTATGTCTATGTCTATTCCCAATTCTATGCAACAGTTCTCTCCGATGTCTATGTCTATTCCCAACTCTATGCAACAGTTCTCTCCGATGTCTATGTCTATTCCCAACTCTATGCAACAGTTCTCTCCGATGTCTATGTCTATTCCCAACTCTATGCAACAGTTCTCTCCGATGTCTATGTCTATTCCCAACTCTATGCAACAGTTCTCTCCTATGTCTATGTCTATTCCCAACTCTATGCAACAGTTCTCTCCGATGTCTATGTCTATTCCCAACTCTATGCAACAGTTCTCTCCGATGTCTATGTCTATTCCCAACTCTATGCAACAGTTCTCTCCGATGTCTATGTCTATTCCCAACTCTATGCAACAGTTCTCTCCTATGTCATCTACAGTCATGCCATTTCATTCCTGCACAATTCCATTGATTAACTCTACTTACCCCCTTTTCTAGCGATGAGCCCCCTAGTGTGTGGGCTTTGTATTCACATGTTAAAGGTGTAGTAAAGGGTTGATAAATGCCGTCTTCTCCTTTGCTTGTGTTGTAGGAGATGAGAAGGGCCGTTGTTTCACCATTCAGTATGTGATGCCCACCAACGTGCAGCTGACCTCTGAGTCTACAGTTAGTGTGCTGAGTAAGTGAAGAAGACTTGTCATACGCTCATCTGTCTCATTTTCCTCTGTTCTGGGGGCATATCAAGTGTCTTAGAGTAGGAGTGCTGATTTAGGATCAGTTTTTCCATTTTTAGATCACAATGTATAAGATAACATGGACAGGCGGATCTGATCCTAGATCTGCACTCCTACGCTGAGATGCTTTAGGAATACGGGCTCTGGTCCCGAGCACAAACACACCCGTTCTGTTGTGGGAGGGCGTAAGTGTAGAGCCAAGAGTTAACCATCCCATAACCAGAATTGTTCCAGATCAGATCACATGGTCAGGAAAAGCTCTTGGTCTATCTCCGAGGCCACCGGACAGACTGCTGTCACTTTAGGCCTCAAGATATTTCTGTTGTTATAAAGTCTAAAAAATAACTCTGACATGAGTTGAGTAATAGATGAAGGGTATGCCTGAGGAGAGGAAGCACATGCTTCATCGTCAGTCACCCAGGGTCCATTCTGATCACGTCAAACAAAAGGGTTTCAATGGAATGTCCTTCCTTTGCCTACATTACTCACAATTATCAAAATGAATAATAGTCAATTCTGTGGACAATGATGCGATACACATGATGTGTGTCTCATACATATGTCATTCCCCCACAGAGACCGAAGGTACTCATGTTATGCATGATGTATGCTTTGAAGCAGGGCGTATGCCAGGGGTAGGTAACTAGATTCAGCCACAGGACGATTTTTGTCTGAGCGGATGGTTGATTTATAATAATTTGTGAAAGTGCAAATTGACCACAACTAAGCCCAAAAAAACGATTGTGTTTGAAAATAACAATAACTTCATACCTTCGTTACATTGAGACAGGATCACATATGTCTGTTTGCTTTTTTTTGTGGAAATACTTGGGACAGATTTAGTCATTTAAACTCTTTTTTTTTTTTTAATGATTTTCCAAAAAACGACAAAGTTTCTGTTACTAAAAACTTGGGGGGGGGGGCAAAATAAATTAATACGAGGGCTGATTTTGGCCGCCTGTTGCCAACCCCTGCCGTATGCTCTGTGTAAGAGAAAATATAAATCCATATGGCACAGGCTTGCGATGGACTGAATGGACATAAGGTACAGTAGAGCTACAGTGGTCCCAACTGACACACATCCACAGAATCCACACATCTCCCCCCATATAGATGTATGTTTGTGCTATTCCTGACTTGCCCCTGAGGCATGGCTCATTCCACTCTAACAAGATATGAAAAATGCAAGGGCGCAATTTCTTTTGCGAGAGATGCCCCTCAGGCCAAATGCAGATGGATACACACAGGATGGGTAATGCTCTGACAGGCACTAGGACCATGGAGACACACTGTCAGAGGAGAGAGGCTCTGGGCCAGCTATCTAAAATGCAGTTTGAGTACATCTAAAATGCCGTTTGAGTACATCTAAAATACAGAGTGAGAGAGGTTCCCATCAGGCCTAAAGTGAAGAAGATGGGCAAATGAATATTTACAAAACTCAGAAAGCAGTAACGCCCTCACAATTTAAATAACTTGCAAAACCCACAGACCAGACCAATATACTACCGGACTCAATTTTATTAGACACATACTTCAGAAATATTGTGCTGATTGGCCCTATTCTCATACGATTGTATCTGTAGATGCAATATCCCATGTTAGACAATCAAATGTTTTCCCAATATTTAAACATTTGATTGATCCAACGGGAGCTCCTGCATTATCCAGTAATTTAACCCATTTAATCTCTGGAAAGCATATACGACACTCAGGCTGTAGCATAGACCTACCTCTTTTCCTATGGTCCGCTCCTGCTTCA
The DNA here is from genome assembly GCF_016432855.1 of Salvelinus namaycush. Classification (NCBI taxonomy): domain Eukaryota; kingdom Metazoa; phylum Chordata; class Actinopteri; order Salmoniformes; family Salmonidae; genus Salvelinus; species Salvelinus namaycush. Next base: position 17,235,335 of record NC_052345.1, read on the forward strand.
TAGCATAGTTATGTTGGTATGGTTAAAGAAGAATCCAGGGTGAAACCATTCTCACAGTAGGGGTGCCAGCAACATCTTCTTAAGTTGAAATGCCTGTGGAGACATCCCAGGCAGTGGAACCACCCCTTGATGTGTGCAAATGGAATGAGACCAGGAACAGGGGTAGCTATATTGCTCCTTGTTTGTCAGAGACCCCAAGAGAGAAAAGCAATCAACTGTGGGAAGTTGAAAAAAAGTTACAAAACCAGGAAACAAATTTAGTGTTTTCTATATTCCATTCACTGTTTTAGGGTTATTTTACTGAGTCAATCAAATCATGCTGTGCTTTGTCTCAGTGGTTAGAGGACACATTTAATTGACTCAATTTAAACTCTTCATAGAACACAACAAAACTCGTCACAATAGATTGATTTGGGATGAATTGACACGATTGACTGTATAAATGAACGAATGAACAACCAAATAAACGTACTAAGTGTAACACCCATTCTTTATCTCCTTCCCCTGTTCCAGAGATGATCCGTTCAGCCACCCCCTTCCCCCTGGTTAGTCTCTTCTTCTTGTTCATCGGTTTTGTCCTGAGTAACATCGGACACATCCGGCCCCACCGCACCATCCTGGCCTTCATCTCCGGAATCTTCTTCATCCTCTCAGGTACATGACCTCATATCACTACTGTGAATGCATTTTTGTTGAAACGAGAGATCCTTCGCATTATTTATTGAGTCTAAGTGGCAGTTTCCTGGACACAGATTGAACCTAGTCCTGGAATAATAAACTATTTCAGTGGAGAATCGCCATGGACAATGTGTGTTAGTCCAGGACTGGGTTCAATCTGTGTCCAGGAAACTGGCTCAATATGGTTTTAAATCCCCAGGACACAGTCTTTGTTGTTTCATCTATTAGTGAATCGTATGCACAATTATTATTGGCATTACCATAGAATGCAGCTCTTGTTCCATAGTAACAGGAAATGTGGGTCCTGTATCAGTGATCACACCGTGACAGCTATACTATTTATTTATATTTCTAATGGAATGTTGCATATCTGTACATGTATGCAAATGTATCACCATAGAATTACAACATCCTGCTTATGCATCAGAAATACAGTAGAATCTGTATTCTTCCTGTCGCTCTCTCTCTCTCTTAAACACACTCTCTCGCTCTCCCTCTCGCTTTCTCTCTCTCTCTCCCCCCCATCTATCGCTCTCTCTCTCGCTTTCGCTCTCTCCCCCCATCTATCGCTCTCGTTTTCTCTCTCCCTCCCCCATCTCTCTCTCTCCCCCCTCCCCCCATCTCTCTCTCCCCCTCCCCCCCATCTCTCTGTCTCCCCCTCCCCCATCTCTCTCTCTTGTTTTTTCTCTCTCTCTCTCCCCTCCCCATCTCTCTCTCTCTCCCCCATCTCTCTCTCTCCCTCCATCCCTCTCTCCCTGCTAGGTCTGTCTCTGGTGGTGGGCCTGGTGTTGTACATCTCCAGTATTAATGATGAGATGTTGAACAGGACCAAGACCAACGAGGCCTACTTCAGCTACCAGTACGGCTGGTCCTTCGCCTTCGCTGCCATCTCCTTCCTGCTCACTGAGGTAACTTCCTCCTTGCTTCTTCATTACATTGTAGGCCCAATCCCAAATCCACCCCCATAGCCTAACCTACCCCTAGAGCCTATGCATTTTGCTTACAGCTGTCAATGTAGAGTACATAGGGCAGCGTTTCCCAAACCCGGTCCCCGGGACCCCAAGGGGTGCACGTTTTGGTTTTTCAAGCTGGAACTCAACAGCTGATTCAAATCCTCAAAGCTCGATGATTAGTCGTTTATTTGAATCACCTGTATAGTGCTGGGGGGGAAAACAGGAGAGAGTTTGGGAAACGCTGACATAGGGAATAGGGTCTAGGGATCGATGAAGATCAAATCTTTTACGCAATGATACACACATTCTTAAGTCTGTTGATACAGATCAGCGACCTGTTCTTCATTAGGCATATTGATAGAAAGACACAACCCTGCAGTTGTGATATCGTTTGTTGAAGAGGATACTCTGTTATCCTGCTCCCTTGCATCTGTCATGTATCTCCAGACGGCCGGTGTCATGTCCGTCTACCTGTTCATGAAGCGCTACACGGCCGAGGAGATGTACAGACCCCACCCGGGCTTATACGGGCCGCGCCACAGCAACTGCTCCGACTACTCTGGTCAGTTCCTCCACCCGGACACCTGGAATCAGCGCGGCCGCAGCCCCTCCAGCATCTCCAGCGAAGCCTCGCTCCAGATGAACCACTCCCTCCACTCCAACTACCCAGCGCTCCTCAAGTGTCCCGAGTACGACCGCATGTCCTCCTCCCCATGCTGAGGCCCGCGTGAAGCCCTGGAGCCTGGGCAGCGGGTTGCACACACATCCACAGGAAGGGAGAGTCTGGCTGGGTTGCTGAGGTGGTAGACTAGGTTGGTCGGTCTGGAGGGCGGCGATTGGGGGGGGGGGGGGGCTGATGGGGAGGCGCCTAGGTTGCGTTTTGCGAGAGGGGGGGTGCGTATCTTTTTCCACGTGTGTGACGGCCTATTTTGAAGTCCTCTTGTAGTGCAGTTTTCCCGAGTTTTGACACATTTGTGAGATGACGACCCCCACAGCTGACCTTCCCTCTCTGGTTTTACTCAAAGTACAGTAGAAGTAGTGATTCTCCATCAGACCTTGTTCACCTTCGCCATACAGCACGTTCTCCATCTTGGTCAACATATAAGCCGATATCTCCCCGGTAACCCAAATAGGACTTCTGTCAACTGTATAACTTGTCAGATAATATGATGCCATAAGCGGGGAGATTGAAAGTGAAAGGTTGTCCTCTCTTTATTATGACTGTGGTTTAATCATACTGCCAGAGAGCAGAATGTTTATTACAAGTATTTTTTATCAATTTGATTCTTTTTTTTCATCGTCCACCTCACACTCAACACTGTTGTACTGTCAATAAAGACACAGAGATCAAGTTTGTATTTTTTATTTTGAATGGAAAGGAACCAGGAAGCTAATGGAGCCCCTGCAGAATTACAGAATGTACATAATGCAGTGAAAAGGGGGGTAATAAAGGGATGATGAAGCTAAAGGAGAAAGAAAAGAGAATAGTGTGTATAGCCTCTAAACATGGTTTGATGGCATTGAGACCATCAGATATGGAGAGCCAGTTTGAACGTAATGTAGCTGATGAATAATGCAGAGATGATATAAGCTAATCCTGATTTTGCTGTTAATAGTGCACCAGGCACATATACGCTACTGGTCGAAAGTTTTAGAACACCTACTCATTCAAGGGTTTTTCTTTATTTTTACAATTTTCTACATTGTAGAATAATAGTGAAGACATTAAAACTATGAAATAACACATCTGGAATCATGTAGTAACCAAAAAAGTGTTAAACAAATCAAAATATGTAATATTTCAGATTCTTCAGATAGCCACCCTTTGCCTTGATGACAGCTTTGCACACTCTTGGCATTCTCTCAACCAGCTTCACCAACAGTCTTGAAGGAGTTTCCACATATGCTGAGCACTTGTTGGCTGCTTTTCCTTCACTCTGTGGTCCGACTCATCCCAAACCGGCAGGTAGGTAGCCTAGTGGTGGCAGGTAGCGGCAGGTAGCCTAGTGGTTAGAGCGAATCCCCGAGCAGACAAGGTAAAAATCTGTCGTTCTGCCCCTGAACAAGGCAGTTAACCCACTGTTCCTAGGCCGTCATTGAAAATAAGAATTTGTTCTTAACTGACTTGCCTAGTTAGATAAAGGTTTTAAAAAAACACATCTCAATTTGGTTGAGGTCAAGGGAATGTGGAGGCCAGGTCATCTGATGCAGCACTCCATCACTCTCCTTCTTGGTAAAATAGCCCTTACACAGCCTGGAGGTGTGTTGGGTCATTGTCCTGTTGAAAAACAAATGATAGTCCCACTAGGCCCAAACCAGATGGGATGGCATTTCGCTGCAGAATGATGTGGTAGCCATGCTGGTTAAGTGTACCTTGAATTCTAAATAAATCACAGACAGTGTCACCAGCAAAGCACCCCAATTTGTAAGTCGCTCTGGATAAGAGCGTCTGCTAAATGACTTAAATGTAATGTAAATGTAATTTGGGCTGAAATTTATGAGGCTGGTAACTCTAATGAACTTATCCTCTGCAGCGGAGGTAACTCTGGGTCTTCCATTCCTGTGGCGGTCCTCATGAGAGCTAGGTTCATCATAGCGCTTGATGGTTTTTGCGACTGCACTTGAAGAAAAGTTCAAAGTTCTTGAAATTTTCTGTACTGACTGAACTTCATGTAATGAAGGACTGTCATTTCTCTTTGCTTATTTGAGCGGTTCTTATCATAATTGAGAGATTGCCAAGAGTGTGCAAGGCTGTCATCAAGGCAAAGGGTGGCTATTTGAAAATATATAGATTTGATTAACACTTTTTTGGTTACTACATGATTCCATATGTGTTATTTCATAGTGTTGATGTCTACACTATTATTCTACAATGTAGAACATAGTAAAAATAAAGAAAACCCCTTGAATGAGTAGGTGTTGTAAAACTTTTGACCGGTAGTGTACCTGTACAAGAATACTGCTCTTTGGAAATTGAGTAAATCACTGGAAATGTAAAATGTATATTTAAAACAAGTTTTGTATCAGATTGCATATGCATACAAAGTATACAGAGACATAGCCAGATGCAAGCTGTTTGGTTTTGGATTCTTGGTTTTGTCCCAAATGGCACCCTATTCCCTATATAGTGCACTACTTTTGACCAGAGCCCTATGGGCCCTGCCATAAGTAGTTTGCTATGTAGGGAATAGGGTATCGTTAGGAATGTGACAGTGATTAAGGAAATACCCTGTTAGAAAAAAATCTTAGGTGTTAAATGTGACTAACTTTAAAATACATCTTGTTTCATATACAGTTGTGAAGTCGGAAGTTTACATACACCTTAGCCAAATACATTTAAACTCAGTTTTTCACAATTCCTGACATTTAATCCTAGTAAAAATTCCCTGTCTTAGGTCAGCTAGGATCGCCACTTTATTTTAAGAATGTGAAATGTCAGAATAATAGTAGAGAGAATGATTTATTTCAGCTTTTATTTCTTTCATCACATTCCCAGTGGGTCAGAAGTTTACATACACTCAATTAGTATTTGATAGCATTACCTTTAAATTGTTTAACTTGGGTCAAACATTTCGGATAGCCTTCCACAAGCTTCCCAGAATAAGTTGGGTGAATTTTGGCCCATTCCTCCTGACAGAGCTGGTGTAACTGAGTCAGGTTTGTAGGCCTCCTTGCTCGCAAACGCTTTTTCAGTTCTGCCCAGACATTTTCTATAGGAATGAGGTCAGGGCTTTGTGATGGCCACTCCAATACCTTGACTTTGTTGTCCTTACGCCATTTTGCCACAACTTTGGAAGTATGCTTGGGGTCATTGTCCATTTGGAAGACCCATTTGCGACCAAGCTTTAACTTCCTGACTGATGTCTTGAGATGTTGATTCAATATATCCACATAATTTCCCTTCCTCATGATGCCATCGATTTTGTGAAGTGCACCAGTCCCTCTTGCAGCAAAGCACCCCCACAACATGAAGCTGCCACCCCCGTGCGTCACGGGTGGGATGGTGTTCTTCGGCTTGCAAGCGTCTCCCTTTTTCCTCCAAACATAACGATGGTCATTATGGCCAAACAGTTCAATTTTTTTTTCATCAGACCAGAGGACATTCCTCCTAAAAGCATGATCTTTGTCCCCATGTGCAGTTGCAAACCATAGTCTGGCTTTTTTATGGCGGTTTTGGAGCAGTGGCTTCTTCCTTGCTGAGCGGCCTTTCAGGTTATGTCGATATAGGACTCGTTTTACTGTGGATATAGATACTTTTGTACCTGTTTCTTCCAGCATCTTCACATGGTCCTTTGCTGTTGTTTTGGGATTGATTGGCACTTTTCGCACCAAAGTACGTTCATCTCTAGGAAACAAAACGCGTCTCCTTCCTGAGCGTGGTCCCATGGTGTTTATACTTGCATACTATTGTTTGTACAGATGAACACGGTACCTTCAGGCGTTTGGAAATTGCTCCCAAGGATGAAGAAGACTTGTGGAGGTCTACAATTATTTTTCTGAGGTCTTGGCTGATTTCTTTTGATTTTCCCATGATGTCAAGCAAAGAGGCACTGAGTTTGAAGGTAGGCCTTGAAATACATCCACAGGTACACCTCCAATTGACTCAAATTATGTCAATTAGCCTATCAGAAGCTTCTCAAGCTATTTAAAGCTTTAAACAACTTGGTGTATGTTAACGTCTGACCCACTGGAATTGTGATACAGTGAATTATAAGTGAAATAATCTGTCTGTAAACAATTGTTGGAAAAATGACTTGTGTCATCCTAACCAACTTGCCAAAACTATAGTATGTTAACAAGAAATTTCTTGTGGTTGAAAAACAAGTTTAATGATTCCAAACTAAGTGTATGTAAACTTCCGACTTCAACTGTACATTATATATTTAAGCTACAGTATTTATGCCATAGTAAGACCTCATAGTTCCATCTTAGTACATTTAAAGTCAATTATCAATTTAGAGGACACAACTATTGTCGATGTTCAATGTTGCGACTGATGTTAGTAATTGTTATTTATGAACAATATTGTGTTTTTTCTTGTTCAGTAGTCTCATTGACAGCCTAGAAGTTTCTACCCACAGTGTTCAACATGATAAATATAAGATTAGCTATATAAAGGGGGGGGGGAAAGGGAATAGCAAAAAAGGAGAAGGGTATTGGGATGGAGAAACGTGTGGCTAAATTTTAAAACATCTGATAGTGTTATGGTTGTTCCACAGGCAACATTTCTACATTGGATCTCCATAAATTACATATGGCATGTTTCCACTTGATAACTTTGTTCAGTTTAAAGGATAAGTAATATATTTTGAGGAGAAATCCAAGCGTTAAAATTGCCAAACAAATTTGAGTGTTTCTTCAGATTAGAACAGTCTTCTCAATATTTGTTTCATTCTATTTGTGTTAACACTGTATATATTTAATCATGTACATGGACTGAAATCACTTTTATATAGACTATTACATGTGTAAGTTGTAACCATCTGGATGTTCTACTCATTTGTAGCCATGGTAAGACATAGAACCATTCATCTACGCAGTATGTCTGTATTGCCTGTGGTTATAGCTGCTTTGCCTCTTGCATCGCATATTCAGAATGTGAGCTTTTGCATTTGTTGTAATACGCATAATATATTTCAAGTCAGAGAAGAAGTCGTATTTTTTTTTTTTTTACAAAGAGTAATTTTCATGATGTTCAATGTGCAATCTACTGTATTATATCTCTGTTGAAAATAAAGAAAAACTGCTGTATTTGATGAAGTACCTCAAGGCGGAACTTCTTGCCTCCTCTTAAAATAAATGTATCCACTTTATACTACACTACATCAGGAGACCGATTATCTCAAATCAAATTTTATTTGTCACATACTTCGTAAACAACAGGTGTAGACTAACAGTTAATGCTTACTTACGGGCCCTTCCCAACAATGCAGAGAGAGAAAAAATATAAATAATAGAGGAATAAATACAAAGAGTAACGATATGTGTAACGATTATCTTTGATGTGCTACACATCGTCTCCCTGTAGTTCAGCGGTTCCCAGCCAGCGGTACTAGGACCCCTGGTGGTACTTGGCCTATCCACAGGGGTACTTGAACTCAGACCATAGGCCTTCTGGTAAAATGCACATGAGGGGGTACTTCAGGGGTACTCCGGCAAAGCAAACTTCAGTAACCAAAAAGGTAGGCAACCACTGGTCTAGAAGTACAGTATATTTTGTACACTGCATGGCCAATGTTCTTTACTAGTATAGTAATTGATGAAGAATTCCCTTTCGACTATTGAGACATACCCCTTTTTAAGGGTATTGAGATGTGCCAATTTTACACTTAAGATGCAGCCCCATTTTAAGAGTATTGAGATGCATCCATTTTAAGAGTATTGAGATGCATCCATTTTAAGAGTATTAAAATGCATCCATTTTAAGAGTATTAAAATGCACCCCTCATTAAGAGGATTGAGATGTATCCATTTTAAGAGTATTAAGGTGCAGCCCTCATTAAGTGTTGAGATATACCCCTCATTACGAGTTTTGAAATGTGCCCTTTTTAAATAGTATTGCGATGCACTCTTTTTAACACATATGGGGGCCACTTCAGACCCGGGAGACGCGTACTTAAATGGAACTTAATTCCCTTTTCATGCACATTTCTCTTCATGCGTTCTCTGACCTTGAATTTAGGCATGAGGTAATGCACACAGCAAAATCAATGGTGTACATTCAACTCTGCAAGTGTAAAATGTACACTATTTTCAGTGAACAAATGAGTCTCACTGTACTGGTGTTAAAAAAATAATAATTAAGTGTTAAATATTTAACTCTGTTGCAGTGTTCCCCATTTCACCCTTAATGTGTTCAAAGGAACTTGATTGTGGTGTTTGCATAGCTCTAGAGTAATATGCAACACCTACAGTGTAAAACATAACATTTGGTTTAGAGTACACTGGACTCACTCTGCTTAGTGCTGACGCTGTTACACTTTCTCAGTGTAAGACATGAACACATGTAATGTTGCAGTAAATATTTGTTGGGGTGTTTTATCACTTTAAAGCCTCATTTGCATATTTCCCAGGGTGCCTTTTCTTTTTGAGTAAATTGTAGAGTTAACACCCATAACTGTATTTGTTAGTGACAGAGACATGGTCGTTGAACTCTTTCCTTTTAAAGGCCTCTGAATTTCCCCAAGTGAGTTCCTGGGTGAATGTTATCATTAAAATGATACTCTATGATAATACATTACATATATCATAAGGTCTTACTTATTGGCCTAGTTGATGATCTAGTTTTGTCCGAACACAGTGGTGTCACAACTTGCCGTGATCAGAAGTCCCATAGGGAGGCGCACAATTGGCCCAGCGTCGTCCGGGTTTGGCCAGCAGGGCTTTCCTCGGTTCATTGCGCTCTAGCGACTCCTTGTGACGGGTCGGGTGCCTGCAGGCTGACCTCGTCGTTAGGTGAACAGTGTTTCCTCTGACACATTGGTGCGGCTGGCTTCCGGGTTAAGCAGGTGGGTGTTAAGAAGCGCGGTTTGGCGGGTCATGTTTTGGGGGACACACGACTCGACCTTCGCCTCCCGAGCCCGTTGGGGAGTTGCAGCGATGAGACAAGATCGAAATTGGTGAGAAAAATGGGGTAAGATACTAAACACTTTTTTTTTACTGTATGTTATTTATCTTTGTATAGTTAATCGATCAATGTACATGCAAAAACACAGATGTTAACAACAATCCTAAAAAGATTAATAACCCTGCAGTAGAGCATGCTGGGAAATATAATAATGGATGTGGTTTTGATAGGATTGTTTTACTCGCTACAATGGAAAACAATAATTCTGGTTATTAACACCAGCACTGGGGCTTATTTTACCCCACTTAGTGTTAATTTCACATGTACACAGTGAATTTAACTCCTGAATCAACACCAGAAATGTTACATTGAAATGTCAGCTTTATTGAGAGTATTGAGATGCACCCTTTAAGGATGATTGCAGTTACCACCCCTCTGTCATCAATTCAGTTTGCGTCCCAAATGGCACTTTATTCCCTACATAGTGCACTACCTTTGACCAGAGCAGGTCAGAAGTAGTGCACTATGTAGGGAATAAAGTGTAATTTGGGATATGGCCTGTGTGAATAAACAAAGCGATCCAAATGATGACTTCAGTACAGACATGCAGAAGATGGGGAGCTGTGGCACTGTGCCTCTGTACTACACTGCCATCTAGTGTTGGTTATAGAAATGCACAAGTCAGAGCTGCATTCTATACTTACCATGTTAAACAACAAAAAAAACAGTCTCAACAAAGACATTAAAGTATTTGTCCGGAACATATCAACTGTGGACCACGGAGGAAAAAACATTAATCTTGGGTGAAATAACCTTTCAACTGAGTGATTATTATAATGAGATCTTTTTACACAGAAAAGTTTTATGTCTCTCAGCTGAGTCCCAGTCTTCATCTGGGACGCCTCAGTCCTCGCCTCTGGGTGACAGGGGAACAGAACAGAAGGTCAGAGGATACTCACACTAAACTCTGATGTTGAAACATGTTTAGCATAAACCTGATATGAATACACAAACACACACACACACACAAAAAATCCCCCACAGTAATCATCAATGTGACAACGACGTCAGGACCCTATACACACCTGTCAGCTTCACCGTAGGGACATCGTGGCCCTCTGTCAGCGCCACCGTGGGGACATTGTGGCCCTCTGTCTGCGCCACCGTGGGGACATTGTGGCCCTCTGTCAGCGCCACCGTGGGGACATCGTGGCCCTCTGTCAGCGCCACCGTGGGGACATCGTGGCCCTCTGTCAGCGCCACCGTGGGGACATTGTGGCCCTCTGTCAGCGCCACCGTGGGGACATTGTGGCCCTCTGTCAGCGCCACCGTGGGGACATCGTGGCCCTCTGTCAGCGCCACCGTGGGGACATCGTGGCCCTCTGTCAGCGCCACCGTGGGGACATTGTGGCCCTCTGTCAGCTGGCTGCCCATCTGGTATAGATGGTGATCAGTTTTCTGTTTACTTTCTCAACATCACCAGGAGGCACAGGTGAGCTGACAGGTCTCAGAACAGTCTACCGAGGTGAGCTAACAGGTCTGCCGAGGGAATGAGAAGGAGGGGGGGATCAGGGAAGATAGGGAGAGAGAGGGATGGCTAAAGGAGAGGGCGGATGCATTATTCAACTCTACTTCGCCCTATGGAGTTGGAGCCATGGGACTCAAGCCAGCTGTTGATCAGGAATGCTGAGATATAGGCCTCCCGTGCGGCGCAGAGTTCTAAGGCACTGCATCGCAGTGCTAGAGAGGTTACTAGAGACCCGGGTTCATTCCCGGGCTGTGCCACAACCGGACTTGGCTGGGAGTCCCATAGGACGGCGCACAATTGGCCCAGTGTCGTCCGGTTTAGGGGAGGGTTTGGCCGGGGGGGGATTTACTTGGCTCATGGCGCTCTAGCGACTCCTTGTGGCGAGCTGGGTGCCTGCAGGCTGACCCCGGTCGCCAGTTGAACAGTGTTTCCTCTGACAAATTGGTGCGGCTGGCTTCCGGGTTAAGCTGGCGGGTGTTCAGGAGCGAGGTTAGGCCGGTCATGTTTCTGAGGACGCATGACTCCACCTTCGCCTCTCCTGGTCCCGTTGAGGAGTTGCAGCGATGAGACAAGATAAATAAGGTTGAGATAGACCTCAGGACTATTATGATTACTATGGCCCCGGATGCCTTCTTCCTCAGCCTTACATAACCACACTGTACGTGAAGACCCTGAGACTATATGTTACAGGCTAACTAAAGCTACATACTTGAATGTAAGAACTTCCAGCAATGGGCCCATGGTGAAAGAGGGTAAGGTTGATTAACCATCAAGCTCTCAACATATTTGTTTACATCCCTGTCAGTGATCAATTTGAAGTAAATATGAACCTGTCATATTTATGTGGTAAAGAAGACTGCCACTAAGGGGGCAGTACACCAACATTTGAAGTAGTTCATTTTACTGGCAAAAAAGTGATTCAATTGACTTAAAAAGGTGATCCTGAGAGACATTGACCAAAAACATGCCTTTGTCTTCATCATTTACTTACCCCACAGCCTCCATTTGCATCGCTTCTAGTGAAACAATATCATAACAAGTTGCACATATAGAATATTGGAGGATATTGTAGGAATTTTGGTATTTATACAACAGCGGTGGTCATTGCCGTTTAAGATGAGGGAGGACAAAACATTTTTTTCATGAGCAAGGCCTTATTTCTATTACAGCATATTAGAGGACTGTCATTCATATTACATTCACCCAGTTCAATGTAAGAGCGATAGGTTTAGGCTACTATATGATAATCGAATTTCCCCTATACCCATCATGAGGTTGCTACAACCTAGCCTATGAATGAAAGTTTACGACGTACAGTAGGTGCACACAGTTCGAGCTAACATTTTTAGGTGACGGGCAGTAACACATGGACAGACAGTGACACATTTAATACTGCCTTGCACACTCTTGCCTGCATCTAGCTGATCTCGGGTGTAATCATTAGTCCAACAGTTGCAAACGAGAGTTTCTATTTGATAAATTCAGGTATGTTTATCCCTATTTCGTTCTGTTTGCTTCCGTTTAAGAAGCGTTTTTCAACAGAATTGGCGGAATGAATACACCCCTGATCACACGTAAACACAGTTCACTTTCATAGCAGCCATGTTGTATTCCTTCTTGCATCTATGCGCTCTCCTCCTCTCACCTTTTCCCTTCACTTGTGGACTTCAATACACAACACATCCGCTGTATGTCACCAGGTGAAAAAAAACTTTCCAAGCCAAACCATATCATAACCGCTACACACAGCCTACATCATTGTCACCATATTAGCTAAAGTAACATCATAGTCAACATAGCTAAGAGAACTAACGCATTAGTAAACCCACTACAATTGTGCAGTAACATTACAGTGTAAGCAGTTTAGCTCGGGCCCTGGTAATAAATTAGTAAAACCAAAAGCTTACCTTGACTTGGAAGAGTTCCAGTGTTGTATTGGATAGTCATAGACAGCTAGCTAACATAGCATCCCTCTCTTGCTTCTCCTTCATTTTGGAAGAAATATATTTGTTCAAAACTGTTCAACTATTGTCTTTCTCTCTCTGAGTCAACTACGACACATTTTATTCACTGCAGTGCTAGCTAGCTGTACCTTATGCTTTCAGTACTAGATTCATTCTCTGATCCTTTGATTGGGTGGACAACATGTCAGTTCATGCTGCAAGAGCTCTGATAGGTTGGAGGACGTCCTCTGGAAGTTGTCATAATTACTGTGTAAGTCTATGGAAGAGGATGAGAACCATGAGCCTCCTAGGTTTTATATTGAAGTCAATGTACCCAGAGGAGGACGGAAGCTAGCTGTCCTCCGGCTGCACCAAGTTGCTACCTTACAGAGTGCTGTTGAGGCTACTGTAGACATTCATTTTTATGAAATTGACTGAGGGGGGTAGTCTCCTTCCTCCTCTGAGGAGCCTCCACTGTTATGTAACATTTTCAGTAGAATAACTATTTTTCAGATAATACACACAAACGGCACTATGTGTACAGTACATTCAGAGGGTGGCAGGTCTTTGTTTTACAGTTCTACCAAGTATTCATACCACTGAGACTTTTATGAGCTGTTTGACTCCAACTAAGCACACAGTATATCGGCAATTTTGTTCATTATGGGAAACGCTAATATAGACTGACCAGGTTAATCCAGGTGAAAGCCCTGATCGCTTATTGTCACTTGTTAAAATGACCCCATGTCTCTCGCGGGGCTCAGTTGCTAGAACACGGCACTTGCAACTCCAGGGTTGTGGGTTTGATTCCCACGGAGGACCAGAAGGTGTTTTTTAAAGTCCATAATGATACAGAAATCCTAAACAATTATAAAGATTTGTTAAGAACAGGTTGCTTGACAAAGTTGTGAAAAATTTGAAGAATTGAATAAACTACCTTTGGGCTATGATTTATTTTATTTAAATACACCAGTCGGTAGGTTAAGTGTATTATGAAGTGACTCACTGAAAAATTTAAATGGTGCGTACATAACAATTGACTAATTTGGGAATTGTGAAATGATAGACTGCCTCATTTCATTATTCCAAAACAGTCCAAAGGAAATGACAACATCAACCAAATAGCACTCACTAATGATATAAACGATAGTACTCCTAATCCGCACAGACACACACTTTGTGCCACAGAATGAAATGGCACAAACCACAGCTACAAAATAATAATGTTGTATCAGGTTAGCTGTTCCCTCTCATCCCTTGGGAGCTTGGATGAAAACGGTTTGATCTGTTTCGTTTGTTTTTCTATTCCTCTGTTTCATTTTGTTCTCTTATTAGAGAGAGAGAGAGAGAGAGAGAGAGAGAGAGAGAGAGAGAGAGAGAGAGAGAGAGAGAGAGAGAGAGAGAGAGAGAGAGAGAGAGAGAGAGAGAGAGAGAGAGAGAGAGAGAGAGAGAGAGAGAGAGAGAGAGAGAGAGAGAGAGAGAGAGAGAGAGAGAGAGAGAGAGAGAGAGAGAGAGAGAGAGAGAGAGAGAGAGAGAGAGAGAGAGAGAGATCATAATAGTTTCAGAGTACTGCCCTGTCGCCAACATGACGCACATCAGAACAAGCGCAAATGATATCGCTCTCCAAATCGCCTGGGTGAATCATGAGCCTGTGTATCCTTAGCTGAAATGCACAGAGAGACTTCTATTGGTCGAGCGATGCCTCCTGCTTTGTTAGAACATTGGAATACAATTCATGTCCTGCGTCTTTGATAAAATAATTTATAAGGTTTAAGATAAATGATTAAATAATAGTACCCGGAAACTTAACCATTAGGGATTAGAGGTTATGTAGCATGGATAAGGAGTAATTCAAAATATTAAACATAGGTCCAACTAGGTTGGACTGGGGAAGAGAGGAATGTATTTGTGTGCCGAAAGAAAACACAGAGGATCTTTAAACTATGGTTGAACCGACCCGGCTATAACTCTGGGAAGATAAGACAGGACAGGGAGTACCCCTCCAGGTTTCCTTTATCTGGGGGGGACTGGAACTGTCAGCTGGGTAGTGAGAAACTGTGGTGAGAATTCTGGAGAAGAAGATGGCTCTCCTAATGTTAGTGTGCATGTGTGTGCGTAAGTAAGAAGAATGTTATAAAAGGAATGTCTTTACAAATTCTGGGTTGCAGACACATTAGAATAATTGAAAATTATAAACATTGATAAAAATTATATATCAGTCTTATGGTGTGTAATATAACTGAGGGAATTAAGAGAAAAACTTGATATATATAGAATGTTGTGAACAAAGTCACAAGTGCTTGAATACTTATCTAAAGCCCTAAAGGATTACCCTTTGCATATGGCCTTCCTGGTAAATCCATTTTTATGTTTGTTTTTTGTGTGTGTGCGTTCATCTGTGCGTCTTCCCTGTCTGTTGCCCTGGCAATTATCAAAAAGCTCATTTGTAACAAGGTATAACAGCTTGGGTGCCTGCTTGAAGTATTTAAAAAGAGCATCTTGCTTTTAATCATTGGTGTACCTCTACAGGACTCAAGCTGATTAAACTCGGGGGAGTGGAGACTCAGCCCTTCGAAAATCAGGCTCCCACTTCAACCACTTCCAGTCTTCAAACCTCCCAAAAACTACGACTAAATAGGACAGCGTTTCCCAAACTTGGTTCCGGGGACCTCAAGGGTTGCACGTTATGGTTTTTGCCCTCGAACAACACAGCTGATTCAAATAATCAAAGCTTGATGGAAAAGTTTGTTATTTGAATCCACGGTGTAGTGCTATGGCAAAAAAAACGAAATGTGTTCCTCAGGACTGAGTATGGAAAATGCTGAAATAGCACATCACTGATTCTCTCTGTAGCAGGATTTTTTTGAAGGCAGTCCCCCACCGAGGGTAATCTTTCCTGCGTGGTTTTATGTCAATAGTCGAGAGGCACTTCACCACATTTAACGAATAGGAGGTTAAAAAGTGGTGAAGTTTCCCTTCAAAAGATCCTAAACTCACCATCTCCTCTGACATCACAGGGGGAAGCCATCTCTATACCCAGGACCATACTAGACCTGAATGGCACCCTATTCCCTACACTCTTAAAAAAGGTTATTCAGCTGTCCCCATAGGATAACTATTTTTGGTTCCATGTAAAACCCTTTTTGGTTCCAGGAAGAATCATTTTGGGTTCCATCTAGAACCCTCTGTAGGGCTCTACTATACATGGAACCCAAAAGCGTTCTACCTGGAATCAAAATAGTATTCTTACCCTTTACTCTGTACTTTGTTGAAGCACCTTTGGCAGCGATTACAGCCTTGAGTCTTCTTGGGTATGATGCTACAAGCTTAGCACAACTGTATTTGGGGAGATTCTCCCATTCTTCACTGCAGATCCTCTCAAGCTTTGTCAGGTTGGATGGGGAGCGTCACTGCACAACTATCTTCAGGTCTCTCCAGAGATGTTTGATCGGGTTCAAGTCCAGGCTCTGGCGGGGCCACTCCAGGACATTCAGAGAACTAAGAGGTCAGTAAACCCACTACAATCATGCAGTAACGTTACAGTGTACAGTCAGTAAGCAGTTTAGCTGGTATACACTCCCCATCCCGAAACAACTCCTGCATTGTCTTGGCTGTGTGCTTAGGGTCGTTGTCCTGTTGGAAGGTGAACTTTCGCCTCCAGTCTGAGATCCTGAGCGCTCTGGAGCAAGTTTTCATCAAGGATCTCTCTCTGTACTTTGCTCTGTTCATCTTTCCCTTGATCCTGACTAGTTTCCCTGCCCCTGAAAAACATCCACACAACAGGAAGCTGCCACCACCATGCTTCACCATAGGGATGGTATTGGCCAGATGATGAGCGGTACCTGGTTTCCTCCAGTTGTGACGCTTGGCATTCAGGTCAAAGAGTTCAATCTTGGTTTCATCAGACCAGAGAATCTTGTTTTGGATGGTCTGAGAGTCCTTTAGGTGCCTTTTGGCAAACTCCTGTCATGTGCCTTTTACTGAGAAGTGGCTTCTGTCTGGCCACTCTACCATAAAATCCTGATTGGTTGGAGTGCTTCAGAGATGGTTGTCCTTCTGGAAGGTTCTCCCATCTCCACAGAGGAACTCTAGAGCTCTGTCAGAGTGACCATTGGGTTCTTGGTTACCTCCCTGACCAAGGCCCTTCTCCCCTGATTGCTCAGTTTGGCCAGGCAGCCAGCTCTAGGAAGAGTCTTGGTGGTTCCAAACTTCTTCCATTTAAGAATGATGGAGGCCACTTTGTTCTTGGTGGACCTTCAAAGCTGCAGACATTTGTTCATACCCTTCCCCAGATCTGTGCCTCGACACAATCCTGTCTCGGAGCTCTACAGACAATTCTTCGACCTCATGGCTTGGTTTTTGCTCTGACATGCACTGTCAACTGTGGGACCTCATAAATGCAGGTGTGTGCCTTTCCAAATCATGTCCAATTGAATTTACCACAGGTGGACTCCAAGCACATTGTAGGAACATCTCAAGGATGATCAATGGAAACAGGATGCACCTGAGCTCAATTTCGAGTCTCATAGCAAAGAGTCTGAATACTTATGTAAATAAAATAAAATAACAATTTATTTTGTCATTATGGGGTATTGTGTGTAGATGAATGAGGGGAATTTAATCAATTTTAGAATAAAGCTGTATCGCAACAAAATGTGGAAAAAGTGAAGTGGTCTGAATACTTTTCCAATGCACTATACATTTGTATGCAACAAGTCATACTAATACCAAGGAGGCCTACCATTGAGACAGATGGCATCCGTGCCATTTCAGTTCAAGCTCATTGCCGACCAGCATAATCCCCTTGGAGGGTGTCGTCTTTAATATTGCTGTCTGTGGGACTTCAAGATGCCACAGACTAGAAGTAATGAAAATAACATTTTGCTGCAACGTGCAACACATATATGAAGGATATGTGTCTTCATTGACACTAGGCAAAAACATCAGTTTCTCAATTTCCCTCTTCTTTGTCTCACACATTACATGTGTGTATTTTCTGCTCTTTGTCTTTCCCTCTGTGCAATAAAAAGTTAGCTATTAAGAGGAAAGTGACGAACTAACACAAACCAGAAGGCTTTCTCTGCTGCTCTATGATCCAAAACTATAGTCATACTTAGATAAACCCACTAACATACTTACAATGAGAAAACAACCCAACCCTGAGTACCTTCATGTCCTATCTAAACAACCCTGAGTACCTTCATTTCCTATCTAAACAACCCTGAGTACCTTCATTTCCTATCTAAACAACCCTGAGTACCTTCATTTCCTATCTAAACAACCCTGAGTACCTTCATTTCCTATCTAAACAACACTGACATGTCTCCCACTGTAATGTCTCCCCACAGAGGATGCCTCCACTCTCATTCACTGGACCAGTTCAGTATATGATTCAACCCCTTCAAGTGGCCCATTTCTCTCTCTCTCTCACACACACACACACACACACACAGACAGAGGAAGTGAATCAGAGTGCGGCTGGGGGCTTTCTTTCAAAGGGATGGGACAGAAACGTCAGCGAGCTAGCCAAGCCCAGCAGGTTCTCTCTCTGTGTGTCTGTGAAAGGGAAACGCTCTGCGTGGACCACAGCTGAACCAGCTAAAGCCCGGACCTTAAAGGGGCTGTTCAACCATTGACATTACAGTTAAGATGGATGTAACTTTCAAAAGTGATCTAAAGTCTGCAGGCTACAATTACAGTAAATGGGAGTTGGAGGTTTGATGACAAGCTTAAATTCAGGCGTGAATTATCAGCACTTTTTTTGTGAATTAATCTGACATTTTTTGGTGAAATTATGGTCATTTTCTGACCATTTCTACACCGAAGAAAAATATGAACGCAACATGTAAAGTTTTGGTGCCATGTTTCATGAGCTGAAATAAAAGATGCCGGAAATGTTCCACGCTTCTCATGGATTTAATTCCTCAAAGTTCACATCGCAGAAGTCGTTGATTCCTCCACAGGTCGAATTTCATAAACTTGCACGTTTCTTGACGTTTTCCACCCCCAAGAATGGAATGGTGTTTTTCGATGTGGGAATTGCTTTCGCTACTCAAATGAATTAATTTGCCAAAAGAGCGCAACATCTTCTACCAAGACCACACCTTCTATGCAGCTAACCAATGAGAGACGACAATGATGGGTCTCGAGTCGGCATCAGAAAGATACAACATAACAACTGATATCTAACAAGGCAAACCCAATGGCATATGTGGGTATATGAAAATATACTGAACAAAAATATAAACGCAACATGCAACAATTTCTAAGATATTACTGAATTACAGTTCATATAAGGAAACCTTATTTAACTCAAATTTTGTGCACAAACTTGTTTACATACCTGTTAGTGAGCATTTCTCATTTGCCAAGATAATCCATCCACCTGACAGGTGTGGCAGAAGCTGATTAAACAGCATGATCATTACACAGGTGCACCTTGTGCTGGGGACAGTAAAAGGCCACTCTAAAATGCGAAGTTTTGTCACACAACACAATGCCATAGATGTCTCAAGTTTTTAAGGAGTGTTCAATTGGCATGCTGACTGCAGGAATGTCCACCAGAGCTGTTACCAGAGAATTGAATGTTCCTTTCTCCACCATAAGCTGCCTCCAACATCGTTTTAGAGAATTTGGCAGTACGTTCAACTGGCCTCACAACCGCAGACCACGTGCATGGCGTCGTGTGGGCGAGCGGTTTGCTGATGTCTACGTTGTGAACAGAGTGCCCCATGGTGGCGGTGGGGTTATGGTGTGGGCAGGCATAAGCTACTGACAACGAACACAATTGCATATTTTTTCAGTGGCAATTTGAATGCACAGAGATACCGTGACGAGATCCTGAGGCCCATTGTAGTGCCATTCAGCCGCTGCCATCACCTCATGTTTCAGCATGATAATGCACGGCCCCATGTCGTAAAGATCTGTACACAATTGCTGGAAGCTGAAAATGTCCCAGTTCATGTCCTAGACATGTCACCCATTGTGCATGTTTGGAATGCTCTGGAGTTACGTGTAGGACAGCATGTTCCAGTTCCCGCCAATATCTAGCAACTTCGCACAGCCATTGAAGAGGAGTGGGACAACACTCCACAGGCCACAATCAACAGCCTGATCAACTCTATGTGAAGGAGATGTGTCGCGCTGCATGAGGCAAATGGTGGTCACACCAGATACTGACTGGTTTTCTGATCCACGCCCCTACCTTTAAAAAAAAAAAGGTATCTGTGACTAACAGATGCATATCTGCATTCCCAGTCATGTGAAATTCATAGATTGGGGCCTATTTAATGTATTTCAATTGACTGATTTCCTTATATGAACTGTAATTCAGTAATATCTTAGAAATTGTTGCATGTTGCGTTTATATTTTTGTTCAGTATATTTTCATATACCCACATATGCCATTGGGTTTGCCTTGTTAGATATCAGTTGTTATGTTGTATCTTTCTGATGCCGACTCGAGACCCATCATTGTCGTCTCTCATTGGTTAGCTGCATAGAAGGTGTGGTCTTGGTAGAAGATGTTGCGCTCTTTTGGCAAATTAATTCATTTGAGTAGCGAAAGCAATTCCCACATCGAAAAACACCATTCCATTCTTGGGGGTGGAAAACGTCCAAGTTTATGAAATTCGACCTGTGGAGGAATCAACGACTTCTGCGATGTGAACTTTCGGGAATTAAATCCATGAGAAGCGTGGAAAGGAAAAAGCTACCGAACTTAACCATTAATAAGAAGCACTCCAGTTGAAGTTTACATGAAAGTGATGTTCTAGGAAAAAAACGGCAACGATAGCCATATTCTGCCGCACCAATTCGCCATATGGTTAGAGCGCGTGCCTCTAACTGTGTTTATAGCCCGTTGTGGATTATTATGAGGCGTCATGGCGTGGTGTGACCGTGGGTGTCAGATACTGCTGACCATCGTGGGCGCTTTTGCAGCCTTCAGTCTGATGACAATAGCTATTGGGACCGACTACTGGCTCTATTCTCGGGCGTACATATGTAACGCCACCAATGTCACCACGGACGACATACAACCCAAGAAAACTAGAGGCGACCTGACGCACTCCGGACTGTGGCGGATTTGTTGTATAGAAGGTACTTTGTCACGTTTCTGGTCTATTATTTTGAGTTTTTTTTCTCCATTTGGTTATTATTGTAAAGTTTCTGATGTATGAATCATTGAATACTTTGTGTGTTGGGGGCGTTTGGGGAAAAACATAGGTGACAAAAACCTTTTCTACACTGAAATAAACTGTCCACGCACAAAGGGAAAAGTTGTTAAGGCGTTTGATAGAAGCTGGTGTAGGCTACTCGTGCGTGCACGCTCAGTAATTGTGGGCGCGTTATACCGTGATGTATCCCTGTGCGTAAAGCAATGTATTAGGCCTACTTTATATTTTCGCTTCGGATATGACGTGGCCTCGTTACCATATACTGTACATGCATAATGCACGGCTGTATGGAAATGTGCAATAGAACTAATTCATAGCCTACTCAACCCGTTTATAATCAATGGCTGTTACTTTTAGGAGTGCAAAACTACGAGTTTAACTTCAGACTGTTTAGATGCGCTTCTCCAAACGGCGGTTCTTTGTCCACCCAGTTCAGTGTATGTGATGCTGTTGCTTGGCAACTACACCTAAGACATTGCTATGGAAACATGAGTGAGATTTAGAAATAGTTATCTGCAAATAGGGTTAACTTTAACCAAATTCAAAGCATGTATGTTTTTCACCAACACGAGATGGAACGAATATGTAAGTGACTTTCTCGTTTCAACATAAGACCTGGGTTGGGCTTTGCTAAGAGAGATACACAGCAATGAAAGATTCAGTCAACTTAATTTATAATGTCTACCCATTTGAACCAGGTGCTGAGAATTGTATTTATCAATACAGTAAATCTGTTAAGTGGTGTCCTTCGATTTGGTCACATCCAGATGAAAATAGCATCTACATGACATAATGGATAATTAATGGATGTTGGGTCTCTACTTTTTCCCACCAAAACCCAGTTATCTACTCTTCTCCATTGACGTAGCCACTAGCCAGCTCTTTGAGATGACTTGCGTCATTGTTAGGCGAAATCAACCACGTTAATAAATATGCAGCAGCTAACCGCTGTAGTGTTGCGATTGGGAAATTATTCTCTAGCGAACTGCAAGCGAACTGTAGTGCACTTGCGTAAATTGGCCTGGGGAAAGATGGACACTTCCACTTGTCATTTTGATTATCAAACCTTGCTATATGATACAAACGTGATTTGTTAGGTAAATATTACTTGTTATTTCTTCTGTAGGTTAGCAAGTGAAGTATTGAATAAAACTCGTTTCTACAAAGTGGAATCAAGTGCGCATGAAAATCGAGCCGGCTGATTTGGTGCTGTCCATTGTGCGTGGCGCTGAAACGTGTCTTCACATAGCGCAGCGGAAGCGATGACTCCCTTGAGAGAATACTAACGCAACTGGAGAAGACCATTTCCAACTTCCACAGTCAATATGTTTTGAGTAACAGCATAAATTTCAAGCTACAGACTGATAAGTTAAATTATTCAGTGGCAAAGAAGAACACTAACACACAGACACCCACAGAGAGATGGAGAGAGCGAGAAAGAGGGCGAGAAAAGTGAAGGTTGACAAAAAAAAATACAATTCTCAAGTATTGCTATTCCATGCATGTCCACAGCTAGGCAACACAATGTCAAGTGGCAACATTACCCACAATCCTCTTTCCCTTTCTCCACCCTCTCTACTTTTCTCCAACCCCTAACATGTATGTAGCGAACTATAAATTACTAAATTGGCCTCACACTGCTCATCTCTTAAACGAAGTGTTCCAAATGGAAAGCTCTTTATTTAGTGCCTTGTAAAACAAAATGTTCTTCGCTGCGGGAGAGCACAGGGGAGGCTTTTAAGACGCGCACGGAACAACTTGAGTCTTGTTCCCAGCTCGCCGTAAATCAAACAAGAACTCCCACTTAACCAGCGCTGCCCTCCTGTGTCTCTCTCGGTGTCGACGGGAGACGAGATGACGCACTTCAAAGAGAGAGAGTGAGAGCGAAAGTGGGAGGGGTCTTATTTACTTCCTTCTAAGTAGATGAGAACCTGTTGAATGACTGTCAGTCTCTCTCTGATGGGTTCTTTCTTTGTGTTTTTGAATGGCTTTTGATTTTGAGTAGCTATTGTTGCTTTCCAGACTGAATAAGAACGACTTCTTGATGATAATGAGGATGATTCATGGGTCTTGTTGGGTGTTTTGCTCTGTGAGGTAATTGTTGAATGATGTTTGTAATAAGCAAAGGGGCGTCGTGAGAGACTGTTTATAGCTAGCAAAACACATTTTGGGGGTTTAAAATCATGGTGTTGTTGTGTGTGTACGCAGGTCTACGCGCACACCCGCCAGTCCCCGTATGAAAACATTAGTAAGATGTCCAAGAGCTCCTCTGAGATGTAGGCATGCAATGTGCTTCTTGGGCACCAGGAGGAGGTTGCCATGGCAATGCTATGCTGAGTAATAAAGGATGAACTGTTGTCTCGCAGGCAGACAGACTGAGTTTCCACTAGTTACCACAGGCAAAGTCGAAATTGTCTATATCGTAAAAATTCATGAATTTTTATTTATTTATTTTTGGTCTTAATTTAAGCTTAGGTTAGGCATAAGGTTAGTGTGGTTATGGTTAGATTTAAAATCACATTTTAAGAAGAGAAATTGTAGAATTAAGCTGGTTATATGACTTTGTGGCTGTGGTAACTAGTGATGACTGACAGACGGGAGAGAAACCCCCTTGCTCTCCCGTTCTCCCCTACTCATCTGCTTCTCTCTGTTAGCTCTTTCTGCACATCTCCATCAGTTAAAAAACCTCTTAGCGCACGGATCCCGCTAGCTTGATCAAATTCGACAACATCCGGTGAAATTGCAGAGCGCCAAATTCAAAATAAAAAATCGTAATCTGAAACATTCATGAAAATACAAGTGTCTTACATGGTTCAAAAGCTTAGAATCTTGGTAATCGAACTGCGTTATCAGATTTCAAAAAGGCTTTACGGCGAAAGCATTGCATTCGATTGTCTGAGGACAGCGCCTCACATGAACATATTTTCCAAACCAGCACAGGCGTCACAAAATCCAAAAATAGCGATAAAATAAATCACTTACTTTTGAAGATCTTCTGTTTGCAATCCCAAGGGTCCCAGCAACACAATGAATGGTCGTTTTGTTCGATAAAGTCCTTCTTTATATCCCAAAAGTGTTGTTTAGTTGGCGCCATTGAATTTAATAATCCACTCCTTCAACATGCATACAAAGGATTCCAAAAAGTTACCAGCAAAGTTCATCCCAACAAGTAAAACAATGTTTTTTATTAATCCTCAGGTTGTCTAATATCTAAATAAACGATAATATTTCATACGGAGAATACTATGTTCAATAGCAAAGGAAAAGAACGAAGAGCGCGCCCTCGTTCACGCGCGCAAAAAGACTACTTTTTCCTTGACGCTCACCAAGCTTAAAACCTTGTATAAAGACTGTTGATATCTAGTGGAAGCCATAGGAACTGCAATCTGGGAGGCGGAAATTAGATCTTTCAATAGCATTGCATTGGAAGTCATTGGGAGCTCAACAAAAAAATATTCTGAATGGATTTTCCTCTGGTTTTTGCCTGCCATATCAGTTCTGTTATATTCACAGACATTATTTTAACAGAGTGTTTTCTATCCAATTATACCAATGATATGCATATCCTAGCTTCTGGGCCTGAATAACAGGCAGTTTACTTTGGGCACGTCAGAGGCGGAAATTCAGGAAACTAGACCGTGCGCTGAGAGGTAAAAAAAAAAAAAAAGCCTCCCGAGTTGCGCAGCGGTTTAAGGCACTGCATCACGGGTGCTTGAGGTGTTACTACAGCCGCGAGTTCGATCCCAGGCTGTATCACAGCTGGCTGTGACCAGGAGACCCATGAGGCAGCCCTGCTTCATCCAGTTTAGGGGAAGGTTTGGCCAGCCGGGATTTCATTGTTCCATCGCGCTCTAGTTACTCCTTGTGGCAGGCCAGGCGCCTGCAAGCTGACTTCAGTCACCAGTTGTATAGTGTTTCCTCCGACACATTGGTGCGGCTGGCTTCTGGGTTAAGCGAGCAGTGTGTCAAGAAGCAGTGCGACTTGGCAGGGTCATGTTTCGGAGGATGCCTGGCTCTCGACCATCGCCTCTCCCGAGTCCGTACAGGAGTTGCAGCGATGGGACAATACTAACTACCAATTGGGGAGAAAAAGGGGTAAAAGTACAAAAAAAATAAAACAAATCAAATCTAGCCCTGATGCGAGCTGGGCTCGGCAGACACTGAGGAATCTTTTGTTGTTACATTTGTTTAATTATTGGAGTGGCTCGTAGTGCGAGCGAAGTGGATACATTGTATCTTTTCATTGTTAGAACCAAGAGCAAAGGCCAGTCTGGCTATGAAGCCAACCTGGTCTCAGAGCATTTCGTATATTATTCCTTACGTAAATCCGAAACACTCCATTTAGTATGATATGTTACATTTCGTATGGTATGAATTAATTTGTGGATATCCATCTCCCATTTTGTATGATATACAAATTTTAATTTGTAACATATGTTACGAATTTGCAAAAAGTTACAATATGTTACAAATTTACGTATATATGTTACGAATTCTAGCTAGGTGGCTAACATTAGCTAGCTTGCTAACGTAAACTAGGCTAGGGGTTAGGGTTAAGGTTAAGTTTAGGAGTTAAGGTTAAGGGTAGGGTTAGCTAAATTTAAGGTTAGGGTTAGCTAAGAAGTTGCAAAGTAACTAAAAAGTAGTAAGTAGTTGAAAAGTTGTTAATTAGCTAAAATGTGAAAGTTATCTGTGATGACATTTGAACTCGCAACCTTTTGTGTTGCTAGACGTTCGCATAATATGCCCGCCCAACCACCCTACTTCCGTGTTTGCCTTAAGTAACTATCTTATGCAACCATACTAAACGTCACATATCATACTAATTTGAGTGTCCCGGATTTAGATGACTTTGTTACGTGTAGTCTATGAGACTAGGCTAGTCACGCAGCCTCAGTGCCATAGAGGGAAAGCGGAGCATATCGACAGTCATGCTTGCACCTTTATGTCGCTGAAAACCCCGTCTCACATTTCATATAATTTCATAAACCATGTCACAGGCCATTTTAAACTACTAATGGGCCGCTGATTGTTGTTTTGATAAACTACTTTGTTCAGTCATGTTACCTAGCTAGCTAGCTAAACTTCCTGGTAACTTGACCAATAGTCAATGTGGATTGAAAAGGAAAGGATTGCCTACTCAAAGGAATGTGCTTCAAAGGTAAGATGCATATGCCTAATATAAATAATTCAAAACTATATCTTAAATAAAAAATCTATATTTTTCCGGTGTTCCTTCAATTATTTTCTAAGTTGGGAGCAGTGTGTGTGTGAGCGAGTGAGACCTTGTGAGTCCATAATAGATTGAGAGTACTGCCCTGTATCCAACACTACAGCGTACATCAGAACCAATGCTAATTATGTCTTCCTCTAAATCTCCTGGGTAAATCATGACTCTGTACGCTTAGCTGATACGCACATAGACACTTCTATAGGCCGAGCGATACCTCCTTAGGGTTTTGTTAGAGCATTGGGCTACAATTCATGTCAAGAGAGAGTGATGTCTGTGTGTGTAAGAGAGAGAGAGAGAGGATGTGTGTGAGAGAGAAGGTGTGTGAGGGAGGTAGAGTAAGTATGTGTGAAATATACAGCGTAAAGTTATCTGAAGAGTAAGTTAAAGATGGTTTCATAGTGTGTTTCCCCCTTACTGCCACAATGATATGCAGATCAATATGCATTTATATTCCGGACCTTACTACATTCCTCCTGCTAAATGACAGGTAGGCCTTTGGATATGAGGAAATCAGCTATTTTCTGCAGTAGGGATAGCCTATTCTATACTGAACAAAAATATAAACGCAACATGTAAAGTGTTGGTCCCATGTTTCATGAGCTGAAATAAAAAGATCCCATAAATATTCCATGCGCACAAAAAGCTTATTTTTCTCAATTTGTGCACACATTTGTTTACATCACTGTCAGAGCATTTGTCCTTTGTCAAGATAATCCATCCACCTGACAGGTGCACAGCATGATCATTACACAGGTGCACCTTGTGCTGGAGACAATAAAAGGCCACTAAAATGTGCAGTTTTGTCACAACAATGCCACAGATGTCTCAAGTTGAGTGAGCGTGCAATTGACATGCTGACTGCAGGAATGTCCACCAGAGCTGTTGCCAGATAATTGAATGTTCATTTCTCTACCATAAGCCACCTCCAATGTTGTTTTCGAGATTTTGGCAGTACATCCAACCAGCCTCACAACCGCAATCCCAAAGCCCATTTCACCAACACTCCATCAGAGACATCCCATGCCACCAGCCATTCTTGGGCAATTTCCTCGAGTAAACTCTAAAGAGGCAGAAGGCTGGCGCTGTCCGGGTAGCTCTGCTGGGTGAAGGTGTATCGTTGGCCGCTAGTCTACCCCGCATACTCCTAGGGCACTCTCATCTGGCTCCAAGGTGCAGCGGTGGCAGGTTCGCTCAAGGTCTTAAAGATGGGGAAGACCCACCGTCCAGTCCCATGGGCCGCTGGATAATTACTTCCAATACTGTAGTTTGCGCCCTCATGTTTGGATTTGGATGGGCCTAGTTGCTTTAGGGAAGGCCAGGTGCACCGGCGAGAGGAACGAAGGCTGCAGGAGTGTTAGTCCTCTCAGTCTGGTGAGCGTGTTGGTGGGTTGTAGAGTTGTCTTTTCATAGGTTGCTGAGTAGGTGGGTGGGTGTGTGGAAGGGTGTGAGTAGATGTTGTGTTGAAATGTAGGAGAGTTATCACCTCTGTGTGTTTTTGTTGCTCCCTCGGTGGCTAATGACAGAGGAGAACTGCTGTTGCGTCCGTCCCTGGTCATATAGCTTGTTGAGTAGAGTGTAGATCTATTTGTGTTGAAACACAGGAGGGTTGTTACCTCAGAGTGTTTTATTTGTTGTTCCCTCTGTGGCTAATGACAAAGGGGCCCTGCTGTTGCGTCTAGGGTTGCAATGGGTCGGAAACTTTCCGGTAAATTTCCGGAATTTTGGGGAAAATGTTCAATGTGAAGTTAACCCCGGGAATATGGGGAATTTTGCTTAAATCCATCAAAAAAGTTAGCTTATAACAGTGAACCTTTTTTTGTGGGTTACACAAGGCAATTCTAGGTCTTGTGGCATATTTTGGTTAAACTATCCCCAATTCAATGGAATTGCAACCCTCTGCATGCATAGTTCATTCTTCCATCACATGTACAGCTGATTCTCAAGATCTTGCACACTAATGATATCCTATTGAGCCCACACTACTACACTGTCTGAGCCAAAGACTACATGTTTTCTGGTAAGTTTTGATTACAATACTGGATGGGGTGAATATATTTTATATGACATACATTATTTTTTGTTAACTAGTAAATAGTAGCCTACAGCAAAGTGTGTTTAAATCATTTCTAACTTGTTAACAATTTCTGCTAGTTAGTTTTTGCTACCATGTGGGGTTTAGCTTGCTTGAGCCTGCTAACTGAGGAGTGTTAATTCACCTGTTTCCATACATGTTTCATTTTAAAACATTTATCTTATAAAGGAGTTGTTTAATCCAACTGCTTAACTTTTTATCTGTACATGGAATTGTATTTGTTGTTGTTTTACAAAAAAAAATTATAATCTTTACAGGAAAATGCCACAGGCACTATCTGATGTGTGGAGACATTTCACTGCAGCTAATGTAGAAGGAAAAGCTGTGTACATTTGCAGATACTGTGCCAAATCATGTGTGAAGAATGCAACAAAGATGCAGAATCATCTGGCCAAGTGCATAAAGTTTCCTCAGCGCTCACAACAAGCAACCTCTGACAAAAGTCCCTCTACTTCTATTCGAGGTGAAAATGATGAATCAGACACCTTATCGATAGCAACAGCTCATGGTCCTCCTGGAATCAGAAGTTTTTTTGACCCAATCAAATGTAGTCAGAGAAATGCTGATGAATCTCTTGCTCAAGCTGTGTATGCAACTGGTTCACCTCTGATGCTCACAGGCAATGTGTATTGGAAGAGATTTCTGAAAGTTCTTCGCCCACCATACACCCCTCCAACCAGACATGCTTTATCTACTCATTTGCTGGATGCAGAGTTCAAGTGAAGGTCAAGCAAATCATAGAGAAAGCAGACTGTATTGCAACCATCTCTGATGGGTGGTCGAATGTTCGTGGGCAAGGAATAATTAACTACATCATCTCCACCCCTCTACCAGTATTCTACAAGAGCACAGACACGAGGGACAGACACACCGGTCTCTACATTGCAGATGAGCTGAAGGCAGTCATCAATGACCTTGGACCACAGAAGGTTTTTCCACTGGTGACAGACAATGCTGCGAACATGAAGGCTGCTTGGTCTAAAGTGGAGGAGTCCTACCCTCACATCACACCCATTGGCTGTGCTACTCATGCATTGAATCTGCTCCTCAAGGACATCATGGCACTGAAAACAATTAATCCACTCTAGAAGAAAGCCAAGGAATTGGTTAGGTGTGTGAAGGGTCATCAAGTTATAGCAGCAATCTACCTCACCAAGCAAAGTGAGAAGAATAACAGCACCACATTGAAGCTGCCCAGCAACACCCATTGGGGTGGTGTTGTTATCATGTCTCCTGGAGGGGAAGGAGTTTCTCCAAGAAATGCCCATAACACAGTCTGCCGATATGGACATTCCCATCAAGAGGATCCTCCTGGATGATGTATTTTGGGAGAGAGTGGTAAGCAGCCTGAAACCTATAGCAGTAGCCATTGCACGTATTGAGGGAGACAATGCCATCCTGTCTGATGTTCAGACTCTGCTTGCAGATGTAAGAGAAGAAATCCGTACTGCCCTGCCCACTTCACTGTTGAGGTGGATATTGAGGAGGTCCAAGGAGAAGACATGGAAGCCTGAGAGGAAGACGTTAGTCTAGAAACTATAATTTTACAGATGTATGTTGAAAACGTTTTTGGGAGATGCGATGGATCATTGGGGATCATTCAATATTCCATTTCTTTTGTTGTTCAGTGAAATCATCCCATGTGAAGAGTCAACTAATTTAATTAAAGTTCAATTCGTAACTAAATTGTTTTTTTATTTCTATTGGAAGGAGTTAATCATTTGCAATTGTCTACTTCTGATAAGGTAAACGGTTTATGTTTGTCTCCATATGATATGGTGAATATATCCAATGCAAAAAACATCTACATTTAAATGCTATTAATATTAATTTGCATATATTTCCGTTAATTCCCACGGAAAGTTTCCACCTCTGAATATTCCCCAAAATGTGCAACCCTGGTCATATAGCTTGTTGGGTAGAGTGTAGATCTAGTTGAGTTGATATGATGTAGTTGTGGTGTTGTTGGTCCTGTGTGTTTGTCAGAGGCTCGGGCCGAGGTAGGTGTAGGGCCCATGGTCATGGCAACCCTCGTTGTCCGGCGTCGGTGGATAGCCTTAAGGTGGAAGGGTCCATGGTCTGTGGCAACTCTTCGCTATCACCCCTCGTCAGAGACGTGTAGAGGCCCATGGTACTGGCAACCTCTGATGTCTCAGTCCGAGCCTGTGACGTAGTTAAGTCGGTTGTTGTGATGGTTCATGTTGGTTGTGATGAGTCGATGGCTCGGACCAGAAGTTATGTAAGGCTCATGGTCATGGCAACCCTCAGTGTTTGGCAGGGGCGGAGGGTCTTTATCAGATTTTTGGAAGGATCCGTGGTCACGGCAAACCTATTCCATTAGCCGCCGCAGAAGACTCGACAGGACCCGTGGTCACTGCAGCCCTGTGTCTCATGGCCTGAGCTGTTGATATGGTTGAATTGTTGGCGTTTCCTGTGATCTTTGTTTAATTTTTTTATTTAACCTTTACAAGTCAGTTAAGAACAAATTCTTATTTACAATGACACCACCCTTTCAGGTGTGGTGTAATCCGTGATGGTGTTGTGGGATGGCGTCCTAATGTGTTGAGTGGAATGGGTTGGTTGGGATGACAGAGACGTAGATGGCGATGGGGCGGTGGAAGAGGAGAGTCATAACCGAGTTGGTATTAGGTGGTTCCGGAGTTGTAGAGAGATTTTTTTGGGGTGTCCCTGGGGTGTAGTGTGGGTGTCCGGTTGGGTTAACCAATGTTGCTGGATTTAAGGTGTCGCCATTGTGTGGTTCGTTTTCAGTGGTGTTCCAGTGCTGTCCTGAGATTGCAGGAGGGCTGACTGTGGGATCCTTGAAGGTGGGGAGGACGTCTCCCTTAGCTGCGAGCAGGTTGATCGTCCGATCTATCCCTTGTCTGGTTCCAGAGTTACGAGTGGGTCTTGGTCTGTAGGGTACCAGACATACCTTCGGTATTTTAAGGCCGTGGTCTGTCTTAGCCTCATCTCCTTCTTCCCCAGTGGTTGAGAGGAAAGGATTGAGGTTCGGCTGTTCCCCTTGTTCCTGCTGAGTTACCACCCGTTCCACCCTGGTCTGGGCATGGTCGGGTTGGGAAGGCTCAGAGGCCACCTTCACTTCCTCAGTCTCCTCCCGTACAGTCACCCTGGTCAGGGCATGATCTGAACTGGGATCGGGTCGTGTTCCTCATCAGAAGCCCTCCCTGTGCCACCCTGGTCTGGGTATGGCCGGGTCTTTGGGGTTCCGGGGATGATGGAGAGGGCCTGTCGCCGTGGTAAGGTCTTTTTCTTCCTCGTCGAGCTGTCTGAGTTTTTTTTTTCCTGTCCTGTGTTGTGTGGTGAGCCAATCTAGGACTAACAGACTGTCTGTTAGTCCTGGAGTGTGGTGATGGGCTTCCTTCCTCTGAGGCTCTCTGTGTATTAGTGTCTTGGACGAGTGTTGCTGTCCTCAGCCTCGCTGCCCGTTATGTTACAGGTGAGGGGAGGGTTGAAGTGGCTGTGGTCCTGAGTAGGCCAGTTGCTGGGGAGTGAGCCCCGGATGTCCTCGAGTAGGGGTTCTAGTAGTGGGCTACTGAGTTGTTTCTGTGCCAATCTGGTGCCTAAGCACCATGCCTCCTTCCAATCTGTGCAGTTGGTGTAGCTGCCGAGGGAGGAGTACATCCTTTCCTCCTCCGTGCTGTAGTGTCTTTCCAAGACCTCATGGTTGCATCTCATCAATAGAGTTGAGGCGAGGGATAGTTCCTTATGGAGACATCCGTTGCCCATGATGGGGTGAAGAGGGAGATCAATTACCTCGCCTTTCGTTGGCACCGCGGTGGTAGGGGACCGCCTGAGAGATATTGGCTGATCGTCTCCAGATGGTGTCGGGCTCTGATGAGCTTAGAGGTGATCCTCACTGTAGTGTTGATGCTGGGGTGGAAGGAGGATGAGGGGTTGCTTCCCGGTCTGACCTTACTGTGATTCGGGTCTGCCGTAGGGAGAACCTCCTTGGTGGTGCGGCTCCCTGATCCCTTTAGGGGGAGTGGGGAGGGGTAGGAGATGGTTTGTGAAGCGTCCGAGGTCCCTGTAGTAGAAGGAGTGGTGGTCATGGTGGTCATGGTGGTCTCTTGTGTAGTGTAGTCCGAGACTGCTCGTGGTATGGGGTTCAGTACCACCTCTGGAGGCATCACTATAGCGGTACCAGACCGGGGATCGGTCCGCCCGTCGCTGAGTGGGCTGCTCTATAGAGTAAGGTGGATCTTTCCAACCAGTTGGGAGTCTAGTGGTCGTAGTAGGGCGGGGATGGGGTCCCAGTATGTGTTGGTGCTCCGTCCTGTTCTTGTTGCGATGGACGTTGGGGTCAGTGGTGCCGTACTGGTGTCAGAGGGCTGTCCAGTCGGGTTCCGCTGTGTTGGTTGTCCTTGGTCTTCCTGTGTAGTGGGAGTGTCTGTTGTAGGTTGTCTCGTGGTGGTATCTGCCTGTACCAAAGGGGGTCCGTTGACCCGTGTTGGTGTCGCCTCCCTCGTTGGGTGAGGAGCGGTGGTAGTACACAGACTGTGGAGTAGGTGTCCTCAGTTGAGTGGTGTGTTGACCGGGAGGAGCTTCCGGTGTTCTGTTGGTTCTTCTGCCCTGATGGGTGCTGAATCGGGTAGAAGTGGTGTCAAGTTTCCAGCTGGGAAAAGCTTCCAGCGGTTCCTCCGCTCGTCCGACTTTATCTCATGTGTTGGTGTTGATATCGGGTTGCCGGACCCAAGGGGTCTGTGGGGGTAGAGGTCATGCAGGGGAGAGAGATCTCCCATTGTTGGATGAAATTGACGACCGGGAGGCGCATCCGGAGGTCCATTTATTCGTTGATTATGTGATGTTCCGGAGATGAGACGTGGTTGCTGGCCGGAAAATGTTTCCGGTGGCCCATCGGTGCGTCTCCTTTTATAGGAGGTAGAGGGTCTGAAGGATCGTCGTTGACCAGGTAAAGCATCTGGTTGTCCTTCTTAGCGTCTTCGGGATTCAGAGGTAGACGTAGAAGTGCCTGTGTTCCTCATGCTGGGCATGGAGGTCGTTGAAGTCCTGATCGGTAGTCGTTGTATTATCGTTCTTTCGTTGGTATCTTTTTTTAAAGTCAGTCTCCTCGAAGTACTTCGACCAAGGGGTGCTGAGACTGAACATATGCTCTTCTTTTATAGAGAGAAGGGCGTGGTCTAATAGGTGTCGAGGATTCCTATTGGTGCATGATGTGTTCATGCACTGAGCATGTGAGGTGTATGGCCGATTCGTCCAATCAAAATGCAGCATCCATTGTGGCTAGTTTGGGATGTCAATGTCATATGGAGATCCGGTGGTATGGGGATCCTG
Organism: Salvelinus namaycush; assembly: GCF_016432855.1. NCBI lineage: Eukaryota > Metazoa > Chordata > Actinopteri > Salmoniformes > Salmonidae > Salvelinus > Salvelinus namaycush. Next base: position 17,268,819 of record NC_052345.1, read on the forward strand.
CGTTATTGAGATGGAGGGCCTGTTCCATTGATTACAAATGGTGAAGGCTTGTAACGTTTTTCCATACGGGAAATTGCATTGGAGCGGGTGCCCTTACCTTTTTTGGTGCTGTTTCCGTTGTGGACCAATGAATCGGTCCAGGAGGTAAGAGTGCCACTCCGTGTGATAAAGTGAGCCCTTGGTGGAGTTCCTGAGGGGTGTAGAAGATCCTCACTGTGTCCTCAAAGATGGTAGTCTAGACCTCTTGTGTGCCATTGACCTGTGTGTTAGTGTTAGGGAGCGGTGGGCTCATCCTCTATTCTTTTAAGTGCCAATTGCCTGTTCCAAGGGTGGCAGGTCCGGGAGGTGTCAGAGGTAATGGTATAACCCAAGGGGGTTGGAGCCATCCCGTGTAGAAGTTTTTCTGAGGTGTTTTGTGGTCCCACCATCATGTTGAAGTCGGGTGACTAGCTGTCTTTCTCTCTCTCTTCCATTGACTTTGTATGGTGCGTTGGGAGCGGTGGGCTCTGATTATACGATGTTGATTTAGATTTTGGGTGTAGGCCTTTCCTATGCCCAGGGGGTGTTTGGGGCAGTGGTTTGCCATGTTAGGTAGGTGCCCAGACCAGGGGGTCCGTTTTGGAAGTGTTTTGAAGGTCTTAGGATGTCTGTAAAGTCAGGTGTCTATGTTATCGATTTCCCATAGACTTCATTGTAACGGTAGAGATCGGTGGGCTCTTGTGTTCTGTTGGCCTTGGTTCTTTGTGAGTGTGAGTTAGGGTCCTGGGGCTATAGGAGGTAGAAGTATCCTATGTTGGGGTTGTAACCAGCCCAGAGTTTTGTTCCTGTGAGGTGTTTTTCAATGTTTCCAATGCTGTTGAAGTTGGGTGACTGTGTCACCGTTCTCCCATGGGCTATGTAATGTGTTATAGAGAGGTGCACTCCAGCTGTGTTCTGTTGGTTTTAAATTGGAGTGTGGGCCGCTTTTGGGCCCATGGGATATGTGGGGGTTGTGCCCAGACCAGGGGGCCTAGTTTGGAGGCGTTTTAGGGGTCTCCCTTTCAAGTTGGGTGTCCTGGTTGTAGCCTTTTCATTGATTTCCATTGTGACAGTGGAGTCTGTTTGGTGGTAGTTGCTCCAAACTGCAAAATGCTTACGAGCCCTTTCCCAACAATGCAGAGTTATAAAGTAAGAACATTTGCAAATAAAAATATAAATAGTAAAACTATAAATAACAATAATTTTGCTATATACAAGGAGTCCTGGTACCGAGTCAATGTGCAGGGGTATTTATTATTTTAACATTTATTTAACTAACCAAGTCAGTTAAGAACAAATTCTTATTTACAATGACGGCCGTCCAAACCCTAACCCGGACGATGCTGGGCCAATTGTGCGGCGCCCTATTGGACTCCCAATCACGGCCGGTTGTGATACAGCCTGGAATCGAACCAGGGTTTGTAGTGACGCCTCTAACACTGAGATGCAGTGACTTAGACCGCTGTGCCACTTGGGAGCAAATTAGGTAGTGGTAGTTGAGGTAATATGTAGATGTAGTTTGGGGTAAAAGTGACTACGCAATCAGGATAGATAATAAACAAAGTAGTAGCAGCATGTGTGGAGAGTGTGTTTTGTGTTTGTGTCAGTGTAAGTATGTGTGAATGTGTGGGTAGAGTCCAGTGAGTGTGCAGAGTCAGTGTAAAAAAAAGGGTCATTGCCATAGTCCGGGTAGCCATTAAAGTCACTGATTGTTCATAGATTCCACTCACCTGGTGTCCTGAATCAGTTCCTGATTAGAGGGGAAGAATAAACATCTGCAGTGTCTTGGAGACACCAATCATAGAAATATAGAATCACCACACAGACCATTAAACCACTTAAAAGACATGTTTACATTACTATCTTGTCTCATAAATGATTGATATCTGTTTTAGAGTGAATTTAGTCCAAGCGTGAAGTTAGTCCTTGTTCTTTCGCACACTTGACTTGAGAGTTCCCAACCTCTGGTTGAGGCAGCAATTTCAGTGGAAAGTGAGAAACGTTTCAATATTCATGTCACCGCCATGTTTTATTCTCTTAAAAGTGCAGAGAAGATTTTCTTAACCAAGAGTCAAACTCTTTGAATGGAAGTTTTTGCCTTGGGGCTGAAGAACATCAGAACTCTTTTGTGGGTGTGCAGACGGACTTTCCTGTCCTCAGTTGGTTTCAAATATGGGGGTGAAACTTAGCTTGCTACATCTAGGGGACCTAGGTCTACCTAAGTCATCCATAATCTGATATAAATGTGTGCATTTCACGTGAGAAGTCAGTTAAGCAATGCATGTGACCTTATGGCAGACATTGTTCTCTCCAGGGTTCAGGCTAAGCTTGGTCAGCCAGTCCAAGCAGGTTATCAATGTTCATAGATAGTGACCTAAACGACAATCAATTATTTATTTATTTTTTATTTATTTTTTTACAAACGGGCATATCAAATGAAGTGTCCAAACAAACACAGGTAAACCCTTCCGGGATGAGAGGCTACTCAATTTACCTCTCACTCTACCATTGCCTGTCAATCACTTGTACCTACCTGTAAGCAAGGGATGGAACCAGTTCAGGGAACAGAACAGAAAATAACAACACATTTGTAGTAACAGAATCAGAACCTGGAACGAAAGTGATCTATACTGTTCCGGAACAGAACCGTTCTTTTAAAATCATGGGAACCAGTTAATAACGTTATTTTACAGCTTCTAATCCCAAGCCATAAGACTGCTGAATAATTAATGGCCACCTAAAATATTTGCATTGACACCCCCGTCTTTTGTTTTTACACTGCTGCTACACGCTGTTTATTATCTACGCATAATCCCTTTACTCCTACCTACATGTAAAAATTACTTTGACTAACCTGTACCCCCGCACATTGACTCGGTACCCCTCATTATTGTTATTTTATTGTGTTATTATTTTTTTATTTAGTTCATGTAGTAAATATTTTCTTAACCAACAATGTCGTTTTAAGAAAATAGAAATAGCATTTCATGGTAAGGTCTACATCTGTTGTATTCGGCGCATGTGACAAAGTTTTAAGTTCCGGGCACTTTTTGCAGTCCCACAAAAAAAACACAACAATGTGCCTATGCAAAGCCCTTACTCTGTCACTCAGAAATGTATTCCAGTCTCTACCTGACAGCTGGAAATCTTTGCCAATGTGTGTAGTCTACCTGCCCCTCCCCCTCCGAAACTACTGTAGCCTACTGAAGTTACAAGCGGGATTCAGAAATTAGGGTGAAGTTATTTATTTAATTCTAATTAACTTTTTCAATGCTAGTTAAGGATACTATAGTTATCACGTTTCACATTGGATTTATTAACTACAAAAAGGTAAGACGTGTTTTTAATTCTGGTGCCGCTCTGCACACACAGCTTGTTAGCTAGCTAGCTCGCTCTGGTTCAACGTTTAGCCAACTCTCTGAAGTTCATTCATTCAAAGTTCCTCCATAGATGCTGCTTCTCTGTAGGTATAATTCTGTGGGCCTAATTCAGATAATGCATGTCAATAATGCCCAGCTCTTCAAGCCAAGCCTCCTCCAACATCTCTCGCTCTTTCCCCATACACAAAATTTCTGTCGCATCTCGAGTCCTACAGTTGTCTGTCCATCGCACATGTAAGCAACTATAGATTGCTCTATCCGCACTGATTGGTGAATTATTTTAATGTTGAACTAAATGTAAACATTTCAGAGGTTTAAAAAAGGACAGAATGGAACAATATAGCGGCAGGTAGCATAGTGGTTAGAGCGTTGGGCCAGTAACCGAAAGGTTGCTAGATCGAATCCCCGAGCTAGTAAGGTAAAAAGCTATAGTTCTGCCCCTGAACAAGGCAGTTAACCCAGTGTTTCTAGGCTGTCATTGTAAATAACAATTTGTTCTTAACTGACTTGGCTAGTTAAATAAAATTAAAATATATAAAAAAATATATATATATATATAAACCATACCTTTTTGGGGTTCGACCTGGTTCAAAACTTTATTTTGCAGGTTAGAACAGTGGAACAGAACAAAATATATATATATGGTTCTGTTCAGAACTAAATGATTGGAAAATAATTTTGGTTCCAATCCCTGCCTGTGATCAAAATGACCTAGCCTGCTGCCCCTAGTGGTGGGATGTGTATATTGAAAATGGACTGTCTAACTGTGGTACACTAACCACTAGAATACATAATTTCCTAGCAGTGGTAGAAAATGTCTCTTGCAGATTGACAATTCACAGGTTAAATGATTTGTTTCGTATGAAAATCAGTGGGGAAACAAAATAATCAGCATCTCTTCTTTGGCAATCAATTTGTATTGTCATTTTTAATTATGACAATTAAGCAACCCCAATGTACGGCAAATCTGCAATCTCTAATCTCTCTACTTAGTGAGTGCCTTTACAGGTCAACACAGAAGTGCATTGCGTATTGGGAACCATTTTAGCTTCACTTCCACTGTGACATGTCATGAGGCATAATATATTTTTCTAATGAACAGACATTGTTGATGTACAACCATTATTGAATTAGTATAGCGTTGTCTCAACTCTCACTTACCTTACCTGCTACTCCCCTTATGGACATTCTTTCTCCTGCTGCTCCCCTGCATGTTGGAGCTCGAAGCCTATGATTTTCGCTGTACCCTGCAATAGCACCTGCAACTCTGACTATTAAACCATCTGAACCATGCTCAATTGGAGTTAACACACATATACAGTACCAGTCAAAAGTTTGGAAACAACTACTCATTCAAGGGTTTTTCTTTATTTTTACTATTTTCCACATTGTAGAATAGTAGTGAAGACAAAACTATGAAATAACACATATGGAATCATGTAGTAACCCAAAAAGTTTTAAACAAATCAAAATATATTTTATATTCTTCAAAGTAGCCACCCTTTGCCTTGATGACAGCTTTGCACACTCTTGACATTCTCTCAACCAGCGTCACCTGGAATGCTTTTCCAACAGTCTTGAAGGAGTTCCCACATATGCTGAGCACTTGTTGGCTGCTTTTCCTTCACTCCGCGGTCCAACTCATCCCAAACCATCTCAATTGGGTTGAGGTCGGGGGATTGTGGAGGCCAGGTCATCTGATGCAGCACTCCATCACTCTCCTTCTTGGTCAAATAGCCCTTACACAGCCTGGGGGTGTGTTTTGGGTCATTGTCCTGTTGAAAAACAAATGATAGTCCCACTAAGCGCAAACCAGATGGGATGGCGTATCGCTGCAGAATGCTGTGGTAGCCATGCTGGTTAAGTGTGCCTTGATTTCGAAATAAATCACTGACAGTGTCACCAGCAAAGCACCATCACACCACCTCCTCCATGCTTCACGGTGGGAACCACACATACAGAGATCATCTGTTCACTTACTCTGCATCTCACAAAGACACGACGGTTGGAACCAAAAATCTCACATTTGGACTCATCAGACCAAAGGACAGATTTCCACTGGTCTAATGTCCATTGCTCAGGTTTCTTGGCCCAAGCAAGTCTCTTCTTATTATTGTTGTCCTTTAGTAATGGTTTCTTTGCAGCAATTTGACCATGAAGGCCTGATTCACGCAGTCTCCTCTGAACAGTTGATGTTAAGATGTCTCTATTACTTGAACTCTGTGAAGCATTTATTTGGGCTGCAATTTTTAGGTCTGGTAAACTCTAATGAGCTTATCCTCTGCTGCAGAGGTAACTCTGGGTCTTAATTTCCTGTGGCGGTCCTCATGTTTCATCATAGCGTTTGATGGTTTTTGCAACTGCACTTGAAGAAACTTCAAAAAAAAATCCATATTGACTGACCTTCATGTCTTAAAAGTAATGATGGACTGTCGTTTCTCTTTGCTTATTTGAGCTGTTCTTGCCACAATATGGATTTGGTCTTGGTACTGTATAAAAATCATTAGCCGTGTTTCATATGTCCACTAAGCTGCATGAGCTAGAATCAACTTCTCGACCCTTCTGTGTGAAGTGTGCACTCTTATGACAGACTTTCTGCGGTTCTTTTGACTCCACAGGGATCAACAAAGGAAGCTGCCTTCGGATCAATCACTTCCCAGAAGATAACAACTATGACACAGACAGCTCGGAATACATCTTACGTAAGTGCTTGTCTCCCGCCACCACATCCAGATGTCTTTTCATCCTTTATCATCGTGTGTAAAGCACACAATGCCCATAGATACTCAATGGTAGCCCATAGATACTCAATGGTAGCCCATAGATACTCAATGGTAGCCCATAGATACTCAATGGTTGCCCATAGATACTCAATGGTTGCCCATAGATACTCAATGGTTGCCCATAGATACTCAATGGTAGCCAGTGGTCATGGGGTGCTTTATCTGTCATAACTCCCTTTGCCCTGGCCCATAACAGCATGATGTCATGACAGTAATTGGAGCTGTGGAGAGAGAGACAGATGGCGTAAGTGCTGGGTTTATATAGAGCCGTCAGTGGTGTTAAAAGTACATCATTTTCATACTTGAGTAAAAGTAAAGTTACGTAAATAGAAAATGACTCAAGTAAAAGTCACCCAGTAAAATAATACTTGAGAAAGTCTAAAAGTATTTGGTTTTAAATATACTGTACGTAAGTATCAAAAGTAAATAGAAGTTGCTAACATATACTTAAGTATCAAAAGTATAAATTATTTCAAATTCCTTATATTAAGCAAACCAGATGGCACAATTGTTTTTGTACATATAGCCAGGGGCACACTCCAACGTTGACATAATTGAGTGAGTCCGCCAAATCAGATGCAGTAGGGATGACCAATGTTCTTTTGATAAGTGTGTGAATTGGACCAGTTCCCTTTCCTGCTACAAGCATTCAAAATGGAACAAGTACTTTTGTGTGTCAGGGAAAATGTAGGGAGTAAAAGTAACTGTTGTCCAAAATATAATTAGTAAAGTAAAGCACAGATACCCCCCCAAAAAATACTTAAGTGAAAATACTTTTAAGTACTACTTAAGTACTTTACACCACTGAGCGCTGTGTTTAAGAGTGGCGTGAGTAAGCAGAGGGTGTCTCCAGTATGACTGTTAGAGGGCGTGCTAACCGCTGTTAGCACTCGGCCTGCTGTGTATTGGCAACACCCTTACAAAAATACATTTATAAAACAAGTCTAAGAACGAAGAAAAAAGGGCTTGTGTCATAGTTTTATTTTTAACTTGAAAACTGTGTGTTAGTGATGATGCCAAAAATGTCTAGTACTTTACATGTGTTGGCTACATGCATGTAATGCAATAGCAGCCAAAATGGTGCATTAACAATAATGCTAAAAGTACTAGCACACTTCTATGTACATCCATAATGCAATAACAGCAGAAAATGTACAGAGATAGTGAGTTAGTGGCGATGCTAAACGTGCTAATGCTAAACATACTAATGTTTTGATTCATGCTAACGTTGTAAACATGCTAACCATCCTAACTGCTGTGTGCTATACAGGTATAGTGCGGGCCTCCAGCCTCTTCCCCATCCTGAGCAACATCTTGTTGTTGCTGGGAGGACTGTGTGTCGGGGCTGGGAGGATCTACAGCAGTAAGAACAACATCCTGCTCAGTGCCGGCATCCTGTTTGTGGCTGCAGGTAGGTGACGTCACACAGCTATTAAAACTTCTTATGGCTGCAGTCCCGTTAATGGGATCGATATGACAACAGCCAGTCGAAGTGCATGGCGCCAAATTCAAAAAAACAGAAATCTCATAATTAAAATTCCTCAGACATTCATGCGTCTTATATCATTTTAAAGGTAATCAAATAGGCTTTTCAGCGAAAGCACTACAAACGATTATGTTAGGTCACCACAAAACCACAATAATCACAGCCATTTTTTCCAGCTAAAGATAGCTTCACAAAAACCAGAATAGAGATAAAATTAATCACTAACCTTCAGATGACACTCATAGGACTTCATGTTACACAATACATGCATGTTTTGTTTGATTAAGTTCATATTTATATAAAAAAATCTGAGTTTACATTGAGGCGACTAGATTCACTAGTGGCGAAAACATCAAGTGACTTTGCATAGCCACATCGTTTCAACAGAAATACTCATAAATATAGATGATAATACAAGTTATACACATGGAATTATAGATATACCTCTCCTTAATGCAACCGCTGCGTCAGATTACAAAAAAACTTTACGGAAAAAGAAACCCGCGCTATAATCTGAGACGGCGCTCAAAAGTTAAACACCACAGCCGCAAAGATGGCGTCAACATAAACAAGAAAATATATGATAAATATTCCCTTTGATGATCTACATCAGAAAGCACACCATGAATCCCAGGTCCACAATAAATGTTTGTTTTGTTCGAAAAAATCCGTTATTTATGTCCAAATACCTTCTTTTGTTAGCGCGTCTGGTTTACATATCCAAACGCTAATTCTGCTCAGCGTTATATCGAACAAAAACTTCAAAAAGTGATATTACCGGTCGAAGAAACATTTCAAACTAAGTACAGAATCAATCATTAGGATGTTTTTAACATATAGCTTCAATAAAGTTCCAACCGGAGTATTCTTTCTTGTCTTCGTGAGCAATGGAACGCAAGTGAGTACCATGAGGAAAAAGCATGATCAGAAAATGGCTGCTTGATGGACACCTGACTGATTCTGCTATCATTCTCTCCCACAACATCATAGAAGTCTCATTATAATTTCTATTGATGGTTGACATCTAGTGGAACCCCTAGGAATCATTCATATCTCATGTGGATTTCATTAGGGACTCTGGTGAATACATACAAGCTCAGATTTCTGACTTCCTGTTTTGATTTCAACTCAGGATTTTGCCTGCCAATATGAGTTCTGTTAATCTCACAGACATAATTCAAACAGTTTTAGAAACTTTAGAGTGTTTTCTATCCAATACTAATAATAATATGCAAATATTAGCAACTATGGCTGAGGAGCAGGCCGTTTGATATGGGCACCTTTCATCCAAGCTACTCAATACTGCCCCTTCAGCCATAAGAAGTAAAAAAATATTGCAATGGCGGCGATTCCTTGCATATTTAGCATTGCCTTGGAGTAGACATTACCCACATATTGATGTTTACATATACTGTATATACTTTTGAAAACACTAAGCTACTGTATGTGCAAGGCCCTACATTTCTACCTCTTTCTCAATGTATTTCCTCAGGTCTAAGCAACATCATTGGCATCATCGTCTACATCTCCAGTAATGCCGGTGACCCCAGCGACAAGAAGGACGAGGACAATAAGGGCAGCTATGGATACGGCTGGTCTTTCTACTTCGGGGCTCTGTCCTTCATCGTGGCCGAGTCTGTTGGCGTTCTCGCTGTCACCATCTACATCGAGAAGAACAAGGAGACGCGGTGCCGGGCGAGGCGTGAGTTCATCAAGACCACCTCGTCCACCTCGCCCTACTCCCGTATCCCTAGTTACCGTTACCGGCGGCGACGCTCCCGTTCCAGTTCCCGCTCCACCGACCCGTCCCGAGAGACCTCACCCGTCGGGGTTAAGATGGGAGGAGGAGGGGGAGCAGGCATAGGAAGTGGAGCAAGCTTTGGAATGCCCATGGGTGGGATCTCCATGTACGCCCTCAGTAGGGACACGATGAAAAGTGGGATAGCTGGGTACTGTAGTCCAGAGCGTGACTCAAGCTTCCTGCAGGTCCACAACTGCTTCCAGAAAGATCTGAAGGAGGGTGTCAACAGGAGAACGACTCCCGTATGAGAGTTGGAATGCATCTCTGAACTTGGTAGGATACAGGAGACTTCACTAAACTGTAAAAGGTAACACTTGGACAGCACAGGACCCAGGATCATTGTTGCAACTACAATACACAGACTATCTTCCATGTTGAAAGGTCATAGTTCATATGATGGAGTGTGCTCTTTTTTTGGTATAACAAATTGCCGTCTGTCTTTGTTTGAATGTGGAGGAGAAATGGACACTGAAGGATTATTTCGAAAACCTTTGGTAAAGCTACTATAAGTCCATTTACAAAGACTACAGAAACCCAGACCTTTAGTAGCAATGCTTCTGTGATACACGATAAAAAAAGTATGTGTTTTGCATATCCCTCAACAAATGGTAGTCATATCTTGTTGTTTTGATGTTGTCAAGTGATAAAACTCACTGGAGGGGGTTGATTTTGCCATTGTAACTGGTGCTATACACTTTCAACACACTTTGAATATTCTGATTACACTCTTAGAAGAAAGGGTTCCAAAATAGTTTTGGGCTGTAGAACCCTTTTTGCTTTTGGGTTCCATGTAGAACCCCATGTAGAAGGGGTTCTATACTGAACAAAAATATAAACTCATGTTTCATGAGCTGAAATAAAAGATCCCAGAAATGTTACATATGCACAAAAAACGTATTTCTCTAAAATGTTGTGCACAAATATGTTCACATCCCTGTTAGTGAGCATTTCTCCTTTGCCAAGATAATCCATCCACCTTACAGGTGTGGCATATGAAGAAGCTGATTAAACAGCATGATCATTACACAGGCACACCTTGTGCTGGGGGCAAGAAAAGGCCACTCTAAAATGTGCAGTTTTGTCAAACAACACAAATTATAATTGGCTAGGCCTGGCTCCCCAGTGGTTGGGCCTATACCCTCCCCGGCCAACCCATGCCTGTGCCACAGTCATGTGAAATCCATAGATTAGGGCGTAATGAATTAATTTAAAATCACAGATTTCCGTATATGAACTGTAACTCAGTAAAATCAGTAAAATCGTTGCATGTTGCATTTTATATTTTTGTTCAGTATACATAAAACCCCAAAAGGTTCTACCTGGAACTAAAAAGGGTTATTCAAAGGGTTCACATATGGGGACAGCTGAAGAACCCTTTTCAGTCCTAGATAGCAAATCTTCTAAAACCTGGGAAATTTTGGTAAACTTACTGGAATTTTGTAACCCTAATTCTTCTCTCTAACTGTCATGTGATCCTCATCTATCTATCCTCTGTGGTCTTTGTATTGGAGGGAACTGGTGTACCTGTACGCTACGTATGTTTGTACTATGATCTGACCCACTGCCACTCTTACTATTAGTAAATATCCAAATACAAACCCGTTGTAGATTGAAAATAAGTAAGGGGATGTATGGAAATACTGAACTCATTTTCATGAATATCAATATAAATAGATTTAATTCAATCAAATGGACATTGTCTTTATTGAGTGTTATGTATTATTTTCGATTTTGCTCTGGGAAGCTGTATTGGTATCAACTAATTTACACCTTTATGAAGCATTACCTATTAGGTATATTACGTAAAAGCATTTATGCTGTTATATCTTGTCTAACGCCATAAAGACTGTCATCAGTGTCCACAAATAGAGGTGAGATCACACTGTAGGCTATGTCTTGTTGTTTATGAATCTACTTTTTAAATCATGTACTTCTGTGGAGGACTGTGTGTATGGCAAGTTCCATGTAGAAGTTGCCCGTAGGAACAGATCTAGCATCAGCTTACTAAAATCCTAACCTTAACCATGAGGGGATAAAACGCTAAACTTACCTTGGATCAGCATCTTGAGAAAATGTCATTCCCTTATGTGTTGGAAAACTAAAGCCTTGTTCACATTAGCAATTTGAAGTGACTCAAATCTCCCACAAATGGTATATCCTACTTGAATATGTTATTTTTCCCGCAGTCTGAACAACCAAAAAGCACATGGAATTGTATAGTTGAAGCCACGTTTCTAACCACCTCTGTAGGGGGTTTAAAGTCAGATACAAATCTGATTCCTGGCCATGCGACTTGTGTCGGAACGGTCAAATCTGATTCCTGGCCATGCGACTTGTGTCGGAACGGTCAAATCTGATTCCTGGCCATGCGACTTGTCGGGACGGTCAAATCTGATTTATTTGCCCTTAAGTGGGTTTTAGGCTGTTATTTGGAATATCTTGTTCCTTTTTAGCTACACTTTTGACAGTTCGACAAGAACATGTGGTAGCCAACTAACGTTAGCTAGTTAATTGTTTGCAAACAAATGAGTGAATGTGCTAGACCGCTACCTCGCTAGTTGACTGCTGTGGCTAGCCAAAAAGGACTTGTTTTGAAAGTTGGATCATTTTATCCTTTGAGGCTTTAAAAGTGATCTTACACTATAATTTTGAACATTCAAAACAACTGGGAAACATCCATGGAAGGCATTGTTGTCACTTTAACTTGCTACATAACTTCTGAGCGACAGGAAGTAGTAGCACCACCACCAATCAGCCTACACCACTGCACACACACCCGTCATTACTATGACAACTAGCATAGCCATGTCAGCAAATGACTTCTGTCTGAACACACATCCGGTTTGGTAACTTGATGTTTGGACAGTCAATATTCCAAAAAGGATTTGAAAACAAAACTGATTTGAGCATTAAAGCCTGCAGTGTGAACAAGGCTTAAAAGGCCCCTATTCAGAGCCAACTTCCTTTAAATTGGATCTTCTGTGTAGCACCTTATTCCCTCAAACGCCACACTGTTCATGGTGTTCAGTTCCCCCTGACATTGAGCTAATGAGGCAGGCTTGATAGTCCTGTAATGCTCCATTCCGTGGCAGCACGAAAGGCAATAAGACATTACGAGCATCCACAGGGTGTGAATGAAGGGAATCAACATCAAGTCACTTCAAGCACGAGTCTACTAACAGACTCCAATACAGTGGCAAGAAAAAGTATGTGAACCCTTTGGAATTACCTGGATTTCTGCATAAATTAGTCATAAAAGTTGATCTGAGCTTCATCTTAGTCACAACAATAGACAAACACAGTGTGCTTAAACTAATAACACACCAAGTATTGTATTTTTCTAATCTATATTGAATACATTATTTAAACATTCACAGTGTAGGTTAGAAAAAGTATGTGAACCCCTAGGCTAATGACTTTTTCAAAGGCTAATTGGAGTCAGCTAACCTGGAGTCCAATCAATGAGACGAGATTGGAGATGTTGGTTAGAGCCCTATAAAAAACACTCACAAAAGAGTTTGCTATTCACAAGAAGCATTGCCTGATATGAACCATGCCTCAAACAAAGGAGATCTCAGAAGACCTAAGATTAAGATTTGTTGACTTGCATAAAGCTGGAAAGGGTTACAAAAGTATCTCTGAAAGCCTTGCTGTTCATCAGTCCACAGTAATAAAAATTGTCTATAAATGGAGAAAGTTCAGCACTGTTGCTAGTCTCCCAAGGAGTGGACATCCTGCAAAGATGACTGCAAGAGCACAGTGCAGAATGAATAAGAAGAATCCTAGTGTCAGCTAAAGACTTAAAGAAATCTCTGGGACATGCTAACATCTCTGTTGACGAGTCTACGATATGTAAAACACTAAACAAGAATGGTGTTCAAGGGAGGACACCACGGAAGAAGCCACTTCTGTCAACAACAAAAAAACATTGCTGCACGTCTGAAGTTTGCCAAGAGCACCTGGATGTTCCAAATATTCTGTGGACAGATTAAACTAAAGTTGAGTTGTTTGGAAGGAACACACAACACTATGTGTGGAAAAAAAAGGCACAGCACACCAACATCAAAACCCCATCCCAACTGTAAAGTATGGTGGAAGGAGCATCCTGGTTTGGGGCTGCTTTGCTGCCTCAGGGCCCAGGACAGCTTGCTATCATTGACGGAAAAATGAATTCCCAAGTTTATCAAGACATTTTGCAGGAAAGTGTAAGGCTATCTGTCTGCCAATTGAAGCTCGGCAGAAGTTGGGTGATGCAACAGGGCAACGACCCAAAACACAGAAGTAAATCAACAACAGAATGGCTTCAACAGAAGAAAATGCACCTTCTGGAGTGGCCCAGTCAGAATCCTGACCTCGACCCGATTTTAAAATGCTGTGGAATGACCTCGAGAGCGGTTCACACCAGACATCCTAAGAATATTGCTGAGCTGAAATAGTTTTGTAAAGATGAATGGTCCAAAATTCCTCCTGATCCTGGTGCAGGTCTGATCCGCAACTACAGAAAATGTTTGGTTGAGGTTATTGCTGCCAAAGGCGGGTCAACCACTTATTAAATCCAAGGGTTCACATACTTTTCCCACCCTACACTGTAAATGTTTACATGGTGTGCTCAATAAAGACATGAAAACGTGTAATTGTTTGTGTTATTAGTTTAAGCAGACTGTGTTTGTATATTGTTGTGACTTCGATGAAGATCAGATCAAATTGTATGACCAATTTATGCAGAAATCTAGGTATTTCCAAAGGGTTCACATACTTTTTCTTGCCACTGTATCTCTCCTCTCTTCCCCAGCTGGAGATTTTGGAAGGGAATTGGGTAATACGCCGGTGTTCATTTAGAGTTCACATGACTCATTCCTTTCATTGGATCCTGGTGTTAGTGGCCATTTTGATTGATTTAATTAGGTGACTATTTGTAACTCTGTTGTTTCCGGGGACTATGCGTGTTTAAATCATCAGGTTTGGTTGCATGGTTCCGCTGCTTCCTTTGCTACAGTAGTTGTCACTCACGACATGTGGAGACAGATTATGGCGCCTTTGTTACGCAATAATGGTCCACGGAACATACACCCTGGTCTGTTCATCAGCCGTGAATTTGAACAATTCTCTCCCCTCATCACAGATAGTTTCATCCATGATAAAGCTAAGCTTGTTCTCCAGTGTGAGCCAGTGATTTTTCCTCCCCCTCTAATTGAGACAGAAATGACAGGATTTTGTGGCCAATGACTTAGCTGTTAGTTAGCTAGCTACTGTGTGACGGCACCGCTGCACTATCTATGTTGAACGATTTGTCTGGGTCTGTCAGTCATAGCAATTGAGGATAAGATTACAGACAAAACAGTGACTGGCAGTCTTCTTAGGAACACATTTAAATCGTCAACCTTTTCCATGTATGTTTTTTCATTTGAACTTCACATTGATACACAGCGTCCTTAGATTTTTTTTTATCATGAACTTTCAATCATTATTTACTTTAACCATGGTCCATGGCTATCACCACAACATGCTTGGCACTGTATATATATTTTTTTTATTTCTTAACAGCTTCCCGCTAATGATTTTGGTATGCTTTAAGAATAGAGAAGAGAGCCCTTCCCAACGATTTAGAGTAAAAAAAAACACAAACAAATAATAATTATATAAAATAATACAAATAGTAACACAAAAGGAATAAGATACACAAGAAATTAAGCTATATACAGGAGTACCACTACCATATCACCGTGCAGGGGTACGAGGTATTTGAGGTAGATACACTATACAATGCATTCGGAAAGTAATCAGACACCTCGACTTTTTTCACATTTTGTTACGTTACAGCCTTGGTCTAAAATGTATTCAATATTTTTTCTCATCAATCTACACACAATACCCAATATAGATAAAATGAATACAGGTTTTTAGAAATGTTTGCAAATTTATTAAAAATAAAAAACAGAAATACCTTATTTACATACATATTCAGACCCTTTGCTATGAGACTCGAAATTGAGCTCAGGTGCATCCTGTTTCTATTGATTATCCTTGAGATGTTTCTAAAACTTGATTGGATTTACCTGTGGTAAATTCAATTGATTGGACATGATTTGGAAAGGCACACATCGGTCTATATAAAGGTCCCACAGTTGACAGTGCATGTCAGAGCAAAAATCAAGCGGTCAAAGGAATTGTCCGTAGAGCTCCGAGACAGGATTGTGTCGAGGCACAGATCTGGGGAAGGGTACCAAAAAAAATTCTGCAGCATTGAAGGTCCCCAAGAACACAGTGGCCTCTATCATTCTTAAATGGAAGAAGTCTGGAACCACCAAGACTCTTCCTGGAGCTGGCCGCCCAGCCAAACTGAGCAATTGGTGAAGAAGGGCCTTGGTTCAGGGAGGTGACCAAGAATCCAATGGTCACTCTGACAGAGCTACAGAGTTCCTCTGTGGAGATGGGAGAACCTTCCAGAAAGACAACCATCTCTGCAGCCCTCCACAAAATCAGGCCTTTATGGTAGAGTGGCCAGACGGAAGCCACTCCTCAGTAAAAGGCACATGAAAGCCCGTTTGGAGTTTGCCAAAAGGCACCTAATGGACTCTCAGACCATGAGAAACAAGATTCTCTGGTCTGATGAAACCAAGATTGAATTCTTTGGCCTGAATGCCAAGCTTCACGTCTGGGGGAAACCTGGCACCATCCCTACGGTGAAGCATGGTGGTGCCAGCATAATGCTGTGGGGATGTTTTCCAGCGGAAGGGAATGGGAGACTAGTCAGGATCAAGGGAAAGATGAACGGAGCAAAGAACAGAGAGATCCTTGATGAAAATCTGCTCCAGAGGTTCACCTAACAGGACAACGACCCTAAGCACACAGCCAAGATAACACAGGAGTGGCTTCGGGACAAGTCTCAATATCCTTAAGTGGCCCAGCCAGAGCCCGGACTTGAACCCGATCGAACATCTCTGGAGAGACCTGTGCAGCCATGCTCCCCATAGAACTTGAAAGAGCTTGAGAGGATCTGCAGAGAAGAATGGGAGAAACTCCCCAAATACAGGTGTGCCAAGCTTGTAGCGTCATACCCAAGAAGACTTGAGGCTGTAATCGCTGCCAAAGGTGATTCAACAAAGTACTGAGTAAAGGATCTGAATACTTTTTGTAGATTGATGAGGAAAAAACGATTTACTCAATTTTAGAATAAGGCTGTAACGTAACAAAATGTGGGAAAAGTCAAGGTCTGAATGCACTGTATATACACAGACAAAAGTATGTGGACACCTCTTCAAATTAGTGGATTCGGCTATTTCATCCACACCCGTTGCAGACAGGTGTATAAAATCGAGTACAAAGCCATGCAATCTCCATAGACAAACGTATGGGTGTGAATGTGTGTGGTTTTGTGTGAGAGTGTCAGTGTAGTGTGTGTGAGTGTATATATAGTGTATATACTGTATAGTCTTGTGAGTGTGCATAGCGTCAGTGCAAGATCGGGTCAATGCAGATGGTAACCATTTAATTAACTATTTAGCAGTCTTCTGGTTTGGGGGTAGACGCTGGTCCGAGAACCAATGCTCCGGTACCGTTTGCCATACGGTAGCAGAGTGAACAGTCTATGGCTTGGGTGGCTGAAGTCATTGGCAATCTTTCGGGTCTTCCTCTGACACAGCCTGATATAGAGGTCCTGGATGGCAGGGAGCTCGGCCCCAGTGATTTACTGGGCCGCCCCCCCAGCCTCTGTAGCGCTTTGCGGTAAAAGGGCGGTGCCAAGACTCATCGCCGTCGGTGATTAGTCCTACCACCGTCGTGTCATCAGGAAACTTGATGATGGTGTTGAAGTCGTATTTGGCCACGCAGTCGTGGGAGAACAGGCAGTAGTCGTGGGTGAACAGGCAGTAGTCGTGGGTGAACAGGGAGAAAAGTGTATCCATCTGCTTGATGTTTTTCCTATCTCAATTTAGATATTGATGTCTGCCATCGTCTTGGTAACAGCCAGTGCTACCTTAAGGTAATGTTATTCCGGGAAGATAATATTAGGCTACAGGCCTTATTTTTGCTAATCTCTGAAAACTCTATTGGGGCACATGAAAGTGAGAATATGTATGTGGTGATGCTGGCTTGGTAAAACATTTACGCCAATGATGAGGGTACTGTGTGTGTGTGAGAATGAGATACAGAATGAATGAGAGTAGCTCTATCATCTGCCAGGGCTTTTTGTCTTCGAGGCTCTTTCTTAATGTAGGGACACACAACAACATCAATCCACTGAAATCTCTGTCAGGCATCCCTCTAAAATATATGTACTGTATATGATTCCAGGTGTCTTTGAACATTTGTTTTAATTGAATAAAAAAGGTAATGTCACTGTTTGAAGCGTGATTTGATTGAGTTGAGAGCACCAGAGAGTTGTGCTCATCCACATGTATATTTCCAAGATATTGTCTGAGTGCTCAAACACAGAACTGGAAAAAAGCACTGCCATCCCAATACAGTTTTCCTTCTTAAAAACTTGAATCCTCATTTTCAAAATGGCTGACATTTTTCATAGTGGGAGTTCAATCCCCTAGCGTTCTGTTCCTAATCACTCTGTAGAATACATCCATGTGTGAGGGTACATTTTTTATTCATCTGATTATGTTTGAGGACTGTATCGTTTCAGAAGGAGAAATGTCAGATACTGTTCTACCGTAATTGATATCAAATCTGAAAGTGTGGTGGAATGCTTCCTTGCCCTCTCTTTTGTGTTTTGGTTTAGAAATGAACATACAAAGAAGTTTGCTGTGCTAAGATGAAGTCTCTCCTTTTCCTTCTCCCTCAATTTCAAAAAGTATTATGCTTTTACTTTAAGATAACAATGAAAAACAACTTGAAGTGGAGATTTGTAGATAGTATAATAAAAGGCTCAGTTTCAGAGACTAGGAGAACAAGCAAAAAAATATATATTTTTGGAGGCAATCTTCACGATAATGTGTCTGGTTTCAGTGTGTTGAATACAACAATTGTTTTCAATCATAACAATGCATTTTGTGCTTCAGGAAAAATACTAACATGAAGTTTTCAACAAACAATGTGCTGTACATGCATTCTGGGAATTTATATAGACTACATGGCCAAAAGTATGTGGACATGCCTTCAAATTAGCTGATTAGTCTATTTCAGCCACAGAAACAACGTAACAAATCTGAACTTGCTGTTAAAGGGTAGCGGCAGGGTGGGACTGACTGACTGGTGTCCTTTCTAGGGATTAGCAATAGTCTCCATAATCACAACCCAAGCAGAAAAATACATATTTAAATATACGTAAATCATACTTCATTAATATATTTAAGTATCTATGATAAATATACTTTAGTGTATTTAAAATGCTCTAAATATAATTTTTTATATACATGTAATGCATTTAATATGAACTTTATTAGCATTTATGTATATTAAATACATAGAAAATGATCTAAATTGGGACACTTTTGTACTTATATTCTTAGTATATTAGATATAGAGCACAACAAATATACTTTGAATACATCTTAACTACATTTTTTGTATATTTCTCAAATTAGAAGTATACACAAATTCTAATTCAGTGTAAATGTTGTACGTTTGATGTAGTTGACCAAACGTCGTTGTATTATTAGTATACTAGCATGATCAATTAAATGGTTTTTGAATTAGAATTCCTGTATTTTCTTTACAAATAAAGTGTATTTATAATGTTTTTCATGTATACTTTTACAAATAGACTTCTACTCATTAACCACATTGGCTATTGTAATTAGCCATGTAAAAGGTTAACTTGATTGACCAAGGCATCATCTCAGCCAATGTTACATCAGGCTACTTACAAAGCACTTGTGGTGGGAGCAGCACTTTAGAAGTAAAATTGTTGATAACTATGCACCAGTAGCATTTCACACTTTAGTTGTTCACACTACAGTGATAAATTAACAATGAAAAACATTTGTAATGTGTCATTCAAAGTACAACATTATTAGATTGGAAAACATCAAAAAATGTGATTAAGCTAAATATGAGGGAAAGCATATTATAAAATCAAAACTTTAACTGCAGAAAAGGATCCTAGGTAACGGTGGGAAAAGTACTCAAATACTTGAATAAAGATGCCGTAATAGAAAATGACTTGGTACAGATAAAAGTCACCTAGTAAAATACTACTTAAGTAAAAGCCTAAAACGATCTGGTTTTAAATACACTTATGTACCGTGGTGGGAAAAGTACTAAATTGTCATACTTGAGTAAAAGTTAAAAGTAATTCATATTCCTTATATTAAGCATATCATTGCATATATATATATATATCATATTTGTTTACGGACAGCAGAGGCAAGCCAGGGTGGGGCCTGGCTGGGCCCAGGTCCTGCTAGGTTGAATACTGGCTCACCGCTGGTTTAAAATATAAATATTTAAAAATGTATGAAATAAAGGAACTTGATTCGCTGGTTGTATTGTCCCCTAACTAATCAGAAACGTTGCAAATGCAGTAAGAAGTTACTGGGACCTAATTGGTTAAATCGCAGTCATATGGTAAATCATAAGCACCTAGGCTACAGGGAGGCCTGCAGCTTGGTCAGCGCACGCCCGGCAAATATGAAATAGTCCGTGAAAAGCCCTAGCCTATCGCAATATTTCAAAATTCAATCGCAGGATAAACACAAGGCACATTTTTTCCTGAGTGATCCTTTCAAATGATTTAACTGTAAAACGTACTGTAGTTTATTCCCATTAGTAGGCTACACCAGGACTAATCTATTCGCACCAGCGGAGAGCGTCGGACATATGCCTGTTGAGTGCGCATATTCACCGTCTTCATTGGGCGAGTCAGTGCCACTGGAAAGTTTAGCACAATTCTTTACTCCGGTCTAGATGTATGTCATATTGTACAATATGTATCTCCTTTTCGCAGGCCTAGATTAGATTAAATAAATGTATTCTAGTTCAGGCTGAGCTGCTACGCCAAACATGAGAAACTCACACGCCTCCTATGATGTGTATATAATTATGTGTGTTTACTGTTTCAGCGGTGTTGTTGTAAACGGTTTTAACCTGTGCTGCCTACTTGGCAATAGGCCTAATAACGGGCTTGTTTGACAAGGGAAATTTGTGGTGTTTCTTGGTCACATGTATCACGTGTTATGTGTTAAATGATGCAATTGCACAAATTTTCACTTACAATGTCGATGTTTTTGCTGGAAAATATTGGCCCAGCTCCAGACACTATTACTCGGCCTCAGACACAGCAATTTCTGCCCACGCCTCTGACGGAGAAACAGGGGACACACTCTAACGTCATTTGCAAACGCAGTATTTGTGTTTATTGAGTCCGACAAATCAGAGGCGGTAGCGATGACAACGTGTTATATTGATAGGTACGTGAATTGGACCATATTGCTTTTCTACTTGAGCATTTGAAATGAAACAGGTACTTTTTGTTTCAGGGAAAATGTATGGGAGTCAAAAGTACATATTTTCTGTAGGAATGTAGTGGAGTAAAATTACAAGTTGTCAAACAGATACCCCCCAAAAAACTTCTTAAGTAAGACTTAAGTATTATTACTTTTTGGGACATTGGTGAAGCTCACTACCATGTATTATCAATCTGATATGTGCCGGAGTTTGGCATAGAGTCAGTAATGTGAGTAATGGCAATACCTGAGTCTGGTTCAATGAGGGGATGCCAAAGCCACTCTCAGGCCTGCAGCGAGACAGCTGCTGTTTACAAACACATTTAGTCCTTGTAAATAGTTTAGAGATACATAGAAACTCAGACCCAAGCAGTTTGAGAATAGCAACAACACAAATCCTTTTAAAACAGCATCCACATATTGCCATTGCATGGACATGAGGTGTCAGTACCCCAATGCAGTTGTAAATGAACTGGAAAAAAATGGCAGGTCCTATACTTACTCTGTGTCACCGCACATATATAGTTCACTGAGATGTTTGCCAAATAAAGTGTGTTGAAAATATTCAAGTAAGTACCGGGAGATAAAAATGATTTACGTTACTAAGTCCCTTATCATGACACTTTACACATTTCCACCCACTTTGATGTAACCCAATAAAGTCACCCTGACATCTTGAATCACTGCACACATTTATAGCAGCAGACCCCCCCCCCCCCCCCCCTTCCATACCACGGCAGTCGGTTTGGTCATCAACTTTCCTGATCCACCTTAACAGCTGTAGTCTGAGGAACACAGGCCCCCCTCAGTCGGCACAGTCAGAGAAGGGAGAGGGCCGTGAAAACTAGGGCACAACAAAACTGACCCCTTTCCCTCAAACCAGAGGCACAGATCCAACAAAGAGAGAGGACATAGTGAGAGGGTGTAGGCCGGGGAAGAGAGAGACATTTGTGGAAGGCTGTGTGGTTGTTAAGGAGCGAAGCCCGCGGAAATCCACCATCGACGTCCCCAGAAGTCCGATGTCCCCAGAAGTTTGATGTCCCTTCAAGTCTGATCCAAGCGAGGACCTCGGTGCTACGCATTTCTTCTTCCTTGTACATCTTCGTGTCAGTGTTTCCACGTACAAAACTGCACCATGCACAAGCGCACGAAGGTGAAGATGACGTTCTTTGTGATCCTGGTGGGTATGGCGTCCATGTTTACGGCGGTGGTGACGGACCATTGGGCCGTGCTGAGCCCGCGGGTGGAGCAGGTGAACGCGACGTGTGAGGCGGCCCACTTTGGCCTCTGGAGGCTGTGTAAGAAGGCCATCTACATCAGTGAGGCGGACTACAATGGAAAGGGTTGTGGCCCCATCAGCTTACCTGGAGGTAAGACAAGATAACACGGAGACGGCTTATAGGTTGGACCTGAAAATCTGCACTGTCTGTGTCTATCCGAACCCTGGACCTCTCTGTCCAATGTCTGAGGCTACCTAATGTAACACCGACCAATGTGGCACTTTAAAACATTGTCTGTGTCTATAACTATTGTTAAATCGGATACACTAACTGCTGATCAAGAAATATGTGCTATCACACAGTATAAAAAACAGTATTTGGATTGTTGTAGAGATTGGGTTTGGTGGAAGGGGGTCAGTGAACTCTTGTCAAGGTCATGGTTCAACACTTAGCGGTTAGCCATGTCACCAAGCACCAGTCATCTTTGCAATGTGACCAGCTAATGTTCCTCTTAACCCACAAGCCTTCCTGGTGTGTAGAACCGCTTGTCAGACAATTATTTAATTGAGATATTGAGGCTTCAGAAGCCGGTAAACAAGAGGTAACTACCCAACAGTGTGAGGATTAGCATATGCTACAATAAATAGCGCAACAATAATATAAACTAAGTCAAGCACTTTCAGACTAATCTTGACCTTTAAAGTCCCAATCCAGCTACATCCCCACAGTAATTAAACGATGAGGTGTGTCTCTCCCCCAAGCTGAGGTGTTTGCCAGCTCCTCAGCAACTAAGAACTCTTGAAGCTGCAGTATCCCCTGAGTCCCAGCTCTAACAAGGCTAGCTCCAAGGCCTTAAAATACACTCTATAATGACTGCAGTTATCATTTACTCCAATCAAAACAGGACCACGGGCAGAATTCAATCTGGACCACGGAAGATCCGTTTTGTAGCACGGTTGACATTTAAAAAGGCCATTTTTTGCAAACATCTGCAGCATTTACTTTGAATGCGATCTCCGTTTCTGGTTAGAGAAGGTTTTAATAGTCACAGCGGGTACGACATCTCCGATACACTTGCTAATAAACTCGCTCACCAAGTCAGCGTATACATCAATGTTGTTGTCTGAGGCTATCCGGAACATATCCCAGTCCACGTGATCGAAGCAATCTTGAAGCGTGGAGTCCGATTGGTCAGACTAGCGTTGTGTTGACCTGCGCACGGGCGTTTCCTCTTTTAGTTTCTGTCTATAGGCTGGGAGCAACAAAATGGATTCATGGTCAGATTTGCCGAAGGCAGGGCTTTGTATTCATCGCGGAAGTTCGAGTAGCAATGATCCAGAGTTCTGCCAGCTCGTGTTGCGCATTCGATATGCTGATATAATTTAGGGAGTATTGATCTTAGGTTAGCTTTGTTAAAATCCCCAGCTACAATAAATGCAGCCTCATGGTTTCCAGTTTACATAGAGTCCAGTGAAGTTCTTTCTGGGCCGACGAGGTATCTGCTTGGGGGGGAATGTACACGGCTGTGACTGTAATCGAAGAGAATTCTCTTGGAAGATAATGCAGTCGGCATTTGATTGTAAGGAATTCTAGGTCAGGTGAACAAAAAAGTAATGCAGTGGATAGGCGCCAAGATTAATATAACCTTTCTAGTAGGTACAATGCCAGACACCAGGGTTTCATTTGGTATCGCTAGCTCTATTTGGGAATGAATAGCAATATTTATTATAGCCTCACATCTAAATGAGAGAAATACCAACCACTAGGACAGTTCATGCCCCTCTGTCATCTCTAGGATGATGGTGCTCTCTAAGTGACCCTCCATGAGTTTTGCCATCTGTTGGAATAAAAAATGTATATATATATATTTTAGCTAGTAGTCTACATAGATCAAGGAGAAATGGAGATCTCTGTATATATGTACATAGAGGTTGCTCACCTTGTTTGCCTTCCTAAATAATCATAAGAGATGGTTAGAAAATAAGAATGACTGTAAAACAGGATATTGACATAATTTATTACATAAGAATACTGTCCAGAACAGCAAACATACAATCTAGGTTAGGGATGTGGCGAGATGTTCAGCCAAAGCCAATATAGCAACTGTTACAGAAACAAAGATATCGGTGGGATTTTCTGTTGTGCGCAGCACTATGCAGCGGGCCAATGGAGGATAAATATAGGCCGTGTAAATACCCAGCTGTCCCGGGGTAAGAGCCGTGAGGGAGTCAAGTGTGTGCCCACCTTCAGAGCCCATCTGAGTGACAAGGCCACCTGCACAAGCCAGGCATAGCCCTTCAACCCCTAACCCCTAACCCCCTCCCTGGCGCTGCCCTGCTACCCACCGTCCAAAATCATTTCCCGTCCCATGGGGGTGGGCTACAAGGGTCCTGGGGTAGGCTAGTCAAAGCCCGGGCATGTAGACAACCGGAACTTCAACCACATACCAGTGCTGGGAGGGGCAACCCGGCTGTGGAAGTGCCAATGATGATTTGTTGCATGTTGGTCTTTCTGGTTTGCTTTTCTGTCTATAACGATCTCAATGGTAGAGTATCTAATGGTTGGTTATATTTCCCTATTTCTATTTTAGACATGAGCTTAAATGTTTGTATTTAACTTGTGTTTCGTATTCATCCTATCTGGCACCATCGGATATAAACTGGAGTCGTTCGGGGGGGGGGGGGGGGGGGGGTTCAGGGTGGGTCATTTTCGGCTACAACACGACACGTTGTAGCTATAGCCTATGCAACAGGCAAAGAGAATGAAAACATGGGGCTGAAAGAAATGCCTAACATAGCCCCTTATGTTGATGAAACGGCAGACAAACTCACTGTGAAGCACCTCATTACGGCACGATAGTGGAGTCTTATTTTGATCTCCTCACCTTTTTAAAGATAGATGAGGTACTGTTTAGTAGTGCGTAGATTTTCTGCATTGAGCAGGTCAGCTAATTGATACGCTATTGACTTGCCAGTTGAGTTCCATCGGGTGCCATTACTTATCGTCTCCTTGAGATGTTGACGTCGGCGAAGTGGCTCCTAGTTAGGGTGCGGTTTGGACTCTATTCGCACTGAAATGTATATACCCTGTTGGTGTGGAGAGGCCTGGGGTGTCACTGGGATGTTACACAGTGGGACCACCCTGGCATTACTAATCCACTCACTGCTAATCCACTCACATAGACAGAGCATTGTCTGGACATGTGCTGAGTCATAAGGTTCCGGGGTAGAATTAATACAACACAAAGAGAGCCACGGCATCTAGTAGTGTGGGACTATATTCATGGATGTTGTAGTAGGATATCCTTTGGTGGTATCCATACCTAGGTATTACATGCGAGGGTTAGGTTAGTAAACATGCTGGAGCTAGAACCTCGTTGTCATGTGTCCTTATTTTAGATCATACTACATGGTGTCAGAAGTGGTTTTAATAATCACATAAACGTGAAGGACGTACCAAGTAAATCGTACATTCCGGCTGTTTCAAAGCAGGGGGGCACAGTGTTGGAGATAAAATAGCGCATATCATTATTGTGCTAGCTAACGAGCAAGGACTAAGTTACTGCTAAGCAACATGTTGCAAGAGGAAGTAACTGGCGAGATTTCAGGGTTTGCGACTCCAAGTTCAACGGGCTCTGGCGCAAACACGGACAGGCCAGTGGCTAGTGCTGACGGATTTTGCATTAGTCCCCCGGAGAATTTTGTTTGTATGGACATTCAGGCGCTTTGAAAGGTACAGAGTAGCATCAGGCTTAAACGTGAAAAATGAGGCATTTCAAGTTAATACACTGATCTACTCTATGGGTGATGAAGCCGAGGATATATTAAATGCATCAATGTTGACCGTGGAAGAGAAACTTAACTACAGTGCCGGTAAAGACTGTTTTGAAACGCATTTTGTAGGGAGACACAACATTATATTTGAGAGAGCTCGGTTTAATATGCGCAAACAGGAGCAGGGTGAAACCGCAGACAGTTTTATCACAGCTGTTCACAAACTAGCAGAACATTGTCAGTTTGGGGCGCTCAGGGAAGAGCTGATCCAAGATCGGATTGTAGTGGGAATAAGAAATATCACTTTCTGAAAAGTTAGTTGGATTCCCAGCTTACCTTGTCCAAAGCGGTAAACCAGGTTAGGCAGAGTGAGACAGTAAAAAGACATCAGACGATACTGCGCGACAGCATTGGTATGCATTTTCATACCAAGCTAAAAAAACAGAGAGGAACACAGAACAGAGACAGACGTGGAGAAAACAATCACAGACAGCACCAGTAGCTCAAGTGTTTTGTCGCAAATGTGGGAAATCCCCTTTCCACAGATGGAAAGATTGCCCAGCAAAGGATGCGGAATGCAGGAAATGTCACAGGAGAGGACACTTTTCAGCTGTCTGTCGATTAAAGCAAATGCATGAGGTCTCAGAGGAGGTACAGCAGGACAGCATCTTTCTGGGAGAAGTAAAGGAAAACAATGCTGGCTGGCATTCAGACATTAAACTCAATGGGGAGGTTGTGTCATTTAAACTAGACACTGGGGCAGCAGTGACAGCTATCCCAACTAGGCTGTATAGCTATAGCAGAGATGGCCCTTTGCTCTCTACAAACAAGAAACTGTACAGGCCCAGTAATAAGATTTTACCAGTGGTAGGGCAGTTGGTGATTAAACTGGAGAGTAAAGACAAAAGTGCCATCCAGCCTGTCTTCGTCATTGACTCTCTAGCCAGACCGTTGCTGGGGCTGCCAGCAATTGAAGCATTGCAACTCATTGAGAGAGTGAGCGAACTGGAGGACCCAGGTGAGGTTTTCAAAAATAAATTCCCACAAGTGTTTTCTGGTCTAGGAAGGATAGAAGGTGACTACAAAATCCGCTTGAAAGAGGATGCTGTTCCCTATGCCCTTACCATCCCCCGCCGGGTGCCTTTCCCTTTATTGGCCAGAGTAAAGGAAGAGTTGGGGAGGATGAAAGAAATTGGGGCGTTGTCTAAAATAGAGAGTCCCACTGACTGGTGTGCAGGGATGGTGGTGGTCCCAAAAGCCAATAGGGACATAAGGATCTGTGTGGACATGACTAACTTGAATGAGGCACTCTGCAGAGAGAGACACATCTTACCATCAGTGGAGCAGTCACTGGCTCAGTTGGATGGCTCACAAGTCAGGTTTCTGGTAGACACCGCTGTCATCAGAGAGTAGGGCGCTCACAACGTTTATAACACCGCTTGGCCGTTACTGTTTTGCCATTTGGAATCGCTTCCGGTCCTGAGCATTTCCAAAGACGCATGTCCCAGCTGTTGGAAGGGCTGAGTGGCGTCATAGTCCACGCGGACGATGTGCCCGTGTGCGGAAGGGACAGAGCAGAACATGATGTAAGGCTCACAGCAGTTCTGACCCGACTCCAGGAGACTGGCCTGACACTCAATGAAAAATGCACTTTTCCACAGTCAGAGGTCTTGTTCTTGGGACACAAAATCAGTGCAGCTGGAATAGAGCCGGACCCGGAGAAGATCAGCGCCGTCACAGATATGCCCAGACCCCAGACTGTGGCTGAAGTCAGGACCTTCTTAGGCATGGCCACATATGTGGGTAAGTTCCTCCCACAGTTTTCAGATACAACCAAACCCCTGAGAGACTTACTAGCCAAAGAGAATGACTGGCCATGGGGTCACGTGCAACAGGTGGCGTTTGACAATATCAAAGGAGACCTGGCCTCACAGAGAGTGCTGGCCCAGTACCGTCCCCACGGTAAGACAAAGGTATCAGCAGATGCATCATCCTTTGGGCTAGGGGCGGACCTCGCACAGATGCAGGACAACATGGAGTGGCGTCTAATAGCATACATCTCCCGAAGCTTATCTGACACAGAGCAAAGTTATGCACAAGTGGAGAAGGAGGCGTTGGCTATCACATGGGCATGTGAAAGGCTCAGCCAATACCTTATTGGCCTGCAGTTTACAGCAGCGACTAACCACAAACCACTGTTGGCTCTGTTAGGGACAAAAGCACTGGACGACTTGCCTCCCAGAGTTCTGCGCTTCAGCCTCAGATTACTGAGGTTCACCTACAAGATGGTGTATGTGCCAGGAAAGGCACTCATCACAACAGATGCACTCTCTAGGGCCACAATTAAACGTCCATTATGAGAGGAGGAGGAATGTCTAGAGGGTGAGGTACAGGTGTCCATTAATGCAGTAAGGGACAGCCTACCTGCATCTCAGACCAAACTGCAGTAGATTGCAGAGGAGCAACAACGAGACCCCATCTGCTGACAGATAGTGCAGCAGTGCAAAAAGGGATGGCCCGGGCAGGAGGAACTGCCTCAACTGCTGAAGCCCTATTGGGTGCACCAAAGTGACGTCCACTGTAATGGAGATCTTCTCATGAAAGGACAACGAATAGTTATCCCAGAGACTCTACAACCAGAAATGCTAGACAGAGTGCATGAGGGACACATGGGGATAACCAAATGCAGACTGAGGGCTCAACAGTCGGTGTGGTGGCTTGGTCTGAGTACTCAGATTGCCAAGCTGGTGGCCCATTGTGAGGTCTGTACAAAATGTCAACCTTGTCATCCGGAGCCAATGATGGCAACGGAGCTGCCAAAACGGCCATGGCAAAAGGTAGGGGCAGATATGTTCTATTGGAAAAATGACACATCTGCTAGTGGTAGATTACTACTCAAGATACATTGAAATAGCAAAGACACCCATAACCACATCAGCTGGTTTTATCAATGGATTAAAGTCATTTTTTTCCAGGCAAGGGGTCGCTGAGGTCCTGGTTAAAGATAACGCTCTCCAGTTCTCTGCAAGCTCCTTTTCTGCTTTCGCCGCAGAATATGACTTCACACATGTGACCAGTAGCCCCTACCATGCACAGAGTAGTGGTGAGGCAGAGAGAGCTGTGAAAACAGTCAAGGGACTGCTGAAAAAGAACAAGGATCCATACAGGGCTCTGTTAGCGTACAGAGTTACACCACTGCATCATAGGCCGTCGCCTGCCGAGCTCCTGATGGGCAGCTGCCGGCTCAGCTTAAACCCCGATGGCCTAACAGTAAGGCCTTCGCTGAGAGGGACAAACGGCTGAAACAAACAAACTGGAGACTTTAATCGGAGACACCGTGCTACGGAGAGGTCAGAGCTGGCAGAAGGTCAACGTGTGTGGATTACAAACTCAAAGACACCAGCAATAGTGCTGAGGAAAGCGGATGCCCCACGCTCCTATGTGGTGGACACAGGCTCAGAAGAGGTGCGAAGGAACAAAACACACCTCAGAGCTCTTCCAGATCTACCAGCCACACAGACTGAGGCCACAGAAAATGCACAAAAAGAGGGTGAAGGAGAGAGAACGCTCACAGTGCCACAAGTGCGCCCAAAAAGGGATGTGAAGCGCTGAAAGACTATGTTACGTGAAAAGAAAACATACTGTTGGGGACCATACCCAGCAAAAAGAGACTGTACCTAAGTTAATGTTCATACTGTGTGATTGAATGCTTTCATACTGTTTCAGGGTGTGAAGTAGCATGTTAGAGAATAATACTGGTTTCCAAATTGCATTTCAGTTATGCTTCAGTGGTTATGCATGTTGAGTTCTTGTTCATGGGAGAGGGGAAGATGTAGTAGGATGTCCCTTGGGGGTATCCGTACCTAGGCATGACATGCGAGGGTTAGGTTAGTAAACATGCTGGAGGTAGAACCTCGTTGTCGTGCGTCCTTATTTTAGATCACACTACAGATGTGGATAGACATGGGGAGCCTTACAAGTCCTTATAGAGACCTGGGTTTGAATTCCAAGCACATATACTGTAAGCCAGTTCCTGGAAGGCCCGAGTCTCTTCTACCCATCATTAGAGAGACCTTTTGAGTGTCTTCCAATGCCATTAGAGAGCACAGCGGCACAGACCATGTGTGTGCGAGGGAGCGTGCACGTGTGCTTGCCTACCTGCGTTCAGTGTGTGTGTGTGTGCGTATTTGTGCCAACCTGACTGACTGCCTTTATATTGTGTGTGTGTGTCTCTAAAAGGTGAGGATGGGAGTGTGTAATGAGGACATCAAAAGCTAATGAGGCAAGCGCCGCCGCCGCATAATTGGCATAATCCCTGGATTTAGTGTTTCAATTAACAAACACAGAAGGACAGCGACACAGCCCCAATGCCTGTTCAAGTGTCTCATAATGCAGCGTGGGCTCTCTCTCTCCTGTCAGCGCAATGAAAAGGCACTTGGTCTTCAGCATGATGACAAGAATCACTTCTGGTCCATTACAGTTATTAACACAGGAGTTTGTGGTGCGGAGAGATACTACCGAAGCTAGAGCCGAGGCTTTTGTTAGAGGGGTGAACGACTTAAAATGGCTGGGTCGAGCTGAGGTGACTCAGCAATTGACCTTTCAAGGCCCGAATGTACTCTGACTCTTCAATAAACTAGCTCTCTCTCTCTAAACCAAAACATAGAATTCTGTGGCTAGTCACCACGTTCCCCTGCCCGCCTTACATGATAAAAAGAGCAGACGAGCCAGTTGCTAAGTAACCACCTCTGGGTTTTCCCTTGATGGCCAGTCTCGGTCCTCATTCACAAAAACATCCTCTATTTGTGAGAGTCAAAACATTAAAACATTTAGATCCTTTTTCATGGTCCTTTACCTTACCAAAACCAATCATTGTCAGGTTGTATAATAGTCGTATAAGGATGCTTTGTGAGCATATTTTAAAACCTTTTGTCAATACCTTTTGTCAATAGGGGGGCGCTATTTTCACTCTGTAAAAAATCGTTCCCAAATTAAACTGCCTCGTACTCAATTCTTGCTCGTACAATATGCATATTATTATTACTATTGGATAGAAAACGGAAGGAAGTGAAAAATCTGAAATCGAGGCTCTGTTCCAGGGCCTTCCTATTAATTTGCCTGAAATCTATGGATCTACATGCACTGCATACGCCTTCCACTAGATGTCAATAGGCAGTGAGAGGTGGAATGGGGTGTCTAGCTTGATCTGAGGCCGAACAAGAGCTTTTGGAATGACGTGACCAGAATTTTCATTGTCTTGGAAGGCGCGAGAAGGGACCCCAGATTGCGTTCTGAAAAGCTTTCGGAATAGACGTTAGATATCTCCGGCTCTGATTTTATTTGATATGTGTTAAAAATATCATAAAGTAGTTATTTTAAACCGAGTTATATCAGTTTATTGAAGGTTTATTGCGATTTTCGGCATTTTCTTTTCTTTGCGTTATGTGAAGTTGGGCACGTTTGCGCCACATGGCTAGCTTTGGTTGCTAATTCGACAGGAGAAGTGGACATTCTACAACCAAACAACGATTATTCTGGACAAAGGACAACTTGTACAACATTCTGATGGAAGCTCATCAAAAGTAGGAACCATTTATGATGTTATTTCGTATTTCTGTTGAAAATGTTTAGTCATATTTTCCGCCCTGATTTTGGGCGCTGTCTCGCTATAACGTAAGCTGTATGTCGTACTAAAGTTATTTTAAAAAATCGAACACAGCGGTTGCATTAAGAACTAGTGTATCTTTCATTTGCTGTACAACATGTATTTTTTAGTAAAGTTTATGATGAGTTATTTGATTAGATTAGGTGACTCTCCAAGATTTCTCCGGACAATTTTGTGCATTTTGACTACGTATTCACATTTTAAAACCACGATTTGTACCGCTAAATATGCACATTTTCGAACAAAACATATGTATTGTGTAATATGATGTTATAGGACTGTCATCTGATGAAGTTTGTCAAGGTTAGTGAATAAATGTATATCTTTTGCTGTTTTTTTCGCTATCGCTACCTTTGCGGTGAATGAATGCGGTTGTGTGGTTGGCTATTGTAGTAAGCTAATATAATGCTATATTGTTTTTTTCGCTGTAAAACACTTAAAAAATCTGAAATATTGGCTGGATTCACAAGATGTTTGTCTTTCATTTGCTGTACACCATGTATTTTTCATAAATGTTTTATGATGAGTATTTAGGTATTTCACGTTGCTCTCTGTAGTTATTCTAGCTGCTTTGGTGATATTTGTGATTGTAGCTGCAATGTAAAACTATGATTTATACCTGAAATATGCACATTTTTCGAACAAAACATATGCTATACAATAAATCTGTTATAAGACTGTCATCTGATGAAGTTGTTTCTTGGTTAGTGACTAATTCTATCTTTATTTGGTCGAATTTGTGATAGCTACCTATGCGGTAAAAAAATGGTGAAAATATGCGGTTGAGTCTTTTGCTATCGTGGTTAGCTAATAGAAATACATATTGTGTTTTCGCTGTAAAACATTTTAAAAATCGGAAATGATGGCTGGATTCACAAGATGTGTATCTTTCATTTGGTGTCTTGGACTTGTGATTTCATGATATTTAGATGCTAGTATTTACTTGTGGCGCTATGCTAGGCTATGCTACTCAGCTTTTTTACTGATGAGGGTGCTCCCGGATGGTGACTCGTGAGAATTAAGTAAACAGAACTAGATAACAACACAAAATCTGAAATATTTAACTTTAGGTTTTCATCCTGTACTGAAAAATACATCTTTACCTGGTTGTAACACAGACCAGTTGGTTGTACTCTGATTATATGATGATGTCTTCTCAACTAGAAAACCAGTTTACACAGAGAAAATTAAGTCATTAATCATGTGCCAAATTTGGTCAGCTGGATTCCACTCATTAAAGAGTGCTTTGCTGGCGCCAAATCCAGCTAATTGAACCTGCACATACTTTGTGTATCTTTCTTTATTAGCCTTCTCTCAATAATACATCCAAACTGGCAACCCCACCCACCAGTAACTCTATCTTCCTAGTTGTCCTGGGAGAAGGGGAATTATCTCTAGCCCATGTGTATGTGTGGATTTGAGGAACGCTGGAGCCGATGTGATAATATGCTTAGCTCACATAATTCTACATGACAGCCTGTCACTTACTCCTGCGTGGTCCCTGCAGTTGGCCCACAACATTAGATGCCAAGTATCTGATGCAGAGCAGGCCTCTCCGGTGACAGAACAGAGTTGAGCGACTGAAGTTCCCCTTAACGTCTGAGTGACAGAGCCGTCTGCCGCCGCTGTTTACAAATATAGTTTCCCCGGCGAATGGATGTTTTGAAGTTCTGGTTTAGCATCAAAGCGTACGGCGATACTCCTAGCCCTCTGCAATCGCTGTGATCGTATTCTGTGGGTCAGCTTTTACTCGTGCTTAGCACGGATCCCCAGGGGTTAACACATTGGGCCTAGCAAAGTGAACGGGATGCCCCTATAGGCTGCGCGTGAGTTTCAAGTTAGTGGAGGCTAAAAAATAAAGAATTGCATACATCTATCTATTTGCAGACTAATGTAAGATAGCCTTCTATTCGTAACATGGTGAGTGGATTGAATAGTCATAAACTAGGCTAATAATATAACTAACTCACTGTTCGCAAAAAAATACCGTCCGGCTTTTCTCTTCCTTTATTTGCACACGTCCAGAGCTCGGCACCAGCTAGATGGATTTTAAAAAAAAATGAGGATCCGAAAAAAATTGCCGTTTATAAACATATTTCATGCAATTCTACGACACTTTCGTCTCCATAATTGGAAACGAGCAGAATCTTTAATGCCACAAAAATCGCAGGCTACTCTCTCACCGGGGATATGACCGATGGTCTCCGCCATAGAGTGCCAATAAAATAGGCCACTGTTCGCTCAATAGCCTATTGTGAGTTGAGAATTTTGATAGCCTAACTTCACCGACAGCCGCAAATCAACAATCCGCTCTTTGATATGGTGCGCCGCCTGCCCAAATTGCGCGCTTCCCAACTGTAGGTTATGCCCTGGCATTGTGATTTAAAACAGTCCACAGCTATCTTTTAAAAGAAGCGAATCTTCCTTTGTGGCTAAATCATGCTCTCTGGTGTAGTGCTTTGAATGAATGTATTTATTTTTGTATACACAGGAGTAATTATCATTTTGGCAAGTTGAATTAAATGTACTTCCTATTGGATGCGTCATTTATGGATGCCAAACAACCTATGCTAACACAAAATCAGACACTGTCAATCAACATGGTGAAGATAGATAAGGGTTTTATGTGAACTCAGCGCAAACCATCAGATGAAAGTGGTGCGCCTAAATGTTGATCCGTGTGGATTAACTGTTACATCGCAACTACAGAATGCTTATTCATCGGTACCATATACAAGTAGTTTAAAGGTAGTCCAGGTAAAAAGCATCAACATCCTTTTATCTGTTTTTTATGAAGTTAGCGTCTTTACATTTGTGGAAGACTCGTGAAACAGTTTTTGGTAAACACATTGGTCTATTATGCTACTTTATTTCCGAAGTGTTGTGCATCTATTATGAAATAAATAGAGCTATTTTCACGATTATTTAGTATCTTCTGTGATGTTCAGTGTATTGATGAGAAATTGCACATTGCCTGAAGTGCTACGACCTGAAACTCCAGCTGACTGTGTTTTCATGTCTCCTACAGCGGAGAACTGCACCTACTTCAAACACTTCACTCCAGGGGACGAGTCTGAGATTTTTGAAGTCAAAACCCAGAAAGGTAAGGTTTCTTTTGTGCCTCGTCCATACACACGTTAATAATGGCCTAACAAACACACCATGATTCTGTTTTGTAACTTTCATGTACAAAACATTAGGAACACCTTCCTACTATTGTGTTGCACCCCCTTTCGCCCTCAGAACAGCTTCAATTCGTCGGGGCATGGACTCTACAAGGTATCGAAAGCGTTCCACGGTACTGGCTACTGGCTCATGGTGACTCTAATGCTTACTTACCACAGTTGTGTTAAGTTGGCTGATGTCCTTTGGGTGATGGACCATTCTTGATACACATGGGAAACTGTTGAGTGTGAAAAACCCAGCAGCATTGCAGTCCTTGACACACTCAAATCAGTGTGCCTGGCACCTACTACCATACCCCGTTCAAATGGCACACACACACAATTTATGTCTCTCTTGCCTCATGGCTTAAAAATCCTTCTTTAACCTGTCTCCTCCCCTTCATCTACACTGATTGAAGTGATAAGGGATCATAGCTTTCACCTGGATTACCCTGTTCAGCCTATGTCATGGAAAGAGCAGATGTTCCTAATATTTTGTACACTTGGTTTATACACTATATATACAAAAGTATGTGGACACGCCTTCAAATTAGTGGATTTGACTATTTCAACCACACCCGTTTTAGACAGGTGTATAAAATCAAGCACACAGCCATGCAATCGCCATAGACAAACTTTGGCAGTAGAATGGCCTTCAACGTGGCACCATCATAGGATGCCACCTTTACAACAAGTCAGTTCGTAAAATTTCTGCGCTGCTAGAGCTGCCCCGGTCAACTGTAAGTGCTGTTATTGTTGAAGTGGAAACGTCTAGGAGCAACAATGGCTCAGCCTCAAAGTGGTAGGCCACACAAGCTCACAGAATGGGGCCGCCGAGTGCTGAAGCGAGTAGCGCATAAAAATCATCTCTCCTCGGTTGCAACACTCACTACTGAGTTGCAAACTGCCTCTGGAAGAAACATTAACACAAGAACTGTTCGTCGGGAGCTTCATGAAATGGGTTTCCATGGCCGAGCAGCCACACACAAGCCTAAGATCACCATGCGCAATGCCAAGCGTCGGCTGGAGTGGTGTAAAGCTTGTCGCCATTGGACTCTGAAGCAGTGGAAACCTGTCTCTGGAGTGATGAATCACGCTTCACCATCTGGCAGTCCGATGGACGAATCTGGGTTTGCCAGGAGAACGCTACCTGCCCCAATGCATAGTGGCAACTGTAAAGTTTGGTGGAGGAGGAATAATGGTCTGGGGATGTTTTTCATGGTTCGGCTAGGCCCCTTATTTCCAGTGAAGGGTAATTGTAACGCTACAGCATTCAATGACATTCTAGACAATTCTGTGCTTCCAACTTTGTGGCAACAGTTTAGGAAAGGCCCTTTCCTGTTTCAGCATGACAATGCCCCCTGTGCACAAAGCAAGGGTCCATACAGAACCCCCCATCGAACACCTTTGGGATGAATTGGAACGAGCCAGGCAGTGAGCCAGGCCTAATCGCCCAACATCAATGCCCGACCTCACTAATGCTCTTGTGGCTGAATGGAAGCAACTCCCCACAGCAATGTTCCAACATCTAGTGGAACGTCTTCCCAGAACAGTGGATGTTGTTATAGCAGGAAAGGGGGGACCAACTCCATATTAATGCCCATGATTTTGGAATGAGATGAGCAGGTGTCCACCTACTGTTGGTCATGTAGTGTATCTTCAAGAACAGAAGAAGTGTATTCTTTGATGTCCTTCTGGCAGAATGTTTCATAAGGGAAGATTCAAAGGAAACAGTCATAAAACAAATAGGCAACAATGAAACATGGGTGGTGAATAATACAAGCCAAATTGGATACATCTCAACTCAAACAGTCCATGCTAGGCGCAAGGCAGGGCTGCCCGTTGTCTCCTAAGTTTCATGGACAAATGTTAACAAAAACAAACGTACAAAGAACCAGACAATACTGCTTCATTCTAAGCTTTGCGCACACAACCAATGGTGATTTGGTCATTCTTTGGATTTGTGCATCAGCCTTGAATTAATTTCAACACAAGCAGAAACATTTAAGTATATAGAGTTTTGGTAGGCGCAAGGGTTGCGGCCAAGTCAACTGAGTGGATATAAGCTCCGGCAGGTAGCGTGATGGAACTCCATGTGACAGAGCGAATCCCTGTCACCGCCCATTCCCTTCTCTCCTGGATATTTTCCTTCTCCCATCTCCCCACTAGCCCCCTTGGTGACCCTGCCAGTACTGTGCACATGCTTGGCCCATTAGACACATGTACTCTCACATATGACAGGACTTCCATGTGATGCACGTAAGGGCGCCAAGCACATGCAGGGCCTTGTCAGACCCAATCAGTAGGGTGTAAATCATAATAGATTTACACACACACACAGCTATGTCTTACTATACTTGTGAGGACTTTTTGGGGACCAACAATTGATTCCCATTCAAAATCCTATTTTCCCTAACCCCTAAATTAACCTTAAACCTAACCCTAACCTCAACCCTAATCCCTAAACCTAACCCTATTTCTAACCCTAAAACCTAAGCCTAAAATAGCCTTTTTACAAGTGAGGACCGGCAAAATGTCCTCACTTCTCTGAATTTTAGTTGGTTTACTATTCTTGTGAGGACTTTTGGTACTCAAGTATAGTAAAACATTTATACACACACACACCCTTTAAGCCCACTATGGTCCTTTGAGACCCCTCTTTCAAAGTCACTGAGATCTCTTCATCTAGCCATGGTACCCAAAATAATGGGCAACTGGGCATTTATATACATGACCCCTAAGCATGGTGGGATGTTTTAATTGCTTAATTAACTCAAGAACCACACCTGTGTGGAAGCACCTGCTTTATAGCCTTCATTTACACAAGTGTTTCCTTTATTTTGGCAGTTACCTGTATATTGGTTTATTCTCTTCAAGAACAACATTTGTGTATTCTTTGATGTCCTTTTGACAGAATGTTTCATAAGAGAAGATTCAAAGGGAGAGTCATAAAAACAAATAAGCAACCTGGGATATGAAACATGGGTGGTGAATAGTACAAGCCAAATTGAATACATCTCAACTCTCTCAACTCATCTCAACAACATTGTCTCCTAAGTTTTATGGACAAGCCGATTTATGCAGTCGGAAGATTGCCTTTACTTTCCTAACGCGCAGTAGCGCAGCTCTTCAGCGCTACGGATTGAATGGGGCCCTTGGTCTTTATTAGCATTTGTCCATCAGCCTTGGTTTCAACACAAGCAGAAACATTGAAGTACAGTATATGGACTTTTCCCAGCATACCAAGGGACGCGGCCAAGTTAACTGAATGGATAGCCAGCTAGCACATTTGGTTCCTAGGAAATTGTGGAAACGTACATTTTTGGTTTCCCATTGGTTCTGCGAACGAAGCCATATGTTTCCTGACCGGTAGAACTGAATTTTTTAAAACATTCTGAAAACGAAATGATAATTTAGCCTGTTCTTGGAATGTTCGTTTTTAGGTGGCAGGGAGGTTCTGAGAACGTTTTACTATGGTTCCCTGGAAGTTTTCCTGGGAGGTTTTTATTTTATGTTCTGAGATCAGAAATTATAGGTTATTTGGTGTTTTTTGAATAACTCCCTTAAAACTTTCCCTGAATTTTTCAAGAACATGGAAATCTTGCTTAGGCATTAATCATGCAAATACATTTATTTTTTATTATGGCACGGCGTCAGTGAGATTCAAACCTATGATCTTCTGTTCTCTATCCATGGAATTAGTCCACTGCGTCACCAGGACGGAGCAAGCATGCCATGTTTGTTTATTACTCAGCTGTTTTCAACGCTGTTCATTTTAGTCTATTCAAACAGACCCCATTTCAAAGTAAACAAGTACTCATTAACATCAGGTGTGGCCAATTAGTTGGCACGGACAACACACTTGAACACACTTAGCAAGATAGAGGATAGAGTTTTGTTGACGCTGAGAACAGAATGTATATGTTGAAAAAAAATACATTCTTTGAACTAGTGTTGTCACGATACCAGTATTGTGATTCTACGATACCAGATTTTCCATGGCAAAAAAGAAAGCATGAAGCAGACTCAACTCTATGGTCCTTTAAAACCTACTTTTGTTAAATATGGTGTGCTATAGCTTGGAAAATAAGCAAATGTGACTCTGGGTGACAGCATAAGACTTCTTGTATCCAACATTAGGAATGTTTCCCTCAAGAAATTTAATCCGCTTCATAATTTGTTTCCTTTTCTTCCATACTTCCTCGTATCGCGATACTGGTATTTGAGAACACTACTTTGAACGCTATTAATGTTTTCTTGACTTGCAGAAAACGTTATGCTGAAGTATTGAAATTCCCATCAAAAAACATATGGTTCGGGCCTCCCGGGTGGCGCAGTGGTCTAAGGCACTGCATCGCAGTGCTAGCTGCGCCACCAGAGTCTCTGGGTTCGCGCCCAGGCTCTGTCGCAGCCGGCCGCGACCGGGAGGTCCGTGGGGCGACGCACAATTGGCTTAGCGTCGTCCGGGTTAGGGAGGGTTTGGCCGGTAGGGATATCCTTGTCTCATCGCGCTCCAGCGACTCCTGTGGCGGGCCGGGCGCATTGCGCGCTAACCAAGGGGGCCAGGTGCACGGTGTTTCCTCCGACACATTGGTGCGGCTGGCTTCCGGGTTGGAGGCGCGCTGTGTTAAGAAGCAGTGCGGCTTGGTTGGGTTGTGCTTTGGAGGACGCATGGCTTTCGACCTTCGTCTCTCCCGAGCCCGTACGGGAGTTGTAGCGATGAGACAAGATAGTAATTACTAGCGATTGGGTAACACGAAAATTGGGGAGAAAAGGGGAGAAAATAAAAAAAAACATGGTTCTCAGAATGTTATGTGTTAGCTGAGTATACGATCTGGCAGGTAGCATCAATGGAATTCCATGTGACAGAGCTAATCCCGCTCAACGCCCATTCCCTTCTCACTTGGATATTTTCCTTCCCCCATCTTTCCACTAGCCCCCTCTGTGACCCTGCCAGTACCCTACTGATTACCAGTACCCCAGTACTTGGCCCATTCAACGTATGTACTCTCACATATGACAGGACTGCTAAGCACATGCAGGGCCTTGTCAGACCCAATCAGTAGGGTGTAAATTGGAATATATTTACGCACACACACACACACTTGTTTTTATAGTTGATGATGTCAGTCAGTTTGTTACATGGTTTATGGGGACACACCGTTCCCATGGTCCTATCAATGAATTGAACACATCACATTTTTTAATTTTATATGTAGAAGATACATCTGACTACAGATTTGTACATCGGATCATATTGAAATAATATACCTGTAAATGCACAGGCTTGTAAAGACATATAGTTTATAAGGACATACGTTATAAGGACATTGTGTATATGAGTACATATAAGGAGAGATGTACTGGATATTTTCTCAAATGAGCAATAGGAAGCAGTATTCTGCCTCAGAGTAATTGCCTCTTGTGCCTCTGAACGAGCATTGCTGGTGTAAGACTGGCTACTGCCAATCTGGGATGTAATATTTTCAATATTTTTTGTAAAGAAACGTAAAAACAGTTCGCATAGATCAGGAGACGACCATGTCACTGTTTTGATGTCCAGGTAACCATGACAAAACCTTTTGACGTTCCGAAGACGTCCTAAAGACTCATTTTTGTTTGCAGGGGTCACTGGGGAGGTGATTTCTCACAGTCAAAGTCCTGCAATAAGAGCTATGATGCTAATATTTGTGTAAACTCTTCCGAATTGTAATCTGTGGGTGTCACTGAGTAGGCTGATGCAGCATTTCATGGGTGCACACAGTATAGGTAAAGCTATATGAATGTTCAATACGTACAATAGTCTGAATAGTGAGGTGATTTCACACAGTTAAAGAGCCACTGAACACGCCGATCGGCCCGTTTTTTTCTGTTGCTCATTAGAAAAATTTGATTTCAGTCTTGGTGTTTTGTTTTCTGACCAACTACACGTTTGGTTAATGATGTTTGTCCCCCATGAGACACTGTAGATACGGAAGCCTATTTCACTTCCTCCAAATCCCCAGAAGGAATCTAAGATAACTCAAGAAATCTATCATTAATTTTGACGTTTTTGCCTTGCCAAGGATGTTTTAGTTGTGCAATTTTACATCTGACTAACACGGAACCCAAACCGGCTGCGCGCGCGCCATCATGCATAAATGTATTTTGTCCCCCCACACCAAACGCGATCACGAAAAGCAGGTTAAAATATCAAAACAAACTCTGGACATATTATATTAATTTGGGGACAGGTCGAAAAGCATTAAATATTATGGCAATTTAGCTAGCTAGCTTCCACTTGCTAGCTAATTTGTCCTATTTAGCTAGCTTGCTGTTGCTAGCTAATTTGTCCTGGGATATAAACATTGAGTTGTTATTTTAACTGAAATGCACAAGGTCTTCTACTCCACTAATCCACACATAAAACGGTCAACCAAATCGTTTCTAGTCATCTCTCCTCCTTCCAGGCTTTTTCTTCTCTTGACTTTATATTGCAATTGGCAACTTTCATAAATTACGTGCATTACCGCCACCGACCTATTTCGTCTTTCAGTCACCCACGTGGGTAGAACCAATGAGGAGATGGCACGTGGGTACCAGCTTCTATAAACCAACGAGGAGATGGGAGAGGCAGGACTTGCAGCGCGATCTGCGTTAGAAATGGAACTGACTTCTATTTTAACCCTTGGTAACGCAGACGCTCGTTGGCGCACGCGAGCAATGTGGGTGCAATAATTGAATAATATAGATTTCTAGACGCGAGCGGTGTAGTCAAAAATGCATGACGTGTTGTCTTTTGTAAACAAAGTCAGAGCTGCTGGGCAGGTCTGTCTCACTGTCTATGCTATTGGATAGAGAGCAATCACCGAAGCTGTTAGTGGGCAAATGGACATAGTCAAATCAAAACCCAACTTTCCTTTTTACCTGTTGTGATGCACGGATGTTATAAACGCCGTTTTAGACCAGACTGACTAAATGACAAAAATGATCATATTTACACATTGCAGTACATTTTGACTTTAAAAAAAATGTTTCTGACTCATACCGATACCACATAGGCTGTTTTCAAAGGGATTTGTTGCTTTTTAAACACACACACACATCTGTTTAAAGCAACAAGTAAAGTGTGGCTGCAGCAGGTCGGGAGAGAGGTGCAGCATTTCAGAGGGAGAAGGATTGCAGTGTATTGCGGGATGAGCAGTGGGCTCTCTCTTATTGCAGGACTTTGACTGTGAGAAATCACCTTCCCAGTCAGTCTATTGTGTGTATTGGAAATTCATATTGCAATGTACAGTCTTACCCCATATCATGGGTGCACACTCTATAGGTATCAGCTTGCTCAGTGTCACCCATAGATTACAATTCCATAGAGTTTACACACAATAATAGCTAAGATGATAATATGTGTGTAAACTCTATGGAATTGTAATCTATGGGTGACACTGAGCAAGCTGATACCTATAGAGTGTGCACCCATGATATGGGGTAAGACTGTACATTCCAATATGAATATTTAAAACACACAAAAGGTTGACTGTTGAGGTCATTTGTCAAAGTCCTGCAGTAAAAGCTATGCCACTAATATTTCAAATAAAATACAATTGTATTCGTCACATGCAAATAGTCTGGGTACCCATTTGATTAACTGTTCAGGAGTCTTATGGCTTGGGGGTAGAAGCTGTTAAGAAGCCTTTTGGACCTAGATTTGGCGCTCCGGTACCGCTTGCTGTGCTGTAGCAGAGAGAACAGTCTATGACTAGGGTGGCTGGAGTCAATTTTTAGGGCCTTCCTCTGACACTGTCTGGTATAGAGGTCCTGGATGGCAGGAAGCTTGGCCCCAGTGATGTACTGGGCAATACGCACTACCCTCCGTAGTGCCTTGTGGTCGGAGGCCGAGCAGTTGCCGTATCAGGCAGTGATGCAACCAGTCAGGATGCTCTCGATGGTGCAGCTGTAGAACTTTTTGAGGATCTGAGGACCCATGCCAAATATTTTCAGTCTCTTGAGAAATAAGCCATGCCCTCATCACGACTGTCTTGGTGTGCTTGGACCGTGATATTTTATTGGTGATGTGGACACCAAGGAACTTGAAGCTCTCAACCTGCTCCACTACAGCCCCGTCGATGAGAATGGGGGCGTGCTCGGTCCTCCTTTTCATGTAGTCCACAATCATCTCCTTTGTCTTGATCATGTTGAGGGAGAGGTTGTTGTCCTGGCACCACACGGCCAGGTCTCTGACCTCCTCCCTATAGGCTGTCTCATCGTTGTCGGTGATCAGGCCTACCACTGTTGTGTCATTGGCAAACTTAATGATAGTGTTGGAGTCGTGCCTGGCCATGCAGTCATGAGTGAGCAGGGAGTACAGGAGGGGACTGAGCACGCACCCAAGGGGCAGTGTGGAGTGTAATAGAGATAGCATCATCTGTGGATCTGTTGGGGCGGTATGCAAATTGGAGTAGGTCTAGGGTTTCTGGGATAATGGTGTTGATGTGAGCCATGACCAGCCTTTCAAAGCACTTCATGGCTACAGATGAGAGTGCTACGGGTCAGTAGTCATTTAGGCAGGTTAACTTAGTGTTCTTGGGCACAGGGACTATGGTGGTCTGCTTGAAACATGTTGGTATTACAGTTGACCTGTTTAAAGGTCTTACTCACATCGGCTGCAGAGAGCGTGATCACACAATCGTCCGGAACAGCTGATGCTCTCATGCATGTTTCAGTGTTACTTGCCTCGAAGCGAGCAAAGAAGTAATTTAGCTCGTCTGGTAGGCTTGTGTCACTGGGCAGCTCGCGGCTGTGCTTCTCTTTGTAGTCTGCAATAGTTTACAAGCCCTGCCACATCCGACGAGCGTCAGAGCCAGTGTAGTATGATTCAATCTTAGTCCTGTATTGAAGCTTTGCCTGTTTTATGGTTCGTCGGAGGGCATAGCGGGATTTCTTATAAGCTTCCGTGTTAGAGTCCCGCACCTTTAAAGCGGCTGCTCTACCCTTTACCTCAGTGCGGATGTTGCCTGTAATCCATATCCTCTGGTTGGGGTATGTACATACAGTCACTGTGGGGACAATGTCATCGATGCACTTATTGATTAAGCCAGTGACTGATATGATGTGCTCCTCAATGCCATTGGAAGAATCCCGGAACATATTCCAGTCTGTGCTAGCAAAACAGTCCTGTAGCTTAGCATCTGCTTCATCTGACCACTTTTTTTATTGACCGAGTCACTGGTGCTCCCTGCTTTAGTTTTTGCTTGTAAGCAGGAATCAGGAGGATAGAATTATGGTCAGATTTTCCAAATGGAGGGCGGGGGAGAGCTTTGTACGTGTCTCTGTGTGTGGAGTAAAGGTGGTCTAGAGTTTTGTTCCCTCGTTGCACATTTAACATGCTGGTAGAAATTATGTAAAAACGGATTTAAGTTTCCCTGCATTAAAGTCACCGGCCACTAGGAGCGCCGCCTCTGGATGAGCGTGTTCCTGTTTGCTTATGGCTGTATACAGCTCATTGAGTGCGGTCCTAGTGCCTGCATCGGTTTGTGGTGGTAAATAGACAGCTACGAAGAATATAGGTGAAAACTCTCTTGGTAAATAGTGTGGTCTAAAGCTTATCATGTCATTATGAGTTTGTGTAAACTATATATATATATATATACACACACACACACACACACACACACACACACACACACACACACACACACACACACACACACACACACACACACACACACACACACACATGAAATTG
Organism: Salvelinus namaycush; assembly: GCF_016432855.1. Taxonomy (NCBI): domain Eukaryota; kingdom Metazoa; phylum Chordata; class Actinopteri; order Salmoniformes; family Salmonidae; genus Salvelinus; species Salvelinus namaycush. The sequence continues at coordinate 17,313,226 of NC_052345.1, forward strand.
CTAATGGCTAGCCCCAGAAATAGAAATAGCCCTTACTTGAAATGTAGCACTGACCCATTCCAAATGCCCATTGGTATTCTTCACTCCTCAATAAACCAATGGTTACCATTTATACATAGAGCATTGATCCAGCGCTGCCAGTACGACTAGCCACAGGCAGATCCAGCCGAGCAGCGTAAACAGAGCTAAACTGAAAATGCCACTGGGATAATAAATCACTAAAGCACCAACAGAGCGCAAACGAGATCTTTCAGCCCATACCTGAGACATTAAACCACTGATCCAGCCTACACTGAAACCACTCACCCCTCTGTTTGGGGTTGCAAGGGGAAGAGAGCTAGCACTCCATGCAGGACATAGCATGATTCCAGAACTACTCAAGGGGTGAGAGCCAGCATTGGCCCATCCTCCCCCAGAATGAGATGAAGGGGAGCCCCCGAGGAGAGGCTCTCCCCTGGGCACCGATTCTAGGAGCGCAGGCGGAAGATCAAAGCCTAGCTCCTCCATCCACATTACAACACCAACATAACTGGAATGGCTGGTTAAGCAGCTTTGAACAACGTACAGTAATGCCAAGCTTTAGTTTTTTTCCTTTGGTTGAATAAAGATGGCTGCCTTACTGCAAGAGGAACTTTTTCACTGGGTAACATGTCTCTCATTTCACACAACAATTTTTACTTCAAGCGCAATGTCAATTCAAATGTAACCTAGTTATTTCATTCCGTTAGTTAGTTAGATTGATTTAGCTAGCTTGTTAGTTTGACTGATGGCAGATTCCACCAACCAAATGAAATTCCATCTTCCTTATCATGCTTCACACTCCTGTTCATTTAAAAAAAAAAAAATTAATTGTCCATTCTGTGACTGTACACAACCTCATGTACTGTAAAATGAGGTGACAAACTAAATTGGTCTGCACACGTAACAATTCAGTTAGGTCCCTTCAACTATTTTCTCAGGCAGAAATGAAAGACGAATTAAAAAAAACACATAAGTGTTTGCACATCCAGTTACGCCCAGCGCTGCAATGTAATGAAATATAATTTATATAACTCAGCTGGAGACATAAGGACTCACGCTGCTCTGGAATAAAACAATCTTTCTTGGAAAGCCTCCTATCGGCTTATGGCTGATTTATATAGACAAGAAATTAACCCCCACAACCCACCATAATGACTCTTGCTTACCTTTTCACCTTTTCGTGTGCTGTAACGTTAAAAAAAACGATTTGAGTATTGAAAAGCTAAAGTTAATTTGTTAATTAGCTAAAGTTAATATATGTTAATTTATGCAGATCCAGTTTCGAGAGGTATTTTAGTGTTTATAGGAGGAAAGTAGCACTCTACAAGTTTACAGTATGTACAATTGCTTAAGATAGAAGTTGCACTTAACCACAGATCTAGGATCAGATTACCTTTCCCTCAATCCTAGTTGGATGGAAAAATGTCTGACCCTGTATCAGTGGTAAGGGGCAACTTTAACCTCCTCCTGTGTTGTGTATTTACATACTTTCTATCTCGGTTGGTAGAGCACGGCACATGTAATGCCGAGGTAGTGGGCTTTATTCCCAGGACCACCCATATGCATGCATGACCAAGTCGCTTATGGATAAAAGCGTCTGCTAAATGGCATACTATATTTCCATAGGTCAGGGGTCATCTTGAAGTGACCTCTATTTGCTCTCTTTTCAGAGTACAATATCTCGGCAGCGGCCATCGCCATCTTCAGCCTGGCCTTTATGATCCTGGGCACCTTGTGTCTCCTGTGCTCCTTCAAGAAGGGAAATGACTACGTCCTCAAACCTGCAGGAATGTTCTTCGCTTTCGCAGGTAAGACCAGACAAGCAGATAACACATTACCTCTGTAATCTTTTGGTTGTACTGTTATCAATGGGTTAAGGGAACAGATACAGTACTAAAATCATAATGTAGTATAGCAAATTAAAAACAAATATCTGATTCAACTGCTTACCTGTGATTGGAGGTTATGCCCGTTAACCCATCCTCCTCTCTCCCTCTATGCCCAATCGCAGGCCTGTGCGCCATCATCTCAGTGGAGGTGATGCGTCAGTCGGTAAAGCGGATGATCGAGAGCGAGGACACCATCTGGATAGACTACTCCTACGCCTGGTCCTTCGCCTGTGCCTGCGCTGGCTTCTGCCTCCTTTTCCTCAGTGGCCTCGGCCTCCTCCTGCTCTCCATGCCCCGCATGCCCCAAAACCCCTGGGAGTCCTGCATGGACGCTGAACACGAAGTGGAGTAATAGACAGAGGGATGAGACGAGGAAGAGAGTGACACTTTGTTTTAAAAGCAATAAGATCACGATCAAGATAAACTTTGTGTTGTTATATAGTGGAACCAGAAGGTTATTTCACACAGTGCTTGGGAGCAGTCGAGTCCTGCATGCTTTCCCGAGTCATAGTGGGAGGACCACACAACATAGTGTCATCGTGTGACTCCAAGTTTTCGCCGATATGATGGTTATTATATCAATATTTGCTGATAAAAGGCCTTTCCACTGCAATTTCTCGCATAATTAATTTTACAGACACATAAATGTCAACAGACACACAAATGTCAATGATTCAAGTCTATTGGCCTTTGAGTGCAAACTGTTGGGGTACTGTACACCACTAGCAGCAGTTATGGGTAGGGGGGCTATGCACCTGTGGAGGCAACGGTTGAGACTTTCCACTGCAATTTCTCGCATAATTAATTTTACAGACACATAAAACATCCCACCATATCGAATGAGCAAATTGTCTGTTTTATAAAATTGCACCGGCATTTCCTGTTTCCATCAGCCCAGTCGTTACTTTTTAAGTGTTTTTTCAAATTAATCAGCATGAAATGGTTGGATGGAAACCTGGTTAATTATACCTTTTGACATGTTATTTAATGGTATAAATAGTAATTGATTGACATTTGACCTATGAATCCACCTTTTCCCCAATGTGTGTTTTTTATGATAATTCTGTACATAAGTCAATCAATTTATAACTGGGACGGTTCTGTTATTTTCAGTGCATCAAGCAACTTGCAATGAATTTATGTCAAATGTATTCAGGCAGATTTCAAGATAAACCAGAAAATTGTTAGAATCAGATGCCAAATGATTACTTCATAATTATTTAATATTACAACTCCTTTAAAAAAAAATATTCACAGCATACATAACACTAATTGTGATGTAAAGGAGTGATATTAAAATGATCCGTTTTAATTCTATAATTTAGGTCATGTTAGATTTATAGTGAAAAAAATATATTTTCAGTATTCAAAAGGACTTACTTTTAGAAGAATAATACATGGCTGTCACAGCAAATTGGAGAAGCAAATAATGCTGTCTGGTGGGTTTAGTGTGCATACCAGGCAGAATGCTAAACACCAACAGTCCACTGAATGCTTGGGTTGTAAAGTATTCAGTTCTAGCAGGTGCACACCAAACACTAAAAAACCCTGCTTTTTAGAGCTGAACACATTGCAGCCCAATTTCTTTGACTATTTGATCCCATTCAATTTAGGTGAACCAAGTACTCTATTTTTTTTGTATGAAGGTATCAATTTCTTCTAGTTTGGATTTTAGTTAGCATCTGATGCATTTAACTTAAAACTTGGAAGGTACTAAGTAGCCAACACTTTCAGGGGCATTCAGTTCAAATGGTCAGGGAAAAACTCAGAGCCTTAATATGTACCATCTAGATCCAGTATATGGCTTTAATATACACTGCTCAAAAAAATAAAGGGAACACTTAAACAACACAATGTAACTCCAAGTCAATCACACTTCTGTGAAATCAAACTGTCCACTTAGGAAGCAACACTGATTGACAATAAATTTCACATGCTGTTGTGCAAATGGAATAGACAAAAGGTGGAAATTATAGGCAATTAGCAAGACACCCCCAATAAAGGAGTGGTTCTGCTGGTGGTGACCACAGACCACTTCTCAGTTCCTATGCTTCCTGGCTGATGTTTTGGTCACTTTTGAATGCTGGCGGTGCTTTCACTCTAGTGGTAGCATGAGACGGAGTCTACAACCCACACAAGTGGCTCAGGTAGTGCAGCTCATCCAGGACGGCACATCAATGTGAGCTGTGGCAAGAAGGTTTGCTGTGTCTGTCAGCGTAGTGTCCAGAGCATGGAGGCGCTACCAGGAGACAGGCCAGTACATCAGGAGACGTGGAGGAGGCCGTAGGAGGGCAACAACCCAGCAGCAGGACCGCTACCTCTGCCTTTGTGCAAGGAGGAGCAGGTGGAGCACTGCCAGAGCCCTGCAAAATGACCTCCAGCAGGCCACAAATGTGCACGTGTCTGCTCAAACGGTCAGAAACAGACTCCATGAGGGTGGTATGAGGGCCCGACGTCCACAGGTGGGGGTTGTGCTTACAGCCCAACACCATGCAGGACGTTTGGCATTTGCCAGAGAACACCAAGATTGGCAAATTCGCCACTGGCGCCCTGTGCTCTTCACAGATGAAAGCAGGTTCACACTGAGCACATGAGACAGACGTGACAGAGTCTGGAGACGCCGTGGAGAACGTTCTGCTGCCTGCAACATCCTCCAGCATGACCGGTTTGGCGGTGGGTCAGTCATGGTGTGGGGTGGCATTTCTTTGGGGGGCCGCACAGCCCTCCATGTGCTCGCCAGAGGTAGCCTGACTGCCATTAGGTACCGAGATGCGATCCTCAGACCCCTTGTGAGACCCTATGCTGGTGCGGTTGGCCCTGGGTTCCTCCTAATGCAAGACAATGCTAGACCTCATGTGGCTGGAGTGTGTCAGCAGTTCCTGCAAGAGGAAGGTATTGATGCTATGGACTGGACCGCCCGTTCCCCAGACCTGAATCCAATTGAGCACATCTGGGACATCATGTCTCGCTCCATCCACCAACGCCACGTTGCACCACAGACTGTCCAGGAGTTGGCGGATGCTTTAGTCCAGGTCTGGGAGGAGATCCCTCAGGAGACCATCCACCACCTCATCAGGAGCATGCCCAGGCGTTGTGGGGAGGTCATACAGGCACGTGGAGGCCACACACACTACCGAGCCTCATTTTGACTTGTTTTAAGGACATTACATCAAAGTTGGATCAGCCTGTAGTGTGGTTTTCCACTTTAATTTTGAGTGTGACTCCAAATCCAGACCTCCATGGGTTGATAAATTTGATTTCCATTGATCATTTTTGTGTGATTTTGTTGTCAGCACATTCAACTATGTACAGAAAAAAGTATTTAATAAGAATATTTCATTCATTCAGATCTAGGATGTGTTATTTTAGTGTTCCCTTTATTTTTTTGAGCAGTGTATATATATTTTCCAAATGTCCAGTCTTCTCAGCCAAACTAAACTGGACTTCTCTCCCATGTTACCATTCATCTTTGGCTTCTATAGACAGGCAGGAAATAGGTGTACTGTAAAAACCCAGCGGGTACATTATATTGTTATGGATGATACTGCTTTTCTATTTACTCAGTGGAAGTGTGAAACAAGGATTCTTTTTGATACAGAAATGTACATTACTAGTGTCTCAAAACAAGCTTGCAAGTTCTAATACCATTGCTTTCCCCATTTGATATGTGATTGAATAGATGAGGGCAGTTGATAAAAGGTACTGGCACTATGGTACTTAAACACTACATAAGACTTCATGAATGTAGCAGATAACTTGCTTAGCCATCTTGTCTGTTAGAACTAGCTTTTGGTATGGAATGAATTACTGTACAGTGGTTGTCTTCAGGTGTGCGTACATGTTATGACCATGAAACCATGCATTTCTAAATCAAATAAATTCACTGATATCCAGCTTTGATGAAAGCCAGTTTCCTGTATCTCTTTCGTCCTTCTCTTCTGTGTACAAGACACCTGGGTCGTGTTCATTTAGGTACAAAATGTAAGAAATGGGATGGACTACCTGGACTTGCCCAATAAGAAATGCTCATTTTGTTTTCTGTCGCAAAATGTTTTCCTTCGCGTGTCCCAATGAACACAAACCTGTTTTGAGAATAAAGCCTTGAATCATGGCCATAGAGGGGAATATGTAGAAAACTCAGGGCTCGGACAGTGAGTGTCGACAGAGTGAAGCCATGTTAACTGGTCATTTCCCAGGTGGATCATGAAAGAGGGCATTCTATCATTTATGAAATCTTTCTTGGAGGGGGGGGGGGGGGGGATTTGTGAAATGGTTACTGTTGCTAGGAACCCTGCCGTAACCTGTGCTGGTCATGAGCAGGAATGACGGGTGGGGGGGGTGATGAAAGGAGGGAGGAATCTTTGGAAGCGTACCCTCACTGTGTGTGTGTGTGTGTAGGGGGTGATGAAAGAGGAGCAAGAGCACCCTCCCTGTCCTTCGCCACATCAGAAAGAGTCCAGGCTTTTGATCCGGATCTTTTCGGTCTCCGCTCCCTTGATGGGTTCATTTAGATTCCAAACTCACAGCCAGGGTTAGTTTGGTGGCAGAGAAGAGGGGAAAGAGGGAGTAACCGCATGATGGAGAATGGATCAAAAACAGAGAGAAAAATACTTCAGAGCTGCCTTGGTTGATTCTAAACAAAAGTGACATCAAATGTCAATGACGCAAGTCTATTGGCCTTGAGTGCAAACTGTTGGGGTACTGTACACCACTAGCAGCAGTTATGGGTAGGGGGCCTATGCACCTGTGGAGGCAACGGGTGCATAGACTGCTAAGGATAAACCGATCCTAAAACGGATACAGTGTGTTGGGGTTAAGGGTTCCTCAGGGGCCACATCGCTTCTGAGTGAGATAATGACAAGACACCCAGCGATTTAATGAGAGTAAAGTCAATTGCGTAACCCTTCGGTCCCTTTTGGGACATTGAGCCACATGGTGTGCACTTCCTTTCCACACAGGGAAATCACTCCGAGCAATAAAACTCTACCTCATCCAATCCAACAACTGAAGTACGTCTCCGCAATAAAAACAAGGAGTAACTGATTCAATAAAAACACTTTAATAGAGAAACAAATTTTGAAAAACAAAAAACAAAATAAAGCCTTTGAAACAAAGTCTAAATCCTTTATCACGACCACCACCAATTGAATTGAAGAGTGAAAGGGATATATTCATCATTATGTAGCCCACTCGTGTGGGTCCAGTGGGGGGTAACAGTTAACAGGTGTGCCATTGATTTACTGTGGGAGGGGAAGAAACACAGGAGACTGAAGACAAGATGGATGACAACAGGAGATGTGGTTTAACAAAGGCTGAACACAGTGCTCTCTACTGGCTGGGCTAAAGGCTGCTCCCAAGACAAAACCGTCTTTTCAAGTTAGGGTTGTTTTAGTTGTTTTATGAAGGCATAGCGAAGAACTTTCGGAAGCCACTCACACACGATGATATGTGACTGGGTGGAGGCTAACTGACATTCAAACTCTGTTGACGACAAACTAATTAAAAGTTTCTGTCTCGATGCAAAGTCAGTCAGGTCACGAGTCATGACACGGCACAAAATTTAGATTTTGTTAGCGAGTAAGCAATAATGAAGGCCTGAAAAGGCGCGGTATGGACACAAGCACAGACCTATTACTTACTCTTGGACAAGATTACTAAGAACAAAACACAGAATGGCTCAATCTCTTATGGATTGGATTTTACACAAATACAGATCAGACATTGCAGAAATTGAGAGGAATGAATATTGCACAATTTAGAGGTTAACAACTAATTTGTGGGAAACTGATTCAAATTTAATATCCACTTCTTTGCAAAGATTTTCAAAGCGTATATGTGCCCCGTATGTCTGGGAGCAACTTTCGCTCAGCAAAATAATTTGGAGGAAAAACAACTCTTACATGAGCATTACATAATTCATTGACATGTTAGTAAAATATCATACTTTTTTGTTCATAATGTCACAAGTCATTGTACACATCAAACAATATACCAAAATGTTACTTTGTAGGGAGAGAACAAAAAAAATATATTTTTTGTTGTTGCACAAATCAATAAACTATTTGAAAAAACCGGGGATATAAACAAGCCATGTCATCTTGGCATGCACAGAATGAATGTAGTCTTACGTGAAAAATAATTGTCGAACCACAAAGCACCGCTGAAATTAAAATCGATTTTTTAAACTGATTTAGCGAAGAAACTGAAAAGGACAAATAATACCTGCAACATTGATTTTAAAATTAAGTATTCTACAGTAAAATAACATGTTTTATATGCCTGCAACAAAAAAACGTTGTAAAAGCAGCCAGACACCATCTTATAAAAATTAATTAAAAAAGTTATTACTATAAGATGCTGTGACTGCCAACACGGTCCATGTCCATTTTTGTGAATTTGCATAATTAAAAAGGGCATACCTCCTCTTTTAAACAGCTTCTACAAAATTGAGGCGCTCCCTAAACCTTGTCTGTAAATACCTAGAAAACGCATATTTACAAGTATGTTTTTTGTTGTGATGAACCTAAAATTCACAACCTCTTGAATCTGGACCTTGGAAAGTTAATGACCAAACATTAAATAAACTGAAGTCCCCGTAAATGTTTCGAATGATCATTTCAACTGTTTAAGAGACGTTTTTAATTCCGACTAGATTTGCTTCCTGAATAGCTGACAGCATGTTTGACAATTATTATTATTATTTTTTGTAAATACTTCTGATTGATGGGCTCATACATGAAAAAGAATGACAAAATAGTTACATAAATGTACCAGTTAGAATCCAAGGGTCTTTTATTACAATATACTGAAACAAACCATTAACCAATTAAAAATATATATTTGATGGGGGAGAAAAGGCTGCAACACAAATGAATCATGAAGAGAGAAAATGGTTTCCAGGAAAATATGACAACTATGGCTATTACACAAAAGAAAAATCAGTCACAAATTTGCATTTGATAATAACCGTCAATAATTGTCATGATAATTTTATCCTTCTGGCAATTAATTTTTTGAGCGTGCACACTAATACAAATGTATAAAGATTGGACAGCTTGATGGTTGTTTGCAAATGATTTTACAAAAATGCAAATAGATTTCACTCTCAAGATACACGTGTCACCCTAAAAACAAAATACCTCACTGATTGGACTGCATGTCAGAAAAGACCTACAAACAGTGAACAATCTCTCTTTTGTGGTTAAAATAACCCACTGATTGCATTTATTTGTTAACAATTGAAACATTGAGTCGTCAAAATAAAAAAAAAACGGAATATTTTTTCCTGTCTAAATTTCCAGCCAAATTGCCAGGGCAAACAGACAGAATGAGTTACCTCAGTCATCTAAGCAACTATCTAACTATCTAAGCAACTATCAGAGCAAGAGGTTGGTGGCTAAAAGTGATGTCTGCTGATGACACAGAATATCGGCGAAAAAAACTGTGGTATTGCAGTACCAGTACAACTCAGATAAGAAGAAACCAAAAAGTAACTGATGGCACTGGTCTAAGCCAGCCGGTTTTCTTTCGGGCCGAAGTCCTACATAAGCACAAAAATAGTCTACGGTTGCAAGGTTCCCAAAATTCCCAGGTTTATCAGAAATCCTGGTTGAAGAATTCCAAGTCGGGACGATTCCCTAGTTGCTTACTCCCTTGCTAATTCCAGAAAACCTCCAACCGGGCTTTCAGAAATACCAGGGAATGTTGGGAAATTTTGTGACACGATCTTTCTCAAGACTTTCTAAAATGACCTTAAAGCTCTGAAGTGGGTCAAAAAAAAACAAGGACACAATTGACGTAGACCCAACATCTCACTCAACATGAAACAAATCTTTCCAACTTGGCCGTGATCTCCCTCTATACCTTCAGATTCCCTCAGCAGCCGTGCCTTAGTTATGACTCACGTTTTACCCATCCACCAATATATGCAGTTTGTCTCAAGTTTCTCCACATCATTGTTATCACGCAATACGCCTACATCGAAGACCGTGGTTAACCGACTAGACTAAAGGGAAAGCCAGTCGCCCAACAAGAGAACAACCATCTTTGGGCCTCAGATGAAAACGGCAGAGGAAGCATACCATGGTTGTTTCTGAAACTAGTTTGTCCAAGTTGGAATCAGACAACAGTAGACCTCACTTTGATGTGGCTTTGCATGCTTATCATTATCTATCCTAGATTTTTCTCTTTTAAAAAAAGAGAGGAGGGCCAGTGAAAAAAGGAATTTACGTGCAACCAACCCATTTGTATAAATGTATAATAAAGTAATTGTGTTTTTTTCTGAATGGTGTGTGTTTGCATGTGCATGTTTGTATGCATGTAAGAATCCCATTTACTGCACTAATCTGTCACTGAAAATTATTTTCAGGTGAGAATGTCTAAGGTTGAGGATGAAAAGCAAACCAAACGAAGTCTAATGTAAATGCTAATATGATACAGGAATTTAGGTACATGTCTGTTGCATACAACTCAGTCATTTATTTTCTTTATATGTACAGATTAGAGGAAAATGTATCTACTTCTATACAATGCTCCATATACTTTATATGAAATTAGTTGACCACTTAGCTTTTTCCCTGTTAACACAACTATGATGAAAATCAAGACAAAGTCCACACACAATTTTAAAATGAAAAAAATAAAAATAAACTTCAACATAAAAAACTTCAATAAGGGAAAACAGACAGGCAGCCAAGTGGTCAACCAAATGTTGTGTTTTTAAAAACATTTTAGTTAATTTTTAAAACCTTTTTTTGCATTACATACATATATAAGTGTACATAATATAAGTATATATTCATATATACATCATGTATGTATATACCAGTAATGCATCCATTATATATACTTAAGTTTTACATATTAAAAAAAAATGTTTATGTCAGATATGTGAAACAGAAGAAAGATTTGACTGTTACAAATAAAAGTTTAAAACAAAACAAAAAGCAGGAAACAAAAACGAATAGAAACTATTTGTAAAAGCTGTTTTTTGTCTTTTTCACAAAAGTATTGCCATTATTAGATTTTTTTTAAATTTTCTTAATATTTTACGTTTTTTTTTTATTTAATATTTTTCTAGGGGGTATTTCTCAGGGGTGAAACTCATTTAAAATAGGAATAGTATCCGTTGCTACCATTTGAACTTCCTATGCTGAGCTCTTGGAGTAGGGAAAGTGGGTCGCTGTGCTTTTTGACCTGTTCCGGGCGAGCTCTGGGTTTGGGTGGGGCGCGGAGGGCACTGGCGTAGGACATGGTGGGGGGTTTTCCAGGGTTTTGGAGAACCCCGGGGCCCTGGCCGGGCTCTGGGGGGGCTTGCTGCTGCTGCTGCTGCTGCGGCTGCGGCTGCTGCTGCTTGCTGTTGGGCATGAGAGGGGGGAACTGTCCGAGGTGGTGGAGGGAGTGGGCGGGAGGCTGGGCCGCAGCTACTGCCGCTTCAGCCTTCATCTGCTCCTCTGCTGCCTGCCGCAGGGCCTTGGAAGTTACTGGAGAGAGGGAGGAGGAGGAAGGGAGAGGGAGGAAGAAGGATGAGGGGGAGGGAAAAGAGTAGGAAGGAGGAAGAAGAAGAAGAAAGGGAAAGAGGAGAAATTAGGGTTGGAGAGATTAGTTTCAACTTCCAAAATATACAATACATTGGGGGTTGCTTGTCAATGTCAGGAGAACAAATGGGCACTTAGAAAGGAAACTGTCACTTTTGTTTTTGTCACGCTTGCACTGTTGGAATCATTGACAATGACAGCCACTTCAGCATGCGGATTCGTCAACCTTACAGTGGCCAACAGCCTTCAAATTGTATTCACCAGGTCCAAACCTGATGACAACCGTCAGAAATTGAACACCCGACTGGCTCTCACCTGAGTGTCAGACACTGACCAAACCGGACGCGTGCGTTGCAAAATAAATGTACACATTCATGTTATTCAATCATTGCTCGCTCGCTCCAACGAGCGTCTGCGTGGCCAGGCATTAAAATAGAAGTTGCTTCTATTTGTGACGCAGAACGCGATGCAAGTCCTGCCTCTCCCATCTCCTCATTGGCTTTTAGAAGCATATGCCCATGTGCCATCTCCTCATTGGTTATACCCACGTGGGTGATTGAAAGATGAACTGAGGTCGGTTGTGGTAATACACCTTATTATGAAAGTTAGTTGCCAATCGCCATATAAAGTCCAAAGAAGAAAAAGAAGCCTGGGAGGAGGAGAGATGACTAGAAACCATTCTGTTGACCATTAATTGTTAATTAATTGTCGGAGTAGAGGACCTTGTGCATTTCAGGTAAAATAACAACTCAATGTTTATATCCCAGGACAAATTTGATAGCAACAGCAAGCTAGCTAGCTAAAAATGACAAATTAGCTAGCAACTGCAAGCTAGCTAAATTGTCATAAATGTTTAATGCTTTTCGATGGGTCCCCAAATTAATATAATTGGTTCAGAGTTTGTTTTGATATTTCAACCTGCGTGTCGTGATCGCGTTTGCTGTGGGGGAGACTAAATCGATTTGCGCGTCCGGTTTGGCCATGGTGTCCGCTGTCACTATTCTGCCACTGCTAGAGAGTTAACACAGGCACTGCCAAGTACAAGGAGTGCAGTATGCTACACTTGAACCATTATATATTTGTATTTTAAAAATGTAATGATCTGCACTGTACCTCGCTCAGCTACATAGTCAATAGAATGCTGAATAATTAGCATAACAGTTTGATAACGGTTTCAAAAAGTCCTTTGTGGTGCTTCTGATGCGTACCTAGGATATCCCGGTGTTGGTGTTGAACGAGTGTGCTGGCTCCGTTGCATGGAATGTTCTGGAACGGGCCGGGGCCACCCCCGTTGCCGGGCCACAGCTCGGGCGGTGGGTAGCCGTAAGGGGCGTGGGGGTGTTGGTGAGTGTGTTGGTGGGGGTGAGGGTGTTGGTGGGGGTGCTCCTGGGGGTCTGCCGGGCAGGGCTGTGGCTGCTGCTGGGCCATGGCGGCGGCGTTGGCGGGGGATCCCTCGTCTGGGTAGCTGGAGGAGATCCGCCGCTGGTAGAGGGGCCGCCCGGGACCCCTGGGTTCATACTGAAAGAGGGAGAGAAATAACAGAGACAGGTGTGATACAGAAAGGAAGCAAGGTGGGATAGAAAAAAAAAAAAAACAATATAGGTCAATCTAAATCGCCCATGGTACATTGAGAGATCATCCCTATTCCTTTCCTCACAGTGCCATGTCATTGCTGTAGGAATCACAACATCCCTCCTCAGCGCTCCTCTTATTTGTCAACTAGTAACAGCAGGTGTGAGTGAATCCATTCCACAACGTTCTCATTTCACTTACACAACACATTCACTCTTCTGCCAGAGTACCCATTACAGTTCCCGTAAGCTGGGAACATGCAGGGAATCATGATAAAAACACTGGAATACTCATGAGAACACCAATAAGACGGGATGAGAGCCACATGAGGGGACAGGCTGAGCCTTCTGAAGGGCAGTTGAGAAAACACCCGTTTCCGAAATTGGACAGTGGTATGAAAACAGAACAGCCCTTAGACCAGAACACCATCCAGAGGTGTTGATGACTGTGGTGAGATGAGCCTTTTGTGGAGTGACAGTGTTAGACCCAACACCTTGTGAGAGACCCTTTCTTCTCTGGAAATGTTAGTCGCATTGGGGGGGGACAACATTTTTTTTGTTGGAACAAACGGTCAGCTCAGGTGATTTTCCAAAAGGACTTTCTTCCAAATGTACTTTTAAGCCAAGTGAAAATGTTAAATGTTCAGGATGACAGTAAATTGGGCTTCCCGAGTGGCGTAGCGGTCTAAGGCACTGCATCGCAGTGTTGCGGCGTCACTACAGCCTGGGGTTCGGCCGTGACTGGGTGTCCCATAGGGCAGCACACAATTGGCCCAGTGTCGTCCAGGTTAGGGGAGGGTTTTGCCGGTGGGGGTTTACTTGGCTCATCGCACTCTAGCGACTCCTTGTGGCGGGCCAGTTGAACGGTGATTCCTCCGACACATTGGTGCGGCTGGCTTCCGGGTCATGTTTCGGAGGACTCATGACTCGACCTTCACCTCTCCCGAACATGTTGGGGAGTTGCAGCGATGAGACAATATTGTAATTGGATATCACGAAATTGAATTGTTATCGCACCAAAACATGTTTGTTTTTTTTGGAGGAGGAGGGGTGAGACTTGACTAGTGCAGTGTTGAGACTTGACTAGGTGAGGGGGTGTGCTGTCTCTCCAGGTCTGACTATCCACCGTCTTGAGAACAGCGGCACAAAATACCTAAATAACCTTAAGAACTGTGTTGCACCTGGACAAATTATCAAAAGTATGTCGACCTCCCAAGTGGTGCAGTGGTCTAAGGCACTAGTGTGCCACTAGAGATCCTGGTTCGAGTCCAGGCTCAGTCGCAGCCGGCCGCGACCGGGACACCCATGGGGTGGCGCACAATTGGCCCAGCGTCGTCCCGGGTTAGGGGAGGGTTTGGCCGGCAGGGATGTCTTTGTCTCATCGCGCACTAGCGATTCCTGTGGCGGGCCGGGCGCATGTACACTGACACGATCGCTAGGTGTATGGTGTTTCCTCTGACACATTGGTGCGTCTGGCTTCCGGGTTAAGCGAGCAGTGTGTCAAGAAGCAGTGCGGCTTGGTTGTGTTTCGGAGGACGCACGGCTCTCGACCTTCGCCTCTCCCGAGTCCGTACGGGAGTTGCAGCGACGAGACAAGACCAACTACTAATTGGATACCACGAAATTGGGGAGAAAGGGGGTATATATATAAAATACTATGTAAATTTGGTATATACGCACACACCTGTATATTTTCAGGCGTGGCGCAGCACCACAGCTAAATGAATGCAGCGCAAACACTGGAAAGTTCACCTGGATACACAGTGGTTTTAAAACATTAAGCACTGGGAAACGAAAATGTCAGTTTTCTTCCGTTTGGTGCCTGATAAACAACCCACTGTAGCTCTCAAGGACCAGGGTCGGCCAAACCCTGGACCATACCTTCACCCACGGGAATCCTTTATGCTATTCCCTAGCATCTCCTGTCCTCAGTCACCTGGCTATAACTTTCTACTCCGACAAAGTTAGCAACGTTGAGGCAACGGTAAGGAAACTATTTTCCCACAGAGAGCTTTGAGCAATACGCTGCGCTTTAGCTGATACATTTCTCTCAGTCAATTTTTAGGTCAAACAGACAATTACAGAAAGTGAGAAAGGCATAGCTTCCATTTCCTGTGATATTGGCATGGTGAGAAAAATGTTTTCAAACATTTCTGTATTAAAATCTTGAAATACATTTGCATGTACCCGTCCGTGTTAAAACATAGCATTGGAAATGAGGTGAAAAGACAGTATATACTGTAGCACAAAACTGTGACAGACAGGGCATACTAGTATAATAGTCACAGCTACTCTATTCTTTACACACACACACACATGGATAGAGCATGGTCCTTACCTCTTCTACATTGTGAAGGGCGGTGGCACCTGTTGTTCTGGGGGAGAGGGGGTGGTAGGGCTCCTGGCCTGGGCCTTGACCCTGCTGCTGCTGCTGTTGGTGGTGCTGCTGCTGCTGGTGGTGCTGGTGGTGGAGCTGCATGAGGTGAACCTGCTCCTGTCTACTGGGGTGGGCCATGACGGGCAGCCCGTAGGGGAAGCCCTGGCCCTGGGCCAGCATGTGGTTCTGAGCAACGCCAGCTCCGCCGTGAGGCCACTGGGCCTCCTGGAGGAGGTACTTGACCTGCGGGGGCGGGGTAGTAGAGTGGCCCAGCTGGTGGGGGTAGGCGTTGGGGTTGTAGAGCTGGTTCCCCGGGTGCTGCTGGAGACCCGGGTTATTGAGGAGGTCCAGCTCGTGGCTGGTGGGGTCTCGGCCAGGATAGGGGCCAGGGGGGAAGGGGCCGGTGTGGTTGGAGGTTGCAGACGAGGGGGAGGAGGGGTCTCCTGGGGAGCGGGACTGGACCTGGCGGTATTGGAGCAGGCGGGACTGGGGAGGGGGCTGCATCTCTGCCAGGTCCCTGGGATCGGGCTGATCCTGGGGGGGCATCTCTCGCAGGAGGCCTGGGAACCTACAGAGAAGAGAAGACCGATACATACCCTTAATATCCAAAGGGAGTCAAATCAGTAGAAAGAGAGGGGGTAAGAGGTCAAGAGAGAGGAGAAACCGCCAGAGATATAGTGCGAAAGAGAGCGCGAGGGAGAGAGAAAGAACAAGACAAAGGGAAAGCCGTTCGCGGCCCTGAAGGTTACCTGGTGAAAGGCGGTCCGCCAGCCTCGTCCTCCATACCGGCGCTCATCCTCCAGTTGGCCCGTGCCAGCAGCTGAGGGGGGAAGCGGGCTAGGCCGGGCTGGGCCAGATGGGCCAGCTGCTGGGGCAGAGGGAAGGCCACACCGCCCTGGAGGAAGGGCCCAGGCTCACCCCACTGGCCCAGCCGCGCCTGCTGGCTCAGGGCTTCCAGAGCTAGGGGGTCTGTTGTAGGGAAAGGGAAAGAGAGAGGAGAAGAGAGCAAGATTGTTAGATTATAAATGGGTTGGTACATGTTGTTGCTGCAAAAAGCATCATACTGTGACACTTGCTGTATTTTGAAAGTTCTATATCTTGAAAGAGTAATTGCTGACATGCAAAATATTGTGAGACTGTATCAACAGTGGACTAATGAAACAAATCCCAAAAGATAGTTTGAGTGGTATTTGCCTAGGTAGTAGAAGCATTGGAAGACTTGGAGGTCATCATCAGATTGCTTAAACCTAGGCCTGTCCGAGTGTCTTTAGATATGAAAATATCAAAGTTGTGGTGACCTGGGGTTGTTTCTGGACCCAGTTAAAGTCTCAGATTAAAAACAAGGCCAGGCCTACAGTCGCTACCTCACAGCCCAACCAAGGTGTGTGAAACAAAGAGAAAACAGGAACTACAAAAGATGTTCAGACTGAGAATAATTTCAATATATGTCTGCGCAATTAAACCCAGATGAATGCTGTAGTGTCACGATGTGTTGGGTTTTATTAACAAACAAACACCTTTTAAACTTTCCCTTTCCTCAGAGAATGGCTGATATATTTTGTGAAAGTGTAAGGTTGACAGTGTAAGGTTATTCTTTCTGGGAGAAAAATAACTTGGAAGTTTGTCGAAGGTTGGTAGCTGTTTAGTTTTTCTGAAATGTTTTGCAAACTGTACTGTAATTCAGTCACTCGAATGGAAAGTAAAAATAAGCCTTCATGCCAAAATGCATTGCATTTTATCAACAGGAACACCCTTTACTGAACTTCCCCTTTCAGAGAATGGTTGAATACATATTTTTTGAAAGTCTCAGATCGACAGTGTAGCACTATTTCAATAAGTTTATTGTTGTGTTCAATTAGTGGATACATTTAATTTTTTTTATTATAAAAAAATATATATATATATTTTTAAATTGTGATATACAATTGGTAGTTAGTCTTGTCCCATCCCGTACGGACTCGGGAGAGGCAAAGGTCGAGAGCCGTGCTTCCTCCGAAGCACAACCCAGCCAAGCCGCACTGCTTCTTGACACACTGCTCGGTTAAGCCGGAAGTCAGACACACCAATGTGTCGGAGGAAACATCGTACACCTGGCGACCATGGCAACGTGCATGCGCCCGGTCCGCAACAGGACTCGCTAGAGCCCGACAGGGAGAAGGACATCCCAGCCAGCCAAACCCTCCCCTAACCCGGACGACGCTGGGCCAATTGTGCGCCGCCCTATGGATCTCCCGGTCGAGTCCGGCTGCGACAGAGCCTGGACTCGAACCAGGATCTCTATTGGCACAGCTAGCATTGTGATGCAGTGGTCTAAGGCACTGCACCACTCGGGAGGCCTCAATTAGTGGATAATTTGTAAGTTGTTTTCACAAAGCCATTTCAAATAAAGAATTTCTGTCAAACACTATTTTCTCTGGATTAACCGTGACTTGAACCCTTCAAAGTCCAAAAACGTTGTTTCCCTATAGCTAATTACGTGACCTTTGTACAACTGTGTGAAATTGATACTAGCCTCAACTTTAAACAAAAAGTGAGGGGCAACACTGATGACTGGATCTCCCACAACAACAGGAGGCACTCACTGAAGTGTCCAGAACCATCGGTTATGCAAATGTGACCTCAGACTGTTGCATGTCAAAGATAGACCACACAGCCACTACTACTACCACCACCTCAGAGATTCTGAAGAAAAGGAAGTTAAAACGAGGTGACCAATAATAACCTTATCTGTGCCCCAGAGCCTCTCGGGCAAAACCACTCAAAAAACAGACTAGGAAAAGATTGCAGAGCTGCAACAAAAGCTATACATGTATACAGTAAATAGATCAAGAGGAGATGCACACAGCTACAACACAGCAGTGAAAAAACTCCAGGTCATTCCACTGGACAAGTCATCTCACCAACGTCTCGTCCCATTGGAAAAAGGAGCTTCCTTCTTAGCACGCAGGCCTTTATTTGTCACTGAATGACAAGAAATGTTCTGGACAAGACATTTATTTCCTTGGACAAACTATCAAGTGACCATCACCTCTTTCTATTGAACCAGTGTCTACTTTACAAGAAAGATGAGCCTGCTCGGTGTTCAGTTTGGACTATTTGCAGCTTGGATTGTTGGTTCCTGGGGTTGGTTGAGTAGCAACTGTATCCTCTAGGAGAAGACTATTGGGAGTTCATTGACCCTAACTGCCCATATGGCAACCTCAGTGCCAAGTGCTGGGATGTATGCGACCTCAACCTCTCCATCATTCCGTCAAACTACCATGCCCTCTGTCTTGAGATAAGAGGTTCTGTCCTGCAGTCTGGCGCTCTGCCTCGATTTGACAACCTCAAGAGCCGTTACATACATGGCTGTCTGCCCACGATTCTTCCTGAGACCTTCCAAGGGGCTGTCCAGGGTGAAGAAACGTGGTACTCCAGTAAGTGTTACAATTCATTACTTCTATCCAACACCTTTACTAACCTGACTAACCTGGAGGAACTGTCTATTAATAACTATAGGCTTTCGGTGATGGCACCAGACGCATTGGGAGGGATCTGAAGAAACTCAAAGTCAACACCTGTACACAGGAGCTCTCTGATTTGTTTTGTAGGATTGTCAATATGTCACAGTCATTGACGAGCCTGGACTTTACATCAGACGGGATAGTAATTGAGACACCAGAACTGCTTTGAAACAAAAAGGAGCTGTTCTTGAGATTCCTTATTTCTATCGTCTTCAAGAGGCGTTTTTTTTTTACATTCCCTAATGCACGACATTTAGAAAAAGGAGCATTCAAATGCTTTGAAAACATCTCATCTCTGTATTTACCCGCTATCAATGAGGTACAGAAACAGCTTCTGCAGCCTGGTATTAACAGATTAGGTTATTTTCCCTTTGACGGGAAAAGCATTTCCTTCGAGTCAGTTGTGAGACGGTTTTCAAACTCTCAATCACACAACTTGAATTTGATCACTGTAAATTCAGGAACTACACCACATCTGCAGTCAGAAACTGCTTGGGTATGAAGACGATCATTCCTGTTGGCTTTGGATTTCATGCCAGCATAAACTTGAGTTTGATACATTATTTGAAGAATGTCACCAAGATGGGTTTCCCCTTTTGACAAAGCTGAGCTTGGTGTTCTTTGTGACACTCAAAAAGGGACCCATCACCTGGCTGAAGACACAGTCTCTGAAAGTCTTCAACATGCCAAACATCTCAGCAGTTCTGTTTCACACATTTGGAGCGGCTGGATTTGGCAATCAATCAAATCACCACTATTGTTGACTTTACATATAATGGACGTGGTCAATTGAGGTTCCTAGTGGTAACAAGATCTCACAGATTACCAAGCACATTTTCTATGGCCTGCGAAGCTTGGAGACCCTAACACTGGAAGATAACACAGTTGTACACATCGAAGCTCATGCATTAATCCACCTTACTTCCCTAAAGAATATAGATTTAGGAAACTTTCTCCAGTGAGTCAGAGAGCAGTGTAAATCTGACGTACATTTTTGTAATCTTCCCACAATTTTCTCAGTGGGGTACAACCTGACAATTATCATTGGCAGCGACAGCACCCCAAAACCAGGCTTGGCCCTTCGACTCCGTGCCCCAACTGTGTCCTTCCAAGACTGCTGTCAGCCTCACGGGCAAGACAGAGCGCCTCCTGTGTGGGTCTCACTTCGCAGCAAAGTACTTCCCCTTCCTGCAGGAGTTTGACTTCCAGTCGAAGCTCTATGCCAAGTTTATGGACATAACTGACCTGAACAGGCTTGTGCAGTTGAGGTATCTGAAGCTGGAAGAACTGGACATTTACCTGCAGCCAGGGCTGGCCATCATGTTCCACAAGCTGACCAGGCCGGAGAGCCTGAACCTTATCGACTGTGGAATCCTAAATCTAGAGAAGTATCTGAGCGGAGACCTGCACTCCCTCAGGCAGCTGGCAGTGCGTATCGATGAGTTCACCGTGATGGAGAGCTTCCCAGAACCCCTGACCAGCCTGAGGTACATGCTATTCGCAGACCCTCATCTGCACTGCAGCTGTGAATGCTTGGCTAATCACCTGGGCCCAGAGACAAAAACAAGTCAAGGTCATCTTGTTTTAGGCCAGAGAAGCGGAGCTGACATGCAAAAATGCTAACGGTATCCAGAACTTCAGCAGATACTTGGGATGCCAACTGCACCCTGGACCTGGGATTTTTCCTGTTCCTCTGCACCTCCCGGGGCCCGCTCCTCTTCATGCTGGTGGTCCTGCTCAATCAGCTGGCCCTCTTCCACATTGCACGAGGCTGGCTGGAGGAAGCATTGCAGAAGCCCAACCCCAGGTACTGCTATGATGCCTTTGTGTCGTACAGCAGAAAAGACAAGCGCTGGGTGGTGGAACAGCTACTGCCCAACCTGGAACAGAGGGGGCCTCCATTCCTACGTCTCTGTCTGCACAGCAGGGACTTCCAGCTAGGGAAGGACATCGTAAACAACATCACAGCGAGCCTCTACTGGCCACTCTCCGTCTGCTGGTGGAGCACAGGGACTTCCTCATCCTGGTCTTCCTGGAGAACATCCCACATAGGCAGCTGTCTGCCCACCACCGTCTGGCTAGAATGGTCCAGACTAGAACCTACCTGGACTGGCCCCGGGACACGGCCCTGCAGCCTGCCTTCTGGGACCGTCTGTGGACCAAACTGGCCCCTCCTGAACCACAGTCCAGACTAACGCAACACACAGATATACATTTATACCTACCTGTATCACAAGAGTATTCAATATTTATAGACGTGAAAAAGCATGATTTTCTATAGCTTCTTTTTATTATTCAACATTTACAGATTCTTGTTTGCTATTTTGTTGTTATTATTGTTCCCTTGCTTTGAATAAACCTCCCGGGTTAGAGGGGACAAAAAAAAGTACACTCGTAGAATTTGAACTCTATGGTAGAACTCACCCATCCCATCTCCCAGGCCTCCTTCCTGGTTCTCCTCCCCGAAGCTGTTAACTCGGCTGGGCTGTGACAGGGCCGGGTGGTGCCCCCCTTGGTGTCCCATCTGAGACCTCATGGAATTCCCCATCTCCTCCGGCCCCTCCTCTTCAGTCTCCGGCACAACCCTGTGGGAGGCCATGACCCCACCAAAGAAGGAGGGGTTGTGCCTGCCGCTGTCGTAGGCTGGTGATAGCTGGGCCGAGTGATGCTGGTTAGGCTGGCCCATGGCCGGGCCCCCACCTGGGTGCTGGGACGGCACCCTAAAGGGGAGCCTGGACACGCCGGGGTACTGTGGGGGGAATGCCCGGCCCACAGGATGGGGGGCAAAGGCCGGGTTGGGGGGTGCCAGGTGGTAGTTGAGGGGTCTTTGGCTCGAGTTGTCCTTGCGGTGGAGCATGGCATTGGGGAAGCCCAGTCCGTCTGTCTGAGAGTCCAGACTCCGGCCACCGCCCGGATCACACTCTCCCTGGAGCAGATGAACACAGTGTGAGCTGGGCTACAATCACATTGCTCATTTAGCCATACAGCAATTCTACAGAATGAATTAAACTATATTAACTTAGATACGTATTCATTTATCAATTCTAAATAGTTCATTAACTATGAATGGGTTAACTGACAACGTCACGAAAACGATGCTTCATTCGGGCAGAAGTCTGTGTATTGTTGTGATTCTGGACGGCCAGATGGATAGAAACGATGACAAGAAACTGCCATGTGGGGAATTGCAGGTGGCTCATTTCAGCTAGTTTTATCCTGTTCTTGATACCATGTGTTGTTTTGTGTTTTGACTGATGTCACGTTAATGCTAACATGGCTAAAATTCGCTAGCTCGCTAACCAACAATTGTAACAATGTATTTGAGAGAAAACAAGTGCTGATTGTGCAAATGTATTTATGTTTTCAATAAACATTGGAGACTAAATATAGTTTACATGCCGTCAACAATCATGCCAACCCAGTCTTTTTAGTTGTATACAGACAGGTCGTTTTTATTGCTAAACAACCAACCGCTCTATATCAATACTTAAATATGTCTTAGCAAAACTCCTTTTTGAAATCATATTGTTGCTAAATAGAGGCTTTAATGGAGAGTATTGAAAGTCCTTTTTCTCGTTGTGATAAAGCACCAACTAAGCCCACAGCGTGACTACAGAGCGAGTCAACAACGTACCGGTTTGTCCTTCATCTCCGAGGTCTTCCTCTCTGGTGTCTGTAGCCGGCTCTGCTCGGACTTTGCACACCCGTCCATTTTACCTGAGGGGGTTAAAAAATGCAGACACTTTTTCAGATTCTGTGCTGTGTGTGAGTCACTGTGCTAAGACACCGACTTCACACAGTTTCTACCCATTTCCACATTAAAGTACTACAACTTATTTTCTACACACCGTTTCTGGTGGAATCAGCCTGAAGCTCCTTGTCGGGACTAGTCTGCTGGCCCATGCCCAAGGGGGAAGGGTGTGTGACTCCGCCGTAGGGGATGGGCGAGCCCCGGTTCTGGGCCTGCAGCAGGTTCAGGTTGTAGGCCATGGCCGCCTGGTGGCTCATGATACGTGGGTCCATGGCAAAGCGGTTCTGGTAGCCGGGCCACGGCAACTGGATGGGGACAGACTGGACACCACATCAATACGAGTCAATATAAAATCAATGCACACACATCAATAGACATCAAACACACACAATACGCCTAGTCAGTCGGAGCAGATAGGGTTGACAGGAAGCAGGTCAGCATTCAGGGCTCGAACCACCCAGTTTATAATTTCAAATATAATATGGCCTAGACTAGTGCACCCCCCCGATGTGCTGACGGTCTATGTGAAAAGCACAGCGGCTGATGCAGGTCGGAGGAAACAGACAGTGTGTTAAAATATTAATCTGGTTCTGAGATGGAGAGCAGTTTGTTGTTGGATTGGACTCTGGCACCTGTCAGGCCAGCTGGTGAGTGAAACATATCCCTTTATTGCAGTGGATGTAAACTGACTGACAACAGTGAGCAGAAATACAATGAACATTTTGAAAAAGGCCATTTTAAACAAAGCACATCCATCCATAATTTCCACAAGATGTCATTTTTTTTTTTTTTTTTTTAAAAGGCATTGGTATGTAAAGGAATTAAGACTGATTGTTTGCATGGTCCATAGAATAAACAAATTCCTATATAAAAGCATCTTCAAAAAAATGCTTACAAAAAAATCCTCCTCAAATAAATAAAAATGGCCCTGAAAATAGTAAAATAATCCCCTTTGTTCCCCCAAAAAACGCAATAGTGCGGTGAACAACATAAAAAAGGATGGCATCTATCTAACGAGAACATCGTTTTTAAAACAGCCTTCCCCTCCGCGTGTCGACACAGCCATTTGCTGTGCCAAATCATCCTCCCGATTAAAAACGCTCATTCTATCAGCCATGTGCCATTATGGTTTAATGGGGAAATAAACAGCCTAGATTGGGTTAGATGGAGAGTTTACTTTCTTCCCATTACTGAACGAGGAATAACGAGTGTGAAATCTCACCCTGCGGGCCAGGCTGAAATTGTTCAGACTAACAGAAGTCATTATTCTCAATTAACGTGTTTTTCTGTCTTGTTTTCAGAGGATGAGGAGGGATGTAGACAGAGGGCCCAAACACAAAAGGAACATGTCGAAATCAAACTGATGGGGATTTTGGCACTCACTTAGCGATCATTACGCACTGCTGAGTTTTCGTTAACTCGGTATAACACCGAAGCCCAACGGACAAGTCTGAATTAAATGCAGTATTGCATAAGGGGTCCGTGTTTTGTCCTTTGACTGACTCATCACGTTACAACCAAAAAAGTATTGTTTTCCTTGACTCAAATAAACAGTGCATTTAGACCAAGAACGAACACCAACTGAAAGATCTGTGTAAGTCAGTTTGTGTTTGCGAGTATGCATATGCATAAGGGTGTACAGTATGCTGTATGCTCTGCACACACAGTTAACCCGTTCCTCAACACCTTCCAACTCTGACTCAAAGCAATACACTTACAAAAATGAATTAATTCAAACC
The DNA here is from genome assembly GCF_016432855.1 of Salvelinus namaycush. NCBI lineage: Eukaryota > Metazoa > Chordata > Actinopteri > Salmoniformes > Salmonidae > Salvelinus > Salvelinus namaycush. The sequence continues at coordinate 17,337,613 of NC_052345.1, forward strand.
AAAACATTGAGTCTTTCCTCAACAATAAACTACAATTCCCAGTAGCAGTATACTTACGGGCAGTGGCATGGACATGACCATGTTGCCCCCGTAGACGGCAGGCACGTAGAGTATGCTGGCGCCCGTGTGGGGGTCTATCCTCTGCACGGGACTGGGGGACTTGCCCATGCCGCCAGGGGTGCCCCCCAGGGGCGGCGTGAACGCCCGGATGGGGTTGCCCATCAACACCGCAGGGTTGGGTTGAACTGGAGAGGGTTGGGGGAGGAAGAGAAGAGGAAAGTAAAACTTCATATATGCTAATGATCTGCTACTCCTAAAGTGATACTCATTACAGCAGTGGATAGTCTTGTTGCTAATCCTGAAGGATTTTATTATCTAGACCTAATCATTGTTTTGGTCTCTGTTATTTGTGCCTATGCGGACCAAGCTAATTTCCCCATGAGATAATGTTATTGTATTTTGAAACAATTGGTACTTCTTTGGATATAAGATGTCTTAAAATCATTTTAACACAACAACATTTTCACAACAACAATTGCACCATGTTGGTCTTCAAGTGTAGACAACTCCTGCGATGATCTAGCTAGAAAGATATGTTTGTTTGTGTATAATTAGCCTTGGGCCTACTGATGGTACTCGTGGTACGCCTCACTGTTCTCCTCTTCGCTCTAGCTCTCCGTCTAAAGTGATGGCACAATATACCTCCTTTCTATCCATCTCTCCCCTACCCCCCTCGTGCTTTCTCCATACGGGGCGACTAGATTCACGGTGACAGCGCACCTACACGGTAGGTGTGCACTATGCTACACCTCTCTAACCTTGAATCTTCACATCCCAGTGAAACATGAACCGTTGAGAAGTGAATCCAATCAATGGAAAATGAATAAATACTGTGTCCTTCCTGTATTATGACTAACGTAATAGGTATTTTTTTTTGGAGAAGAGGTTAAACATTCTGAGTATGTTTGTGGAGAGATGGCAGTTTAAAGACTTGGACAGTGCTTCACCCTCAAACTACATACAGCTAGAGTATAGCGTTCTTGACTTTCAGTTTGCATTGGCAGTGTTTACCCTGACACTAACAGTGGTAACTGTTTCTGTCTGTGAGCGGTTTGTATGGACTCCAGAAAGAGATACAAATAGACAAGTCAACACTTAGATGACGGAAGGAAGAGAAAAGATGGACACTCACCAAATCCTTCAGGTGGGAAGTGCTCCGTGTGGTTCGCATGTTGACCTTTCCCCTGGAAGAGCAGAGAGAGGGAGGCATCCTTAGAAAGCGCCGGAGCGAGAGAAGTCCATAGAAAAAGAGGGGGAGGGATGGAGTAAGTGGAGAGCGAGCGAGGCTCTCGCTCCAAGGCGGGCAGGCAGCGGTAACCGTAAGGTCCGCGGTGGCCCACATATGTCCCAATGGCACATTGGTCACAATGGCTACACAGTTAACGCTTGCAGAACGCTTTAAATAGCCAAAGGTGTTGAATCTAAATGGCAACAACATTCTTGGAGGATAAAGCATTCTGCTGCAGCTCTTGAAGAATATAAAGCCCCTTTGTGGATTCATGAGGGCGGCAGCTATAGTATTCTAGGGCCAGGAGTTTTACCTGACGTGACCTGAACAGGGAAAACCGCTGATAGAAAGAATCAGCAATGGGTCAAAACATTTCAAACATCCTGCATTTTGAGTTCTTAGCGAAAGTAGGCTTTCATGTGGTCAAGTCATGTGGGCAGAAATACTACCGGCCTCCAAGACATCAAAACGTCGTAGGTTTCGTATTTTCAGACTCCTCGCTTCTTTAAATCATTTGACCAATTCTGTGCTCATAGAAAAAATGGCCATCCTATACTCGTGCCTCATTTAATAATCAATTCAGCTGGAACTGGGTGGTTCTATAGCTGTTATGATGGTTGCATACAGAAGCGCTTCCTTACATCATTACTGTACTAAAAAGGACAGCATACATTAGGCACCTTTTTCATCAGTTTATAGGCTAATGACGACTGACACTAACTGGAGTGAGCAAGCAAACACACACAACAGCCAATTTAGCAGACACTTTTATCCAAAGCAACTTACACACTCACGCACCAATACATCTTAATTCTCTCTCCAACTCTACTCTTCTCTCTCCATACAGAGAAGAGAGGCAATTCCGTGCCCCCAGGTTCCATTTTAAAGCCCTCACAACATTGGGCCGTATCTATTTTTCAGACAACAACGTCTGACATTGATTGATTGTTATGTGACCAACAACACGGAAGTTGTCCATCCAATTGACTTTAGGTGGATTGCAACCTGTTGTATTATTGATGCACGGAGGAACGTACGCAGTAATCTACTTTAGCGTGTCTTAGCGTAGCCGAGCTGAGGCACACGGTCCCCCTAGGCGGTGGTGTTAAACTGATAACACTCGACGTGGTTTCCCTTGGGGGATGCGCCTCATGATAGGTTAGATGGCTGGTTTGGTTTCCCCCTTTTCTGTTTAGACAATCAGGACATGCTTCTTGTGGTTGTGTTAAACTATTAAAAAAGTGTGAGGTGAAAACAGGAAACTGTGGTTAAAACGAAGGGGCACAAACTGTAGTCAGGGACTGGGGTTCATTCGACTTCAAGCCAGTCTAGTCAGCAGATGATCTGGAATTAGGAGAGACTAATGATGCACAGCCTGGACCGACGATTGAGACCCCTCGCTAGCGAATGTAGTAACTACCAGCCTACGAGGCTAGAGAGTTGGCATTACGACTGTTATTACAAGGAATAAGGGCTAAGTTATTTGTTAGGTGTTCAGTGACAAAACAGAGTGCACACTAGCAATAAAAACTACCTTGGGAAAAAAACATCGTAACATATGGAGGGGCAAATGAGTATGAAGTTAAAAAGCAGTCGCTACCAAGTCAATATCACAGGTTGTCTTGGCATAATGCGTCTCGTCTTGCCACATACAGCATATTCATAGATGTTTAAATAAAATAATGTGTTATTTTCAGGGGTGATATATTGTAGTCGATCTGTACTAGATCTAGACGTACCATATATAAATAAAGAAATATGAGCAATGTAATGTGTGTTAGGACTAGCAAAAAAATGGAAGTCAATAGTAAACCCCATCTTTTTAGATGACTGCAGGAGCATGAGGTGACCGTATCAAAGCCTCTCAATGTCACTCCTGCCAAGCCAACCTCCGTCACAGGTGCAGTACAGTGGCTAATGATCGCTCCATTGCATCTGCCTGGCATAGATTCTTTTAGGTCTATGCCAGGCCAGATGACCAGTGCCACATAGCTAGTGAGGGAGATCGAGACAGAGCTGGAGGAGGACACCTTCAGACCAGGGGACACCGGGTGATGGCAGCGCCATTTCCTGCTTGGCAGCCATATTGGGCCAGTGATATTGGGAGCTCGGAATGAGTCTTCGCAAAGGGACAGCAATGTCAGATGCACCTGGAAGACGAATACTTGATCAAGATGGACTCACACGGATATCAGTCTGCTCATCCAAGATGGCAAACGAACTTGCTCGAAGAGGTCTGACTGGGCACGTTTCACTGTACTGCAGCAGCGCCTCTAGAATTTGCTTTTAGCAGTGGCCATTTAACATATTGACATAAGATGTATTACAGCAAGTTATTTGAGTATGTGTATACAAGAGTGTGTGTATAGGTGTTGGTGCATGTCACACCTGGTAGTAGGGCTGGGCGATATGGCCAAAATACTGTATCACTGTATTGTTCTCATTTTTGACATTATTTGACATTTGTGAATAACACAAGTTCTAGTGCTTAGCAACAAATTAATAAACGTTCTCCTTTCCGATTGCGTTATACTGTTCAACCAAACCAACCAAAAATAATAGGACAAAACCGATAGTGAAGTGGTCCTATTTGTAGGACTTTTTTTTATTTTTTACAAGAGATTCAAAGTCCTCTTTGGCAGACTCAAACTCTGGTACTTCACCAATGGTTTCCATTTGCATAGTCATTTGTTCAAATCCAGCATTTACACATTTCTTAATTTCCTGCATTCATTTCCTCTATGTAGTACCCCCCCAAAAAATCCTTTATGAGAATAATTATTCTATTTGACTGTGTATTCTCAGCTTCAGGTGCAGTTCTAACTTTCATCACTAGGGGCAGTCGGACAATTTCTGGGGGTCTGTACTCCCAAAGTTGTTGACTGTTGTGCTTGCAAGTTAACTAGCAGTTCTCAGCTGTTAACAGAAACTGCCGATAAAAACAGATGACTTCCATAATTTTTTCAAGTCATTACTGAATAATTGTACGTTATAAATCAAACATTAAAATAGCTTTATAGAAGGTAAAGTAAAAATCCAAACCGGTCCATGAATGAATACTGGTATATTGTTTTTTTACATTTTACCACCCATATGGCAGGAGACAGAGACTTACTACTGACCTTTCTGTATGGAGTAGTACTTTGTGTGTGTGTGAGCCAGTATGCGCTCTTTTCGGTGTTACCGTGTGTGTACGCACAGGGCAGTGCACGTGACTGTGTGCACGTGTGTGTGAAATGGATATCCACCTCATTAGACCCAGTGGGCGATACAGGGGCTTGACAGCTGTGGTGATTTAGTTAACCTTTACGCCAGTAGCGAGGACAGCAGAAAAACAGTTAACATTTTCACAGGGGGAGACAATAAAAATTAAAAACAGACGCACTCGTGCAAACTCAAGCGGTTATTCTCTCCTCGTCTTTTCAAAACCCACTTTCGAAAAGAAAAACATGGTTTTGCGATAATAATTACAACTACCTCGAGGACTTACTTGAGGAAACTACTCTTGAAGCAACCACAAAAAGTACAAAATGTTCCGAAATGTTTTCCAAAAAGGCCCACGAGGGAACCAATTACATTGTATTGAACTGAAGCTGATTGAATTGAAAAGAAGATGAATTCCTTGAGCTCTAAAACCACTGACTATGTGAGTTCTGAGTGTACTCTTGTACTCCCACCAAGACAAAGACACTGATAGCCAGAGCCATGCATCCCTCTCATTAGGACTGTGGCGATCATGGAATTTTGGATGAAGATTATCGGTCCGCAAAATGGTCACATTCACCCCCCTCCCCACCCCCAAAAAATAAATAAAACGACATACTGAGTATGTGTGTGTATATATATATATATATATATATATATATATATATATATATATATATATATCTCTATCAAATGTAGTTATAGAGCATTTTTACAACAGCAGTTGTCACAAAATGCTGACACAGAAACGGCGCCTAAAACCCCAGAGAGCAAGCAACGCAGATGTAGAGGCATGGTGGCTAGGAAAAACTCCCTAGGAAGGCAGGAACCAGGGAAGAAACCGAGAGAGGAACCAGGCTCTGAAGTGGCCAGTCCTATCCTATTTTTGTTGAGACTGACATTTTCTCCTCCGCTCTTGACTGTATGTGCTGCTGCAGGAAGGGGGCGTTGCCTAGGCAAACAAAGACTTGTTGGCTACAACACCTTGATTGTATCACCAACGAGCAACAAAGTTATATCAAGTTGTAGAGTCCATGTTACAGCAGAAACAGACTCAAATGCACGAATGCCCGGACGTCCTGTCTTCAATCAGCTTTTTGTTCCACACAACAAAATTTATACAAATTGTTACAGTTATTATATTTTCATGACGGTCTTCATCCATAACCATCGGTTAAATGGTTAAAAAGTAATTGTGCCAGCCCCATCTCTCATCATTGTTCGCTTAATATACACTGAGTGTACAAAACATTAGGAGTACCCCCTTTTGCCCTCAGAAGAGCAACAATTAGCTGGGGCATGGACTCTACAAGGTGTCGAAAGCATTCCACATGATGCTGGCCCATGTTGACTCCAATGCTTCCTACAGTTGTGTCAAGTTGGCTGGATGTCCTTTGGGTGGTGGACCACACGGGAAACTGTTGAGCGTGAAAAACTCAGCAGCGTTGCAGCTCTTGACACAAAAACCAGTACAATCAAGACCTCAATGCACAGTACCTCCAACCTTCAGTATCCTATTACACCACCACACCCAAGACCCATAGCCCCAAGACCCATAGCCCCCAGCTGCTCTGCCACCCCTCCCCCAGGCTTAACCCACTTACCTTTGGAGGAGACTGCTGTTGCTGGGGCCCGGGCTGCTTGCTGGCCGTGTGTCCCTGGGGGTGTGGGTGTTGGTGATGGTGTTGGTGATGATGGGGGTGCTGGGCCGGCTGGGGCCGCAGGGCGCGGGGGATGAACTCGGGCGCCAGCGGGTTGAGCACGTAGGTCTTCTTGAGCTCAAGGGCCTCCAGCTGGGCCTTGATCTGCTCATAGGTGATGCCGTGCAGGCTGGCGTTCTCGTGGCAGATGGAGATGAACTTCTCCCAGAACTTTCTGTGAGAGGGGAGGAGAGGGGGGTGATGTGAGTGGCATGGACATATACGGACGTGTTCTCATAATACACTTTATCTTGACTCTCGAACACTTGGTTGCACACTCGCTCACACACCGACTTAAGTCATTTCAAGAAATGCCTAGTGCACAACGCGCGCACACACACTAGATCACATCATTATGCTCTTTTTGTTTACAAAGCCCTGCTCCACAAAAGTCCGACTTACCTAACATCACGGTTAAGATTTAAAATGACAAGTTACCAACCCCGTTCACAGGGTTGGTTAACTCTGGAGACTCTTTTAGGTAATTCAGCCTTTCATTTCCTTCCACCTTACATGTGGAACAATCTACAATATGCTTTAAAATTGGAGGAATTGGTGCCTCCAGGGTATTTCAGACATTCTTTTCACTGAACAATGTCTGTTTTTTATGATTGTGTTTTGCTTTTTGTGTATTGTTGTGTACAACAACGTGTATTTTAATGTGTAGTTTAATGTTTTGATGTGTATTGGGGTGCTATACAGGGCTCACCTGGAAAATACTCCCTGTCAAAAAGGTTAAATAAAATAGTCAAATCTTGCACAGAATCTTCATGTAAAAGGCTCCTACTTTCAGAATTCGATTATTAAACCACCCACTACTGTAGATAGGACTCCAAATAATGTACTGTAGCATAAATGAATAAATCATGGTCCATTTAAAAAGGGCTATTGTAGGCAACACCAAAGCAAATGAAGTTCTTTGTCAATTTAAAAGAACATGTCTTTAGTGGGGTTGTCATGTTCATAACAGATCAGTTCTGACGAGTAGACCGTGTGTTTTGTGAGTCTATGATTTACATGTTTGTGTATATATATGTGCACGCGTACGGAAACAACACAGCTTGCATAATGTCCGGGTGAACAAAAATTTGCGGAAATTATTCACAGATTTGCATATTAACTGCAGAACCTGTGGCCGAGGGAAAATAGGCGGTCAGCCCTTTTAAGGAACAGAGACAGGCCCCTATTCACAACTGTCCCTTACATCATCAATATGCGACAGCTACAGGTGCTGTCAAATGACAGCATACTCATCACAAACCCAACGATAAATATTCAAAGGGGGTCAACGTTAGTGACTTGAAAATGACTGCATCTAGAGTAGACGTCTCTATGAAAAAGCATCACTATGACGCAAGCTTGCGAGATTCACTACTGCCTAACTTAAGGGTCAGTTCCATTTCAACTCCATTTAAGAAGTAAATTGAAAAATCCTTATAGAATATTAAATGGTATTGAATTTACATTTCTATGAATCTCTAGCTTTACTCTGAAAGCAAATGCAAGGCTTTTGTGCTGGTATCAAATTGAGGGCACCTCACAATTATGGCTGGTGTGGTACAGTGCACGTCTCACAGAACACAGCGCTAGGACTCCAGTGGCAACGTGCATCTTCTCTCCTTATTGTGGCTGGATGGGAGGTAGATGTGTGTCTGGGTTATATCATTGATCTGCAGTGACTTGCGAAGGCTATTTTTTGTCAAATCAGGCGTCAATAAGATGGTCTGAGTCTGTCCCCCCCATAGGCGAGACCACCCCCACCCCATCCCGTCTCCTCAGATTACCCACGTTTAAGGCATCACTTCCATGACCCACATCCAGCCGACACGGGCGGCATGGACAGAGACAACACAATCTGTTCATTCTGAGTTTCAAGTCCAAATAGATGGAGAATTCTATCAATTTTACACAATCCGTAAAACAAATCTGAATTAGTAAGTTCACCGCCAATTTGTTTGTTTATTCGATGTGCATTCACCAAGAGCATGACTGTATTCCACACGTCACTCACGAAAGACCATGTGAATCATGTGAGCAATAGTAGAAGTGTATAAAAAGATAAAGAGAGATCATGATTTGCTTGGTGACATCTTCCACTGTGGAGGGTTATATGTGTATATAGAACTGCCATGGCCTCTCTCTGTAGTCGGGCTGCTTAACCTTTGTGGCTACCCGCTGGCTTATCTGACAGGCACAGCAGAGTGGTGTGTGTGTGTGGCCAGTGCCCTGTTCTTACCAACATGAAGGGGGGGTGGGGGGACATATCTGTGACATATCGAAAACGAGTCAACGCCCCAATCATCTCTCCCTCTCTCTTTCATGCTCCTCCTCTTCCCCACCTGCCATGTGTGTGTGTGTGAGTGTGTATGAGCGAGTGTGTATGCACGTCACGTGCGTCTGTGCAGCCTACTCTATGGGGCCATGATCAGCCCACTGGGCTGTTCTTTTTAAAGGTGACAGTTTGATGTTGGGGGTGCCCCCCCTCTCCAGGCATTTAGACTGTCCATCTAAACAGAGCTTCTTCCTCGTTAGCGCCATTGATTTAACTGGGGGAGACATTTTCCAAACAACTGCCGCAGCCGGATGCCGCGATTGGCTGACGCTCAACAGTTGCCACGGCAACGGGAGAGAGGGACTGCAGCTGGGGGTCGGTGAGCGCCGTGGGGGTGTTGTTTGTGTGTGTGTGTGTGTTTGCAATGGGGAATGGGGTAGCAGAATCTATGCCCCAGCCCTGAAGACGCTTTGAATATGGGGAAAATTCAGACGTAAACAACACAGAACTAGGCAAAGTGTCGATTTTGGCTTAATTCCATTCAGGGAAAAGATGAGAACTCTATAGGTCACAAATAGATGCACCAAATTCAATACAGAACATGTATATGTTCAACATTCAGAACATGTAATGGAACATGAAAACAGCTAAATTACAAGTGCAATACTTCGATGACTAGGACGTGACCAGGGAAAACTCCAGGCCCTGCTTGAGCACTATAAAAACACCCCTCTTTCCTCCACCCCTTGGAGTAATCACCAATCTAACCCAGATTGATAGGTGTAAGCAACAGTTCAACCGTATAGCTTTCACCAATCCAGCCATGTCAGATCAGGGATTTCTTCAAGGAAGGATTCATTTAAGTATTCAAAACCGGGCCCTAACCCATGACAACACTTGACAACACTGGTTGGTTTTTTGTACCTGCAGCGGCCCACCGAGCAGAGCGCTATGGGGTCTCCCACCACGGCCACCAGGGACTGGGCGCGAGTGATGGCCGTGTTGAGCAGCTTGTAGTTGGACAGGAAGCCGTAGTCCAGGTCCTCTGTCGAGTCCTCCACCAGCTGCTCCTTGCGCTTGATGGCCGTCTGTTTGTGCTTGCAGGTGTGCCGCGTGCGCACTGTGCTCAGGAAGAGCACCCGGAACTGCTTACCTGGAGAGAGGGAGGGGGAACATACAAGGCCTGTTTAGACCTTAGTTTTCAGCCAGCACTGAGGAGCTAGTGTGTCGTATGGCAAAGGTTTTAGTAATGAATTGCATTCACACAATGCTTTTTCATTAGGTCACTAAGTGCCACTGGTCATATTCAGTGTGCTTTCGTGGATATTAATCTCATAGAAACAATTACTAATTCATTACATAATAATAATTATATGATCCAAGTACCTCGACCAAGCGCTGACATCATTCATGACCCAAAATACGATCCAATTACTGCAGAAATGATTCATGATAAAGCGTAGGAGTTTGGCAATAAAAAATAAATGAAAAAATTCACACCCAAACTCCAGCTAGTGTATGTGTACTGTACACCAACACCACATTGAGAAACAGAGACAGCTGTGTGTTGTGAGATCCGTCCTGATCGCTGCATCTTCTCCTTAATGAGAGAGTTAATGAGCTGGAAGCAGCAGCGTATGGCTGTGAGAGTGTGTGTGTGTGTGTGTGTGTGTGTGTGTGTGTGTGTTGCCAGTGGGAGCATTAGCCTCATCCCGGAGACGAGAGGAGCTGCTAGCTGGGAGATGAGAGACAGACTATGTTAGGAGAGAGGATGTGAAGTGCTGCTGCCAACTGCCCCGGCCCCACATCTCACACACGGTCACTGAGAATCTCGGAGTTGTCGGCTAGAAATGGGAAGGGTCACACTTAGAATGCCAAAACAGAATTTTAAAATGGGAGAACGGGAAAGTTCCACAGTGAAAGTCCTGTAAATGCTTCAGTGTATGAATAGTATGGGATTTGATCGTTACAATTCCATTGTGATTGCTGTATTGACATTCTCAATCTATTTGATAGCAAATATGTGCCAAATGGCCATCTGTGCAATGGGTTACAGTGGAATGTAGTGGCGTAAGTTAAATGAAATAAACATTTTTTTTTAAAATAAGGAAATGGATTAAATAAAGTATTCTTCTTGTTAACTCGAAATGACACAACGACAAAGTTCCAGTTTAACAAAGTTTACTATACTATATGAACACACTACAAGTAGCCATTACACTCGAGGCTAGGTCCAACAACGACTCAACTTCCTGCGCATGCGCACTCTTGACTGAGTGATAGCCCCGTAATAACAGAAATATAGGGATACTTAAAACATGAACTTAACACTTCTCACCTTGGACGTTGAGCACCCTCTCCACGCTGACCTCGTGCATCCTCTTCTTTCGGAGCTCGGCGCGGATGCGGAATACCTGGTCGGCGTAGGGCGACACCACGCCGATGCTGCCCTCGTCCAGCTTGCCCCACGCCACCGGCCACTTCTTGCGCATCTCTTCCACCCGCTCCACGATCTCAAACACCTCGGGTAACACAGGAGGGAGAGACTGGTTACAAGTGCCAGTGTTTCTCATAGATCATGTCTGAAAATCGGCATCTCTCTGGGGTGAAGTTTCCCCTAGGTACAGATCTAGGATCAGCTTCCCCTCCCCAATATTAGCCTTAACCATAAATGGGGGAAATGCAAAACTGACCCAAGATCAGCGTCTAGGGGCAACTTCACCCTACTCCCCAGTCCCCACTGACTACAAGGTGGCGCGCATTTTCATGGCCCTTCGAGCTGGATAGAAACAATTGTCCTGGAAGGCAGGGCGCCCCGCCCCTGTTGCCTCCCGCCAAAAACCTTCTCGTCTTCCATTGGTGTCAATTGAATCTTTACAAGCGCAACGCAGGAGAAAGTCAATTTTAAGTTGTTGACATTATTTATGAGTCATTAAAGTACTTAACCAGGGCTTAAAACACTCAAAGAGAAAGCAGAACTAAAGAGACGGCGGAAATGACTGCTGCTCAAGGGGCCTTTTCAGCCGAGAGGAGAGAAGAAAAAAAACTAGGAGAATCCAGATGTCACATCAGCAGACAAACAGGACACACGCTTAAATCAAGGCAACCTAAACCTATGACATTATGCTAATGTCCCGAAGCCGTTTGACACAGGTGCAGTATCATCAAAGGGAGGCAGGGTAATTCCTGTGGCGTCTATGACAGGTTAGCGCAGCGCTGTGATTGGAGTAGATCCAATTTAATTGGGCAGCTTCTGTCAGCTGGTTTCAGGGGTCAACTTGGCAAGTTTCCCCTCAGATTTAGCAGAGGCACCTCTGAATTTCAAACTCAGTCGCTGGAGTGCCTGGTTTAAATGCTGGGCTTTCACAAGGAATGAGCATTTAGTGGTTGTGTCAAACGTCTGGTTGTGAAGCGCAGTAAATAGTATGAGGCACAAGTAATACATCACAGTAATGTTGACTGTATGGGGTGTGTTTTGTCCGCGTGTGCATTTCAACTCAATTCCATTGAATCATTAGCCATTTCAATTCACCATGAACGCACTAATTCAATTCAATCAAAATTAAATTCACTCTATCAATGCAGTCTTAAGTCAGTGGCATATAGGGAACAAAACGGTTTATACCTCTGCGTTGTTGTAGTAGGCCGTGCTGTTCTTCTCCTGGACGTCCTCGCCGCGCGCCGTGAAGAAGGTCAGCGGGTAGAAGTCCTTGTGAGACGGCTGCTTCCCGCTGGCCATCAGCTTCCCGTCGTAGAACAGTTCTGATGTGTAGCTGAAGGTAGGGAGGGAGGGTGGGAGACTTAATATCAGTGGGTCTTCACAAATGTCAGTTGCGTCAGTCGAGAAAGGCATGGTTGCATGAAGCGTTGTGTACGTTTACAGTTGCGTGCATTGTGGCTATTCTTCGACAATGGTGCCATCTGTTTTTGTTAGTTTTCCATGCCATGTGGTCCTCGCCGTTCCTAATGACTTTCGAGATTCTTGTAAAGAATGTGCATTCACAATGTTCTCCAAATGTAAATGTGTGTGAGTGAAAAGCATTATATAAAATACCAAGACCACTTTAAGGTGGAGAAACCACTTCAAACCCATTGCGTAAGCTTCTTTCATAAACCACCAGTTAAAAATGTCAGCATCCCCATCTGAGAATAGTTTAACACCGTGGTCATGGGACTCAGTGTACATTGGGCTTTTATGTCTGTCAACTCTCAAGTTTCCTGTCTACATAAAATCTCTCATTTGTAAACGACGTTGCAGAGTGAGGGTGAAAATTGGATCCGTCTTGGCGACGTGACAAAGTTCACACCTACCTGATGATAGCTTCGTGGGAGCGGTAGTTTTCACAGAGCAGGATGCGGCAGGGGAACTCGGCTGGGTAGTGCTCGTACAGACGGTCCAACAGCGACACATGCAGGTTCCGCTCCCGAGAAAACTCGCTGTACACAAACGGACTGAGCTGGAGGGAGGGAACGGGGAAAAGAGAGGGATGGAGGTAGAGAAGTGAGGGAAACCCAAAGACAGAGTCAAATTCATTTTGTTTCTTTTTAATGCAACAGGGATATGCAGGTGGTGATATAGCCTGACTGGAGTTGTGTCTTTTCTGCATTTGTAGTCAATATAACTGCAACTGTACATGTTTAGTGGCAATATTTGGTTTGATCCAAATGTATTCTACATCTACTTTTGGTTTCAGATAATGTACATTTGGCTTACGGAACAAACGTCGTCCGTTCTTCGACAGCTCGAGTCATGCAATCCGTGCAGATAACTCAATGCTCCAAATCAATGAGTTCACGTCCAACCGTCTCCAAATCGAAAAAATATTTTGACCTGTGGCCAGTATCTGATCATCGGTAGCTACATTTCTGCTGAGATGTTTCGCCATTAGAGTGATTTGTAAAGTTACGTTTTATTCGTCGTATGTACAGGATACACATGGTATCGACAATGCAACAATAAGACATAATAATAGTTCAAGTTAGCATAACACGTTGAGGTGCTCCGGAAACATCCTCAACAGCAACTTTGATTAAGATGCACTGAAGACACACAAAAAAAACACAATAGCAATTACCTCTAATCTGACACTGGCTGAACTAGATTGTTTTGTGTTTGTGGTAATTTAGCTCCACGTTGAACCTCCCAGTCTCAGGGGAAAAGTTCAGCCAGGCATTAAAATAAGGCTCACGCAGCGGATAGAAGACCTGAAGTCAACAGGAGCCGTGGACCTTCATTCACTATTCTCAGCCTACTTCTTTCAGCTGAGACACAAAACATCCCATAATGAAGAGTGATAAGACAGAAGAGAGTAGGAGGAGGGGCAAACAAATCCTCCTTGGCAACAGACACGTAGCGCACAGACAATGTGCAACAGATTAAGATGTAGTGGGAGATATAGAGGGGGAGAGAGAGAGGCAGACAGAGCGCAAGAGAAAGAAAGTGACAGAGGAGAGGCAGGAGAGGAGAATTGAGCGTGTTTGAAGGCGTTGTTCCTTCAGAGAGGGTGCAGGAAGGAGTAGAGAATTAATTAAAACCGTTATCGCATGGTTAAACTCCCTCAGGGTGTATTTATCTACTGCCCACTCTTAATCCTGTCCTGTCGCGCTAAAATAAACACAATGTCCAGAACACAAAAAGAAACGGAAATAAGAGGCTACTTTGGAGTGTTCCACAAAGCTTGACTGACAGGGGGAGTTTAGTTTAGTTTGCCTCGTCTGACTGGACTGTGAATGGTAAACATGATCTCCCTGCCCAGTTCTGTCTCTCCTCAGTCTGTTTCACTCACGGCCAATGTGAAGTTAGCCACAGGCTAACGACGGAGTCCAAAGTCCTTTACATTTCCGTGTGCTTTGGACTCCGTCGTTAGCCTGTGGCTAACTTCACATGCAGACCTTTATTTGCTAGCTTGGCAAAGGTCTGCAGAACGCGGAGGTAATTTGCATGAGAGAATAACGAGTAAGGCCTGACCAAAAAAATAATAATAATAATTTAAAAAAATCGGGGCCCTAAAAAAAGGAGTTACAGTGAGAGTTTGTTTCAAAGGTCAGAGTTTGTTCAAACCAATGACATTATAAACCTCCTCCTAAATCGCGGGTTCGCGGGTACCTGCATGTGGTCTCCAGCCAGCACGATGCGGGTGCTTTTGCTGGCCAGCGCGAAAGGCATGATGGTCTCACACTCCATGGCCTGGGCCGCCTCGTCCAATAGGATGTGGGAGAAGAGCCCTGCGGACACAGAAGAACACAAACCCATTCAGTCAGAGCACCGTCATATGACCTATTAATTACCATGAGGTGGGGATTCATTAGGCTCCTTGAAACAAATGGTGCACGGGTCATTGCAGGCTAGCAAGTTCAAGACATTAGCAACGCATTGGTCTGTGGTGCTTATGGTGGATGCCATCGGTAATGACACTTGTAACATCACAACCTCATTGGATAATGATTGATTTTGATATTGTGTGGTGTAGAGCTGCTATGTATAGTTTTGCATTTTGGTCCTTTTGGATCGGGGTCCAAACGTTCCTATGTGTTGCTCTTAGTTGTTGCACTTCAAATATTAAAAATTCACACACATTAACTTTCTAACCCAAAATAAACTATTACCAATGCTCTCATTCACTATTCGTTCTGTAAACTTGTTGGTCTACTTTAGATGGGATATTTGTTCCAGCTCGGTTTTGTTTTGTCTTGCCTGTCTGGTTTTGTGATTTCTATTTTATTTAACCTCTAGGCAAGTCAGTTAAGAACAAATCTTCTACCCCTTCTCTATATCCATCTTCAACAGTAGCCACTACACACCAATGCTGCTTCCGCTGACGTCTGAAAGGGTTGGAGCGGTGGTATCCCTGATTTAAAATACTCAAACATTGCTCAGCCCATGAGGAGAAGGTTATGTACAGACAGTTTTTATTTTTTGTTCCTTGTCCGTCTGGCTTTGTGATTGCAGACAGCAAAAACACACAGAAAAAAAAAGATGAATGCGGGCCTGTCTTCTGCCATCATCTCTCCATCTCTTTCTCTCCCTCAACGTCAGACAGTAGCCCGTATACACACACTAAAGCTGGTATTGCAGACGTTCGAAAGGGATCGAGCGGTAACCCTGATTTAGAAGGCTCAAACGCTGCTTGGCGCATGAGGATGAAACGGCATAGTCGAGGACTGTCTGAGCAGAGCAGGCAGGGAGAGGTGGAAGAAACAACCACTGTACAGCCGGGGTCCAAACGCCTCAACATTTTCACAGTATGACGGTGGAGAAAGGGATCCATTGAGGGCGTTCGTGGATTTTTCATTTAACGCTTGGTACTAGCAAAACAGACCGGAGTGGAATGCATTCATGTTCTGTATAGTGTAAGGCCACACTTATCTTTACAACAAAATCTTTTGCAAAACGCACAACAACATTTGTATTCATGTTGAGCGTTGGAACTGCAGTCGCACTTGAGCAAGAGATTAAATATAAAGCACATTTGACCATCTATTGTAGTAGGGTTATTTGTGAATGGCACCCTGTACGTCAGTTAAGAGACTACAAAGACGCCAAAGCCCCATAAATTCACCTCCCGTTGTCATGAGTCATGAACAACATGCACTACAGGTGACCTCTAACCCCAGCCATCTAACCCCAGCCAAAGGTGAAGCTAGCGCCAACGCTCCCTGCTGCTTGCAGCTCCACCCTCATAAATATGCAAAACAGCACATAATGTACAGGAATGACGTACATGGATAATTACAGAAGAATCTGTAGTGTGCCTCGAGGCTGGGAAGGCAGGTTCTGTTCTGTTGATGAGCAAGGGCAGTCGGACATGAAGGGGGGGGGGGGGGGGGGGGGGGGGCTAAGAACCATGGGACAAACTGCATTTCATGTGTCTAACAATGGCCGTGGAATTTGGCCTGAGCTGGGGGAAGAAGGAGCGCCCTCGGGGTGAGGTGGTGTTAGGAGGTAGACTATTTAGGAGTAAAATGTTCTTCTCTCGGTTGTCTCACACATACAGAAAAAACATCGGCTGCCAAAAGCCTGGCCCATCGAGGAGGGGGGGATTAACAAGCCCAAACTAAAAAACAGATAAGAGACAACGCAACCTGTTCAACATGTGTACTGGATCTAGTGATTTGTTACCACTACAAAGGAGCGCGAGGGGCTCCCAATTGCATCTTGTCGGGGTTTTCATCAACGGCGAGCGCGGGAGATAGATGAAACGGGGGGGGGGGGCTAATAAAGTGAAGTGCATTCGATACAGGCAGACGGTGTTCCTAAGCAACAGACAAAGCCTTCCGCTGACACATTAGAGATGGTTATTAGCTCGCCCCTGACAAATTGGTTTGTTTTCACCGTCTTTTTATACTCCATCTTAAAATTACTTCTTCGCTCTCCCTGCCTTCTCCTGCTGTTATGGGGAAGGTGTGGCGGCTGATCAAAAGACGCGTTGGGGCGGGTTTGAGATGTGTCATGTAGCTACAGTACGTGGGTGTCTGGGTCGTTTTAAGGCCCCGTTGTCATTCTGTTAACTTTATGAGCTCGTTAAAACAAAACTGCTTGGTAAATGCATACAATTTGCATGTAGCCTAAGCCGTTTAAACACGCAGTTTGCTGTTGCATTGCTCACTTATTCCTGGCTATACAGCGCCTTGTATGAAGTAGTTATCGCACCAGTGTATGATACGTTTGCTGTATATGCTACATTAGCTGTGTATTCCATGTTATTTATGTGGGTATACAGCTCAACGTATCAAGTCATTGTAGCACCAGTGTATACTATGTTAGCCATGTATTTCACCTTATCTATGTGCTACGTTAGCGGTGTATGCTATTTTATCCGTGTATGCTACGTTACCTGTGTATTCTTATTATGTTAGCAGTTAGCAATCCAAGCACCAGTATATGCTGCAACATTAAATCAAACCAAACTTTAATTTGTCACATGCGTCAAATACAACAAGTGTAGACTTTACCATGAAATGCTAACTTACAAGCCCTTAACCAACAGTGCAGTTCAAAAAGAGTTAAGAAAATATTCGCCATGTCTGCTCTGTAAGCAATTAGCAAACAAAGCACAAGTACAGTATATGCTGCTACATTAGCCATATTTGCTACATAAGCAGTTAGCAAACCAAGCACAACTGTATTCTACGTTAGCTGTGTATGCTACGTCAGTGGTTAGCCACTCACCTGGCTCCAGGTCCAGCTGGCAGAGGTACTGGGAGGTGCTGAGGGTGACCACCACCACGCGGTGCCTGAGGATGTCCTCCCTCTCAGGCATCTGGAAGGTGTACTGTGTGTTAGAGATCAAACAGTACTGCTGCACCAACGGGTGGACAGTCTTCACCCAGCGGTTCCTGAAGTATACCCTGGGGGCAGAGAGAGAGAGAGAGAGAGAGAGAGAGAGAGAGAGAGAGAGAGAGAGAGAGAGAGAGGACACAGTGGGATGGTTAATTCCAGACAAACTGGGCTGACAAAATCAAAAAGCAGCAGATACATATTAACATTGAGAAGTATCCATTGACTGGTTTTATGATTGGGGTTATTTATTTTACATTTCAATTGCTGAACTTGCAATTGACAAGTAGACACACAAATTAGCAACATCTCGACTTTTCATACTTTTAGCAACTGTCCTGACATTTTCATAACACTCCATTGGTTGTATCTTGTCTCATTCCTTATGGGGTTTTGTGCCACGACAGGATTTAAGCTGACCTAAAGAACTGTCTGTGTATCGCCTTCAGCATGTACACTTATGGCCTTCTCACTTGGCTAAGCACACAAAGCCTCAGGAGAAATTGGCTGATAGCCCAATTACATGGCGATTATAGTGGGATTCCCAACACAGCCCTTGGTATCAGGCCATCAGTCAAGTGTAACAAGTCATTTGTTCCCCCTGCAGGCCCTTCACTGCAACATGGGGTCTGGCTAGAAATCAGGGATACATTTTATTTTGTTGGGGGGGGCTGGATTACAGTTACTGTGATTAGAAGTCACTGAAGCAGCAGTCGAGGGAAGGAGATGGAGTGTAGGCGAGAAAGGGAGGAACGTAGGAGTCTTCATGTCACAGCTGCTGTGTTGTGAGGCTGGGACACATCTCCTCAGAGAGATCTGAGGTCTGCCGAGCTCACTGCCATAAGGCAGCCGCTGTTCCGTTCCACCTCTAACCTCAATGACGTGGATGGATCAATCCGATCCAGTCGTACTTCTGCATCTGCATTGCTTGCTGTTTGGGGTTTTAGGCTGGGTTTCTGTATAGCACTTTGAGACATCTGCTGATGTAAAAATAGCTTTATTAAATACATTTGATTGAGCGATCATTGGTTTTGACTGCGATTCCATGCAGTTGATACAACTATGAGCGGATTTGAGTTTGTTGATGCCTCAGGCTACAGCCAGCAGGGAGAACTGAACGCCTGAAAGCACACTGTTCACAAGAGGTGGGGATTGATTTCAGGCGGCAGACATGTTCCTTTAAATATGTTGTAAGCAATGAATTCTCAAGGTTGGGTACTGTAACGGGAAAAATAAAAAAAATATCTTGGAATAAATCTTATGAGGGTCTCGGTGTTCTGAAGAGGTGCTGCAAACCCATCGTAGAGCGTGTCTACAGACCCTTACCTGAGAGGTCTTGCATGCGCGTTGCCCGCTTCTACGTATGGATGAAGGTAGTCCTTTATGTACAGGTCAGCTGCACTGTTGGAATGGGTGCAAATGAGGACCCTGCGAAAGAAAGGGGATAAATGTGTCAGCAATTAAGAGATCTTTAACAAATAAATAAGGCCAGGAGATTTTGTTGACCATGTGATCTGACCAAGGAAAAACTCCAGGCCATGACAATAAAGACAAGTAGGTATGTCGGAGAAACACTGACTAGAAGTGCTAGAACTCCTACTGTTTCTACTTTCAGGCCATACTGACAATTCTAGGACCTTCATTTTGAAGTGAACATGTTAACACGTCCCTTAAACAGCGCTGCAGGAACGTTGTGCACTTGACCGTGGACTTTAAGTTCCTATTTCTCAGAAAGTTAACATGATGATGAATAACCGTCTATAGGGGTCAATCACCCTCCTTGTATCGGCTTTTAAAACATCCATAATTCATTCCCACCATTTAATATTTAACATAGTCAGTTGGAAAGTTTCAGATGAATATTGCATTCCAACACATTTTTCAGAACATATATTTTTTAAATTATGTATGAAGGCTTTATAAAATTAAAACGTATCTTATGTTCAAGGCCAAATGCCACAATGTATTCCACGATTTAAAAAAATAAAAACATTGTCATTTCCTATTTCCTGCCAGCGCCTCGCAGTACTAACAAGAGAATGTGAATCTTCAGGCCATTTTGCATTCTATTACATCATGGCATTCTGTTGGAAGTGAGATAACAGGCCGTTATAATGACAATCCAATTGAACACGTGATTAACTTGAATGTGTTAAGTTCATGTTTTAAGTATCCCTATATTTCTGTTATTACGGGACTATCACTCAGTCAAGAGTGCGCCTGCGCAGGGAGTCTAGTGGTCGATGGACTTAGCCTAGTGTAATGGCTACCTTTGAGTGTGTTCATACGGTATAGTAAACTTTGTTAAACTGGAACCTTGTCGTTGTGTCATTTCGAGTTAACAGAATGGAGATTAACCATCCAAACACAATCAACCAACCAATCGCTGCCTCAATCCCAATCGACGGACATTCCCATAACCCGCACACATCCCCCAATTGCTTTCAGTGACACATTCTGATCGGAAGATACACCCAACTTGACAATGTCACCCTGAGTGTTTTCTTAACTAAATGTCAACTCCAAGGAAGCTGGTAGCCCCCGGGAGCAGCAGTAACCTTGCCCTTTCGCCCTTTGCGCTTTTAGAGCGACCTATCTGGACATAGCGGAGTTGCTGTGTGGTGCCCGCCTCACCTGCTGTCGTCCTGCCTGAGGATGTGCTTGACGGCCTGTGCCAGGGTGAAGGTCTTGCCCGTGCCGTAGGGCCCGATGATGAGCACAGGGGGCAGGGGGATGGTGAGAGGCGTGGTGATGGCCAGGATGGCCTCCTTCTGCTTGGCGTTGAGACGCGGGTCCAGCTGCTCGTCCCACTGCCTGCAGGGTGGCAGAGAGAGGGGATGAGATAGGGGAGGAAGAAGGGCGATGAGATTCACATGGAAACTAATTCGATTAGTTGGCTGGCTGGCGAACAAGCAGCATCGCTCATGGGTTCCCTTACACACATTTACACACCAAACCCCACTAACACACCCTCTTAAGTGTGATAAACCGTGGGCCAGTCTCCCAGTCCACTAGCATCTCGGTGCTCATTAGAAAGCACTGGCCCAGTGGAGTTGAACAGCCCGCCCGGTCGATCGTATACAGGCCCAGCCTTGCTAAAGGCAGCTGTAAGCACCGTGAAGGGGCTGTGAATAGGTAGAGGCAGAGGGACGGGTTCAGGGATCAGTGGGGATGAATGGAGAGCCGGGTCAGGGTTTAACACTGAGCTGGGCTGCTACACCCACAGAGTAATGAGGTCTGAGGGAAGAGGGGTGAGGTCTTGGAATGGCTGATCGAAAGCACTGTGTATGGGTGGTGAAACAAAGCGGACACACACAGGGTGCACAGCTGGTCTGAGAAACTCAGACACGGGAGACAAGTGCATTGGCGCTGGCCAATTAGCTTATTCATGACCAATCACCATGACAGTCAATAGTTACCATGCAGTCAGGCAAGGCAGGGGCTTTGTTAGGCCTACATAACAAGCAATATAACCTACTTATTCTAAACAGGCAACACTTTCCATAAATTTAAAACCCATTTTTAACACTACTCTCATACCACTATTCTCATACCATTATCTTAATGAGGTGAAGCATACGTGGACCCATAGTATTTAGGGACTTTATCCAAAGCTTGTTACTGCCATATGGAGCTAGTTAAGGTGGTGATTGTACTAATAACCATTGTCAATTTAGTAAGTGTTCCCCCTTTAAGCATTTAAATTATGGCCACCACTGCAAAACACATATATAAACGCAGGAATTAGAATCTGACTTGATCTTTCAGTAGCAAAAGCTTTAGCGCATTAAATATTTAAATCAAAGCCTATATACAGTGGTAATCATATTCAGGAAACCAGATAGTTATTTGGAAGCAAGAGATTAGTCTTGACATGGTTGATTCTTGGGTTCGTGTCAATTAAGATTACTCTGTGGCCCTCCAACATTTGTCCGTCTTTAGAAGAGATATCTAAAGCCGGGAGAACTAACAGCTTTTCAAAATGTCCGCCTAGTCAGCGAGGACAGCTAGTCTCGGGCACCTTTCTCAACTTCATTTCGTTGTGAAAGTATTAGCAAACCTAATTTACCATGCATGTTTTAGGGAGACTACTATACTTAACCTAAAGGAGTATGCAAGCTAGAATAACATTATACACACACACGTAGGTTATTGCATAATCTTTCTTGAAATAAAAATTGGCTTCTGCCAAAATTAATGTCAAAACCTCACATGGATCGATGAGGGTGAGTAAGGGGCCTGTTGGGCAGATTATGACAAGCAATGGCTGTTCTGAACCTGTTTGCACACCATGGAACAGGGATTGGAGGAGCTATGGCAGGCAAATTCAAATCTGGATCTCGAAGCCAGTTCCACTCCTGATTTTCATTATTTTCCTCAAGGACTGATTTAGACCTGGGACACCAGGTGGTTACAATTAATTATCAGGTAGAACAGAAGACCAGCAGACCTCCAGGCTTAGATTTAAATACTCCTGGTCTCCAGGGGATGGTGTGTGTACCTGTTGGGGCTCCAGGGGATGGTGTGTGTACCTGTTGGGGCTCCAGGGGATGGTGTGTGTACCTGTTGGGGCTCCAGGGGATGGTGTGTGTACCTGTTGGGGCTCCAAGGGATGGTGTGTGTACCTGTTGGGGCTCCAAGGGATGGTGTGTGTACCTGTTGGGGCTCCAAGGGATGGTGTGTGTACCTGTTGGGGCTCCAGGGGATGGTGTGTGTACCTGTTGGGGCTCCAGGGGATGGTGTGTGTGTGTACCTGTTGGGGCTCCAGGGGATGGTGTGTGTGTGTACCTGTTGGGGCTCCAGGGGATGGTGTGTGTGTGTGTGTACACCTGTTGGGGCTCCAGGGGATGGTGTGTGTGTACCTGTTGGGGCTCCAGGGGATGGGGTGTGTGTGTGTGTGTGTGTGTGTGTGTGTGTACCTGTTGGGGCTCCAGGGGATGGGGTGTGTGTGTGTGTGTGTGTGTGTGTGTACCTGTTGGGGCTCCAGGGGATGGGGTGTGTGTGTGTGTGTGTGTGTGTGTGTGTGTGTGTACCTGTTGGGGCTCCAGGGGATGGGGTGTGTGTGTGTGTGTGTGTGTGTGTGTACCTGTTGGGGCTCCAGGGGATGGTGTGTGTGTGTGTGTGTGTGTGTGTGTGTGTGTGTACCTGTCGGGGCTCCAGGGGATGGTGTGTGTGTGTGTGTGTGTGTGTGTGTACCTGTCGGGGCTCCAGGGGATGGTGTGTGTGTGTGTGTGTGTACCTGTCGGGGCTCCAGGGGATGGTGTGTGTGTGTGTGTGTGTGTGTGTGTGTACCTGTTGGGGCTCCAGGGGATGGTGTGTGTGTGTGTGTGTACCTGTTGGGGCTCCAGGGGATGGTGTGTGTGTGTGTGTGTGTACCTGTTGGGGCTCCAGGGGATGGTGTGTGTGTGTGTGTGTGTGTACCTGTCGGGGCTCCAGGGGATGGTGTGTGTGTGTGTGTGTGTGTACCTGTTGGGGCTCCAGGGGATGGTGTGTGTGTGTGTGTGTGTGTACCTGTTGGGGCTCCAGGGGATGGTGTGTGTGTGTGTGTACCTGTTGGGGCTCCAGGGGATGGTGTGTGTGTGTGTGTGTGTGTACCTGTTGGGGCTCCAGGGGATGGTGTGTGTGTGTGTGTGTGTGTACCTGTTGGGGCTCCAGGGGATGGTGTGTGTGTGTGTGTGTGTGTGTGTGTGTGTGTGTGTGTGTGTGTGTGTGTGTGTACCTGTTGGGGCTCCAGGGGATGGTGTGTGTGTGTGTGTGTGTGTGTGTGTGTGTGTGTGTGTGTGTGTGTGTGTGTGTGTGTGTACCTGTTGGGGCTCCAGGGGATGGTGTGTGTGTGTGTGTGTGTGTGTGTGTGTGTGTGTGTGTGTGTGTGTGTGTGTACCTGTTGGGGCTCCAGGGGATGGGGTGTGTGTGTGCGTACCTGTTGGGGCTCCAGGGGATGGGGTGTGTGTGTGTGAGTACCTGTTGGGGCTCCAGGGGATGGGGTGTGTGTGTGTGAGTACCTGTTGGGGCTCCAGGGGATGGGGTGTGTGTGTGTGCGTACCTGTTGGGGCTCCAGGGGATGGGGTGTGTGTGTGTGCGTACCTGTTGGGGCTCCAGGGGATGGGGTGTGTGTGTGCGTACCTGTTGGGGCTCCAGGGGATGGGGTGTGTGTGTGCGTACCTGTTGGGGCTCCAGGGGATGGGGTGTGTGTGTGCGTACCTGTTGGGGCTCCAGGGGATGGGGTGTGTGTGTGCGTACCTGTTGGGGCTCCAGGGGATGGGGTGTGTGTGTGCGTACCTGTTGGGGCTCCAGGGGATGGTGGGGGTGTGTGTACCTGTTGGGGCTCCAGGGGATGGTGGGGGTGTGTGCGTACCTGTTGGGGCTCCAGGGGATGGTGGGTGTGTGCGTACCTGTTGGGGCTCCAGGGGATGGTGGGTGTGTGCGTACCTGTTGGGGCTCCAGGGGATGGTGGGTGTGTGCGTACCTGTTGGGGCTCCAGGGGATGGTGGGTGTGTGCGTACCTGTTGGGGCTCCAGGGGATGGTGGGTGTGTGCGTACCTGTTGGGGCTCCAGGGGATGGTGGGTGTGTGCGTACCTGTTGGGGCTCCAGGGTATGGTGGGTGTGTGCGTACCTGTTGGGGCTCCAGGGTATGGTGGGTGTGTGCGTACCTGTTGGGGCTCCAGGGGATGGTGGGTGTGTGCGTACCTGTTGGGGCTCCAGGGGATGGTGGGTGTGTGCGTACCTGTTGGGGCTCCAGGGGATGGTGGGTGTGTGCGTACCTGTTGGGGCTCCAGGGGATGGTGGGTGTGTGCGTACCTGTTGGGGCTCCAGGGGATGGTGGGTGTGTGCGTACCTGTTGGGGCTCCAGGGTATGGTGGGTGTGTGCGTACCTGTTGGGGCTCCAGGGGATGGTGGGTGTGTGCGTACCTGTTGGGGCTCCAGGGGATGGTGGGTGTGTGCGTACCTGTTGGGGCTCCAGGGGATGGTGGGGGTGTGTGTACCTGTTGGGGCTCCAGGGGATGGTGGGGGTAAGGCTGGCGTCTGGGAACAGGATGCCGTTGTCTTTGATGCGGTCCAGAGCATAGTGCATCTCACACAGGGGCAGTCGGTTCAACTGAAACTGCAGCTCCACCTGGGGCAGAGGGGAACACAGGAGTGGTCACTCATGGACAGTTTGGTAACTTATTTAGGTCACTCAAACCAAGTGTTTTGAGACTAAATAAAGATGCAGTTTAGAGAGGTTCAGCTGGAAACAATTGGCTCTAAACAACTACATAACTGACATATTACTCAATGGCCTATCAACGCAATGCTAAGATGGTTGTCACAAATTCAAAGTGCCCGTCTCCCTCGCTCCTTTTTATGGACCAGGGGCAACCATTTACAGGGCCCTATAAAAATATTTTGTTTTTCTCTCTCCAGGTTCTCACTCTCAAAATCACACTGTTTTAATAGAAAATGGTTGAAGTCTACAACAATACTTAAACCACATCAGGATACCATTTTTGAGGTCTGGGATTTTTTTCCTTTTTTGTTGGTGTAGTCACCCTTTAATTCCAGCGTGCCCCTTAGAAAAGGCTGTTTAGATATATTTTTGTAGTGCACATGTGATGGTAGAGATTGCAAAACAAATAACCACTGGATTGATGCAACTAACCATGATATTCTGTCAGGTAAGCATAGGCTACTTCGTGTAGTTAACATTTAATTGAGGTTCTTGGGAAAGCCTTTCAATCTACCGGAAGACTTTTCATTACACTCATCGCTAACGGCTACATATAGTGGTAGACGCGCACACACAGACGGGGAATTCATTGGCTCTTCACAAAGTTGCAGGAAATGCGAATCACTGATGCATTCTGTTCATGTCTTATGTGCAACAACAAAAAAACCTGTGCAAATTAACTAACTTAATATCTTTAGTTGATTCCCTACTAAGTTCAATTCGTTTTTGAATATTGTTGATTTCCATTTTAATGTCTGGATTCTGTGATTCCTTCCGTGTTCTCCACATCGCGGTTTGTATACAGGCAGTTACAATTTTATTCCATTGCGCACCTAGAAAGACGCTGGGATTGTTTTTGTAGCGCGGGTAGAATTAACTAAACAAATACTCACTGGATGAATGCAGATAATCATGTCGTCATTCTGCCAGGTAAGCATAGGCTACTTTGTACTTAACATTTAATTAAACAAGTTTTGGGGAAAGCCTTTACGTCTACCAGATTTTTCATTAGCATCATAGCCATCAGCTACACAGAGTGCTAGCTGCGCGCACCGCATATACACGTTAAATAATTGTAATATAGTATAATACCGTTTAAATGTCTAGATTCCGTGATTCCAACCCTACATTTGTTCATTATCTGGGGGGTCAGTCTGCTTGACACTGGAAATCATGGCTCTTCGTTTAACTAGGGGGCACGTTCTCTCCCTGACAAACTTCTGTTTAATTTCATAATAGCATGGGTTTCCACCGGGTGGCTAGATAGCTAGCTTTAATTACACCGTCGACACGGGCCCTGTCCTAATCACTTAGCTAGACATGAGCTGCTAACAGGTACAGAGGCCAGCAGTAAAGTGTGGCGAAAGAGGGATAATGAAGGAAAGCGAGAAGGGGGAGTAAGATAAAGTATATAAAAACATTGAGGGGAGAGAAATTCAAAATGGCAATATGATAATGACAGAAAGTCACGTGCAACCAAGCCGCATGCTCCAAAACACGACGGGCAGATTATATTCCCTGCAACAGGCTTGTTTGGATAATTGCTCATGTCCGGGCCTCGCGTTCCCCTGCCAGCCCATCATTCACACCGGTGGGTAAGAACAGCCGTTAGCCGCCACTGGGCAAAGTAATTGGGATTTCTCGACGCGCTGGCAGAGTACAATTTTCCCTGGAGCGCCAGCCTTACCGTCGACGGCGCTAACCTTTGAGAAGTGGCAATCGATACTGGGACCTTTCACCCTGAGAGTTTGCTTTCGCTAAAGCATCAGACGTTGGAGAGGTGACCCTTTCATTAAAGATTTCTCAGCTCTCAAATGGCAGAGGACACAGTGGAATGGGAGATTGAAAAGACAAAAAGAAGGATGGGGCGGTGGGCCTTTAACGGATTTAAACCATTCCCCTGACTCAGAATAGTTTCTATGCCATCACTTCTGTCCGTGGGGACAAACAAGCTTTTCGAGGCTGACGCCACTTCAAGGGAGATGTCCTTGTGACTCAAAAGCATTAGACCTCACCCATGGTGTGATTATGTGTTGTATTGAACTACAGGGAACATATCCATATTGGACATTGGATCTGTTCATCCAATAACCTACCCACAAAAATAATTAGAAAAACACCTATTGTGGCAGCTGTCATGTTTTCAATCTCAGTTGAAAAAGAAATGATCTATTCTAACCAATCAACTCTTCTGTATCAACTTGTTGCTAGGTCAATCACACAGTGTTACACAATGATGTATTTGGTCCATACCTGCAGTTCCCTATCAGGTATCAACCCCAGCTCCTCGCAGCAGTCCTTGCATATCCGCAGGAAGATGTAGTCCTTGGTCTTCTCTTCGATGCAGGCCTCGTAGACCCGCTCCTTGACCCCCGGGGGCTGGCTGCACCACTCCTGGCGGGCCAGGGGCAACAGCAAGACAGAGTTCACCTTGGTCATGACAAGTCGGCCCGCCAGCGTGTCCTCCGACAGCGTCTCAGTCAGCTTGAAGCGGGCGAAGAGCTGTCCGTTCTGGGCGTACTTGGCACCACCCGAGATGCCCGTCAGCATGAAGCTGGTGACCAGCTGGAGGTTGACTTTGATGTTGAATCTGGTGGGAGAGGAGAGTTAGCGTCATTAGCCAGAAATTAGTAGAGGAACGGGAGCATTAGCATTGTTAGAAAATGTGACAGAGGAAAGGCGGGAGTTGGGGAGAGTAGGCCTGAGCGTAGTCAGCCAGAAATGGACATTAGCATTAGGCCTAATTTAAGTGGAAATAGACATTAGCATTGTTAGCCAGTGCTGAGGCAACTTTGATGTTGAACTTGGGAGGGGAGAGGGTAGGACAGTGGCAAAGATAGCTAACAATGAAATGGGACTGGAGTCATTGCAAAATATGCACCATGTTTAACTGGAATAAGGTTGAATCACTGTAACCTCTTTACTTCCTGAAATTTGACCTTTTCACATTCTGTTAATTTATATGCAAACAGTGATTGTTGTGATCCACAGTGGTTTACATGGCAAATGTTTTGCCCGGAGGCATTCACATAGACAGCTGTTAGTGGTAAAAATATGTTTGTGTTGGGTAAAAGAATCGGTTTGTTTGGCATGAAAATCTACCAATTGCTATTTCAGCAGAGTGGCAAAACTGACTTGGACCATATGTTTGTCAGCTGTGGGAGTCCCTTAGGTAAGCTAGGGACCTTAACAATTAGACAGCATTGCAGATTGATCGTTGAATGATCATTTGTTTGGAAAGGAAAAAAGACACGAGTTGTGTCAAGTGTGGTTCATGGACAGCGAAAATAATTCTCTGATCAATCTCTTATCAAGACAGCAATACTGTGAAGGGTATTTGACAGGGACATTAGACTATATTATAGTATTAATACAATATAAATGTTTGTATTATATATCCTAATATTGTGTATTAATTATATTATATAAACTATTACATAGTCTGTATTGAATCAGATGAGCATGCATGCAAAGCCAGAAATTCACAGGTCCTTGAACGCCCCATGAAGCCATACTTCCCGGACATAGATTAAGTCCTGGACATAAAATAACTTTAAAATGGAGTATCTCCATAGAAAATGCTTCTTGTCCAGGTCTCAGCTTAATCTGTTTCCCGGGAAACCGGCCCTCAATGGTAAATTGAGAGGAATCCATTCCACAGCCCCAGGCAAATGACAATAACAGTGATGAGGGGGAACAGTGAAGGAGTGGGGGAGGGCAACCCTGGTTCCTTCCACTGGGTTGACTGAGCAAAGGCTTGGGGGGCCTTTGATTAGGTCTTAATCAGGGTTGGATTGCTGTGATAACCTGGTCTCCTTCTCACCTTCCACTGAGGACAGCAGCAGGTGTCGAATTACAGGGGGGGGTTTTGGGGAGGCGCCTTAGTTTATACACAAGAAATTCCTTCTATTCTAAAACAAAATATCCTGGTCTGGGGAAATCTCTGGGGATGCCGAGGAGATATGCATAATCAAAAGGGCTTTAGCTGTGTGCCTGGCCACGTGTGTAGTGTACACACACCCTTTTACTGTGGAAGATCGACTCTGACACCTTGTGGTGGGCCAGTCTCAATCCAGACTGTCGCTCCGTACTGTCTACACACTACTTTAAACATTACACTAAAATGTATATTCGCAGGTATCAAGAGGTGTGACTGACTATAACTAAATAAAAGGAGCACTAAAGGACCAACCCTTCGGAGAAAAGACTCAAAATCAGTACATACTCTTTACAATTAAAAGACAATTATCACTAGCAATGGAAGTACTATTTAAAGTGTCTTTTTAGCAATACAACCCATTGTCAATGGTTGAAGGTTTTCAGGATAGGACTGAGTGGAAACAGACTACAACAACAAAGAGGCTCTCACTCACTTGCTGACTTCTTTGTACTGGGCGATCTCCTCGATGTAGAGCAGGTCGTGCAGGCGGGCCTGGTAGTTGTCCCGGGTCAGGGTCTTGTCCAGGACCGACTGGGTGAAGAGCTGGTCGGCCGACAGGGGGATCTGGTAGCGGGCCAGCAGGCTGCGGTCCAGGTCAACCGTCTCGTTGGGGCTGAACTCCACGATAGTCTTGCAGGACGGGTCCCAGCGCTTGGCCGTCATCAGGAGCTGCTGCCTGGCTTGCATTAGATGCTCCAGGTCTGTAGAGCAAGATGGGAGGGTTTGTGAAAACCACACCTTCCATCATTAATATTGACACTTGAGCATGAGGGTAATTGGAGACGGCAGGTAGCCTAGTGATTAGAGAGTTGGGCCAGTAACCGAAAGGTTGCTGGATCGAATCCCCGAGCTGACAAGGTAAAAATCTGTCGTTCTGCCCCTGAACAAGGGCAGTTAACCCACTGTTCCTAGGCCGTCATTGTAACTAAGAATTTGTTCTTAACTGACTTGCCTAGATAAATAAAAAAGGTACAAAAATAAAATATTGGCCTGCACTTGTGTTTTTGATGGCTCAGCTGGTAAGACCAGGGTTGTGCGTTGGATTCCCGCATGGGCCATATATACATTTTACTGTAAATCAGAGGGGATTTTGTGTAAGGCTTGACAGAATCTGCAGGTTCTTACTCATAGAGACTTATATAATCCTGATATTATTCCAATCCGATAGAATCTTATCAAATCGCTTTCATGCATTTGTCTGTACACATAATAAGGGCTAACAGTGTTATGAATTTGACGTTTTGATTCCACAAGTATTACTTTATTTCAAATCCTCTTCCAGCTTAGGAAGAGGAGCTTAGGAAAATTCTGCCCACACAGATTCACCTGGCCCAAATCATGGAGAATATTGGCTTGCTACTAAAGCTATGAGGACTGGCCAGTACAGATATATATATATATATATATTTGTTTACATAACCAAAAGGATAAAAAGAACAATGAACATTGCATTTGCACGTCTGAAATAGTGAGTAAAAGAAGTCTAAAGTAAGTCTGTAGCGTCATACCCACGAAGACTTGAGGCTGTAATCGCAGCCAAAGGTGCTTCAACAAAGTACTGAGTAAAGGGTCTGAATACTTATTTCTAAAAACCTGTTTTTGCTTTGTCATTAAGGGGTATTGTGTGTAGACTGATAAAAATAAAAATACATGTTTTAAATCAATTTTAGAGTAAGGCTGTAACGTAACAAAATGTAGAAAAAGTCAAAGGGTCTGAATACTTTCCAAATGAACGGTATATGGCTGCCGTATCACTCAGGTTGGTGCTACACATTGTGGTGGATAGGGTGAGTTCAGTTGCCTCCTATTACATTGCTAAGCACTTTGAGGCCTTGTAAGGAATGTCACACGTATAACCCAACTTCTATTTTCCTAATCATTTTAGTTTTGGTTTTATTGTTGTGTTAGAAACTTGGACTACTGAGGGAGGGTGGGAGGTTATATGTTATAACTGAAAATGTCAATATCTCTCACAAAAAAAAAAAAAAAACCTTCTATGGAGGCGGCATCCACCATGATGCGCTGCATCAGCACGGGCTCCGAGCCAAAGTCGAAGACGATGGTCTGGCGGAAGGTGCCGAAGATCTCGGTGCTGAAGCCCACCACCACCGTGTAGACGCAGTGGTCCATGCCGTTGTCGGCCGCCAGCGCCTCCTCGCCCGCCGTCCACTCCTGGCAGCCCTCGGCCGCCGCCTGCAGCCGCTGGGCGCCGGCATCGCCAACCGACACGGCCGTGATGGAGAAGTGGGGCCGGTGGGCGTCGTAGAGCAGGGCGATGCGGTACAGCTTCCTCACAGGCTGAGGGGGAGGGGCAGAAAGTGTGTAATCAGAGATAAAGGCTACTTTGCGTCACATGTGAGTGCTCTTTGGAAGCACTGTCAGTCAGTTACAGTCTAAGAGTATATCAATGGGTATATGAAAAAGTTGGCTTTTGAGAGTGAATGTTCAGACGCATAAGTACATGGTCTCCTGCTGTGGTGCTG
Source organism: Salvelinus namaycush (assembly GCF_016432855.1). Classification (NCBI taxonomy): domain Eukaryota; kingdom Metazoa; phylum Chordata; class Actinopteri; order Salmoniformes; family Salmonidae; genus Salvelinus; species Salvelinus namaycush. Next base: position 17,368,985 of record NC_052345.1, read on the forward strand.
GGAATGGGGGGGGGGAATAAAAAAGAAATACTACTTCTGTCAATGTTACAATTTTCTCCAACACACGACCTCTGCACAATTATTTTATGTGTTATGATAATGTCTTGATAAAGGTCGACATGACCAAAACGCCGGCAAAATCAACATGCAGAGCTTTCCTGTGCGTGGGAGCAGTCTTTATCAAAGATGCTTATACTGATATGGCCGTGTACGGCCTACAGATAACAGCCAGATGTTGATTTCAAATCAAAATCTACATGTGGTGCTTTTGGAAATATATTTATTTGAAACCATTGGTTGCATCTCAAACAGCACTCTATTCCCTATATACTGCTTTTGACCAAAAACCCTATGGGTCCTAGTCAAAAGTAGTGCACTATATAGAGAATAGGGTGCCATGTATAAGAAATAGGGTGGTATTTGGTGTGCTGACATTGAGTGAGACAGAGCCCCTGTTACCTTGCAGAACAGGGAGAAGGTCCAGGAGTGAGCTGATTTCTTGGTGGTGACAGTTACGGAGAGGTTGGAGCTGTGTTCCACGTTGACGCCGTCCAAATAGTCACTCAGCTACGGCAGGAACAGATCACAAGACCATTAATGCCAAGTTAAGGAGAGTTGAACAAAATAAAAGCCTGGCTAAAATGAGTACATAACAGCTAATATAATGTACATTTTAAAAAGGGCAGTTTATTTGAGATAAGACAAAATGAAAGAGTCAACGAGTCTAAAAATCTATATATGCTGAAAGTACAGCAGCACTGCATCTACACCTGTATCAGCCTCAAGGGCTCTGTCCCAATACAAGCATCTTTACTTCCTCCCCTCCTTGAAGTACTAATCCCTGATCTGACCACCTCTCAATTTGGGTTAGATCAGTGATTACTTCAAGGAAGGGAGCTCGTGTTAACGCATTTGAAGACCCAAGCAAACAGCTTCTCGGCCTATCCTCCACTCATTAAAATCCGTGATTACTTCCAGTAAGGGAGGGTGTATTTTAACAATAGTCTATTAAGGCCATAGATAAGTGACTAGACTAGGGTTAACTCACCACTTTCTCAGGGGAGAGAGAGTTCATCCACTTCTCGATGAGCGCCTCCATGTAGTTCTCGGTGAAGTGCTTGCTCTCCTGCTGCTGCTTGAGGCGGATGAGGCGCGAGGCGTAGCGCTTCTGCCACTCCATCAGCTCCTCCTGGGAGTGGGCCGACGTGCACTGGGCACCGTAGCGACACAGGCCCTGCTCCATGAACCTGGAGGAGCATGACGAGGACAACAGGACATTCAACCAGGTGGCGTCAACTTGTTACGTGGTTTTCATTTCCAATAGTGTCCGGGAAACCAACCCCCAAGGACCAAAAGCCAAAGGGCCTCACCCTCTGAACCAACACTGAAAAACTGTGTCAGCTAGGTAACAAGAGTTAATAAATGTTTATTGCTTGTAAAGCAAGCCCATGTTAGCAGCAGGTGGACATAACAGGTACAATAACAATGGCTTTAATTGTAGGCCACTCAATGTACAAATGTGACAAAGTGATTGCATACAACATGCCAATTACTTGTTAAACTAGTCTTGTAATATGTTATATGAACTATGGTCTTGCGTCACCGGTATAACAGTCAGCAACGCATGATAGCATTACCTTTTACACAGCGTGTACTCCTCACTGCTGGTAACTCCTCTAGGCGGGGGGCGAAACTGCCATCCATCCCGTACTTTTGACCACAAAGACATAACGGCATCAACAAAACATCCCGCTCACACAGTAAATAAGCACCTACATATGGACTTTGAATCAAGCTTTTGAGACTTGAGTCAAAGTGAAAATGAAATCCAATTCTAAAGGCTTGGTCTTTCGATATCCTGCGACCAGGCGTTAAATAAGAGCGTTCCTTTTCGAAGCAAGTCTGAGCATTGAGCCTGACTGTGTTGAGCACAAGCTGTGAAATCCAATTGACATATATAAAGGCATCCAAATATATTTTTTTTCCCGCGTGAGGACGACTTGCTCACCTTCCTCGTTGTCGTCTGTATATTCTGTAGCCATTTCGCCACGAATGGCCTGTGAGAGAAAGTATTGTATTCATAAGACAATAACATTTAATGTCCACTCAAACAATTAGTTGACCTTGAGTACTGCAACAGGTGATAAATCTGCAGTGTCATTCACTTTTAAATATAATCAATACTCATAGGCCAACATAAGGCAAGACCGCCTCACACTTACTTCAATTTCTGAGAGAAGCATTTTTAATCTAGTTAAGTCCTTTGTGACGATGCCGTTCTGAAGAAGATGAGAAGGTACAGGAAATACATTACAACACATACAATATCAGCAAGCATATCCAAAAGGATTTTAGACTATGTCAATTAAAGAGACTTCGCACAGTCACTGACCAATACAAAATATTCTTCGATACATAAATTCTCTGAATAACACATTTGTTCATCTCAAAACCATTCACAGGCTGGTCAAAATGGTTATGTGGATGCCGCTTATGATTCTTATACTTGATGCAGCAGCATGTTTGTTGCTCCCTGGTTCTAGTCAACTTGAGAACAAATAACTGGTTTCAAATCTATGCTTTTTGGTTGCCAGATAAGACACCAGAGTGTTCAGGCATCGCGTTTCACTGTTGAACGTTATCTGCTGTTGGGAGTTTAATTAAGGGACAGTATCCTCGTGTGAGAATCAAGCTTGTTTCCTGACACCAGAACAGGGCATCACACACTTAAAATAAATCACAAAATTGAAACGGTCACTTGGGCACTGCCTGTTAATCTAAAAAGGTATTGATATTTTAGGAATTACTTTTTTTCAAGTCAATTGAGATATGCAACACTAATATTTAGCTATTTTCTGACATTTACCCTCATGTAAAGAGGCTGGAGAATAACATAGCTACAAACCCTTAAAAGCATATCGATTCAACAGTCAACATGAACACTTCCTCTGTGCTGAGAGAACCTGCTTCATAAAAAACCCAGAGGACATTTCCTGGAAAAGTCAAAGGAACCAAATGTTCCAGCTGCTCTCAGAGCTAAATGGCTGTGTTTGTCTCCATAGATCAGTTATAGGAGGTGGAGGAAAAAGGAGGAAAAGGCAGAAGGAGAAAGAGGGGGAGGTAGAAAGGGGAGGGTGGAAAAGGAGGAGGTGGAAGAGGAGGAGAAAAAGGTGTGGGGGAAAATAACAGAGGGAGAAAGAGGAGGTGGTGAACTAGGAGGGTGAAAAAGATGGTGTAGGTGTTGAAGAGGCAGGGTTAACAGTGAAGTAAGGCCGGGAGCAAGTGTTACCAGAGGCTCCCCAAACAGGGACTTGGAGAGGAGGCCAGCCACTTCGTGCAGGCTGCCGTCCAGCAGCATGCAGCGCAGGCTGGCCTGAAACGACCCGTCTCCCTTGGCCAGCTCCTCGGCCAGAACTACAATAAACACACACAGGACGACAGGGAACGTTACTGTGCATGATCGCACCGCACTACATTGCATGGAACGTGTGCTCACTCCCATCACATCGAACTGCACTCTCTCCACCCAAGTCACATGACATGGGCATAGCTGCTGGACTGAGGCAGGCATGGTGTGGTAAAGTCCTGCGACACAGGGCTATGACCACCAATGTTATTCTAACTGCTTGTCTTGACATGGGCATAGCTAGCTACTGAAGCAGGCGTGCAGAAGTCCCGCTCCACACGGCTACGACAGCTGATGCTATGCAAACCACTTGTCTTGTAAGTTTTCACTAACTTGAGCCTGAACCTTAGCGCTGACATTTACCCAAACTGTTGACCTGTTTCTAACCCTAACATTTGTTTAGCATATCATCATGTCTAGAATGATTTTAATAGCAATGAAACTATCCGAGATGACTAATTGCAAATAAAAACTTAAGGTCTGTTGAGTAGGACTGTGTTATACTTATAGAGTTGGATAGAGGGCGTCTTTGCCGCAATCGCTCTGGGCAAATTCCAATCAGGGCTATATCCATTTTAAATATATATATTTTTTTTATATAGTTACATATCAGGCTATTATTTGACGATATCGTATCGTTTTAACAATATTTCAATACAAAATTTTGCGATAGTAGGCTGTACCTGCACCAAAACGCCAGTATTTTTCCTTCATAGCTTGTTTTCTATCTTGTTTTAATAGGGAGCCAATTTGTTTTCAGCACTTTTATTTCCCTAACGGATCAAAACTCGTTTTCTCATGCTCTCTCGTCTCTCTGCAGCTGACATAGGCTTAGCAATATATTTGGAACATCGACTCGCAATAAAATCATTGTATTCAAATCGCAATACATAGAGAATCAAAATACATATCATATCGGCACCTAAGTATTGTGATAACATCGTATCGTGAGGTACTTAGCAATTCCCAGCCCTGATTTTAAAGTAGTCAATGTCATCTTCTACAAGTTTTAAAATGGTGAAAGCACTCCATGGCACTGCCCATGCAAAAACAGGCTTTATGGCAAGTGCATCCTCTATCCAAGTCTATAGTTGGTATATGACTGTGTAACCTGGGGATGGGACTTCAATACAATGGGTTATGTCCTCGCTATGATAAGTACTCCACCAACTCACCATGTTTGCAGTCTTCATCTGCTTGATCATAGTTTTTCTGGTGGTAGAAAGAAAACAAGTAAACAGAAAGTCAAAGCAGCAGAATGACTGTCCTCGTAAAGATGGGTTTTATATGACAGAGGTCCTGACTGAGTCTTAGATAAGTGCCCAGAACTGATATCTTTGTTACTCAGAGCAGAGTCACTCGCAATATAATTATAGTACTTAAGCAGTCTCTATAATCATGAGGCTTAAGTAGTGCGGTATAATTTTAGTGCTAGGAGATAACAGTGCAGTTAGCAGCAGAGAAATGAAAGGAGGTGGGACCTTGGTTGTTTTATCTGGTTCTCAGAAAACAAATCCAAGTCAAGATGGGCTTATGAGACTTTACTTGAACACACTTAAATTCAAACCCATATGTGGGCCACACTGAGGGAGTGGGTACGGGTGTGGGCCGAAAGGTGTGCATCCCGGATCAGTCTGACGCCTCACCAGCTGTAGCAGGGCGGCTATCCTGTAGAGCAGGGCGCGGCTGCGGAGGGGGGTAACCGTGTCATTGGGGGGGTTGGATGCGGGGGTTCCAGGGCTGGGAGGGGCCGGGGGGCCGAGGGCCAGCAGCGCATCTGTGCAGTGGCTCACCGCCACCTCGTACTCCCGCCTGGCTAACGATCCGCTGGCTTCTTCACATGACTTCTCCGCTCTCCTGTCCGCCATGACTCAGGGACAGAATGTCTGGAGAGGGAGAGAGAGAGAAAAAGGCGTTTAAGTTGCACCTAGACACCGATCGTGGGTCAGTTTTAGCATTTTCCCCACTAATGGTAAAGGTAAGGATTGGGGGAGAGGAAGCTGAATCTAGATCTGTACCTAGTGGAAACTTCACCCCGGAGTGAGAGACAGGGGGGCAATGCTATTTCTGTGATGGGGTACTTGGGGTAGTGGGCTGGTAGGTCTATTTGTAGACACTTGCTTTGACGAGTTGAAATATCTTGGAATCCAGCTGTGTTGGTTCATAGACCTATATTCTCCTCACAGAGCTAAAAATAAGTAGTCACGTGTGGCACTACAAACCTAAGTTAGTCCTACTGGCGCCTAAGCTTGGGCGGTATACCTTATTTGGAAATAGCCATGGGATGTTTTTTTCAATACTGTTTAAACTATTTCTTAGATTTTTTATACATTTGAATATTTGCAGCTACCTTTTAAGTAAATACCTGCAGTCAACTTGTGCAATACGTTAGGATATAAAGATAGCATTCTTCATTTCACCCGTCACAATTCTTCATTATGAAGCTTACCGGTAGTCCCCAGTCACATGGTGTTTGTTTACAAGCACACAACTACGAGACCAGAGCCTTGTAAATTAATCTGTAGGGCAGCAATGCGCTCGTTGGCAATCTCTATGGGATTTTACATGTACTTGTTTGAATTGCTAACCTTCGGATTACAGAGGCTCAGTTGGGTTTGAACATTTGTGTTCAGTGCGAATATTACAGAATATCCCGGGATGGCTCAAGGTCGGTATGAAGGTATGACAATCTTACGCCGTCCCAGAAAGTTTGAGATCAGAGACAAAATCCCCATGTCGTTGCCTACTTGGGGCGTGCGGTCGTCACTGACGCTCGTTTAATGAGCAGGTCAGAGATGCAATTTGAGGACTACCGATCCTGTCTTCGAGCAGTCCCATACATTCCAATATTCTCAAACATGTTTGACAAAATCTGCAATGCTCTTGGAATGCGAGATGTGCAACGCCAAATGTTAAGAACGGTGAATAGTAATAGCCAATGAGAACTCGGCAGAGAAGTAGCCAGTGACATGATGACGTTGTTTTGCATCTGATGTGTAGACTCTCAAGCAGGAGATGACTACTAGTATGCATTTGTACTTGCCTTTAACCAAAGCTTCAAATCGTTACAGTTCTGAAGTTCACAATCAATGATATTCAATTCAAAAATGTTGGCTAGATAGATTTCAACTTTGTATGGCAAGGGTGAATGTCTGAAAACGTCTGAGGCTGCTTTGAGCCACAGCTCGTTCTAGCTAAGTTCAAAATCGAAATCACATCACATTGTTTTCCTCAAAACAGCGTGGTATCGAGAATCCTCACAACCAACTGAAGAATCTTGTACAGTGTGGCTCGTCTGTGGTGTGCCACATTGTTTAGTGCGCCATTACGTTGGCAAGACAAAAAAAGCTACAGGAAAGACAGTTGTTTAACGTGAAGCTCAGCGATGTTAGGATTTTGAAAGTGTCGGGTCTAGGGTACACCCGGCATTGCATAGGTGGTGTGCAATACTTACAATGCCACGGCATTCTAGGCTATGTATTCATCATTTCATAGTGGCAACAATTTTGTAAGTGATTAAAAGTTTAGGGTTCTCAAATATAGTAGTCAAATATTTTACACAGCTAGCACACCGGATTCAACTAGTCAACTAATCATCAAGCCTTTGAATAGGTGAATCAGGGGAGCTGGTTCAGGGGAGCAAACTCTTATTTACAATGACGACCTCCCCCGGCCAAACCCTAACCCGGACGATGCTGGGCCAATTGTGCGCCTCCCTATTGGACTCCCAATCACCGCCGGTTGTGATACAGCCTGGAATATGGTCAGAGAAAAAACGCTATGTGGGGTTCCCTGAAACAAGAACCACATCCTTTTTTGATGTCATAACAAATGTGCTGAGAGGCCGAGCAGTATTTCCTCCGTGGTAGTAGGTCTATATACAGGCTTAGTTGTTAACCAAGGCATTTCAATACATTTGACTCAATAATAAAAGCTCAAGTCAAATGACAAGCTTGTTTTAGGCAGGTTTTTCATAGTAACATATAGGCACCAAAAAGGCCCCATGGCCAATGCCACTCGAGTCGACTGGAGTTATCCATTTGCAGCGTTGAACCACAATTTGAATGATTAGCAAAGAAAGGACCCATCAACGGCACTTAATCAATAGAACAAATGTGTGCAGCTGCGGCATTGGGTACTAATGTATGCTGTCTACAGGTGACAAGTATTTCTGCACCTAATAAGCCTAAGCTATATGCACACAGGCAACAGGAGCATTGAGTGGACTACATTTGCCGTGCAAAAATGTACCCTAAATCAATTAGAAATAGCCTGTGTGTATAGCCTGTCCACCGGTGACACTTGAGTATTTCTGAACCTAATAGGCCTATATGCACAACTACAGGCAATAGGGCAGTCGAGTTCACTACTGGGCACTTGGGGCTGTTAACACTTGTGGTAGCGTCTGTCCTCTGCAGAGAGTGTGGTGTCCTCTAGCATTAATCACAGCACAGAGCTGAGCCTGGCCATGGCGTCCAGGGATTCAAGGGATACAGTGTCTCGAATAGAAACGCACGCTACCCTCCCGCAACAGAGTGCAATGACAAATAGCTGGAGGGGAGAAGGGGGCGACTAGCTGATGGGTAACAATCTGTTTTCATGCACTTTTCTAAATTGTACCTTTATTTACCTGGGCAAGTCAGTTAAGAACAAATTCTTATTTACAATGACGGCCTACCCCGGCCAAACCCGGACGACGCTGGGCCAATTGTACACCGCCCTACGGGACTCCCAATCACAGCTGGATGTGACACAGCCTGGATTCTAACCAGTGACTGTAGTGACAGCCAGACATTGGGAGGTACATGGAGGCCTAAATGTAAAACCTGACATGCAGTGTCTGTGGTGAGTGGTCGTCCCTGTTTGAGATAGCCTCTGCTTTGACTAAAAACAGAAAAGGCCTCCAGGTCCAAGGAGCAACTTAAAACAAACGCTCTATTTCTCCTTATCGGGGTTTGATATGGTTCTTTCATAGTGAAGAAACACTACGCCACAGCAGTTATATTTAAGTACAGTAGCCTATTACAACACCACCTCTACTTTAGCAGAAGTGGGGCTAGTCTTTGTTTATGACCATCATTGACTGAGCCAGCTCTCAGTGTAGGGTGTCCAATCAAAAATGCATATTTTGACCAATCGGTAAAATAATGTGTTAATTGTGTTTTTTATAGTCCAAACCTCCTCATAATCCGTTCAACTGTTATTGGAGTTTTAACCCTTGTGTCCTAGGGTGACTAAATCAATGGAGGCCAGAAGAAAAGTGGTAAAAACAAAATTGCATTGTGTCAGCTAGGCTGGATGGTGTGCGAGAAATAAGGCAAACTGACAGGCTCACTGTTGAACTCGTCATCTTTCTTCTCAAATCCGGAGGATATGAAACGAGGCAAGATAGATATCGAATTTGAGACATGATATGTAGCATTGCCCAACTTTTTGGATATAATGTTAATGATATGTTAGAGAAAGACCAACTGAACAATTCTGAACTTGAAGAATCAGATTTGTCTTGGTATACAATAAGGAAGCACATTTTCACCCACTTTGCACAAAGTGGGTGGACACCCCACTCAGTGTCTAATGTAGAGTTTCCACAAAGTGAATCACACATTTCAATTCCCTCACGATGACCAAGATGAGTGTATAAGCTAGGTTGCTTAGGCTATATTTTAGTCATGCCATAGTCCTAGCCTAAACCAACACCAAGGCCATCCCCCAGAACTTGTGTGTAACATTATCTTTTAAGGAATACCTCAGATACCGCCAAGGTTCAGAGGCAGGTTACCAAAGTATTCAAAGCATTTTAGGAAATGCTACAACTACTGTTGTGGAAATACCACTCACAGCACGTTGGAATGAAAATACATATTTGATGGCCCAAATATAGGCCAACACTTTTTGTTTGGCATCTTTAAGTCTATTAGCTTGAACTTTTTTACTATTATGGATTGGTCAATAGACAAGAAATTGAGACAGCCAAGTACATGACATGAGCATGCTATGGCAGTTTGTAAGAGCAAAATGACAACCATGTGGCTTGCAAGTAATGGCCAGAAGAGTCATTAATTATATTTGACTGTCAAATGAAACGCATTATTTCAAATAAACAAAGATGAATGAAAGGGCGACATTTGTAGGCTGTTAGCTAGCTAGTTACTACATCGCTATGGTTTAGCTAGTGCTTACCTAATGGCAAGTTTGATCAAAACACAATGCCCTACTCGGCATGATCGCTCCAAAAAAAGGCACTCCTATAGACTAATACAAATATAAAAAGAGTCTATTTTGAGATTCAAAAAGAGTCTATTTTGAGATAACGGGTCAGTTAATAATAAATGTACCGTGTCTGTTGGCGAGCCACTATTGTTAACTAGTAACTTGTCCCTCGTCGGTATTAGCTAAAACAACACCGTAGAAGCACCGTTAACTGTGGCTGGCTTCGAGTTCGCTCGCATGTTTGGTGGGACCACAGTGCAATAGTCGTGTGGCGTGATCTAGTTAGTTAGCTCACATTAGCTTGTATCAAGCCATTCAGCTATCTATTGTGACATATTGGTGTGCAACATGATTAAATATAGGAGGAATTTGAACCATGGAAATGTATTGCTTCTAACCTTAAAAACAAAGAAATTAGATTAGCAAATCGTTTTGCTAGCTAGGTGGGCTAACAATAATTTTGTGATAAGACTGTAGACTCACTGAGCGATAGTAGCCAATACCATTGCATTGGCACAATTTACAACAATATTACGAGAAAAAACATAAAACAGTTCCATAATAATTGTCGTTGAATTCATCATGAGCACATAGTGAGAAAATGGTGCTGTCGACAGCAGTTTGCACGTCAGCCAAAATAGGGCCCTTCGCGTTGGCTTTGGCACCAAACTAGCATGCTAACGTTAGCCATCTGGCTAGCATGCTGACCAAAACGTATGCAGAATGGATACACAACTAACGTTTCCGAGCTATCGTTAGCGATATTGCCCGGGCCTGTAATTTTGGCTCGGTTTTTAGACGTATAGAAGTGACATGACATTATATTGTGGACTCGGCATGAATTGTATACCTTCATTACTCTCAGAATGTGTTACAGACGGGAGTCAAGTCGGTGTCCTTGCCACTGAAAAAGACAACTGAAAGGACTGAAAATAGGAAGTCTACACTTACCTAGCTTTACTTTCTACGCCATCTTGGATCCACTTGTCAGCCCATCGCAAAGGATAGTGGGATATAGCTCATCTGAAGGTTGAGGGGATTTGGGTCTTTTTGGTGTAGGTTGGGGTTTGACCATTGTAAACTCCTAACCAAGTCATATACCAGTCTTTATAGCAAGTCATTATCCCAGTTTTCATACATTTCCCTAGATAATTGCATAAACCAGTTTCCAGGTTTCACCTAGCTGAGCACTGTAAATTATATAACAATATTACATCAATAAAACATTCTGTGTAGTATTTTGTCCACCTCATATAGGCTACTATCTGGACAATTTTCAGAGATATTTTGATGTATAGATGATTTGGATAATTAAAACAATAGAAAGGTCATGTTTAATCGTACATAACTACATTTGAATTTTATTTCTACATAATATCCCATTGTCTTTGCTTTTATATAACTGCTATATTTGTATTTTCATATGGATCTAACTACACAGTAAGGTAGAAATTGTCAATATAATACATAAGCTCACAAAATAAGTCTTGATTTAGTGTCAGCTGTGCATCCTGTAACATTTACAGTCATCACTAGATAGCTACAGAGGATCCAAAACCTTTCAAACCAACAACAAAAAGCTGCATCTGTCAGGTTTGCCTTTCACAGCTTTTAAACAAGTATTCTTAACTTGATCTGACAACAGTTAAAACGCCGTAACAATCACATTTTCTGTTACAATACTCAACAAAATAATATCCATTATGCCATGTGAGAATAGTTTGTTTACATTGCGAAGTAGACATTAAAAAAAGACGTCAAGAACTCACAGCAAATGTTTTAATACAGCAAGTTGCAAATGCTTTAACACTAAATCCCTTATGACGGTTACATGTAAAAGAGAGTTGGAACAGGAGATAAAACATTTACAGCGTATGCCCCTCTGTGGTCTAGGTTCTAGAACAAAGTACATGCCCAAATTGTGGTAGATAAATTGGGAGACCACTCTAAACAGTGTAATTCGTATTACATCAGTGGGACGAGAGATATGACCACTCTAAACAGTGTAGTTTATATTACATCAGTGGGACGAGACATATGGCCGTAAGACTTGTTTATTGTAAATGCTTCAACTTTGCGTGTGGTATGTGGTATTTGTTATTCCAAAAATGTGGGCAGTTGACATTGGAATAACAGTTCATTCATCAATGTAAATTCAGAAAAACTCAATAAAGTAAAGAAGGAAAAAAAAGAAAACAATGCACTCGGTCCTCATCACTGCAGGTTGTGTATCATCTCCTCTTTGGCGATGAGATGTGTGGTTTTGTTGACCAGGGACATGAGGGAGTTCAGTTTGTGGGACCAGTCGTTGAGCAGGTCGTTGGGGTCCTTCGGCCTCTGGAAGTTGATGATCCCGGCTAGCCTGTCCACCTTGGCGTAGATGGTCTTGTTCACCACCAGGTTGGAGAGGAACTCCTCAGACTCCTGCAAGAGATATTAGAGATGTTAGAATCGGTGTCTTCAAAGACCATCAATAACAAAATCACACATTTCATTTAGGGTACTATAGTACTTCTATAGATAACTCAACAAAAAAATGTTTTTCACACTCCAATATCAAGTTGAGAATATGGATTGAGCTCAACTGTCGACCACTCAGCGAAAATTAAGTTGCCACGAGTAGCGCCGCGCATATATTGCAATGAGCGAGATGCAAGACCTCGCTTTCACACAGTATCTGCGCATGGGTTCTCTTCACACCGTTACAGGGTGGTAGCAATGGGACCAAAACAGCGGAGAAGTTTAGCCTTGCACTTAAAATGCTTAAGTTATTGCGGAAATTGACCCACTATGCTGTTTACTTTGTACATTACATCATATCTCTAAGTCTACCTTTGATTTGACCTTTAAGGTATATAAATCTGTAGTTTAGTATTTTATTAGGATTCCCATTAGCTACTGCTAAAGCAGCAGCTACTCTTCCTGGGGTCCAGACAAAAGAGAAAACATGACATAATACATAACATTAGCAGACAAGTACAGCACAGTGACAGAACTACATATATTTAAAATAAGAATATACGCTTTCATACATTCCTTTGCTCTACTGTTACAATTGCTTTGTCTCAGCCGGTTCTGACTTCCTAATCTCACAGCATCTGTTGTTCTGTAAACACCAGAGGTAATCTCACAACATCAGGAACCATCCGTGTCCTTGGTTATTGCCTAAGCATTTCGTTGGACGGTGTATCCCGTACATACGAACAACAAAACTTGACGTCAATACCGCGCATAATCATGCAATTCATAGATGCTATTGAATGCAAGTGCAACGCAAGAAAACAGAAATGCAACAATCGTATGAAGTTTCAGCGAAGTCGTTCACTCCTGTTCAGTTCCCCTGGCGTGAACAGAGACGCATCATACGGAGCTGCAGTTTAAACCTTATTTTGGAGGGAAAACTATCCTTTAAGGCTGCATTCATTAGGGTTGAGGACCAGTAAGAATTCCATCCCCTGCCAAAAATGTAACAGATGTAAAGAGTAGATTGGTGGTGCTTACATCTATGGAGAGGTCCAGGAGGCCAGCCATCCTCTTCATTGTGATCCTTGTGTAATATTTGGCCATAATTCTTATATTCTAAAGGAGAGATTAAGAAAAACACAAAAATAAGCAACGGTGCAACATAACATAGCTGGAATCAAAAATACCAATTACGTGAAAGTATTCTAGATGGGAAAGGGACGTTCCCAGATCATTTTTCAGCAACCATGTTCCAACGAGACAGCATTGTGATCCCACCACAGACCCTTTGATAAAACAAACTATCCCACTAAAGTAATTGTGATATTCTATCTATAGATATTCCATGAAAGCAGTTCCATAAATTACTTACGTGCTCCACCACTCTATTCTTGAGGTCCTTCCACCTCTTTTCGCCCTCCTCTGAGCAGTTGAAAACGTCGGTGGCCGGGCTGTCGGGGGAGCCCTCCCTCAGCTCCTTCCCATAATCCTCCACCAGGGAGGCCCAACGCATCAGCTCCATGGTGGTGAACTGCTTCAGGAGGTCCCTGGACGGAGAGGTAAGAGGGAAACCATGATGAGACGAACCACAGCACGGCAATAGCACCAGAGTTTAGCCTAGGTTTCACCGTACCACAAAGATCAAGCATATGCAGTTGGTAGCTTAGCTAGGTTTCACCACTGGGAATTGGCTAGGTTATATGGTACCTTGGCGAATATATAGTTAATTACTGTGTTACAGAATTGGATGATGAGGAATATTGTGAAACAGTATTGAATGCTAAGATTATTACGAATGAATCATCTCGAGGTTACATTCTTCTGATGAGGAATATTTGGGCATTGCTGATGAGAAATAATGTGTTATACCATTGAAGATTTTAAGGAATGAACCATCGAAGCTAGATTACATTCTGGTATTTGAGGGGAGAAATTAAAGCACCGGAATATAATGCAATTTAATGTCTTACTTGTATTTGGGTATTTCTTCCAATTTCTTGTCTTCGTTGATTCTGTGCACCAGGTCGGACTGCTCGTTGTCGTAGGGAGCCAGTATCACGTACAGAACAACACTTTTCAGGGCCTGGAACAGGAAAGAACATTAGCGTTGTATTGTTATGTATTTTAAAGGTGTAATCTGTAACGTCTTAGTCCCCTGTGAAGGCAGACCCAATCTTAGTTCTATTTACGCCAATCAGTGTGCAGTACACTCACTAACACCCTCTCCAACTAAGTCCTGCTGCCAGAGCAATATTTTTCTCAGAAACAAAAAATGTACAGCTGAAGCCTAAAAGAAAAACAGTCTTCTGAGACCAGTGTTTACCTGTTGCCATTTGGAGCTATCCTCCAGAATGCAGGGGGTATCGTAGATGGCACGGTAGTGTTTGCAGATGGACAAGTAGGATCCCTCGTGCTGGTCTACTTGGATCATCAGATTATAATACTTCAGCTTAGACTCCTAAGGAAAAATAATGAGGTAAATGGTTAAAAATATTGCAGCTTGGTTCTTAACTGCTATGTTTCTTCATCAGGAGCAGCGTAGACAGCCAAAACAAACAGTCATTTTTTCCAAACAGCCGAAAAGAAAAATCTGACTTCAATATTTTGCCAGAAATAAATATTGTTTTCTGTCAAACTGTTCCGAAATAGGAAATGAAAGTGAACGTTTTGATTGGAACATTGAATGTTTAGGTAGTTCCTCCTCCACCCCAATAGACAAAACCACAAATGGAACCCTATTCCCTACATAGCATACCCAGACCCCTATGGGCCCTGGTCAAAAGCAATGCACTTTATAGAGAACAGGGTGCCATTTGGGAGGGAGGCCATATCATAACACCCAGCCTGAATAAACTCTTTGGCTTTCCTCTTTTCTCTCACCTCAGTGCCATCCTCTGTAAAGAACTTGGTGTTGATCTTCTTGCTGATGATCTGGGTGCGGATGTAGTCCTTGACAGCGATGCACAGCCTCATTTGCTCCAGGATGAACTCCACCTTCTCTTTCTTCTCCATGGAGCCGTATGTCTCCACCTGTAGGGTGAAAGAGTGCATGTTGTCAGAGCCCTGGGTCATGTTCATTAGGGCATATCGTAGCAAAACGTTTCTCATTCGGCAAGTTCAGTTAATACCCCTCCCATTTCGTGCCTACTGAACACGGCCCAGCTGTGCAACACCATAGCCTGGACCGGGAGAAGAATGGTTTGTGAACAACTGTTGTAGTGGTCCTGCCCTCAATAAGGACTGATGGAGGGCACAACACTTCACAGATACAAGATTTTATTTAGATTATTTATGGTGTCTCAGCCAACTTTCACTGAAATGATGAAAAGGGAAATTTCGCAGTTTTCAACTTCATATTCATCATCTCCAGCACCACCCCAACATATGTGAAAATGGCGAGTTTCTATGTTTTGTAGTAAAAAATATGGAAGAAAAGTGTTTCCAATGACAATGCCTACTCATAATTGGTTAAAATCACACGATGCACACCAATGATGTCATTGGAAACACTTTTCTTCCATCTTTTGTACTACAAAACAAAGAAACTTGCCATTTTCACATATGTTGATGTCGGGGTGGTGCTGGAGATGATGAATATGAAGTTGACATTTAAAAAATATATATATTTGATGTCAAGGGGATTTGGCCGCCAGTTTGAGTTCTGCACTTGTGTCTGAAGATTCAGTCCAGTAAGTCAAATAGCTTCATGCAACATGGATGGTTGAAACCTCATACCTCCAGTCTCAGAAATTGTGAAAACTGCCAAGGAATGCCAGCGAAAGCCCCTTACCTGCAGCTCTTGGAGGATTGCTGCGGCCTCTTTGACCTCGCCATGCTGCTCCTTGATGTTGGCCAATGTTTTGGTCAGCCTGGCCCGCTCAATCTCCACATAGATCTGAGTGAGGGAAACAAAGACGTTAGCGCATTTGAATTGCATGGAGACATGACTTGAACCCACAAAAGTAAAATATTTGTTTTATGCCATCTGAATATGCATGATTGGTGATATCATCTTAATGTCATTTTAGGATGATCCAAGTAAGGATAATCAGAGAAAGTTCATGACACCACGTACCTTGCCAGCGGTCACTGTGCGTAGTGTGTCAATGAGTCTCAGCTTAACGGTCAGGTCGGTCACGGTATCTACATACTTGTAACATTCTTGCACCATCTTAGCAACTGCCTGAGAAGAGAAGCAAAGCAAAAGAGAAGGTTATATATCGAAAGAGCTAATATCAGGCAACACTTTACTTTGTCTTGGAACACATAAAATGACACGAAGAAAACATTGTTTTGATGGCAAAGCACCTTAACCTACTGGTGCATACCTGGGGTGTATTCACGATAAACCAAATGTTGGCAAACAGAACAAAAACGAGGGACCTACATTCAATTTGTCCAACATAAATGTCTGTTGCGTTGCAAGCCATTTTCTATTGCAAAACGTTTTGGCAACTGCTTGCACTAATTAATACACCCCTGCCTCAAATGTTTTACCTTCTCTTAGTATCCCTTCAAAGAAGGAGCCCCAACTCTCACCCCTTTGAGCTGACTCCTCCTTTTAGAGAGCAGCATGATGTTTTCATTTAGGGCGTCCATGTCCTTCGCTTCATAGCACATCTGCACAACGGCCACCAGGATTCTGGAGGTTGACACCATGTCAGAAGCCTGTGCGGATGGATAAAAAGAGGACAATGTCACTCACAAAGATAGCTATGTGATTAGTGGAGGAGTATGATCATTTATATAGTTTAATCTCAATGGAGTATGATGTTTAATTAGAAATAAATGAATGAATTCACGCTCACAGTCCTCGTTTGCTTCTCCAGCGACAAGAGGCTTTCAACTGCCTCCTGCAGCCTACCTTCCTAGAAAAGCAGAGCAGATCAATCCTACAGTCAGGACAAATGACAGACAATTCTTACAAAGATCCATTTAAAATGACCACACATGATCAAATTATGAGATGGATGACCAAAAATACTAATGAAAATTGTATCATCCATAATGTCATTGCTGATCAGTCTGATTTGGGAAAGCCAAAGATGTCAACAAATTTCTGTCAGCTTTGACACATGATTAAAACTGAAAAACTTCACTAGCAAGCTATAACGTTAGTATATTTCTAACTAAAAGTAAAGGGGTCTTCGAAAAACAATAACTGTGGTACCTACGTTAGTAGTTGGTTGATAAATTAGTATACAATCGACCAAACCGGCTAGTAAGCATAACATAACACCAAGAGCGAAGATACTGTACTAGTAGAGTCTGTAGGTAACGTTAACGAGAGAAGTTACCTGACGAAAACAATTACTGTAGCTAACGTTACCTAGCTAACTAAGAGATGTATAACTTACCTTACAAGTACATCGACTCAATATTTGTGATACTTTGTTGCAATACTGTTGCAATGTTGCCTATTATTACAAACAGCCCTTTATTTGCTAACAAGCTAGCTAGCCATTCTGCTAACATTCGTGATGCACCATGACTCAGCCAGCGCTGGCCTCATTCATACTCAACTTACTTTTGCCATTTCAGCACACTCCGGTAGACGTGTATCTACAGTTGAACTGTAGTCAACCTCCATCTTCACAAGCTTGCCATCTGATCTTTCTGATCGCTCCACCTCTGCAGACATGTTTTCCGACATCGTAAGCTGAATACTACGGCGAATTTACAAGTGAAATTTCTGCTAAGCGCTAACTGCTGCTAGCCCGCTGCAGTTGTGTCAAAACTACAGGAAGTGAAGGAAAACCGGCCAATCACAATGAACTGCAAAGGCCACCTAGGCTGCCAGAAGGACCCAGAGAAGGACCATAAAAAATTGTTGTTATTTGTGTCAGACGTTTTGACAGTCAATCTTTACTTATTCACACAGCATCCCTCTCTCTCAACTTAACCTTTCCAGCTGTCCTCACTGATATTGTTTAATATTTTTTTCCATTAATAGGTTGTTGATGGGAGGAAACTGTGCTCAGGGTGAAACGTTATAATTTCCAGAATTATTTTCTAGGTTATTCTGGTATCTTTTTTTAAAGCATTAAAATAGTGGGCCAATAACAAAAAGACCCCTGTCTCTGTGAAGGAGGCATTTCAAGTAAAGTGAATGTAAACCCAAATATCTTACAAATGATCTAATTGACGATGATGATGTAGTCTTGAGGCCTTCCTTCCAAATCTCATCTCATTGACTCAACCATCAAAGTTTCAAGACAGTTGTGCACTCTTTGTAATATTTCTCTTGGTGCTATTTCAGGCACAAACAGTCCTGTTTTTAAAAAACATTGAGGGAGAGATAGTGAGGAATGTCTTTTATTTGCAAATGGCTTACACCCATGGTGGAATGAGAACATTTCCCTGACTGCCCAGGGAAAAACTCATATCCACTTTGATATTATTCTGTATAATGAAAAACGTGTTACAAATGTCATGAATTATTATTATTATTATTATTACTATTATTAAACCAACTGTATAGAGAACCCTGCCTCAGGAAGCATATCATATTAAAGTATGATTCTGAAAAGTCCACTTTCACACAATGTTGTGAATAACTCACACTAAATTCATATATTTATTAAGTTTCTTTCCTGAGCATCAAATGTGATCACCACTTATAGTGCCTTGAGAAAGTATTTATACCCCATGACTTATTCCACATTTTGTCGTGTTACACCCTGAATTGAAAAATTGATTAAATATATTATTTTATTTTTACCCAATACCCCATAATCACAAAGTGAAAACATGTACAAGCTTCCTTTTTTTTCACTCGGTCATTTAGGTTAGTATTGTATAGTAACTACAAAATTGTTGATCCATCCTCAGTTATATCCTGTCACAGCCATTAAACTCTGTTAGTGTTTTAAAGTCGCCATTGGCTCATGGTGAAATCCCTGAGCTGTTTCCTTCCTCTCCGGCAACTGAGTTAGGGAGGACAGCTGTATCTTTGTAGTGACTGGGTGTATTGATACATCATCCAAAGTGTAATTAATAACTTCACCATGCTCAAAGGCATATTCAATGTTTTTATTTTTTTATTAGTACCCATCTACCAGTAGGTGCCCTTCTTTGCGAGGCAATGGAAAACCTCCCTGGTCTTTGTGGTTGAATCTGTGTTTAAAATTCACTCTTCGACTGAGGGACCTTACAGAGAATTGTATATGTGAGGTACAGAGATGAGGTAGTCATTCAAAAATAATGTTAAACACTATTATTGCACACAGAGTGAGTCCATGCAACTTATTATGTGAATTGCTCGGTCCACCATTGGGGTGCCAGGAGGGCGCAGATACCAGAGGTGGCAGAATGGAGTGCTCGAGTTGAGGTGTAGGGTTTGAGAATAGCCTGAAAGTAGGGAGGGATAGTTCCTCTTGCTGCTCCATAGGCAAGTAAAGGGGTCTTGAAGTGGATGCAAGCTTCTACTGGAAGCCAGTGGAGTGTGCGGAGGAGCGGTGTGACATGGGAGAACTTGGGAAGGTTGAACACCAGGCGAGCTGTGGCGTTCTGGATAAGTTGCAGGGGTTTGATAGCAAACGTGGGGAGTCCAGCCAACAGAGAGTTGCAGTAGTCCAGACGGGAGATGACAAGTGCCTGGATTAGAACCTTGGACTTGAATGGCGAACAAAGAATTTTGCAGTATGTTGCTGCTTACACCTCGGCTGAAACCATGAAGGAAGGGGTAGGCCTAATCTCCATGTATTGACTCTAGTTTACCAGCAGATGTCACTAGGACATTACTGTTCATGATTTGGTTTCATTCACACAGTTCATTGCTTTGAAAGATTTCCCTCAGAAATAAATACAACTCGTGTAGGTCAGTGATTTTCCTGCTCTGGGGAGAGGCTGCCCCTAAGTGCTGGCCTAGGATCAGATTACCCCAACACAGTCTTAACCTTAACCTTAACAGCTTGAAAATTAAACATGGCCTGTATCAGCTCAGAGAGGAGACCAAATATGAAATAATTAAAATAATAATTAAAATATTGGCCAAATAAAACAGGGCTTAATAAGAGGCATCCAAATATTTGCAGGATCCAAAAGCACTCATTCAAGTAATGTAGGGCAAATAACAGTACCGATCAAGTGTCTATCGATAATAACCTTGTCATCTTTATGATGGAGTTGTGTCTCCATAAAACGCCTGAGAAGAGACTGCCCGAGAACGAATTTGATCACTTTTATGAGCATAGAAGTTTAAAGTGATATGGAGAACGAGAAATCAATTGTGAGTGTGACCATGCAAATCATAATGAGGAAATTTTAATTTTATCATCCTGAATCCACTTTATGTTACCCTGCACTGAAACGATCTGAGATCCATTGAGATCCGTTGACAGACTGAAGATGAAACCACGTCCAGCACTCTTATCGAACACGCGGCTGAGAGCTTGAGTCCGACCCATGCCCATTGTCTATGTCTGAAAAGTGGGCCACAGGTATTACGTAACATGACTTAATTTGAGGATGTGGTGTTCTGAGCTGGAGCTTTATGAAGCCATAGTCCTACATACAGGGCTATTATGTGCGTTGAGAAGGTCATATATCTAACATAGAGCCTAACACCCTATTCTAATCAAAAACAGACATTATTCAAATGTTGGAGTTACATCGTTATTGTAATGTTGGTCAAACTACAAACTAGATCACATGAAAAGCTATTGGCTGTGTCCCAAATGGCATCCTGTCCCCGGTATAGTGCACTACTTTTGACCCGGGCCCATAGGGCTCTTGTCAAAACATGTGCAGTATGTAGGGAATGGGGTGTGTAACGGCTGTCAATGTCGTTCTCCTCCTCGGACGAGGAGGAGCATGGATCGGACCAAGATGCGGATTGGTAATTGTACATGTTTAATGTAAAAAACAAGAAAACACTACAAAATACAAAACAACAAACGTGACTAACCTCAAACAGTCCTGTGTGGCCCAAACGCTAACACAGGAAACAAACACCCACAAATAGCTAAAGCCTATGGCAGCCTTAAATATGGCTCCCAATTAGAGACAACAGAAATCAGCTGTCTCTAATTGAGAACCCATTCCGGCCACCATAGACTTACCTAGAAAACTACACACCCATAGACACAGCTAGATACATACACTCAACACAAAACCATAAACTACAACCAACACCCCCTCTACCATATAATACCCCAAAATACACACATACCCCATGTCACACCCTGACCTAACTAAAATAATAAATAAAACAAATAATACTAAGGCCAGGGCGTGACAGGGTGCCACTTGGAAGACAACCATTGTTATTTTCCATTGAACCAAATTGGCACAAAGTCCTATAGACATTGGAACTTGGAATAAAATCCTAAAAGATTAAACCATATAACCAAGTCATATTTCCTGAAACATGCAACTGGTTCATTTATTCCACTTCTTATTGCTTGATCAGTTTGCCCCCTATTTTTTATTTATTTAACCTTTATTTATCGAGGCAAGTCAGTTAAGAACCAATTCTTATTTACAATGACGGCCTACCAAAAGGAAAAAGGCCTCGTGTGGGGACGAATGCTGGAATTAAAAATACAAATAAATTAAATAAAAATATAGGACAAAAAACACATCACGCCAAGAGAGACAGCACAACACTACATAAAGAGAGACCTAAAGACAACAACATAGCATGGCAGCAACACATGACAACCCAGTATGGCAGCAACACAACATGGTAGGAGCACAAAACATGGTAAAAACATTATTGGGCACAGACAACAGCACAAAGGGCAAGAAGGTAGAGACACCAATAGATCACGCAAAGTAGCCACAACTGTCAGTAAGAGTGTCCATGATTGAGTCTTTGAATGAAGAGATTGAGATAAAACTGTCCAGTTTGAGTGTTTGTTGCAGCTCGTTCCAGTCACTAGCTGCAGCCAACTGAAAATACGAGCGACCCAGGGATGTGTGTGCTTTGGGGACATTTAACAGAATGTGACTGGCAGAACGGGTGTTATATGTGGAGGATGAGGGCTCCAGTAGATATTTTAGACAGGGGGGAGTGAGGCCTAAGAGGGATTTATAAATAAGCATCAACCAGTGCGTCTTGTGACGGGTATACAGAGATGACCAGTTTACAGAAGAGTATAGAGTGCAGTGATGTGTCCTATAAGGAGAATTGGGGGCAAATCTAATGGACGAATGGTAAAGAGCATCTAGTCACTCGAGAGCACCCTTACCTGCCGATCTATAAATTACGTCTCCGTAATCTAGCATGGGTAGGATGGTCATCGAATCAGAGTTAGTTTGGCAGCTGGGGTGAAAAAAGGAACGATTACGATAGAGGAAACCAAGTCTAGATTTAACTTAAGCCTGCAGCTTTGATATGTGCTGAGAGAAGGACAGTGTACCGTCTAGTCATACTCCCAAGTACTTGTATGAGGCGACTAGCTCAAACTCTAAACCCTCAGAGGTAGTAATAACACCTGTGGGGAGAGGGGCATTCTTCTTACCAAACCACATTACCTTTGTTTTGGAGGTGTTCAGAACAAGGTTAAGGGCAGAGAAAGCTTGTTGGATACTAAGAAAGCTTTGTTGTAGAGCGTTTAAGACTAAATCGAGGGAGGGGCCAGGTGAGTATAAGACTGTATCATCTGCATATAAATGGATGAGAGAGCTTGGGGCCTACTGCCTGTCAGTAGGGTACACCCTTGGTGACAGGCAGTGGCTGAGACATACACTGCACTCTTTGAGAGACGTAGTTAGCAAACCATGCCAAAGACCCCTCAGAGACACCAATACACCTTAGCCGGCCCACAAGAATGGAATGGTTTACCGTATCAAAAGCTTTGGCAGAGTCAATAAATAAAAATAGCAGCACAACATTGCTTAGAATCAAGGACATTGGTGACATCATTGAGGACCTTTAAGGTTGCAGTGACACATCCATAACCTGAGCGGAAACCAGATTGCATACCAGAGAGAACATTATAGACAAAAAAGAGAATAGCCTGCAGGCTAAGTAAACGATTTGTGTCGGTTTATTATTATTTATTTAATTCCAATTAGACCTTGGTTTTTAAGAAATGCATTATTAGATCTGTTTTTTTTTGTAGTCCTACATCTCTGTCATAAGGCCTATAACACTGTTATGGCCAAGTCAGGGCAAAGAGCTATGAACAGGCAGTCACTAGTCACTTTAAACAATGACAATTTAAATAATGCCACTTTAATCATGTTTACATATCTTACATTTCTCATATAATATACTGTATTTTATACCATCTATTGCACCTTGCCTATGCCGCTCCGCCATCGCTCATCCATTTTTTCCCCCCATATGTACATATTCTCATTCACCCCTTTTAGATTTGTGTGTATTAGGTAGTTGTTGGGTTACTGTTAGATTACTTGTTAGATATTACTGCACTGTCGGAACCAGAAGCACAAGCATTTCGCTACACTCGCATTAATATCTGCTAACCGTGTGTATGTGACCAATAACATTTGATTGGATGGATGATGGACACAGAGTCTTCAAAAACCGTTATTTAGGCCAAGGTAAAATAACAGACTACTCAGCAGGCTGCAGTCGACTCGTGTAGCCCAATCTTTTAACGTGGTTTCAAACACTTTCTATGGAAGAGAATAGTTCACATTTGAATAGAACCAGTGACAATGAAAGGGAGCGTGAACTCTGATGTGCTTGCTTTCACGCTTCTTGTTTCCTGCCCGCGTAGTTTGTGCTGGCTGCATGTTTCCGTGGCAGCAACAAAGTAGCTCGTCGTCGCACTGAGTGAGAAACTACAGCCAAAGGAAGAGCTCGTCGCATTTGCTTGCATTTTTTCACATCCTAAGAGAGGACACCGCAACATAAAGCTAAGCCTATGTAAAGAAGACTAGTATGTGCAGGAACACAGAAGCGTGAGGAAGAGCACATTTGAGCCAATTAGCCTACGCAAGGACGGACCTGACCCTCGCTTTTTTTAAATTAGATAAACCTCGTATTTATTTATTTTTGTTTTGAGAAAGCCGCAGTTAAAACAATTTGGCCGTTTTGTTACCGCCCACGTTTGAAAGCAACATCTGTTTGGCCGATTTTCAATCGAATTTCATGTATTTCGCTGAGGGCATTTCCTAGTTAGGTAACGTTACGGTTTTATGCTTTTCTTTACCCACGTCCTGTCCGGAATAAAAAAAAAAGGAGAGGCTAGTTCTTTAACGCTGCTTGTGAGGAATTCCTAGTGAAAATTCCATTCGTTCCGATGAGACAAGACAACTCACAGTGGTCATCTATTTTCAAGGCAATCCACATGCATTGCCAAATCCTGCGTTTTTATTAGCTAAAGCTTTGGCGGTCATAACTTGTTAGACAGGCTACATTGTAAAACAAGAAGAGACGTATCAAATAAGATGTTGCTCAAGGAGTACAGGATATGCATGCCGCTGACTGTTGAGGAGGTAAGTGTATACACATGTTTGTGTACAATTGTAGCAGGTAGTTATCTATCATTTCCATTGTTTGATGTTTAAATTTGTCAAACAACATTCAACTTGACTTTCAGCTAACTTTCTCGTGCGAGAAGAGGAACAGATAGGAAGGGCTGGGTGGATGTAACATTTTAGATAATATATGTTTGTCTTGCAGTAAGCCAGCCTAACCTATCCACCCATAGCCTCACTTGTCACTATTTGAAAGTAAATGCCATGTTCATATGTCATAGGTGCCATGTGTGATGAACACACACACCAGATCTGCTCATTAGACTAAATTTAAGAAAAACGATAGACCGGAAGTAAATTCAACACTTATAATCTGCGATGAACAAATAAACACCCACTTATGTTTTCAGCAAGCTAGAGGCAATTGACTCGAACTTTATATTAAATAGTATATGAGTCTAGAGGTCACTGGGCTACTGTTACTTATCAATGGCTTTGAGACGACACCACTGGATGGGGCTGTTGTAACTACCGTTTATCGTATATCCTATTAGTGTATGGTGAATTCAAATCAATGAATCAATAATGATGACACAGTAATATTGCACCATAACCATAATCGTATAGGCCACTGTTATTAACTTTCTTAATAATATGTTTCTATAATTTGTGGACTATTTTGTAGGCCTAATGCTGTTTTAGGTTGCTCTAGCATAATTCTGCTCCTGCTTGAGCACAGTTGGGTCCACAACGCTCATCTTTATTCAAAGGAATGAGCAGCACCTCCCCTAAGAATCTGTTTAGTTACACTTAATTCTCAGCCAGTCATCTGTGCATGCTTGTAGTTCTCGGTGAAAAGGGGGAATCATTCTTCTCTGATCAGTCAGTTTGTCCTCCATCTCACACCGTTGCCTAGATAATATAGTTCTAGGCCTGCATAGCTGTCATGCCCGTGACGTCTTCAATGTAAATTATGGTAATAACACCATATGGTGTTGTCACTCATGTTGATTGCATTTCTGCATTCCTCCTGCCTTCGTCCTTGCGACATTGTCCATTAGAAATGCGTGAGTGTTGCTCGGTTGTCTTAGAACACTGCTCTGGTCTTCTCTGAATTTCAACCCAATTGAACACGGGACATAAAAACATGTACTTTCCATAAACTCCCTCAACATTTAATAACGAGCGTCAGCCAAAACGCTTTATTTGGTATCAGCAGTTTCGTAACAGAGGGAGAGGTTCATCGGTTCATTGACTGAGGGCTCAGTTTCTCTGTTTGGCATTAAGCAACACTTTTTGTCTTCCAGCGTGGGTTCAACTCAGCACCCAGTCAGTCATTTTGACCGAGAGTATGGTCAAAGTGAAGACAGTGACAGAATAGTTTTTTTTCATTGTGAGTCTTCGAAGTGATTTAAAAAGATGCATTTGTGTGTTTTCTCTTCGATGATCTATTTCTCACATCAGACACTAATAGCTTACTGACTAACATGCAAAATAGCGTCACTGAAGGCACTCAACGTATGAAGGAGTACCCATTCCTAATAGGCCATTAGGACACGGAGCAGCACAACTGTAAGATGTAAGGAAGTCACACATTTTTTATAATTGCTTCTGAACTTTGTGTGTGGCTCAATTAAACCTTGAGCCTCTAGTGAACTATGGTATGTAAGGGCAGAGAGAATATAAAGAGAGCTATCTTTGTCTCTTGAAGGTTTCTTGTCATAGAGTCAACACATGTGAAGGAGTCATTGGAAGGGCACATAACGTTGTCAACAACGCGTGTCCACACCCATTGTCGCTAGCATTCAGTTCTGACATTGACTTGTCGTCGGGAAGATTGCTTTCTTTCCTTCTCTCATTCAAACAAATCGAGCTTATCATGACAACGCATTGAGTTGGGAGTCGTCCATGTCTCTGATAACATGAATGGCTGCTTCCTGACCGGGGGAGGAAGTGTTCTCAGGCCAGATATCTTCTCTGGCCAAGTCTGTTTTGTCTGAAAACCCCAGGGCCACTGGCTTAATGAAGTGTGTGTGGTGATGGGGACATGCGAGGTCACCCCTCTCTTTGCATGGTCTCTTTCTGGGAAGTGATTGGCCTGGCTCCGGCCTCTAGTGACATGTTACCTCAGCGTAGTGCAGATGGTAACTCTGGAAATGTGGCAAATTATTACTGTGGAATTTTACAACTTTTACAAGTTTACAACTTTTACAAGTTTTTACAGCATGTTTCTATTCACGAAAGCATGTACGTTCATGTGTTACTACTGTGGGTTGAAAATGTTTGGATAACGTATAAGAAAAGTTCTGTGAACCCCAACTCCTATCTTATCCCCCGCTGTATATCTTCACTTGACGAAGTCACCTTGTTCCACCCACACCAATCAGATCCTGTCATCCTTAGGCACAGATCTTGGATCAGCTTACCCACCCCAAATCCTAACCTTAACCAGTAGGGAGGAAATGCTAAATTGATCTTGGCTCATATTCTAGGCAGTTAACTTCATGCTTTGCCATTTCCCATAGTAATTTATCAGCCACCACGCCTGTTTATTCCAGTCAGAGGATGGAACAGTAATTCATTTCAGAGGAAACAGACTAATGAACTATCTCTCAAGATGTCACTCCTCCCATCTAGGTCCTACAGATTTAAAAGGGTGATGATTCATCATTCTTACCTAGGGCAACATGCCTCATTTCCACCATTACTCAATACTTACTAATGTTGCAGATATGTGAGTGATACTAATGCGTGTATGACCTTAGGCATTTTGGAAAATTCACAATAAGGTGTCGCTAAGGTTTCTCCAGCCCAGTAATTTGAATCATCAGGAAATAAGATGAACTGACCTCAGAGCAGTGTCTAGGGTCAACTTCCGCCTACACCAGAAACGTGTTTTCTATGCATCCCAAACGGTATAGGGAATAGAATGTCATTTGCGATGCATCCACAGTGAACCGTTCAAACACACCGGGTGACCTCATAGCAGCCTGTTAACTTTCCCTTTGTGAAGGTTTAAAAAAAAAAAACTGAGATGCGGGTTTTCTCTATCCCTTTTGGAAAAAAATCTAAATGAAATACGTTTTGCCGCGCTTGAAATTTCTCCGCTTTCCAGCTTCGGCTATAACTGGGGGGATTATAACGCTGGTCTGACGTAAAAGCTTATAGTCCTACGGTTGTGGATGGTGTTCATTGCAAAGAAAAATAGAATCCAATTCCTTTTTCTGGTTTTGGGACATAAGCTCTTATTCTGTGTGAGTTGAAGTGGGTGAAGCCCAATTTTGTAACAACTGTCTATTTCTACACCCTTTATCACTGAGCCATCGCACTCTCTGGCAGAGAACGTTATATCAGGTAGTGGAGTATGTGTTGAATTTGAATATGGATGGCTGCTAGCCATCACAGGGAATGTACTCTATAGAAGTGGGTGATAGAAGCTCATTTGTTTTCGTGTATGTTGTGTTAGTTGATGAATGGTGATGTTCCCAGAACAGTGACGGAGAAAGCATCTGGGCCTATCAAAAAGTCAATTAGCAAAGTTCATGGTAACGTTGATGAAATTCTCGAGTGTCCCTTTTGAGAGGTCATCTACCTTACCGCTTTAGTGGCACACGCACACAATCACTCACTCCGTCAGTGTTGTGGGTAGGGCTGTGTGATCAAACATCATCCACATGTGTTAGCTTGTCTTCTGATGAATCATCATTCAGTTATTTATGAAAGGGATTTACAGTTCAAACATTCAGTAAGTATGTGGCCCATGTGGGAATCAAACCTCAACTTCAGTTGCTAGCACTATGGTCCAACCATCAGAGCCAACGGAACCAATACATTCCCGCTACGGTATGCCCTAATGAACATGACCCTGGCTTAATTTGAACTAACGTCCCCTGAAATTAACAGGGAGATTTCAGCTAGCTCCCATACGGTGTGTCAAACGCTGCTCTCCGTGCCCCATCTGCTGTCTACGTTGATTTAATCAGCCGCTCCTTTATCTGCCGTCTGAATTGGGATTTAGCCTCCCTCTCGGCAAGCTTTTGCCTGATTGCTGTCTTGTTCCAGCCTGGCGTAGAATACTACTCCCCTGGGCATTGCCAATCATCCCTGTGCTGGTAACTAGCCACCAACAGTTGCGGTAATGTGAAACAGGTGTCATGTGTTCCATTGGTGCAATGTTACTGAACATTACAAATTAAAAAGGGGTGTATTGTAGGCATACAGTATTTTTATACAGTTACCTCAAGGGACTACTTTGTCCAATGAGGCCCATGGGGGGGTTGTTAATGTCCGGAAAGTAGTTACGTGGCCTCAAGTTGCCTACTGTGTTAAACTTCCTTTAAAGGCTCTTTAACTCGATGGCTTGCAATTGTTAGATCCCCCAACCCTGTTTCCATAACGCCGGGAGTTAATTTCACATCTTGCTGCGATGTTGCCGCTCCAGCGAGTCAGAGAGGGAGAAGGGCAGATAGAGAGGCATCGTATTGAAATGGAAGTCAGTCTCTTTCATGGCTGTCGTCGGTTTACGGCACAAACTAGAAAAATACTAATCCCGTGGGTGTTCACTGGCCGGGTGAGATGAGAATAGCGATATTGCGAGCATCACAAGGTGTTGTCAAGCGTGTTCAGAAGTGTAAGAACCAAATTACCTCACTACTCAAAATAGGTTGTCTGTGTTTCTCGCTGGTTTTTGGGAGTGTGTCCTGAAGCTGTGTGTATCAAGCGTCTCAGAGTAGGAAAACTGGTCGTTTCCATGTAAAAGGATCCATGAGCACCAACATGTTTATAGGAGCATATCAAATTTGGTGTCAAATGAACCTTTCCTGAAAATTTGGAATAAGCAAAGGCTTTGATTTCTGCTCACACAGATGGAAAAGGGGTCTTAAGACTTATTCTAGTATATGGTTTTTAAGGTATTATACAGAACAAAAAATATGAAAGCAACAATTTAAAAGATTTTACTGAGTTGCAGTTCATAAAAGGAAATCAGTCAATTGAAATGCATACATTAGGCCTTTAATCTATGGATTACACATGACTGGGCAGGTGTGCAGCCATGGGTGGTCCTGGGAGGGCATAGGTCCACCCACTTGGGAGCCAGGTCCACCCACAGGGGAACCAGGTCCAGCCAATCAGTGATTCTGATTGGTCTGCGGTTGTGAGGCGGGTTGGATGTACTGCCAAATTCTCTAAAATGACGTTGGAGGCGGCTTATGGTAGAGAAATGAACATTAAATTCTCTGTTGGACGTTACTGCAGTCAGCATGCCAATTGCATGCTCCCCAATAACTTGAGACATTTGTGGCATTGTGTTGTGTGACAAAACTGAAGATTTTAGAGTAGCTTTTTATTGTCCCCAGCACAAGGTGCACCGGTGTAGTGATCATGCTGTCTAATCAGCTTCTTGATATGCCAGACCTATAAGGTGGATGAATTATCTTGGCAAAGGAGAAATGCTCACTAACAGGGATTTGTGGACAAAATCTGAGCTATTTGTGCCTATGGAACATTTCTGGGATTTTTTTATTTCAGCTCATGTGTATATGTTTTTGTTCAGTATAGAAATACATCAAAACTCAATATTGAAGGCAGACTAATATCAACATTTTATATTTAATTTTGCAGAAATTGTTTGCTTTCTGTAAGTTTTTAAGAAATATTGCCTAGTGTCTTGTCATTCTGTTTTCTAATCCCTCTCCCTCATGAGGGAGGATGATGAAAGTTCACAGACTTAACAGAAGTACCCATTAATTATAGTGTTTGTACTGATAAAAATGTTGTTTATGAATTATTAAGTGTTTTAAAACGCATCACTCCAAATCGGTAATAATGACTGAAAAATGTGTAACAGAATGACTGCAATTGAATTAGCCACAATGGAGAAATCATAGTAGTCCCAAACCATGTTTGCAGTAGAGTACAGTAGAGTAGTTTTGTAGAGGTGTGGGGAGGCTGCCTCACTGGATGCCTGGAGAGATGTTGTTGTGGGGGGATAAGTGCCTTGCTCAAGGGCACAATGGCATCTTGGATTTGAACTGGACACCCTCCGGTTGCTGGCTCTGCTCTCTAATCGCTTGGCTACCTGCCTCCCCCTGTACTGGGCTGTGCAGTCCTGTACTCCACTGTGCTCTTCTGTGAAGTCTAAACTTATGAAACATAGATGTCTATGATTGGTGCAGATTTGGTCCAGTCTGGACCAACCACATTTGGTCTTGTTTGGGTCAGAGCTCAATAGAATAAGGAGGATATTGCATTTTTCTACCTTTTTGTGTACATAATTAGGATACATCACCATGAAGAGAATGACATTCAAAATTATGTATTTCTGTTGAGTACAAATCAAGGACCCATGATGTCATTCTGTTTCCTGGTGTTGATCCACTTCAATAGCCAAAAGAGATTTTATTTTTTCAAACTCAAGTTGTCATATCATAGCGGACACCCCATTCTTTCTGCAGACATCTTAGAATCTTAATTCGAATGAGATATTTAACAGAGTTTTGGGAAAACGTGGACACATAAAAAAAACTAAGGGGGATTGTATGTGTTTTAGTGACATTTTCAGTGGCAATTGTTAAAAACAGACTTCTGCATATAAGTGTATAGTTTGTTCAACTTTGTAACCAGTGGTTTTTCCTTGGCATACATTTTTAACGTGAAAAAGTGAGTTTCAGCGTCACTCTGTTACCATGGAATTGCCTGGATTTTAAGATCAGTTTGGCCTTTTAGATCACAATGAATAAGATTACTTGGACAGGGGGGGGACCTGATCCTAGATCAGCACTCCTACTCTGAGACGCTTGACACACGCAGCGCCTGGTTTGAAATTGTCCATTTTAATAGTTAATTGTGGATATTCAATGTTGTGTTGATGATGAGGAAATGGACCTAACATTTTCCATGGGTGGATCGGTGCAAGACACAGTTGTCATCTGGTGTTCATGACAGTGTTGTGATTTGATAAGATGCTATTTGCTCCTCCAGCAGAAGTACCATCATGGCTTTTGATAGACTGTTATCCACGGATGAGGCCTCCTCTCATTCCCTTGATGGTGTGTGCGTGCGTAGCCTCCTGAAGGCTATTCTGTAAGGCCATTCCAGGGTGATCGTCACACGTTGCTGACAGTCACTCTCTCTTCCTTGGACAGAAGCCATTTCAATTAACTGGAGAGAGATCACACTCACACACACACACACACACTATCACGTATGTGTAACGGTGTTCCTCCTCCTCTTCATCCGAAGAGGAGGAGCATGGATTGAACCAAGGCGCAGCGTTGTGAAATGACATGATTTATTTTAAGTAAAGACAAAAACACGAACTTCACTTGAAACTAAACAAAACAACAAACGGAGTAGACGAACCTGAACATAAGAACTTACATAACACGATGAACTCACGAACAGGAAAATGACTACACAAAACGACGAACGAACGAAACAGTCC
The DNA here is from genome assembly GCF_016432855.1 of Salvelinus namaycush. NCBI lineage: Eukaryota > Metazoa > Chordata > Actinopteri > Salmoniformes > Salmonidae > Salvelinus > Salvelinus namaycush. Next base: position 17,400,907 of record NC_052345.1, read on the forward strand.
CGTATGGTGCAAACAAACACAGACACAGGAGACAACCACCCACAACAAACAGTGTGAAAACACCTACCTTAATATGACTCTCAATCAGAGGAAACGACACACACCTGCCTCTAATTGAGAGCCATATTAGGTACCCATTAACCAACATAGAAACAGAAAACATAGACTGCCCACCCAAACTCACGTCCTGACCAACTAACACATACAAAAACTAACAGAAAACAGGTCAGGAACGTGACATAACCCCCCCCCTTAAGGTGCGAACTCCGGGCGCACCAGCACAAAGTCTAGGGGAGGGTCTGGGTGGGCATCTGACCACGGTGGTGGCTCAGGCTCAGGGCGAGGTCCCCACCCCACCATAGTCAATCCCAGCTTACATCTCCCCCTTAGAATGACCACCCTCTCTCTCCACCCACCTAATATAAGGGGCAACACCAAGACAAGGTAGCTCAGGACAGCGAGGTAGGTCGAGATAGAGAGGTAGCTCAGGATAGAGAGATAGCTCAGGATAGAGGGGCAACTCCGGACTGAAAGGCAGCTCCGGACAGAGAGACAGCTCTGGACTGAGGGGCAGTTCCGGATTACTGGCAGCTCCGGGCTGGCTGACGGCTCTGGACGCTCATGGCTGGCTGACGGCTCTGGACGCTCATGGCTGGCTGACGGCTCTGGACGCTCATGGCTGGCTGACGGCTCTGGACGCTCATGGCTGGCTGACGGCTCTGGACGCTCATGGCTGGCTGACGGCTCTGGACGCTCATGGCTGGCTGACGGCTCTGGACGCTCATGGCTCACTGACGGCTCTTGACGCTCATGGCTCACTGACGGCTCTGGCAGATCCTGTCTGGTTGGCGGCTCTGGCAGATCCTGTCTGGTTGGCGGCTCTGGCAGATCCTGTCTGGTTGGCGGCTCTGGCAGATCCTGTCTGGTTGGCGGCTCTGGCAGATCCTGTCTGGTTGGCGGCTCTGGCAGATCCTGACTGACGAATGGCTCTAGCGGCTCCTGACTGACTAACGGCTCTGACGGCTCGGGACAGACGGGCGGCTCTAATGGCTCGGGACAGACGGATGGCTCAGACGGCGCTGGGGAGACGGATGGCTCAGACGGCGCTGGGGAGACGGATGGCTCAGATGGCGCTGAGGAGACGGATGGCGCTGAGGAGACGGATGGCTCAGATGGCGCTGCGGAGACGGATGGCTCAGATGGCGCTGCGGAGACGGATGGCTCAGACTGATCCTATCTGGCGGAAGGCTTTGGCTGCTCCTGTCTGGCGGAAGGCTCTAGCGGCTCCTGTCTGGCGGAAGGCTCTAGCGGCTCCTGTCTGGCGGAAGGCTCTGTAGGCTCATGGCAGACGGGCGGCTTTGAAGGCTCAATACAGACGGGCAGTTCATGCGGCACTTGGCAGACGGACAGTTCAGGCGGCGTTGGGCAGACGGCAGACTCTGGCCGGCTGAGACGCACTGTAGGCCTGGTGCGTGGTGCCGGAACTGGAGGCACCGGACTGGAGACACGCACTTCAAGCCTAGTGCGGGGAGCAGGGACAGGGCCCACTGGACTCTCAAAGCGTACTATTTGCCTGGTGCGTGGTACCGGCACTGGTGGCACCGGGCTGAGGGCACGCACATCAGGACGAGTACGGGGAGAAGGAACAGTGTGTACAGGGCTCTGGAGACGCACAGGTGGCTTAGTGCGTGGTAGACGCACAGGTGGCTTAGTGCGTGCCAAGGGCAGGCAGGTCTCCTACCTGCCCTTGGCCCACTACCTCTTAGCCCCCCCCCAAGAAATTTTTGGGGTTTCTTCACGGGCTTCCGTGCTAGCCGTGTACCTTCATAAATCCGGTTTTGAGCTTCATTCTCCGGTTTCCAGCCACGTCTCTTTGCTGCCTCCTCATACCACCGCTCCTGGGCTCGCGCTGCTTCCATCTCCTCACGAGCGCGCCGATATTCCCCAATGTGCGCCCAGTGTCCTTTTCCCTCTAATACTTCCTCCCAAGTCCATGAGTCCTGATCTCTTGGCCGCTGCTCGAACTCACGCTGCTTGGTTCTGGATCGGTGGGTGGTTCTGTAACGGTGTTCCTCCTCCTCTTCATCCGAAGAGGAGGAGCATGGATTGAACCAAGGCGCAGCGTTGTGAAATGACATGATTTATTTTAAGTAAAGACAAAAACACGAACTTCACTTGAAACTAAACAAAACAACAAACGGAGTAGACGAACCTGAACATAAGAACTTACATAACACGATGAACTCACGAACAGGAAAATGACTACACAAAACGACGAAAGAACGAAACAGTCCCGTATGGTGCAAACAAACACAGACGCAGGAGACAACCACCCACAACAAACAGTGTGAAAACACCTACCTTAATATGACTCTCAATCAGAGGAAACGACACACACCTGCCTCTAATTGAGAGCCATATTAGGTACCCATTAACCAACATAGAAACAGAAAACATAGACTGCCCACCCAAACTCACGTCCTGACCAACTAACACATACAAAAACTAACAGAAAACAGGTCAGGAACGTGACAGTATGTATGTACTTCAGTTTACTTAGTAAATACTTTCTTAACACTTTTTCTTAACTGCATTGTTGGTTAAGGGCTTGTAAGTAAACGTTTCCCTGTAATGAAAACCTGTTCTATTCTGCGCATGTGACAAATAAAAATTGATTTGATTCTCACAGATGCACATTCTTGTGGTTTCCCTACTCTGCCCATTCATCCTACAGTAGCTGTGGTCGGTCTTTAGCGTTTCCCTACTCTGCCCATTCATCCTACAGTAGCTGTGGTCGGTCTTTAGCGTTTCCCTACTCTGCCCATTCATCCTACAGTAGCTGTGGTCTGTCTTTAGCGTTTCCCTACTCTGCCCATTCATCCTACAGTAGCTGTGGTCTGTCTTTAGCGTTTCCCTACTCTGCCCATTCATCCTACAGTAGCTGTGGTCGGTCTTTAGCGTTTCCCTACTCTGCCCATTCATCCTACAGTAGCTGTGGTCTGTCTTTAGCGTTTCCCTACTCTGCCCATTCATCCTACAGTAGCTGTGGTCTGTCTTTAGCGTTTCCCTACTCTGCCCATTCATCCTACAGTAGCTGTGGTCTGTCTTTAGCGTTTCCCTACTCTGCCTATTCATCCTACAGTAGCTGTGGTCTGTCTTTAGCGTTTCCCTACTCTGCCCATTCATCCTACAGTAGCTGTGGTCGGTCTTTAGCGTTTCCCTACTCTGCCCATTCATCCTACAGTAGCTGTGGTCTGTCTTTAGCGTTTCCCTACTCTGCCCATTCATCCTACAGTAGCTGTGGTCTGTCTTTAGCGTTTCCCTACTCTGCCCATTCATCCGACAGTAGCTGTGGTCTGTCTTTAGCGTTTCCATTACAGGTCTCCCTTTCACTCCAGCAGCCTTCCGTTTTCAGACTTTCATTTAAAAATGACTTTATTATCAACCCCAATACAAACATCACATCATTCATAATTCAGCACTCTTGAATCGACTGAAGACAATCAAGCAGTCAACCAAGTTGATATTTTACTTGACCTTAAATCACAGTCCACTTTGACAAGCCACCTGATTTCCTTGTAATTTTAAATGGGTCATACCATGGCCAATTTTATTATGTGTGCACCATGCTGAATTTTAACCACCAACTTTCCATTATGAATTATTGAGAAGAGTTTATAGGGGAGCTGGGAACTGAACAAGTAAACACAGACACACACACCCCACACAGGCGCGCGCACACACACACACACACACACACACAGGCTGAATCCGTTGTTTTGGGATTGAAATGAATAGAATATGAGAAGACAATACATGTATAAACATGTCCTCATTCTGAGAAATGTTGTCCCCAACCGGTAGCCATTGGCAGTGTAATTACAGCCACATCTTCAACGAGTATTTTGGACAGGAGGGATGGGCCCTTTGTCTTGATGAGTTCATTTGGAGCTTCCGTTTTGCCTCTCTGTTCTCTCGTTTTCTTTCTTGTTCTCGATCTCTCTCTTCTCGCTCATTTCTCTGCTTTTCTCCCGGTCTTTCTCTGCTTTTCTCTCGGTCTTTCTCTGCTTTTCTTTTAGGGCCGACCCCATTTAGTCGACTGGTCGATTGTTTGGTCGATAGACTGTTGGTCGACCAAGATGAAGAAAAAATTAAAAAAAGATCACACGAGACACCTGTCTGATTCACACCCTTCTGAGTGAACCAATCCATTGAGGAGGCCGAGACTCACCCGCGCGGATCGCACAGTCCAAGAAGAAGGGGAGTGTGGCTGTTATGCACAATGCATCTCTCTCTCGCTCCAGAATGTGCTCTCTCCCACCAATTTTGGCACATTCACTCTTTCATAACTTCACTGTGTGAATTGTTTGATTGTTAGTGTCTTATCAATTCCCCATTCCATATCACCAGTAGTACATTTAATTTCTAATCTACAATGTTTGTTTGGTTACGGTCATTTCTGTTAATACATTCAATATATATTTATTCCAGTCTTTTACAGTTATCATGTTGTTTGCGGAGGGCACAACCTATGCTACAGCTGTGAGAAAAAAGTCTGGAGGGTGGGAGATGTTTGACGTAGTCACGTATTCACAGGCCCCAGATCGGCTGTAAACAACATAGCCTGGCCTCTCGAGCAGCAGATGGGTCTGGCAGAGTGGCCATTGAAGCATAATGTGAGAATGTTTCTCTGCACTCTGCTAGTGTGATGTTAACAGCTCTCATGGACTCTGAGACAGTGTGTGTGCGCGTGTGCCGTTGGTATGTGTTTACTTGTGTGTGTTCACATGCGTGTGTGTGTTCACATGCGCGTGTGTGTGTGTGCCTGTTCAGGTTTGGGCCCTGGTCAAAAGTAGTGAACTATATATGGAAAAGGGTGCGATTTGGGCCGTTGTCAGAGACACACACACACACACACACACACACACACACACACACACACACATCTTGCTACTCTGATCTGCTTCAAACCAATATGTAGGTGATATGCATTTGGACAGCAACAGTAGCTCAACCCACACCACAGACAGACGGGCTATAGATAGCTACTGTCTATGTCGCCTGGATCTGTTACCATTATCACCGTCTCCATGGCAACCATCGGCCGTTTCCCATTCCCTGAATAGAAGTAGGATTACACAGTTTATCATTTAAGACCATTTCAGGGCAAACTTTCAAATGAGATATTTAATAGTCTTGCGTTCCCTAAAGGTCAGGATTTAGTAGGGAGCTCTACTCTCCAGTGGGGAGACTTGGATACAGTTTGACTAACTAGAGTGATGTCCATACCAACACTGTACCAGGTGGGATCATGGACGAGAAGAATGTTACTTATGGGTCGATTATTGTTCACATAAAGAGGTTTTTGGCTCCTTCGAATCGCGTTGTACAAAATATACATTTGTTAAAAAAAAATATATATATATGTATTTGTCAATATCCCCAAATACCCCATATGCTATCCAGTTTCATGATTGCCCAATGTGAACGTGTGCTTTTTAAAATAAAACAGTACGATTTAATTTGTTTTTTATTTTATTCGCTTCATCAGTTTGTGTTTGCTCTACGGGATGTTAGCGATAATATCATACTCCTAGCTCCATGATTTCCTACCCTTCCTAGAAAAGTCCTTGCATTTCCAGTTCCACTTTCATTCCTTTCAAGCGACTGTAATCCCACAGTACCCCTGAGGCTGATGGGTAAAATGGACGTCGCCGCTGCAATCCCAAGTCCCTGGTTGTCTGGCGTCGTTCCTGTGTTGTTGCCATGTCCTGGACCCCTCTCCTGATAGGAGGGCGTATATAGGAGCTTGTTAGTGCCACTGCCTCCCTTCCCAGCAGGGGCCAGCGAACCATAGCATTGTGTGTGTGCACCGCATCTTCACCCAGTCCCTAATGTCTGTGACAGCAGAGTAGTAGATATTAGCTGGTGTCATGTCTTAATGTCTTACTCCACCCTCAACTGCTACTGCAAGTAGGCCATGATGGAAGTCTGGAATGAAATGCATTCATGCCACATCTAATCCTTTTTTAAAATGTATATATAACATTTTAACAGTGAATGTTTAGTAAAAAATGCTTCCGGGCCAAAATATAGGCTACTTGTCACAAAACAAATGCCTGAGATTGGTTAGAACTAGAAATCGTTACCTCATTAGCTAAAAAGACGATGAATTGGGACTGTGTATATCTTCAAACCTCCTAAAATAATAATAAAATAATGCACGCTAGCTGTCTGAACAGATGGGAGCTACAGGGGACCACTCCCACTTATGCTTTTCACTCAGGCTTCCTACAGAGAAATCAAGCCAAATTGAGTCTTACAATAACATCAAAAGGCAAAAAGTTCTGCCTTTTACCCTCGCTCTCGCCCACCTACCGTGTAGCAATTAGCGTCACAGCAGTGGTACATTTTATTTAGCGCCGCCGCTACAAAGCCACCCGGAGCTCGGTTGTTTAACAACTTTTGAGGACATTAGCATTTGATGTGCTTGGATGTTTGTTGGCTCTGGGGGTAGTTTGTCAGTGTAAATATTTCCATTGGCCAGCTTATGAATGTCCTGATTTGTTCGACGTAAAGATTGATGTATTTCGCTACACTGCCAAGTGTTTGGCTTAGATTCACTCACAAGGTCACAGGGCAAAGCACTGATCGAGATCTCGGTAGCTGTGATAGACGCTTGGAAGGACATTTGATACAGACTGGAAGGAGAATTGGAAATTAATGGCACTGGCTAAAATGATTACATTAGACAGTCCCTATCTTTCCCATTCATTTGAGATTGAGATATATATAGATATAGCTGGGACATGGACTAAATACCCACCTTTTTAAGGTCTGGACACGTTTTGTCAAACTTGGATTTTGGAGTGGACTATCCCATTAACTTAGCTGTGGTTCATTCTGTTAGCTTTAGGAAAACAAATGGATTGTAACTTAGGAACGTTAACATCATCCTCTTTCCTACATCCGTCCTGTCAGCCTAATCAAATGGAGCTAATAGACTGTTAGTCTTATCTTAATTACTCCATAGCCAGGGTCACTGCATAGTGTGTGTGTTTGTGTGTTTTCATGCTTGTCAGTCCATGTCCTCTCTAGCTGACTCTGTTGAATCCTGGTCTGATTGGGAGTGTGATTCAGAGTATTAGGGAGTGAAAACGCCTGCTAAGATTTATTGACTGAGCGGAGAGGGAGCAGGGCCTGTTAATTTATTCAGAAGAGGGGGGTAGAGGTATCGCTAAGAAAGGTTAACTTTCAACTCAGCGGTGATCCTCCCCTTTTATTAGGATCTCCATTAGCTGTTGCGAAAGCAGCAGCTGCTCGTCCTGGGGTCCACACAAACCATGAAGCAGGACATAATACAGAACATCAATCGACAAGGACAGAACTACACACATTTAACAATGGCACGCGTGGCCTACACGTCAATACATGTACACAAACTATCTAGGTGAAATAGGGGAGAGGCGTTGTGCCGTGAGGTGTTGCTTTAGCTGTTCGCTTAAAACCAGGTATGCCGTTCATTTGAGCAAAATGAGATGAAAGGGAGACTCGTCCGAGCCGGACCAGAGCAGATCTCCTGTTTCTGTAGCATGAGGCAGCTTGATGTACAACTACACCCCCTGGAGAGGAGATCAGTCTTCTATCGAGAGTGGTTTGTGTGATTTTAATATATCAAGACCTTGATTGGTTCAAGGATGTGTGTTAGTGCCATGTCAAAGTCTTTACAAAACCTTAATAAAGGCTGCCTTTTATATAAAGTGGTACCTAATTGTCTCAAGTATTGACTGAGGCAGTTACTTTCTGGTGGCTTAGCTTTGAAATGGAACGGAACGATGTCATTCCCTTGAAAGGCTTGGTAATCAAGTTCCCATGGTAATGAAGCCAACAAAAAAAAGTGGCCTGGGGCGAATGTTTCCAGGAATTGGTCCGTGTATAGCTGGCATTTCAGAGACATTAATAACTTTGCGTGAGTGTGCGTTCTAACGAAGAAGAAGAGGGCGGACTGTGTCTTATGTGGTCACGCTTGTTTGGGTTTGGTGGATCCTTGTTGGTTCATAGAGGATGGATGCATAGGCAGCAACGAACACACATTTTAGGGGAGAGGGGGGGGGAGTTGAGCCTCCCTTGTTTCTAGGAATACATACACAAAATGTATCATTTGACCAAATATTTTGCAAGAGTTAATAATTTCACGGAGTCAGTGAAGGATCAAACCACATGGGAAAAGTGGCAAGGAAGTTGAGTCCCAAAAAATATTTAAGATTGTTCTATAAATCATTTAGGGTCTCTATAAGCTTACATATGAGGTCTTAAACCTAGCATGAAAAGGCATCCTTGTAACTGTGTGTGCTAATATAGTCAGAATGTTTGCCTTGGGCTTGGTTGTAAGTGTTTTCTTCCCAGGTGTAATGCAAGGCATTATCTCTGGGATATGAGGCAACAACAGGGCCACTTTTAACAATTCAACACAGGTATTAATACCTAACAAACACTTTGTACTTTCTAAAAACACTTTTAACATGTTAAAAGTGTTTTTAAAAAAGTACAAAGTGTTTGTTAGGTATTAATACCTATGTTAAAAGATGTTTACATTTATTAAAAGACAAAAAAGTGATTGGAATTGTGTTGAATTGTGTTTGGGAAATAAAGCTAAACATTTTAAAAACGTAGTGGTAATATTTCATTTAGTCCCACGGCTCAGCTTTTTAATTTTTAATCGTTTCATTTAACTAGGCATTGTCAGTTTAGAAAAATTCTTATTTACAACGACGGCCAAACCCTAACCCGGACGACACTGCGCCAATTGTGCACCGCCCTATGGGACTCCTGGTCACAGCTGGATGTGATGCAGCCTAATATATGTTATTATATGACAAGTGCTGGGCTGACGGATGCAGGTTTAATTCCTCAGTGGGACACCCCACCAGAATGTGATCTAATAAACTAGTCTTGATATACCATTGTATTGACACAACATGATGACTTATCAAACATTGATTATTCGGTGCGGTTTCCCGGTGCTCTCTGACCCCCAAATGTATAGTTTTTGGACAATTTATTCCCTGCTGGGAGACGCTGGTATTTAAAGCTGTTAGGGGTTCGTTCCTTACGTCCTTCCTTGTCAATCATTGGTTCATTGGTGAAATTAGCATTATGACAATATCTTCAAATAAATCATTCAAAAACCTTTATTAATGCAATTGCAGACAGAAGTTGACAAACGGGAACACAGCACGCATGTTTCTGAGTAAGTTCCGCATCGTACAAAAGGTCTCAAGTAGTTTTATTAAACCGACGTCCCGCCTTAGTGATGTCACTGACTACGCCATTACCTTTTTACTCCCGAGACCAAAACCCTGCATCCATGGCGATACAAACATAAACACTGAAACTCTATCTAAAAGCATGGCAATAATTGTCCCCTCCCCAAAGTAGATTTACTGTGGAATGTCTGAGTAGTCTCTTATCTCCCACGCTCCCCTGCAGAGTTCTGTCTTCGTCACACATTGAGTGAGTGAATGAGAAAACATTTGTGGAACAATTCTAAAACGCTATAATGAATATATATATTGTTCATCTGTAGTCTAGGACCCTATAAATGTAAGGAGGGAGGGGTCTTATAACCCCTCCCCTTTTATTAATATAACATAAGCATAATCAATTATTCTAATACATCAAACATTTGTACAGCCCCAAATCATGACCGCTAGGTGAATCCTGACAAAGCCCTTGGCTCCCTGCCCAGCATGCTCTGGGGGTGTTGACCCCTCCCCCTTCTGCTTGATCACAGCCCAGCTCTCCACTGTGTGAGCGTTGTCGTGACTACCTCAGTGAGAGGCTAGCTAGCCTCCCTCCCAGACTCTCTCTCCGTGCTGCAGATGTCAGCTGGGTCTCGCCACCACCCCATCATCATCATCATCATCATCATCAACCCCCCACCTGCTTTGTGGCAAGTGTGTGTGGGCAGTGGGTGCACACACAGGCACGCACATATACATGCATGGACACACCTGCTTCCATTGTCAGACACACACACGCACGAACACACACACACACAGACACACACACACAGGGCTGTAATTATGATCCAATGGAGGAGCTGGGACACATCTCCCCCTGCCCACTTCACTCCCTCTTAATAGGGGTTGCAAGGTGGCATTGGGTACACAGCTGTGGAGCCCACCAACACCCTCAGCCCTCCAACTGAGCCCCCACACCCATTTGGCATGTACAGAGGAGCTAACCCACCCACTCTCCTCTTCATTTTGTGTGGCTGCTAGACATCCCCAATGGATCTCAGCCATTAGGCACTCTGCAGAAGAGTAGGTAGAAGATTACCCTGGTCTGATCCTTGTGTATAATCCTTATGGTTCACATGTAAGCACTTTTTATGGACTTTGATCTACCAACCATCAATGCCCATATCTCTGTGTTCTGCAGTATGCCTGTGTGTCTGGGATGTGTGTCTATTTAAACCTGGCAAATAAAACTCATGAGTCGGCACTATAGAAAACATCCCCTATGATCAATGGCCTGCTTTAGAGGATCTCATCCTTTGTCAATATTCACTACACTCTCCTATTGTCTCTGTCGTAGCGTGTGTTTTCTGTGTGTTTGTGTGTTTGTGCTGGCTCCTTTGAACTCATCCTCAACTTTGCCCGTCTCCGATTTATCAGTCCTGACTTCCTGTCTGTTCTGTTCTGTCTGTCCCCGTCTTGTTCTTGGAAGTTGTTGCTGTCAGAGGAAACGAGAGAGGGAGACCGGGAGAGCGAGAGGCGATTGAGAGTGGGAGAGGGAGCGTTTTCCCTTTCATGTCAATGAAGTATATTAAATTGAGTGTGAGAGACTGAGGGAAAGAGAGAGAGCGAGAGAAAGGTCGCAAAATCTCTAAGAGCGTTACAAAACCCCACAAAGCGCATCCAGACCAGCTCAAATGGAGACAGACAGAGAAGGAGAGACTGACTGACAAAGAAAGCTCAGAGAGAGAGAGAGCTCAGGGTTTTGACTGTTGACTTCATAACTGCCGGGTTCTTCTCTCCCTGGCCGGTTTCCAAGCCAGGAATGTTTTGCTTGGTAATTAATAAGAGCTGGCTTGCTCTCCAAACAGACTCTTCCCCCGCTTCCTTCCCCTGCGAACGCCGTGACGCCATCACTCACGAGCCCGTCCAAGAAACACATGCTCTCTCGCACACACACACACACACACACACACACACACAGGGATTGTGGACAAGCGTGGGGCGTTCCTCTCATGTGGTTCAGTTTGGGTTTTGACGTCAGAGACAAACGAGACTGGACTGATTTATTTATTTATTTTCCAAAAAGCCCTTTGAGCCGTGTGTGCGTACTTGGAGGGTTTCTGTGTGTTTTTTGGCTGGTTTGAGTTGAAGGGGAATTTTTGTGAGGGCCAGAGGATATTTGACTGGCGTGACTGAATGAGTGAATTGTGAATCCCTCGCCTTTTAAATGCCAACGCGGTCAGTTTGTGTAAGGCCCAGCTGTTGTTTGCGTAGACTTAACCTAATGTAGAAAACGTGTGTGTGTGCATGCCTGCACACTTAGGGTGTGTGTGTGCATGCCTGCACACTTAGGGTGTGTGTGTGTGTGTGTGCATGCCTGCACACTTAGGGTGTGTGTGTGTGTGTGTGTGTGTGCATGCCTGCACACTTAGGGTGTGTGTGTGTGTGTGTGTGCATGCCTGCACACTTAGGGTGTGTGTGTGTTCTTGGATTTGTGTGTATGTGCGTCTGTCCCTTACCCGGTCAAGATGTGTGAAGCACATTTGGCTCTGTGTTTGCGATCGATGACGCAAGCCCCAGTTTAGGAAGTGGGAACTGGAGCTGTGAGGAGAGCCTTATGTTACTAGTGGACTTAGTTTTTGTGCTCCTCTACTGCGTGACTTGGCTGTTCCAAAGGGAGTTTGTTGTTGCTGATGGTGAACAAATAGGAGAGGATGCACTGAAGGTGCAGTCTGCCTGCGTGTGTGTGCCTGCATGTGTGTGTGTGTGCCTGCATGTGTGTGTGTCTGCCTGTGTGTGTCTGCCTGTGTGTGTCTGCCTGTGTGTGTGTGTGTGTGTGTGTGTGTGTGTGTGTGTGTGTGTGTGTGTGTCTGCCTGTATGTGTGTGTCTGCCTGTATGTGTGTGTCTGCCTGTGTGTGTGTGTGTGTGTGTGTGTCTGCCTGCCTGTGTGTGTGTCTGCCTGCCTGTGTGTGTGTGTCTGCCTGTGTGTGTGTGTGTGTGCGTGTGTTTGTCTGCCTGTGTGTGTGTGTTTGTCTGTGTGCCCATTCATTCCACTCTTTAATACTTTCCATTATTGTTGGCCGAAGGCCCTACAACAGCTACTGTAACTGTAACCAGGCCTCTCCTGTCACCTTGTTTACCACTGGGAAGGGAACCAGGTCTATGTTCCAAATGGCACCCTATTCCGTGTATATAGTGCGCTACTTTTGAACTAGGGCCCACTAAGGCTCTGGTCAAATGTAGCGCATTAAATAAGGACTAGACGACCAAGGCCATGTAAAACACCATCGACACAACGTACACGGACGAGCAACACCAAGGCCAGACTTACCTCTACCTCAGAAGTCCACGTACTCTGTATCTCTTGGCTTATAGGCTCAATTTCAGAGTGAAGGGTACAGTTGGCCTGTTTTTAACGATGAACAGGTTTGCGAGCAAGTCTTTGAAACGGTTAGCAGGCGATGTTATTGTTAACACACCTCATATTGAGTGAACGCCAGACCATGTCGTTTTTTGGATACTAGTTGGTTGCTTACAATGGTGGGACTGGTAAGAATTTACTGTGGTCCCATGACTTTATTCACCATTCAGTGCTATATCAACGGTTCAGCGATATGATGTAGGTGCACAAAGTAAACGGCATAGTGGGTGAATTTTCGCAACAACTAAGAGCGTTGAAGCGCGAGGCTAAACTTCTCTGCTGTTTTGGTCCTGTGCGCAGATACTGTGTGAGAACGAAGTCATGAGTCTACCTTTTAAAATTATAGTACCATTGTCCGTTTGTTTTCACGCTCGAGGCTTTAACATCAATCATTAGGCAAACATAAGTGGTCATGCAGCTTTATTTCAAATCTGGCCATCAAACAGAACTCCCATATAGCCTATCTGTTTGTGCTAGCGCAGCATGGCTAGCCTCCTTTTGAAGCTCTATTTGTTTTAGCTTTATGACACATCATAAAGCACTGAATTGGCTCTCCATCATGGAAAATCAGCAGCGGGCACATGTGCAGACTGCTTTAAACATCTGTCTGCCTCTGTCTCACCCACTTTAGCTTACCCTTACACTTTGGGTGGATGAAAAAAAATATCTGGCCCTGTGTTAGTGGTAACTTTTCCTTACTTCCTTTCTCAGTATGGTTGCCATTTTGTTTTCAAATTACTTTTTTCTTCTCCACTGTAAACCCAGGTAGCTCTGAAGTTGGGCATGTGCTGGATCTAAGAAGCTGTAAATGTACGTTTTTCGTTCTAAATAAACATTGACCTTTTATATCCAGCGGTAATACATCATTGACACAAGCCACAGCGATAGTGATGCGCGAGTTGTCTCATAACCCGAAGTGGCCGCGGTTATATCCGCGGGGCGGGCGGGTTTAGGGTAATAAAATATTGTGTGGATGAAGGGCTGGCGGGTTGAAATAAACATAACGAAAGAAAAACCTCAACGTAGCCAAAAGAATAAGACATTTTTTCATGCATCGCTTTCTCTTTATCTGCCCTTATTGCGTAAGCCTAAACGTTACGGCCTGACTGTACGCGGGTCGACTGAAACCTGACACAGTGGACGCTACTCTGTGACGCAAAAGAAAGGAAGACAAAAGTAGGCAATCATAGCCTCATAGCTGGACAGTGGGTAGTTTGATTTTCTAAACTTTGTTATATTCTATTCATTTTCTATGCCTTTTTTTTTTGCATCCGATTTTTTTTTCATATGCTGCGTTAGGCTACTAGCCAACACGGGCAGTCTGCCTAAAAGAGGTCCGTTTACTGTTTCACATGTTTCGTTTCAGCAAAACACTGAACATGTCCTTGTGGAAATGTGTCAGTTTGGAAGACCAGAGCCCGCTTGCGCTGTTCAATAAGCCTTTTCAAGTGAAAAGGCCCAAATGCTTAAGAAAAACGTCATTGTTAAATCAAATGTTCAAGGACAAAGTAGCCTAATTGTACAGTACATTTTTCACAAAAGCATGCGATTTAGACGCTTGTTAGACTTTATTTTCACAAAAACTTGCGCACGGTGTCAATTTAGGCTATTGTTTGATAATGTTTTTGTCTCAGCAAAACATTAGGCTACTGTTCCAATAGGCCTAAATATTAAATGAATACATGTCGAAGATAAACGTCATTGTTCAATAAATGTTCAAGAGAGGAAAAAAAGGGAAACGGTACATTTAGGGTCGGGTGCGGTCCTCAGATGTTGACTTCATCACACATCTAGTCGGGCAGTTGAGGATGGGTTATTAGCGATTGCGGGTGGGTGTGGGTGAACCCACCCTGCAGCACTACACAGCGTGTCTAAAACAGCCTACAAATATCCAGGAGGCTAAACTGGAGCCAGCGGTCTGTTTTTATTGTTTACTTGTCTAGAAGTATGCCAGGGAAATGGGTCCAGTGTACTTGGGCTTGCGGTAAACAGACTTTCCTCCCCTCCGGTTGATCCATTGTTTTATCAGAGGGCGATGACAGCGTCCTGGCGTGTTGATGGCAGCGGGCTTGTGGCGTGTTTGTGGAAGTAGCCTCATTTAGATGAGGGTGGAAATCATGAATTTTGTGTGTTTGTGTGTGTGTGTGTGTGTGTGTGTGTGTGTGTGTTGCGTGGGCGGCTGTTTAGAGTTGCAGTCGTCTGCGGCGGTTGTTGTTTTGAATAGAATCTAACAAAAGTACATATTTCAAGGTCAGTGCTCACTAAGGCACGTGTTGTTTTGGTAAAATGCATCAAACCAGAGTCTTGAAAGCGGAGTCGGACAATTGTGTTTCATAAACACTTTTGAAATAGTTTTCACTACATCCACTTACTTTACCTGCTTGCTGCCTGTCCTTTTCAGAGTATCTGTTTTGCCTTGGCTTAACGGCAGCTCTCGTCTGGAGTGTTTTGGAAACATTCTTGCCTATGCTGCCATTGAGCAATAAGACAGAAGCCCTTTCAGTCTTATTTGGTCTGTCAACACAGCAGGGGCAGAGGTTGGACTTTCATGTTTAGATGGTCCACAGTAGAGGGGTAAAGGGCAGGTGACTAGGCTGTACGGTGCTTGTACCCCAAACACAGCTAGCTGGCTCAGGTGGAGGGGCTCGAAGCACGGTGCTAGTCATTCAGAAGTACATAGAGGGTAGACTCTCTCTGTCTCTCGCTGTGTCTCTCTGTCTCTCTCTCAAAAGCCATGGAGACAAAGCTGATATTTTCATATTTTATTTAACCAGGAATCGCTCATTTGAGATTTTAAATCTCTTTTTCAAGAGCGTCCTGGCCAAGATGTGCACTGAGATCAAATGCCTATTTTATTTATCGTTTATTTTGTTTCCTGTAACCTGAATTGCGATTCTGAAGAGCGTACACGCCCTGTGCAGCACGGACTGTTATTCATGTTAAAATACTTCAACCCTAAATTGACCTTTTTTTGGAAATGTATACTAATGTCTTGTAAGCATCTTATATAAAACAACCCAAAAGCAAGCGAGGAATGAGTCATGTCTAGTACAGTACTTCAGTTCACCATGTGCAGCATACGACAGGCAGACATATTAGTTAGAACACCGTGGCAGCTCTGAGCCGTAGTGCGTCATGACGCAGCGTTTGTTCACCGGTGTTTCTGGTAATCGCCAACAGGAAAGGAAACTGAATCGTGACGTTAACCCGGGGAGACGAGTGCGGCTGCTGCGGTGTATGTGTGGTGCTTGTGTCCTACAGAAAATAGAATTTCATTTATCTGTAGAGCGACAGGAAATGTATTATAAAGCTGTGTGGGTTACAGTTAGAAGGTACAACCTGTGAAGGAAACAAACTATGTGACTAACGTTCTATAGTTGCTCTGAGATATACAGAGCTGATAGGAATAGTTGAGGGTTAGACTTGCAGTCCACCCAGGCCTTCAAATGTCTTTCTCTCTCTTTATATCTTCCATTTCCTCCCTCTTTCTTTCTGTCTTTGGCCGTTATGTTATGGTTTCCTCTCTCTCTCTGGACGTGTACTTTATTTCTCTCTCTCCGTTTCTTTCTTTCACTTCTTACACTCCTTCCCTCACACACACGCAAACAGTTGCTTGCGCCCACACACACACACACACACACACACACACACACACACACACACACACACACACACACACACACACACACACAAGCTGTGTCTGAGAGGGAGGAAAAAATACTTCATTACAATGTTTGTGTGGCACAGCGCTCTGTTCTAGGCTTCTAAAGGGAGACTGAGGAGATGGATGGGTGAAAGGGAGACTTATAAGCAATCTCGGTTGCTGGGTGGGATGGGAAAGGGTGGGATGCATGCGTGCTTTGGGGGGGGGGGGGGGGGGGGGGTGCTGCGTCGGTATCTTTGTATGCATTTATTTGATTGTTTTTGTACCTGTACCTGAAAAAGAAAAATGACAAAACGAAATAAAAAGTTGGTCACAAACATAAGAAGAACATTAGAACGTAAGTAGGCTGTATACAGGGGCAGATTTAGGGGCAGGTTTAGGGTCCGAGAAGGAGAGGTTTAGGGTCCGTGCCAATACCATGTTTAGAATATTTACAATGTGCAGGGGGATACTGGAGTGGTAGGGTTAGATATGTATAGGGATAAGGTGACTAGGCATCAGGATATTTGATCAACAGCAGCAGCGTATACAGCAGCAGCGTATATAGGCTCCCGAGTGGCGCAGCATTCTAAGGCACTGCATCTCAGTGCAAGAGGTGTGACTAGTCCCTGGTTCGAATCCAGGCTGAATCACATCTGGTCGTGATTGGGAGTCCCATACGACGGCGTCCAGGTTTGGCCGAGGTAGGCCGTCATTGTAAATAATATTTTTTTTCTTAACTGACTTGCCTAGTTAAATAAAGGTCAAAAAATTAATTAAAGATGGATTGTAAATGAGTGTGCATAGAGTCAGTGCAAAAATCTAAAATTAAATAGAAGGGTCAGTGCAGATAGTCCGTGTAGCCATTTTGTTCGCTATTTAGCAGTCTTATGGCTTGGGGATAGAAGCTGTTCAGGAGCCTGTTGGTGTCAGACTTGTAGATCCGGCACCGCTTGCCATGCGGAAGCAGAGAGAACAGTCTATGGCTTGGGTGGCTGGAGTCTTTAACAATTTTCACACCACCTCATATAGAGGTCATGGATGGCAGGGAGCTCGGGCCCCAGTGATGTACTGCATGCAGGGCAGTGGACCGCCTGGCTACGAGGTTAATATGGGTTAGATTCAGTCACAGGCAAGGCCAAAATATACACGTGTGTGTGTGTGTGTGTGTGTGTGTGTGTGTGTGTGTGTGTGTGTGTGTGTGTGTGTGTGTGTGTGTGTGTGTGTGTGTGTGTGTGTGTGTGTGTGTGTGTGTGCTCAAGAGGAAACAGCGGAGATTGTTGAGGATCTCGCATCAGTTTTCACTCTGGACAGCTGAGGGATCTGTGTACAAAATACACCCTACACACACTCAATCCCACCCAAATGTTACTGCACACACACACACACACACACACACACTGAAAGCCTAAATGATACCCATCCCGACCCAATTGAATACAATAAATTGTGACTAGGCTCACTGTCAGGCCTCCTACATAGTGTTACATGCCCCATAGTGGATATACTAACATGTTAACTGAGACCAGGGCCAAAATCAATGAGGCTACTGATTTCCTAGGAGAAAACACACATCATGTAAGCATGCAAGGTGGCTCGTTCGAATCCTCTGTGTCCTTGAGCAAGGCACTTAACCCTAATTGCTTCAGGGTCGCGACCCCACTCTCCGAGGGTGTCTCAGGGAGAGTGGGATATGCAACAATTTTTTTTTTTTTTAATTCACACATGCGTATTAAAGGTAGACTCAGCGATTTGACGTTGATGCAGAAAGTAAAACAGCATAGTGGGTGAATTTCCACAACTAAGAGTGTTGAGGCTAAACTTCTCTGCTGTTTTGGTCCCGTGGTGCGAAACCCCTGCACGTGCGCTGATACTGTGTGTGACTGTGTGAGAGCGAAGTCTTACATCTCGCTCATCTGCAATGTTGACCGTGACACACGCATACACACACATATATTACACACACACACACACCGCCTGTTCCAAATTCATCAGAGGCCTGAACATTCTACCACCATAGTCTCCTCTACTCCAGGCTCCTTATGGCAACTCTGATTGAGGCTGAGGTGGTGTATCGATTGGTGCAGGTCGAGCTGAAAGAGTAGTATTACTCCACGAACCAACTCCTCTCCCCAGCCATTCTGGCTCTGCAGCTGGCCAGTTGCACAGACTGGGTGGCCCACAGAATGCATGTGACTGAAACTGACAGAGAGCACATGAGGAACGTCACAAGGGAATCCAGCTGCTTGGCATTCTTGACATGCTAACTGTCACTCATTTGCTGGCTGAGGGGTGTATGGTTCTAGCGCTGTGCGCGTGTGTGTCTGTGCACACTTGCATGTGCGTGCTTGTATGTATGCCTGTGCATGTTTGTGTGTGGGTGTGCGGAGCTGAATGTGAATATTGGTATTGTTTGATGATGAGCTGTGCAAGGTAATGGGCCCTGAAATGAGACGACACTGGATGTCTATCGCCTCCCTCATCTGTCTCCAGCACTGAAGTCATTGTATCAATTTGCCATCACTTAAATTCACACAAGCGGTCGATTTGGTAAAAGGAACTTGATTGTTGTCTCACTTCTTTAGAAAACTCAATTTGTACGATATTTCATTCCTTTCGTGTGTTTGTCCTTTTCGGCTGAGGAACTCTCTATTTCTCTCTTTCTTTCTCTGTCTGTTGTCGAAGCAGAGGTGAATAAGGCACAATTTTTCAGTCGGGGCACAAAACGTTTTATTTTTTTCAGTGTCATATTTCTGCCCTGTGTTTTTGGTCAGATGTGGCTATTGACGATTGCATTTAAACCGTATGGATCCTCTTTATATAGGCCGGTGGCTTATTTTGTTGTTTGGATTGTTGCTATTGATTGTTTACCCTGAAAAGCCTAGGACTCAATTTCCTCTCTGCATGAATAACAGTGTACTCCAGGGATTCATTTATTGACGTCCATATGCGCTAATAGGCAAATTACCTGCGATGAGGGACAGGCTTAAACGTGACACCCATTGACTGATCTCAGACCAGTTCTTAGGATCACCGGTGACTCCATCGGAACCGTTATGAACTCGGAACAGTTCTAAGTATCCCTTTTGTGTCACTTGTGTATTCAGGGTCCGTTTCAATTGTACTTAAAGTAGCACTTGTTTTCTGCTCGGACACTCTGGTCTTGTTGGCAACCCTTGAGAAGGGGTAATTGTTCTGTCCCCATGACAACGGTCACTCCAGTGACCAAATTCCAGCCTACCAAAACCCCTTTTTATGTTTCTCGTTACCACATTTTGATTGAAAAGGGGATTTCAGACAATATGGAATCTAGACATCTAAAACCATAGAACGCTAAAGAGGTTACGGCAAAAAATACCCGTGATTGACTTTTTAATGTTCTTCCCAAGGGAAGAATGTTCCAGTGACGTGAAAGTTGCCATATTTGTTCTGTCTCTGTTCTTCTCAGAGTTGAGTTCCCAGATGGGGAGGTGAACTCTTGCCCTCTGACCCAGTGCCCCTCGTAAGACCTCACCTATTTCTGTTTTTTCCTTAACGGTTTCCCCATTCTCAGCGAATGGAAACTGCTGGCATTCCTGGCACATCTGTAGGGAATGTCGGAGGCACTTAAGAAAGACGGGGCACTTTTTGATGCATTAGGATAAGAAGACCTATTTTGAACAAGCCCCCCCCCCCCCCCCCCCACACACACACTGTGTGTCTGTGAGACATGGAGTGTCCCACCCCTTGTTTCCTGTTTAATGGAAAGCATCCAACATGACGCAGTCCATCATAACTGTGCAGGGAAGCACAGTCAGCCTATTTGTAGATGCATATTTAGTGTCAGAGCATAACCCCAACATTCACACAAACACACATGCCGGTCAACCATCATGGTCATCAACATGTCACCGCTCTCTTCCACAAACTCTCATTGGTTGGCCTAAACCAGGAAGTGGAAAGTGGATTCATAATGGCTAATGTTTTTAGCAGTTAGTGGCCAACACGCTAACTCCTAGCATCAGAGAGGCTAAGCAAGGTCAAACTCTCGGCTAACTGGCCAAAAGTTAAAGTATTTAATTCTCTCCGCTCTTTAATTAATTGCTATTTTCCTTACCTCACCTTTAGAAGACTCATATTATCTAGTCATTAGCATTTATCAAGGTCGCCCACTTGTTAGCCGTAATGACCACGGCTTATTAATTTAATCTTTTGGCTTTTCCATGAAATCCAGGTCGTAAAACGGCAGGATGCCAATACGAGGGAAAGAGAGAGAGGTGAAGAGAGGGTAAGGTAGAGAAATAATTATGTCAATGGTCTTGGCCTTGGTCCACAGGACAGCTCACTCTGGCTCAGGCCATTTTATTGTCGTGGTAGATATTGAGCCCCATAAAATGGCCTCTAGTATCGCAGCTTGTAGTGAGGGGGTGGTAGAATTAAGTTGGCCTTAGACCTAATGTCAGGTTTAAGATTTTCCCTGCCGATGGTCAGGATTGTGACTATAGGAATGTCTATCCGGAGCAGTGTTAATTAAGACTAGCTTCGTTTTGCTTATCCAATGCAAAGTTATGTTAATAGAAGAAAAGCACTGCTCAGGGTACAGTATAAAAGGTCACTGCAGGGGTTTGGAGATGGGAGGGGGAGAAGGGAGAGAGTGAAAATGAGAGGCAGGGAAGAAGGTACTGCATGTAGTGGGATGAAGTGAGACAGTGAAATAGTGGGTGAGAGGGAAATGCAGAGAGAGAGAGGGAGAGGAGAGTAAGTAAGGGAAAGGAGGAGAGAAATAAAGGATGGAGAAAGGGAGGGAGACAGTCTAGCGCAACACCGCTAGAACATAAGAGCGACTCAGCAAGAATGAATGAGTTCTGTGGTGTTCCAGCATCAGTGGTACACCCACCCACGGAGACACATGTAACGACCCGGGCGCGAACCAGGGACCCTCTGCACACATCAACAACAGTCACCCACAAAGCATCGTTACCCATCGCTCCACAAAAGCCAAGGGGCGGGGGGCTGCAAGGGGAACCACTACTTCAAGGTCTCAGAGCAAGTGACATCACCGATTGAAAGGCTATTAGCGTGCACCACCGCTAACTAGCTAGCCATTTCACATCCGTACGTCTATCTATTACAGGGATACTTCAGGATTTTGGCAATGAGACCTTTTATCTACTTCCCCAGAGTTAGATACCATGGTATTGTGGATACCATATTTATGTATCTGTGTCCAGTATGAAGGAAGTTGGAGCCAATTTCGCAAGCCAACGCTTACTAGCGTTAGCACAATGACTGAAAGTCTATGAGTATCTGCAGCAATGGCGCTAGCGCTAGTTAGCAACTTCCTTCAAACTGAATGCAGAGACATAAAAATAGTATCCACGAGTTAATCGGACTCTGGGGAAGTAGATAAAGGGACTCATTGCCAAAATCCCAAAGAATCCCTTTAACCGTTTCACACGTACCAACCACGGGTGTGATCATTCCACAGTGGTCCCTGCAGAGTACGTTCAAACCGGTGTGATTAGAACGCTTATTTAGAATGTCCAGTTTCGATTCACGCAACAGTCCCGTTTGAGCTGGCCACACTTTTGTCACAAACATTTTGCACAAACACAGTCCTTACAACGTTATGTTCTGAATGTGACCAGTTAATTGTTAGATGCAGTGTTCAGATATTCACAGAAGTAGAGACGGCATAACACAATTATGTTCAGATATTCACAGAAGTAGAGACGGCATAACACAATTATCAAAACAGGAAAATGTAGGCTACATTAGACATACTAGCAATTACTATTTACAATTCATCACATCACGGGTGAGCTCACCATTGATCGAGATAATTGAGTAAAGCACTTTCTAAAAATCGAATGTAATCCGATGATAGGTAGTTTGTGTGCGCCATCATGTATATTTTTCCGCGTCAGCCGAACAAAAGAAGAGACCAGAGGAGTTTGGTCTGTTTGCGGTATGCATGTTGAAGGGAGTGGGTCTTTTACTATCATTCAATTCCAGAAGTTTACTCGAAAGATGAGTGAACCATCCCTTCACCTCATGTTGTTATAACATCTTTGTTCTGACATACATTTACGTGACACCCAGGATGCATTTCATACTGTCAACAAACACGTCCCCACACACAGTTCAAGAAAGTATTTTACTCACATCATATGTGTCCATTACAATCTATGCAAGAATCGGAATGCAAACCACATAAATGATTAGCAAGACCGCAAAGGCAGGCATCTAGAGCTATTCACAAAATATAAGACAAGAAGGGTAAAATAGTAACAGATCCGCAGGATATTAATAAATGCTTTGCGCAGTTTTACTGAGAGCTATATCAATCAAAATGCGATGCTACTGATCAACAAACTATAGAACGCTTTCTCACTGAATGTGAACGTCCTAAACTAGACGGGGGCAGCTGCTGCACTCGATACTGGGATAACTTTAGAGGAAATTAACACAGCGATAGTACAATTTCCAAACAGCAAGGCGCCTGGGCCCGATGGATATGTACTAGAATTCTATAAGAAGTACTGCGCCAGTCTAGCTTCACTTATGTTGCGAATGTTTAAACATTCCAAAGAAAATGCCAAACTCCCGCAAACACTGTATGAGGCTACAATAGCACTGATCTTGAAAAAAGATAGAGATTCCATGGAGATGTTGTCTTATCGCCCTGTGTCGTTACTCCCATTAGAAAAATAAGGTGCTGACAAAGATATTGGCAAACTGATTTTTTTTCTTCTTTTTTTCTGACATCATACACCCTGACCAGACAGGTTTTTATCCCGGGCCGACATATATACTACAATTTGAGACGCCTTTTCAACGTAATGTATCATGATCATAAAGTTGAGGCAGTGGTAACTGCTCTTGACGCAGAGAAGGAATTTGATCAGATTGAATGGAAGTATATGATGTCGGGTTTGGAAAATTATTTATTAATTGGTTAAGAATTATTTATGCACACCCAATGGCGTCCGTTGTAACCAATCAGGAAATGTCGCAGTCATTCCGCCTGTTCAAGGGCTGCCGACGGGGGTGCCCTATTTCGCCTGCTCTCTTCGCTATAGCCATGGACCCGAAAAAGCGAATTTGGACATAAATGTATCAGCTTAAACAAAATATAGATTTTTGGAAAACTCTGCTTATCTCCTTTAATAGTATAAACGCTATTAAAATGGTTGTCCTACCCAGGTTTCTTTACCTCTTCCAATGTCTACCCAATTTCATACCACAAAGCTATTTTAAGAAACTGGATTCAATAGTAATTAAGTTATGGGATAACAAGGCAGCCAGAATTTCAAAGAAGCATTTATGCAAGTACAAGATAGAGGGGGGCTTTGGCCTTCCTCACGTTAAACTGTATTATTGGGCTGCTAATCTGAACATTGTGTCTTTCTGGAGGGAAAGTTTACCTGGGATGCGACAGAATGATATTCCTTCATGGCTTTTGATTGAGCTGGCCCCCTGTCAACGTTCCTCACTCCCTGCACTTATTAATAGTCCAGCATATGTGAAAAAAGCCATTTATGACTCTAATCCAGTCATTTGTCATAATCTTAGGATCTGGAAACAGATTAGGTATTTTCTTAACATAATACATTGACAGCCCGATTTGCCTGAATCTTACTTTCCACCCTGCATTGGATGATATGGTGTTTTCACAGTGGAGGGAGAAGGGGCTCACAACAATTGGTAACTTATACATTGATGATCAGTTACCCTGTAATTGTTGAAATGAAGCTAAGTTTAACATGCCAACAACACATTTTTTCAGATGCCTCCAAATCAGGAATTTCTTAAGGACACATATCCCACTGTATGGCATTAAACCAAATACTCCTACATTAGATAGCCTGATCCTTGGCAAACCCCATTCAAAAGGGTCGGTCTCTAGTATGTATGATGTGCTACAGGCCCACATAGAGGTATCCACAGACCCTATTAAAAGGGCTTGGGAACAAGAACTTGGTTCAGAAATCTCAGATGAGGACTGGGTAAAAGCTCTCAGGAATATAAACCACAGTTCAGTGAATGCCAGACACAACCCTGTACAGTTTAAGGTGATACACAGGTTACATTACTCAAAAGTGAAACTGCATAACATATTCCCGGACACCTCACCACTGTGTGAGAGGTGCAAGCAGGAGGAGGGGACGTTGACCCACTTAATCTGGACATGCCCTAAGTTACATGCTTACTGGGCTCTCATTTTTGGTTACTTATCTAAGGCCTTTGATAGAGTTCTAGCCCCAGACCCATTGATCACTCTGTTTGGTACAGTTGATGGGAATAACCAGGAAGGGAAAGCTGTCTCTCTTTGTACTCTATTAGCCAAAAGGTTCATAGTAATTTTGGAAATTGGAGACTGTACCTACCTTTTTGAAATGTGGTTACGGGATTTAGGTTATGTAATACATATGGAAAAGTTTCGATAGAAGTCCAATGTTTTACAGAATATGGCAGCCGATACTGGATAAATGGTCTAGTCCCGCTTCATAACTGGGTTGATGATCTGCTGTTACTCTGTGCTGTACTCCACTCAATATTTATTTTGGGTTTAACTACACTAATGACTATATGCTGTCTTCTTATACATGTACCACCTAATAGGATTTAGTTTTGTATTGTCCTCTAAATTGGCCATCCTATTCAACAGTACAATGAATTTCAATGTTTGTATTGCTGTCTTTTTTGATTTATTTTTTATTGTAGAGTAATCAACTTTTTTGCATTATTTGTCACCAGCACTTGAAAACGTGAATAAAACAGTAAAGATATTATGTTCCATGCTACAGTAGAAACGACGACATGATATACAGATAATAAGGCACTTACTTTGATAGGAACGCACATATTTTTCCAAAGTTATTAGCTATTTGTAAGGAAAATAACAATGAAGGCAATGCAAGCGCCAGCCAGAAAATGTGCCATCTGGAAAACATTTGTGCAAGACTGCATACTTGACCTGCGGAAACACTGGGGAAGTGCTTGGGCTCTCCTCGAAGAGAGAAGTTGGTCCGGCTCAGTAAAGCCTCAAACAAATTGTCTGCAACAGTGAAATGGTCAACTTCTATTTGAATTAATGAGGAGGCGGAACACTCCTCAATTCAAACTGTTGGAACATAAACCGCGCTGCCTGCTAATTATCTATAGGCTAAATGTCCTGTTGCGTAACAATCCCATTTTAGAACAGTGAGTGCATTCTGACATCCCACTCATAAAAAAAACTCAAGCAGGGGTGGTGACTGTTAGAGATATTTTGAACTCACGCGCGAATAGGTTAAGAATCCCAAGGTACATGCCTGAGCCCTTTCTCATGTGTCATATATCTCTTAGTATCATTTAGAGACACAAGGCGAGTTATCGCTGGCTAATCATGTTGCCATACAGACACCATACACACAGGAAAGGGCTCCCGAGTGGCACAGCGGTCTAAAGGCACTGCATCTCAGCGCAAGAGGCATCACTCCAGACCCTGGTTCGAATCCAGGCTGTATCACAACTGGCCGTGATTGGGAGTCCCATAGCCCAGCGTCGTTAGGGTTTGTCCGGGGTAGGCCGTCATTTGTAAATAAGAATTTGTTCTAAACTGACTTGCGTGGTTAAATATAAAAATGAATCTTTAAACAGACATATAGGAGGAGTAACCAACAGTCACTGAGTTCAATGTGGAGCTATCTGAAACGGCCCATTTACACAATACAAAATCTTTTCTTTCTTTAAAAAAAAAAAATTTGCGGGGGAAAAAGTGTTATTGGGTGTATGTGAATGCTGTGTTTGTACATCAAAGAAGATTTGAAAAAGGTTGCGTTAATTAGGCTTAATTAGACACTACGTAAGAGGAACGTAGGCTAAGCGCCATTAGACATGATCATTTGTTGAGAAACCTGTTGAACTCTTGTAATGGACACATTGCTTCCACGTTTTACACGTGTGTAGTCGCTTGCATGTAATATGCACAGCTCGCTAGTAAAAGAATGAGTATACTATGTGTAAATGTTTAATGAACGGTATAAAAACACAAATTGCCATGTAATTATTGGATCAATCATTAGTAGATAGGTAAACATTTGCAGTATGTTTAATACATTTTGTACATTCATGTACCTGGGACGGCAATTGCAATTTACTGTAATGTTACGACCATAGACCATGTCTGCTGGGTGTGGATCACGTTGGGAGACGTTAATGTCAACAGACCATATATCACGGTACTGGAGAGAGTTGTATTGTAGGGTCGTTTATGGTCACGGTCAAGAGCGTTGACTGTAGCTGGCGTGTTCTCTGCCACCACACCTGTCTGTATTGTAGACTTACAACGCCTTATAGGGTAAGACCGAGCGGGTCGTGGGAGAGGAGACAGGAGTGTGGAGGTGTGTGTGAGAGAGAGAATTTGTGCATAGGACTTAGTGCATGTGCTTATGCGTGTGTGTGACGGAATTCATATTTCTGTCCGTGTGTAGAGGGAGTCTTGTGACTGTCCTTGCCATCTTACGATGGAGAGAGAGTTAGACGTGGCCCTCCAGGCTAAAAATAGCACCAGCCCCTGACCTCTCCTTGATTAATACAGCCCTTTCAGTCACACACACAAACACACCCTTGGGGATTTCCATCAAAGCTGCCTTCATTGACCTTTCCCTTATACTTATGCATACACAATTTATATCACTGACACACACACACACACACACACACACACACACACACACACACACACACACACACACACACACACACACACACACACACACACACACACACACACACTGGCAAAGACATTCATACACACACAGACTCTTACACGGCCTCATAAGCGCACATTCTCATACAAAGTCAAACACGCACACCCACACACCCGCGCAGTATAAACAGTCTTTAGTGTTGAGGAGGATTCTTCTCCACCATGTAGGGACGTTCCCAATGTGAAAATCTTCGCTAAATATGCCATTCTCCACATTACATAATGTTTTTCCATTCGCCAGCACTCAGGGTTAGCGTAAGTCTTCAGCGGACAGAAGTTCTTTAGAGATGCTCCCTCCCCACCAGCCACTTAAGCCTGTGTCCCAAATATCACCCTATTCCCTATATAGTGCACTACTTTTGACCAGGGCCCATAGGGTTTTGGTCAAAAGTAGTGCACTATGTTGGGAAAAGGTTGCCGTTTGGCATGCAGCCCCCTAAATGAAGGCCAGAGTGATGTTATGGGACGCTGCGGATTGTGATGTTTCTGACGTCTCCGTCTGTAGAGTACTGGCAAACCTAACGGAAACAGTTCAAGGTGTGTGTGTGTGTGTGTGTGTGTGTGTGTGTGTGTGTGTGTGTGTGTGTGTGCGCGAGAGGGAGGGAGGGAGGGAGGGAGA
Organism: Salvelinus namaycush; assembly: GCF_016432855.1. NCBI lineage: Eukaryota > Metazoa > Chordata > Actinopteri > Salmoniformes > Salmonidae > Salvelinus > Salvelinus namaycush. The sequence goes on from NC_052345.1 coordinate 17,428,568, forward strand.
GAGAGGGAGCGACAGAGGGGGGAGAGAGGGAGCGACAGAGAGGGGGGAGAGAGGGAGTTACAGATGGTGGGGGGGGGCAGCAACAGAGAGCGAGGGGGGGGGAGGGAGCTACAGAGAAAGAAAGGGTGGGGGAGGGAGAGTTATGGATAAAGGGGCAGGGGAACAAGAGAAAGTGGTGGAACTCTGTGGGTGCAAAGTGAGACCCATGATTTGACAAGATCTCTTGCAGTATGTCGTCACTGTTTCTTTACCGCCTTATGGTACTTAGTGTGTGGCTGATGTAAAATGAATTCCGTAAAGCGGCATGAATTTAGCACAACACTCAGGTTGCTGTCGTGGTGTACTTTTCAGCACTGTTTTCTGTGGCTGTTCGTGCTAATGTTTCCACGGCCTCATTGGTGACACCTCTGAACCCAATAACAGCGGGGAATGCTGTAGCTTAGCTCTGACCACAGTGACACACAGTGGAGTTAAAATAGCAGTTTGTTCACTTGTTTGTTCGGCGCTATATTTCCACTCTCACAACAGAGAGAGCGAAAGAGAGAGAGAACATGTCAGGAAGTATTCGTATATCTCACCTTGCATCTATGTACTTGACCACCTTTAGCCCGCTCTTGAAAAGACTTGCATGTTTCCCTTATGTTGTGGTGTCCAAGCCCCTATCACGATGTTTCCTTTATGTTGTGGTGTCCAAGCCCCTATCACGATGTTTCCTTTATGTTGTGGTGTCCAAGCCCCTATCACGATGTTTCCTTTATGTTGTGGTGTCCAAGCCCCTATCACGATGTTTCCTTTATGTTGTGGTGTCCAAGCCCCTATCACGATGTTTCCTTTATGTTGTGGTGTCCAAGCCCCTATCACGATGTTTCCTTTATGTTGTGGTGTCCAAGCCCCTATCACGATGTTTCCTTTATGTTGTGGTGTCCAAGCCCCTATCACGATGTTTCCTTTATGTTGTGGTGTCCAAGCCCCTATCACGATGTTTCCTTTATGTTGTGGTGTCCAAGCCCCTATCACGATGTTTCCTTTATGTTGTGGTGTCCAAGCCCCTATCACGATGTTTCCTTTATGTTGTGGTGTCCAAGCCCCTATCACGATGTTTCCTTTATGTTGTGGTGTCCAAGCCCCTATCACGATGTTTCCTTTATGTTGTGGTGTCCAAGCCCCTATCACGATGTTTCCTTTATGTTGTGGTGTCCAAGCCCCTATCACGATGTTTCCTTTATGTTGTGGTGTCCAAGCCCCTATCACGATGTTTCCTTTATGTTGTGGTGTCCAAGCCCCTATCACGATGTTTCCTTTATGTTGTGGTGTCCAAGCCCCTATCACGATGTTTCCTTTATGTTGTGGTGTCCAAGCCCCTATCACACTATGTTTTCAGTGGCGCACAGTAAATGTGATTTCAAGGTATGGCTTAAACCCTGTGGGCAAAGTGCTATGTACGCATATACACATATAAACCACTTTACAGTACACACTAAAACGCGCACATGCATATGCTATTACGCTCTTTCTCTCTCTCTCACACACACACACACACACACACACAAACCATGTTTTTCTCTCTATCGAGGACAGATGGGTGGGTCTCAGGTGTGAAACAGGAGCCTCACCACGTGAGGGTCCCACTGTCCCCCTCTCTCCACTGGGGAACACAGAGCTGCTATTCAGCTGCCATTATCCTCCATGATGAGAGAATAAAATGAGCTCCCCGAATGACAATTGCCAGAGGAGCAAACTAGAGAGAAAGAGTGTCTGAAAAAGAAAGAGGGAATGGATGTGAGGCTGAGAATGAGACTACATGTGAGGGGAGAGAGTGGAGGAGAAGAGAGAAGGCAATAAGGAGAGAATATGAGTGGCAGAGAAATCCGAATGAATGAACTGTGAAGGAGGAAGAGGGGATAGTGAGATAATGGCAGAGAGAATGGAGAGAGTGGAAGAGGAGAGAAAAAGCAAATTTAAGAACCAGTAGGACAAGAGAAGGAAAAAGAGACCGCGAATAGGTTTGAATGAAAAGTGAACGTTGAAGAGTGAAAGACAGTGGAGGAAAGGAAAGTGAGACTGAGAAGATGGAGCAGCATTGTCTAGTGTAATCCCAAAACAGCAGGTGTCAGAGTGTCCCTGTGACACAGTGGACACGCTGGTCCTCAATGCTTTATGGCTTTTAATGGGACTTTGTGTCCCACTAAGCGACCGGAGCAGTATCCTCGTAAATCTACCGTTTTTGTTTTTTTAAGGCGCCGAGGCAGTGGGCGACAGGAACGTTATGCTACTACCTTTCACTGAAGTAAATGGGTTTAGCAGCGTTTGTGTCATTGAGTAGAAAATCGAACAAACAGAATGTTCTTTCCGTTTAATAAATTCACTGATTCTATTTGGACCTTTTTATTGGATTTCATTGTCAATGACATCATTGGACTTCATTGTGTGTGTGGCTATGTGCTACCTGATCCGACTGCAAGATGCGTTGACTGACTGGTCCGTTGTGACGAAGCTCTTTAAAAGAAAATGAGAACGAAAAGGAGAATGGAATGGACTCTACCTACATGTGTATTTATCCTACTGTTTTTACCAAACAAATGGCAATGATTTTGCAGAATGAATAAGAACATACACTTACTTAACGATGGTAATATATTTTCAAAGCCTTAGCTACTTATTTAGTTAATTCACCCGTTGCCTAATACAGAGTATTTCAGTCCGGTTTCGTGGAAACAGATCTATCCTGGATTCAAAAGCAGGCTCAAGGGAGAATCGCAATTGAGTTTGCTTTTTAGTTCAGGACCAGTCTTAGTCTAATCTGGTTCCGGGAACCCAGCCCTTAGAGTTTAATTCTATTACTAAATATGAAGAGTTGTGTGCATGACAGTTGTACCTTCAAAATATTCCAACTTCCACAATGATTAAGTCTCCCTGCAGCATAGTAAACAACAATTTTGTGACCCAGTTGCGTTTAGTCTGGCTTAGCTCCCAGGTTCATGCTGAGGTCACCGCCATAGGTTCAAATCAAATCAAACTGTATTGGTCACATACACATGGTTAGCAGGTGTTAATGCCAGTGTAGCGAAATGCTTGTGCTTCTAGTTCCGACCATGCAGTAATATCTAACAAGTAATCTAACAATTTCACAACAACTACCTTGTACACACAAGTGTAAAGGAATGAATAAGAATATGTACATATAAATATATGGATGAGTGATGGCCGAACAGCATAGGCAAGATGCAGTAGATGGTATAGAGTACAGTATATACATATGAGATGAGTAATGAAGGGTATGTTAACATTATATAAAGTGGCATTGTTTAAAGTGGCTAGTGATACATTTATTACATCCAATTGTTAATTATTAAAGTGGCTAGAGATTTGAGTCAGTATGGTGGCAGCAGCCACTCGATGTTAGTGATGGCTATTTAACAGTCTGATGGCCTTGAGATAGAAGCTGTTTTTCAGTCTCTCGGTCCCAGCTTTGATGCACCTGTACTGACCTCGCCTTCTGGATGATAGCGGGGTGAACAGGTAGTGGCTCGGGTGGTTGTTGTCCTTGATGATCTTTTTGGCCTCCCTGTGACATCGGGTGCTGTAGGTGTCCTGTAGGGCAGGTAGTTTGCCTCCGGTGATGCATTGTGCAGACCTCACTACCCTCTGGAGAGCCTTACGGTTGTGGGTGGAGCAGTTGCCGTACCAGGTGGTGATACAGCCCGACAGGATGCTCACGATTGTGCATCTGTAAAAGTTTGAGTGTTTTTGGTGACGAGCCAAATTTCTTCAGCCTCCTGAGGTTGAAGAGGCGCTGCTGCGCCTTCTTCACCACGCTGTCTGTGTGGGTGGACCATTTCAGTTTGTCCGTGATGTGTACGCCGAGGAACTTAAAACGTTCCACCTTCTCCACTACTGTCCCGTTGATGTGGATGGGGGGGTGCTCCCTCTGCTGTTTCCTGAAATCCACGATCATCTCCTTTGTTTTGTTGACATTGAGTGTGAGGTTATTTTCCAGACACCACACTCCGAGTGCCCTCACCTCCTCCCTGTAGGCCGTCTCGTCGTTGTTGGTAATCAGGCCTACCACTGTAGTGTCGTCTGCAAACTTGATGATTGAGTTGGAGGCGTGCATGGCCACGCAGTCGTGGGTGAACAGGGAGTACAGGAGAGGGCTGAGAACACACCCTTGTGGGGCCCCAGTGTTGAGGAACAGCGGGGTGGAGATGTTGTTTCCTACCTTCACTACCTGGGGCGGCCCGTCAGAAAGTCCAGGACCCAGTTGCACAGGGCGGTGTCGAGACCCAGGGTCTCGAGCTTAATGACGAGTTTGGAGGGTACTATGGTGTTAAATGTTGAGCTGTAGTCAATGGCCAGCATTCTTACATAGGTATTCCTCTTGTCCAGATGGGTTAGGGCAGTGTGCAGTGTGATTGTGATTGCATCGTCTGTGGACCTATTGGGGCGATAAGCAAATTGGAGTGGGTCTAGGGTGTCAGGTAGAGTGGAGGTGACATGATCCTTGACTAGTCTCTCAAAGCACTTCATGATGACGGAAGTGAGTGCTACTAGGCGATAGTCATTTAGCTCAGTTACCTTAGCTTTCTTGGGAACAGGAACAATGGTGGCCCTCTTGAAGCATGTGAGGATAGCATACTGGGATAAGGAGAGACTGAATATGTCTGTAAACACACCAGCCAGCTGGTCTGCGCATGCTCTGAGGACGCGGCTGGGGTTGCCGTCTGGGCCGGCAGCCCTTGCGTGGGTTAACACGTTTAAATGTTTTACTCACGTTGGCTGCAGTGAAGGAGAGCCCGCAGGTTTTGGTTCGTGCTGAGGTCACCGCCATAGGTTCGTGCTGAGGTTGCCGCCGCCAACTAGGTTCATGTATTTTTCATCCTCCCAAATAAGTAATGTTTTGTAGCAACGTTTCATTTGTTGTTGTCATGCACGGGATAGACATTAGGATGTAAGTGTATTCAAATATACCCAAAAAGTCTATATTATATGAATTAAATAATATTATATGAATGGCACTTAATGTCGAAAGTTTATTGATGTGTATGTGCAGTATTACTGTTAAGTTAGGGTTACTGTACAGGTAGTGCCCCATCCTCCTGCTGCGTGTAATGGATGGATGTCACGAGAGGAGAGAGCAGGAGAAGAGCAGGGCGGCTAATGCTTTGTTTACCTCCTCTCAAGTTTCTGGGGATTTACAGTCCCAGGGCCAGCTCCCTCCCCCAGACCATTACTCTCTTGTTCTTTCTCTCTCTCGTTCTCTCACTCTGTCTCTCACTCATTCTCATCATCTCTCTCTTGTTCTCGCTTTCATTTCTGCTCCCTCTCGTTCTCTCCCTCACCCCTTCCGGCCCTCCACCCAAGTCTCTCTCTCTCCCTTTCTCCGTCTCTAAGAGTGATGGGGTTTTATTGCAGTGTATCCACCTCCTCCGGTTTCTCTCCACCCCCAGTTCTATTTCTTCCTTTAATGTGCTCTGGGCTCAGCTCTCCTTCTTTCTCCTGCTTCCCTCACTCCCCTCCTGTGTTATTAAACTTCAACCCAGCACAAATGTAGGCCTCTCTTTTCACGTCGCTTAATCTTTCGAGAGGTTCTGAATAATTTTGACAACCCTCCTAAATTCTTGTTCCTCCCCTGGGTGTGTCAACTTTTGTGACGGTGTGTGTAATTAAGTTTTGCGTGACGGTGTTACAACAAAATGTGCCCCAGTGTCTTTTCCTGTCTGCCCTTTTTTTTAAAGGGTAACGTTAAGGCTTTTATGAGGATGTCAGCTCACGAACACAAGCATAATTGGATGTTGAGACGTCTACTCAGCCTTGCAATTAGGTCGATAAAAAAAAAAACATTTTTTTTTTTTTTTAAATATGGCTGTTAAGATTCCCAACGCCTGACAGTTTCAAAAGAGAGGAATGGAGAGTATGCATTTGCTCTTCATGAAACGGTTCTGAAATATCAATAAACAGTGAACAAATGTGAGGACAAAAGTACAAAGAGAGAAATGGTGGAGGTTGAACACTGTCCTGTCAGAGAGGTGCATTAGGGGTAATTGACTGCTTTCAAATCCAAAGCACTGAGGTAAAACCACACTGAGGTATTGATTTAGACTTTGTTGTGACAAATAGGCGTGATCATGTGGACGTGTGTGTTCTGAGGCGGAACGAAGGAGTTGTGTGTTAACCAATGAATGAAAAAGACCATTAGAGGAAGACATACACACGCACAGCAAGACACTTTCTGACACACACACACACACACGCACACGCACACGCACACGCACACGCACACACACACACACTCACTGTCTCTCTCCCCACCTCTCAACACACATCCAAGACAAAGAGAATAGACTGAGTGCATATGTCAGGGCCTCTCCCGCAGCGAGGCGGCACGTTTCAGATTGCTCTTCACACTGCTCCTGTGCGCCCAACCCACCGGCCTCAACAGCTGTGGGCGTGAATTTGCAATTCATATACGCTCACCGTGACCGTCTCCTCAAGGTCGACCCGCCACTGCTGAGAAATATGCTTCTGATCTGTGGAGGTTCCGTCCCAAATGGCCCCCTATTCGCTATGTAGTGCACTACTTTTGACCATATCTCTAATGGGAATAGAGCACTATAATAGGAATAGGGCACTCTAATGGGAATAGGGTGCCATTTGAAACGTATCCCGTGATGGGGGGCCTGGCTGTATCCTCACCTTCCCTCCTGTCATTCACGTACATAGTAATCTCCCTTCACAGGGTGCTTGTCTAATGCAGCAGTAGGTTTATATCTAAGTGGAGGCTGTGGTGGTTTGATGGATGGAGGATAGATGGAGTTTTTACAATCTTTGTTTTGCGCTGTCTTCTCTCTCAACTACATAATTCCATCCCTCCATCTCTTCCCCTCTTCCATCATCCCATTAGAATGACCATGGCCTTCGTTACAGGAAGTCATCCATCCCAGAATGCCCCTCTCCGCTGACTCAGGGGCGGCCTCAGCCGCCGGCGTCCCCTGGGCGCACGTATGATGACGAATCGTCAACGCTGTGACGATGAATAGTGATTACGGTGGTGATATGGGTTCTGGGCGTGCGACTCAGCTGGGATGCTTGCCATTTAATCAGATTTAGGCCAATTAAGCGTGTGGAAAGTGTCAGGGCCTAGGCCCGGGCCGGATCCTGGGCAGCCCAGACAAGACCACAGCCTGGCCCCCCCTCCACTTCTATCCTCCGTCTTACTGGGGGTATCAGCTTTAGTCAATTTCAAGGACTGTGGGTAAGGCCTGACCAAAGTGGATGTATTGGGTGTCAGAAAGGACGTTTGTTTGTGTGTTGGCGTGTTTGTGTGTCCATCTGGTGGGCTAACCCATATAAATAACCATGTCGAAGAACAGGAAGCATGTCTGGAAAGGACACTGTTGGCCATTGGCCTGCTGAGCCAGAGGGATGAATTATGGGTAGTGGAGTCATTATAGCATTCAGTGACACTGCTGTATAATGATGTCAATCCACCTTCTGTGACGCATCTGTTGAGACAGACTTCAGAGCCGGGTAGACTGTAAATACATATGAAGAGAACTACAGGTAATACATGCTAAATGCTCACTTCAAACATGGATGCTAGCATGACGTGTGACTCAGATGGTTTGCTTGCTGTTGCTATCCGGCTCGAAGGACCGTGACAAAGAGCTATACAGTCAGAGTCTGAGGTGCCGACTGAGAGGGTTGTGTACACAGGAAGTGAATTCGGGGCGGTTGTACTCTTGCGACACCAGGGTTGTGGGTTCTCATGTGTGCCATTACTTTCTATTGGATATGCTAACTGTGAGCAGCTTTGGATAAAAGCAACTCGTTATGTTGTATGCTAATGGCTGCTTTGGCTTCCCAGAGACCAAAAGGATATTCAAAACCCAATTTTAATAATTCATATTGGTTTCTCTTGTTTGCATTCATCATAGACCAATTATCATCTCTCTCTCTCTCCCCCCCTCCTTCCCTCTGTGTCATATCTCTTTCTTGGAGAGGAGAGCAGGCAGCCCAGTGGTGGTAGTGTACGTGAGCTGCTGGCTCAGGCCCTAACCTGGTCCTGTCACTGTGTCTGTGCTGAGGCTCATGGGATGTGTGCATTGTGTCTGAGATGAGAGGAACAGGGCAGAGAAACCGCCATCGAGAACGACTCTCAGTGCAGCTATGTTGAGCACATGAGAAAAGGGAAATGCTGTACTTCTCACTCTCTCACTCACTCACTCCTTCACTCCCTCACTCACTCACTCACTCACTCACTCCCTTCCCCACAAACATAATCAAGCCTTCATCTGGCTCATAGCCCCCTCCCTACCGACCATGTTATCACACTGATGATACCCTGATTTACACACACACACACACACACACACACACACACACACACACACACACACACACACACACACACACACACACACACACACACACACACACACACACACACACACTCTAATTGACCCCCCTGCACCTATTGACTCAGAAGCGCACAGGGATAATTTTATCTTGAGAGCAGTACCTCTGCGTGCTGCACAATTGATTAAATGTGCACATCATTGTGGAAGTGTATGGAATATATTTCCCAGCTGAGTGAATGAGGCTGCGAGGGAGTGATGGCGCCATATCAGTATCTGGAAGCGGAGGGTGGGGGGGTTACTGTATTGCATGTCGTAAAGGGACTATCAGTGTAATCCTAGCCAGGCATTCTCCACGGGGAATAATGGGTGTTCGATGCAGCAAGCCACGCCGGCGTGATGAACTCTGTGGTCAGAATGATATATAACGTGTGTATTGAGGGGGAGTGTGTTGGGGGGGGGGTGTGCTTGTGTGTATTGTTCCAACCTGTGAGAGTGTATAGATGTGTGTGTGCTCTGCCACTGTCGCTCCCTCTGCAGTGGGAGCTGAGAACAGATCTCGATCAGGCTGGTGTTATGAGCCAGCTATATACTCACCATGCCTTCTTTTTCTCAGTGGAGGTAGGCTGTTACAGGCTATCTGATCTAATCATGTAGCCTATCTCCTCCTCTTATGGTGTCTCCCATTTTAAGGTTTAGCTAATCCATCAGTTTAATTGTTGGCAGGTTTTATTGTTGTCTATTGGAGGGGGGTTTAAGAGGCCCATAGAGAATAAAATGAGCCGTACATTGTTTGTAGATTACCTCTTGGCAGTATTAGACTACTCTGAAAGAGAATACAGGGATTGAACTGGTTCTGATGCCTACCTTTTTGGAGTGTACGCTGCACCTGGAATTTCCTTCCTCTCACTGTGTCTCTGCTGCTCTCCCTCTGCCGACAGAGACCCGTTCAAGCCTTCATGGAGATAAGAGAACTTGAGAAATGGGGAAACAGAAATTAGTAAGACGCTAATTCATATGAACAGTCTGCCTTTGGGGAAGGGGAGAGATTTCTTTTGACATTCTCTCTCTTTTGTCTAAGCCATTCTCTGGTTGGGAGAGTGTATTTTTTGCTACCTGCCAGGGCGCAGTGGTCGCGGTAATGCATTCTTCCCAGGGTTGCTATGGAGCTCCTTGGGGGTCGACACTCATCTGGTTCACGAGGTGGAACAGCGCAATTAACGTAGCTATTAGCGTTGACGTGTAGGTAGTGTCGGATAATTGGGTTAGTGGAAAGAAGGTTCACTGATCGCCTACTTTGTAGGCTAGTCTCCCAGTGCTTTCCGTGACTTTTGGCAATATACACACAGAAACAGATGCATATTAATTTAAAAAAATATTCATTAGTATTCAGCAACTGTAAGACGCCGTCTTTTGCAACATTATTTGCCATGTCAACAATGACACTAGTGACTCTTTATAGCCTTCTTGTGTAGGCTATTCTAGATGCATCACAAGTGTGCCTTACAGCTGTTGTGGTGTTTAAACATATTAGTGCATCAAGTCTCCCGTTCATCTTGAGGCCCAAAATGAATCTGTCAGTGTTCTACTTTTTTTCATTAGAAACGGGCAAGAAGAAGCGTTTGGCTCTGGGCCAAGCGTCCGTTTCCACACCCAATTATTAAAAACAATGCAGCTAGCGCTCGCCGGCTACCCCGCTTTTAGCACGTCTATTTGTGAAGAAGCTTTAGAGCTGGAGGTGTGTGTTTGATGAGCAACGTCCAAATAGAATAACGGGCGGAGATAATCTCCGGGTAGAATTCCTCCACTCTCCCCTCCCTCTTTTATCGCCCCCAGCCTCTCATTTCCCTCTCTCCGACCCAGGCGAAGGGATGGAGGGGCTTGTACAATGATATATGCACCACTTTGTCTGCCTCCGGGCTCACCATAAATCGCTTCCTTGGCGAAGCGTGCCGCATCGACCGTACATAATCACCAGGGGGAATTCTGATAGGTTGCGTCCCAAATGGCCCCCTATTCGCTATGTAGTGCACTACTTTTGACCAGATAATGGGAATAGAGCACTATAATAGGAATAGGGCACTATAATGGCCACCATCGATTGTTGCAGCTTTATACTTACTTACTGACTTTATTGTCCCCATGGGGAAATTTTGAAGGAAAAATACCGCTTTTGTTTATTCATATCTCTGTCTACTCGGGCTGTGGTTGTCTGAGAAGTAGTATAGGCCACACGACCGGGCAGCTTTTCCTGGTCAAGTCACATTGTCAGGAACACTCCTGGTTAGCCCGTAGGCTAACGTCATACTCCATAACCCGATCCCATAGTTTTTCCTGGTCAGGTCACATTGTCAGGAACACTCCTGGTTAGCCCGTTGGCTAACGTCATACTCCATAACCCGATCCCATAGTTTTTCCTGGTCAGGTCACATTGTCAGGAACACTCCTGGTTAGCCCGTAGGCTAACGTCATACTCCATAACCCGATCCCATAGTTTTTCCTGGTCAGGTCACCCTGAACATAACCTGACGTCTACTAACACCCCATCTATACCGAGGTATGATCTAGGCCTAGAGATATTGCCACGCCGGTTGTTTTCTGAATCCATGGTGTTGACCCGAGCAGCAGCATTCTAATCTGTAGCAGTATTGATGAAGCTGTTGTTCAGTGACAGAGACTTACGGGGCCAGTGCTGTCAGTTGCATTGTCATCAGGCAAATTGCATAAGCAGGCCAGGGTTGTTGGTTGGGGCTCTTCTGCTTATTGAAGCTTTGATTCATCTTATCTTCTTTACATCTCCTAAGACTGCACAGATTCCAAAGCAACTAGGGTGTGCGTTCCAAATGGCCACCTATTCCCTATATTATGCACTACTTGTGACCAGGGCCCATAGGGGTACACTATAGGGAATAGGTTGCCATTTGGGACGCCTACTAGATTACGTGGGTTTGATCAAGTAGCGTATGTTTTAACGCAAATTCTGTGGACTGTTGAAGCGCTCCATTTTTAGTTACAGACCGAAGGACGATATTCAAACGATCAGTGCCAAACGTTGTTTGTCCTGCAAACATTTACAACTAGCCTGCGAACACTACTGCTTTTCTCAGTTACTAATTCAAACCAGTGGTGGCTGGTGGGCGGAGATATCGCAGCAGCGGTATCAAACATATGGAAGCCATGTGTTTTATGTTTTTGACACCTTTCCGTCTATTCCGTTCCAGCCTGTCCTACTACATCTCTCCCACCAGCCTCCTCTGGTTCAACATGGATCCCCCTCATCACTGTTTCAAATGAGAACATGGACAATGGCTCATTCAACCAATACAAGATACTGTATTCTCGCTCTCTATATTTTGAAACCGCTGCCCCTCGTCAACAAAGATTGTCACTAGGGCTGTTGCGGTGACCATGTTAGCGCCACACTGGCAGTCATCAGGAGTTCTGACTGTAGTAAAAGTCCACATGACCGTTGAGTCACGGTAATCTCCTGTTATGCACACTGGACATGTGTTGGCAGTACCCAACTTGCTAATGATCATCAGGTCGCTAATGGCCTGGTACTCGAGGCTCTTTTGTCCTTCTAACCACTCTGACGTCAATGCAAATGAAATGGAAAATCACATCAAATAAGTATCATCAAAACAGAATGTGCTTTTAAAACTCACCTCACTGTGATCAATGTGAAGAAAGAAGTTCAACAGGTTGAAACTGAGTGGAAAACATGGTCGTTGTGCATGTTGTTTCAAAGCCTAATACAATGAAATGGACAGCGCTTTCTAAGGTGATGATTCATTCAAAATATGCATATTAGAGCTTATGCATACGCATAGACCTATATATGAGCACAAGCCCCCCCCCCCCCCCCCCCCAAAAAAAATGAATTAAAATAATGATTGTTTGCATCACTGCCTGGTATGGCAATTGCTCGGCCTCTGACCGCAAGGCACTACAGAGGGTAGTGCGTACGGCCCAGTACATCACAGGGGCCAAGCTTTCTGCCATCCAGGACCTCTATACCAGGCGGTGTCAGAGGAAGGCCCTAAAAATTGTCAAAGACCCCAGTCATAGACTGTTCTCTCTGCTACTGCACGGCAAGCGGTACCAGAGTGCCAAGTCTAGGACAACAAGGCTTCTCAACAGTTTTTACCCCCAAGCCATAAGACTCCTGAACAGGTAATCAAATGGCTACCTGGACTATTTGCATTGTGTGCCCCCCCCCCCCCAACCCCTCTTTTTACACTGCTGCTACTCTGTTTATCATATATGCATAGTCACTTTAACTATACATTTATGTACATACTACCTCAATTGGGCCGACCAACCAGTGCTCCCACACATTGGCTAACCGGGATATCTGCATTGTGTCCCACCCGCCAACCCCTCTTTTACGCTACTGCTACTCTCTGTTCATCATATATGCATAGTCACTTTAACATGTACATACTACCTCAATCAGCCTGACTAACCGGTGTCTGTATGTAGCCTCGCTACTTTTATAGCCTCGCTACTGTATATAGCCTGTCTTTTTACTGTTGTTTTATGTCTTTACCTACCTATTCACCTAATACCTTTTCTGCACTATTGGTTAGTAAGCATTTCACTAAGGTCTACACCTGTTGTATTCGGCGCACGTGACAAATAAACTTTGATTTGATTGTGCCATTATACAATACATAGCCTACCACGTTACGCACAGCAGAAAAACATTTTAAAAACACTGATTTAAGATGTCATTGGTATATCATTGGTTTAGCCTATACTCCAAAATGTCAACAAATTCTAGTAATCGACTCTGAGTGTCGACTGTATTAATATGCATACTGGATGGACTGGTTACCTTATTCTACGCTCCAAACTTTTTATTCCTGAGTCTGGGAGTAAACGGAGAGGCCTAGGCGATGCTGTTGGTTCACTGATTGTGCAGGGCGGCTTACATAGTTAGCCTACAAGTATAGTGGATTTGTATTTGATTTTGAATAGCCTAAGTAATAGCGCATTATATTCTCATAATTAATAGGCTGACGCATGACCTTTTTAGCTGCAGAATATCTCACCACCATGTGTTTCCATCTCCTCCCCTCTCTCCTTCATTCTTTTCTTGAGAACACAGAGAGAGGAGCTGTCAACAGTTTTTAATGAAATATCTTTTGTTGTGAAAACGTTCATTTGAGGCGTATTTCCATCCATATCGGATGAACCGTTTACTACTATAGCCCATAGAAGCGGATTGAATATAGCACATTTTTGTACATGGCTAAAACAGACAATCCAAAAATAAATCATAAGGAATAAGGTTTTGAAGTGTCTGTCCTATATCTGAGAGATACAATCCCTGAGTTTTCTTAAGTTCCATTTTTTTACCCATATTTGGGCACGTTATTTGTGGCACATTTTACCCCCTATTCACTTTTTGCCATTTTTACAGCCCGGTAATGGATTACCTTCAGAGGACTCCCATGATGCTTGTGTGCGTTGCAAAGCAGAACAACCGACACACTCATGTTCGTGATAGTCTCCCCTTTCGATGGTGGTGACGACTACTAGTTTGTAGCTCACACGGTTTGCGTTTTGCAGCCAATTACGTGACGATTTTCTTGTCCGCGTCCTCTCAGGTGTAGAAAAAGACCGCTTTCACAAGCTCCATGTTATGGAATAAACTCAGACTTTATATCGGCAGAAAGAGGGGATTGAGCTAAAGCCACACGAGTGTGTCAATCCACTCATTAAGATGGACGTTCTCTCGGAGGATTCTCTGTGTTCCTGTTAGACATCCAGCCAGGACTGCTTTCCTGCTCCCCACCCCCCAAAGGGACACTCCCGGCCCTGGATGATGACATTGCAGTGTCCCCCATCCACCCTGTCTGTGACAAGTCTCACCCACGCGGGCGACACCGGTCTTAATAATTGATTGCGTCTCGGGCTGCAATGTGCAGCAATTTGCTACTGTAGGTGGTTCCTGAGTGCACTTTTGTGCTGAGGCATCCATTTCTGACACAAGCTCACTCTCCATAGCCCCTGGGAGACCTAGGGGTTCCGGCTGGTGAGGAATGGAGTGAGTCATTCCGGTGCAGTTTCCAATTTTTGTAAGGTTAAAGGAGACACCAGCTGACCGTAGAGGTCACGGAATGGAGGGTGGGAAGTGGTTGTAGTTTAAAGAGCTGGACAAAGTGGCCTCTACTGCAATGTGACAAACTTTCAGATGATCGCTATTGGGCAGTGTGTGTGTGTGTGTGCGTGCTGCCTATGCATCCTGAAAACTGTGACACTCGAGGACCCTTGGTGATCCTTGACACCATTTTGGGCTTTTGGGGTCAATCCTTCAGTTTCCTCTGAAGTCACTTAACACCTTAAGCGCCAAGGCTGATGGAAAAGTTAGAAGCCTCAACCCCCCCTTCCACTGCACTCCCCTTCTCCTCTTCCCTTTTCCCCTCTTCCTCTCCTCTTCTCCAAAGCTTTACTTAGCAGCAGCCTGGCAGGTCATGTGTGGAGGATGAGTGGTGAGAGAGATGCGGTAGAGGAGTGACTCAGCAGGGGATGAGTGGAGGGCTTCACTTGTTCTCAGCTGGCCACAGATAAGAGGATTAGCGTCGTTCAGTATCATCTCAGCGTGTCCTCTACCTCTCGCCCTCTTTTTCTCGTGCTACCGCTCTCCAGCTTCTCCCTCGCTCTCCTGGATAATGTTCTCTTATCTCCATTTCCCTCCATTTATCATCCTCTCTCTCTCTCTCTGCCAATCCTGGTTCTTCATTCATCCTCTGTCTGCCTGTCCTGGTTGTACGTTCATCCTCTCTCTCTGCCTATCCTGGTTCTTCATTCATCCTCTCTCTCTGCCTATCCTGGTTGTACGTTCATCCTCTCTCTCTGCCTATCCTGGTTGTACGTTCATCCTCTCTCTCTGCCTATCCTGGTTGTACGTTCATCCTCTCTCTCTGCCTATCCTGGTTGTACGTTCATCCTCTCTCTCTGCCTATCCTGGTTGTACGTTCATCCTCTCTTTCTGCCTATCCGGGTTGTACGTTCATCCTCTCTCTCTGCCTATCCCGGTTGTACGTTCATCCTCTCTCTCTGCCTATCCGGGTTGTACGTTCATCCTCTCTCTCTGCCTATCCCGGTTGTACGTTCATCCTCTCTCTCTGCCTATCCTGGTTCTACGTTCATCCTCTCTCTCTGCCTATCCTGGTTCTACGTTCATCCTCTCTCTCTGCCTATCCCGGTTGTACGTTCATCCTCTCTCTCTGCCTATCCCGGTTGTACGTTCATCCTCTCTCTCTGCCTATCCGGGTTGTACGTTCATCCTCTCTCTCTCTCTCTGCCAATCCTGGTTCTTCATTCATCCTCTCTCTCTGCCTATCCGGGTTGTACGTTCATCCTCTCTCTCTGCCTATCCTGGTTGTACGTTCATCCTCTCTCTCTGCCTATCCCGGTTGTACGTTCATCCTCTCTCTCTGCCTATCCTGGTTGTACGTTCATCCTCTCTCTCTGCCTATCCTGGTTCTACGTTCATCCTCTCTCTCTGCCTATCCCGGTTGTACGTTCATCCTCTCTCTCTGCCTATCCGGGTTGTACGTTCATCCTCTCTCTCTGCCTATCCGGGTTGTACGTTCATCCTCTCTCTCTCTCTCTGCCAATCCTGGTTCTACATTCATCCTCTCTCTCTGCCTATCCGGGTTGTACGTTCATCCTCTCTCTCTGCCTATCCTGGTTGTACGTTCATCCTCTCTCTCTGCCTATCCCGGTTGTACGTTCATCCTCTCTCTCTGCCTATCCTGGTTGTACGTTCATCCTCTCTCTCTGCCTATCCTGGTTCTACGTTCATCCTCTCTCTCTGCCTATCCCGGTTGTACGTTCATCCTCTCTCTCTGCCTATCCCGGTTGTACGTTCATCCTCTCTCTCTGCCTATCCTGGTTGTACGTTCATCCTCTCTCTCTGCCTATCCTGGTTCTACGTTCATCCTCTCTCTCTGCCTATCCTGGTTGTACGTTCATCCTCTCGCTCTGCCGGCTCTTTTTCTCAATCCTCTCTCCCTCTTCTTCCAACCTCTCTGCCCCCTCTGTATCTTTCCACTCCTTTCCCAGCCCCACCCTCCCCTCCCTCACCATCTCTCTTTCTCTCTCTCGCTGTGCCTCCCCCCCCCCTTTCTCTTTCCATCCTTTGTCTCTTGCTCCGGGACAGCAGCTTAACTCTGATCAAAAGCCAGTCTTTGTGGATTAACTTTGAATGATCAAAGCCTCAATAGATTGGTCAGGAAGTCTCAGAAGCACTTCACTGGTGGTCGTTCTTTCTAGTCGTCTTCAAAGGAAAGGGCAAGAGCCCTGAAAAACAATGACTTCCAAATGTTGGCGGTGACATCCTGAAGGGTGAAATTAAATCTACCTCAAACTCAACTGTTTTAATAAAGCATTTGTGACAGATGAAGCTCACAAAAAAAAGAATCTGTTTATCTGGTGTTGACGTGTCATTGGAGATGATTATCTGTGTGGTTCCCTTTTGCATTGCTGTGTGGTTCCCTTTTGCATTGCTGTGTGGTTGTCGGTTGAACTCTTTTATTTTTTGATTCTGTTGCTGAACATGTTCATGCTGCTGGCATAAGCTAACCCATCTCTGGTCTGGTCCCTCTCTGTTTCCTCCAGACAAATCCACCTTTCAGCAGGACAATAACCTAAAACACAAGGCCAAATATACACTGGAGTTGCTTACCAAGAATGTTTGAGTGGCCTAGTTAGAGTTTTGACTTAAATCGTCTTGAAAATCTATGGCGAGACTTGAAAATGGCTGTTTAGAAATGATCAACGACCAACTTAACAGAGCTTGAATACTTAAAAAAATGATCATGGGCAAATATTGTACAATCCAGGTTTGTAAAGGTCTCACAGACTTACTCAGAAAGACACAGCTGTAATCGCTACCGAAGGTGATTCTCACGTGTTGACTCTGGTTGAATACTTATCTAATTTAAAAATATATATATATTTCACCTTTATTTAACCAGGTAGGCCAGTTGAGAACTAGTTCTCATTTACAACTGCGACCTGGCCAAGATAAAGCAAAGCAGTTCGACACGTACAACAACATAGTTACACATGGAATAACAAACATACAGTCAATAATACAATAGACCAAAACAATTAAGTAAACAAGTGTTCATTTACATTTTTAGTGTTATTTTTTTATTTTTTTTACATTACACAATATTTTGTGTAGATCTTTGACAAAGAAATGACAATTACATCCATTTTAATCCCACTTTGCAACAACGAAATGTGGAAAAAGTCCAGGGGTGTGAATACTTTCTGAAGTCACTGTGTAAGAATTCATACGTGTTCTTCCTATTCACGGTTGTTAATGTTCGTGTTGCGGTCGGGTCCACCTCTCTGTTTCCTCCGTTACAGGACTAGATCAGCTGTATTAAATTCATTTGTTAAACTGAACGTGTTCGTGTTGCGGTCGGGTCCACCTCTCTGTTTCCTCCGTTACAGGACTAGATCAGCTGTATTAAATTCATTTGTTAAACTGAACGTGTTTGTGTTGCGGTCGGGTCCACCTCTCCGTTTTCCTCCGTTACAGGACTAGATCAGCTGTATTAAATTCATTTGTTAAACTGAAAGTGTTTCTGTTGCGGTCGTACCCTAAACATTGTCTCCCTCTGTTCTCTCCAGTACAGGATTGGTCAGCTATATATGATCAGCAAACACAGCCATGAGCAGAGTGACCGTGGCGAAGGGGTGGAGGTGGTCCAGAATGAACCGTTTGAGGACCCCGCCCACGGTCAGGGTCAGTTCACTGAGAAACGCGTCTACCTCAACAGGTGAGTGACCATCATCCACCCGTGTTGAAGGTACAATCTGAGATCTGTGGTCAATGGTTGTACACCAAAACAAGATGCTGCTGTTCTACTGACAATAAATCCCAGGGGGGGACATCTATAGGTTTAGGGCACTATGTAGGGAATAGGGTGCCATTTGGAATGCTGACAGTGTTGTTCCTCACACACTCGAGGCTTCGCGTGGCAGACTGCTGCTGTTGCGTTGCCCCGAGTTACTTAGCCCTCACAGCTGTGTAACACACAATACTCCCCCTTCACTTCTTGGCTCTCAGCAGTGTGTGTGTGCGTGCGTGACCTCTCCCAGCGCATCGCTGAGCATCCAAGGACAGAAACTTCCTAAGTCGGCAAGATCTACGGATAGAGAGAGGGACAGGGAGCGTTAGATTTCATCACAAATACATGTGTCAGCGGTCGGGATGCCCGGGACCTAAAGGTGCTGAGTCACCAGGGTCTGCCCTGCCGTACCGCTCATCCTAGAGAGAGAAAGAGTGAGAGAGAGGGGGAAGGAGGGGAACAGAGGGACACACGGGAAGGAGGGGAACAGAGGGACACACGGGAAGGAGGGACACACAGGAGAGAGCGAATGGGAGGGAGGGAGAGCAAGAGAGAGATACATGCATATTCAGAAGGAGACATATTTGAACATGATCAAAAAACCTGCAGCAGGCTCTTCAAAACGACACATCCTGGGTCAGGTCTTATGACAGTCCGTCCCGCTTGGATCTGTCATGGAATACATCATGTATAGTTTGAATAAGGACTGGCTATAGACTACAGTATTACTATCATAACAATTTGTCACTACCCAATTGCCAGGAGGAAAACCTTCACCATTCATTATTGTAAGAGAAGATGTGAACACGTGAAGTACTGTCTTAATGGTGACACAGTTCATCAGAGGACACAGTATGACGACGAGGGAATTATCTAGTGAGATTGAGCAACAGCAGGGACACTGTGTGTGTGTGTGTGTGCATATGTTAACTCGCCACTCGTTGTGCAACCACGGCTACAGTTACCTAAGCCCCTACCACCTCTTAAACACACTCCCCGCTGCTCTAGTTCTTCACAGCAGATGGGTGCCTTTCAGCCGTCTGTCTGTGTGTCCATGTTGACTACTACAAGTGCACCCTCTCCATAAACATCCATCTCAGGCGTAGTGAACCAGGTGTCTGCCTTATGTAAGGAGGGAGGGAGGGAGAGAGAGGAGAACGTGGGAGGAAGAGACCACTCCAAGACACACGGACTCCGCCAGCTCTTCTCAACCTTCTGTGCAAACCAAGGCCTTTCTGTCGCGAAAACATAAATGTCATGGGAAATAATTGAAGATGAGAAGAACATTCTAAGTGTAATAGACATTTAGTTTCGGGCCAGTTATGTCTCATGCATCACAACAGAACAGGACAGATATGATTTATTTAATAGAAATACATTGGTCCTAATATTCCTAAGCAAGCAGGAAATTGAAGCCAGTGGGCATTGCGTCATTGGTCCCCAGCACTCAATCCCCTTTCTGATTCGCTAGATCATTGTTCTGGCTTGAAAAACCTCTTAACTTAAACATAAATTAGGAATTCATTATTTCAATGGTCTTCATTACACATCGACTCAGTTCATTTTGTGATGGAATGAAGTGAGTGGGTCTACTTTGCGGACACACACACACACACACACACACACACACACACACACACACACACACACACACACACACACACTTTCAGAACTTAAGCGCAAATGACTGGTTTCCCTGCCAGAGTCTTTAAATACTGTAGGAATGGGTGAGGTGTGGGATGTGGGAATAGAGAAACCTTGCCACCGCTTTCAGAGCTTGGCGGGCGCAGTGTGACGTGCCAATGTGTGGACGGGCATGATGGATTGTTTTAAAAGAAGAATGAGAGACGTTGAGCAGCTGGAGTGACAGTCATTTGCTTTTGGGGGACAGGCTGTGAATAGTCGGCCTGTCAACATTTCTTTGGCGTTTCCGTTTCTTTTTATATCAGCTGTCGCCACGCGCTCAGTCATGTAGCTTCTTTATCAATGTGTGATCAAAGAAAATAGCATTTCTAAAGCTTTTATTAGAGATTGGAGGCTTACACACACACACACACCAATCTCTATGCCACAACGCGGACACACACACACACACACACCAATCTCTATGCCACAACGCGGACACACACACACACCAATCTCTATGCCACAACGCGGACACACACACACACACACCAATCTCTATGCCACAACGCGGACACACACACCTTTTATATGTCACTGTTACACTCACTAGAGCCTTTGAGTGAATGTCCCCTTCAGCTTTCTCTGCCAAGGCTTGTGTGTTTCGGTGCACCTGCGTGTAAAATAGAGCTCAACCTCTCCCCCAAAACCTTGCCGTTGTAATAAAATAAAATAAAACATTGAGGCAGTGTTGTGAGGCTATAGACGGCTCTGGTAAGTGCTGCTGTCTTTCGTCATCTTTTTCAATGTTCTTAGTTTCATTTTCAAGCTTCTTTTTTAACTGCCTTCAATGGCCGGGGCTTTTTAACACGCCCACTCACCTTGAGAAAGAAACAAGGAAGGAAGAAAAACCACTTGAACTTTAGAAATGCTGATGGCGCCAATTAATCAGACATGATGTATCTCTTTCTTCTCTCTCTTTCTCTCTCTTCTCTTTCTCTCTTTCTTTCTTTCTTTCTCTCTCTTTCTCCCTCTTTCTCCCTCTTTCTCTCTCCATCTCTCTCTTTCTCTCCATCTCCATCTCTCTCTCTCTCTATCTCTCTCTCTATCTCTCTCTCTATATATATCTCTCTCTCTATATATCTCTCTCTCTATATATCTCTCTATATCTCTCTCTCTCTCTCTATCTCTCTCTATATCTATCTCTCTCTCTATATATATCTCTATATCTCTATATCTCTCTAGTAAATTGCCCAGCTGGGCTCGAGCAGTGGTGCCCAACATCTTCTACGTAACAGAGAAGGCCTGGAACTATTATCCCTATACCATCACAGGTGAGCGCACGCTCACACCGACGTCTTATTGTAGAACCAGGATCCATGCACCACTAATGCTTGTGTTAGGTCAGAAATGAACTCTGACCACGTATCGACCGTAACCCTAGCGGAAATGCACCAGGCTAACCTCAACCTAATCTAGTTACTGTGGCACTGAGCTCATAGCATGGCCAGGCTAGCTGAGTCAAGTTATACTGTAGTGTGCACACAGCTACACCCCCCCCCCAAAAAAACGTTCTAATAAAGTTGCGAGAACATTCTGGCAACGTTTCTGTCTGTTTCCCATTTGGTTTTGAAATAACATGTCAGACTATTATTCTCGTAACGTTATTAGAACGTCGGGTCAGCATCATTTCCCAGAAAAGTTTCTTCAAAAGACAATGGAAAATGTTCAGCAGCGTTCCGGATATGTAAGCTGCGTTGTTTCTTGTGTCACATCGTAACCCTGTCTGCGTTGCTACCGTGTTGCTGCGTCATTGAAGCCCTAACTGTGGTGTGTTTTCTCCCCTCTGCTCCCACGCGTCCCTCTGCGCCTGCCTCTCTAGAGTACACAGTAAGTATCTCTTCCTTTTTATTGATCACAGAGCTGTGAAGAGAGCCACCGCAGTTCAGTATTGCGCGGGGTGTCCGGGCGCATTCAATGCAGCAACGTGGAAGGACCAGGGAAGAACGCCCCATCTCTCTCTCTCTCTAACCATTTTCTTCTGCTTCACTGGTTGTTTTAGCTAGACGTTACATATGGAGTCAGTGTTTTGGGATATGTGTATATAGAAGGCTTGGGTTGTGTAGTTTTAATGCATATTTATTGTGTTATTTTGGATTTGTATCAAATGTATGTGGCTTTGTTAGGTTGAACCTTTCCCCTTTTGAGACATTGCGTATGGCTATCCATAGCAACAGCTTAGCGCACTGTGTGTTCACGCTTGTGCATTTCCATGTGTCTCTTCTGAATTACAGCTCTCTTCATGGTGATGAATGTATGTCTGTAGTTAGGCATGTGCTCTCCAGAGATAAAGACGCATCCATACCCTCGTTTCACTCACGAGAAGCGTCATACATTTTTACTGCCCTGAGGATTCAGTTGCCCTTAAGGTGTCAAATGATGTCCATTTACTTGCTGCCAGAGCTTTCTTAAATACTTTTCTCCAGAGCTTTCTTTAAATACTTTTCTCCAGAGCTTTCTTTAAATACTTTTCTCCAGAGCTTTCTTAAATACTTTTCTCCAGAGCTTTCTTAAATACTTTTCTCCAGAGCTTTCTTAAATACTTTTCTCCAGAGCTTTCTTAAATACTTTTCTCCAGAGCTTTCTTAAATACTTTTCTCTGGAGCTTTCTTAAATACTATTTACTTGGTATTAAATGCCTTTAAAGCTGCAATATGTCACTTTTTGGGCGACCCGACCAAATTCACATAGAAATGTGAGTTATAGATCTGTCACTCTCATTGAAAGCAAGTCTAAGTAGCGGTGCTTGTTTTGTCACATAAACTGAAATTAGGCTAACTATTGGAAGTTTAGCAACCAGGAAATGGTGGAGTGATTTCTGCGTAGAGTAACGTATTTTCACATGTCCATATCTTTTTGAGGTTTAGGTATCCACTATTTATTTGTGTGGCGTGGGTTTGCTATAGATGTTGATTCCAAATGTTCTTGGTTGAGAGATTTTAGTACATGACTCTATACAACTATAAGCTGTTATAGATGCTTATAGCAAGTCTTATAATGTGATAGGAGTCATAATAACTGATGCAAGCAGTAGAAAACAGATACAAACACACCTTATGGAACAGGGGGGACTGTGACGCAACACAAACATAGGCACAGACACACATGATAACAAACGCACTATACACACACACGTACACATGGATTTTGTGTTGCAGATATGTGGTAGTGGAGTATGGGCCTGAGGGCACACACTTAGTGTGTTGTGAATTCTCTAATGATTGTAATGTTTTAATATTGTATAACTGCCTTAATTTTGCTGTAGCCCAGGAAGAGCAGCCAATGGGGATCCATAATACATACAAATAATGCTTTATACACTGGTAGTTCACAGGAAGGTATTAACAACCAACATTCGTCTCAACCCATTATAAAACATGACTGTAGCAGTGTTTTTTTGTCTGAAAAGGGTTTAAGATTGATGACAGTCTTGGAAACCTGCCGCTGCCACCTGTTACATACTGTCTAAAGCCTTTGAGCTGCGGCATTTTGAAATTCTCCGAAAGTGATAAATGCCACCACAATGAGTCATATGGCTTAATATAGAGAGGAGGAGAGCAGCAGCGAGAAGAGGATGGAGGGGAAACGGGGGATGAAGGGGAGACATGGCTCTGACAGTGACCGAGCCCGTTTCAGGCTCAATAAAAGGCTGTGTGTGAGTCATAGGAGGGGGGTACATGCACACCACACACAGACCACTCAGACATGAGCATACTCCCATACATTCATCTCTCCTTTTCTGAACAAAGAACCAAACGCATCAGTTGGTGGGGATATTGGTACAAGAAGTCTAGAGACTAAATGTCTCTGACACACAAACCATTATTAAACTAAACACCAATTTCAGGTGAAAGATGTTGTTTTTCCACCATTTTCAAATATCTCACCTGAGACATTTTTTCTGTTTTTGTTTCGCAGTGTTCTTTCTTGCCCAAGTTCTCCATTCACATAGAGACGAAATACGAGGACAACAAAGGCAGCAATGACAACGTGAGTAAAGACCGTGTGTGTGTGTTGCTCTGAGGCCTTCAGTATGATAAAGTAATTCCATAATAGGGGCCTTATGGCCCCTCAGTGTCTGCCAAGTGCAGTTCTGCTAATTGAAGAGGCCATTTAATTTATACTCTGGCCTTCTCTCTCTACCAATTCACAAACTCGTTTCTCTACAGAATAATATCTCTGCTATTATGTTAGCATAATAGTATGTTAGGATGAAGTGTGTGTGTAAGGAGAATTTCAGTCTTGGTCTTAGAAAAATCCACTCTTAATGTCGTGAGAGAGTAGACGGGCATCAACCTGTCTGGTCATTTATCATGGCCAGACAATGTTAGTGAAAGTCCTGCAGATGTGAAAAGAGAGGATGCTATATCAGACTGAATGTAAAGGAGAGGATGTTATATCCGACTGAATGTAAAGGAGAGGCTGTTATATCTGCCTGAATGTAAAGGAGAGGCTGTTATATCCGACTGAATGTAAAGGAGAGGCTGTTATATCCGACTGAATGTAAAGGAGAGGCTGTTATATCCGACTGAATGTAAAGGAGAGGTTGTTATATCCGACTGAATGTAAAGGAGAGGTTGTTATATCCGACTGAATGTAAAGGAGAGGATGTTATATCCGACTGAATGTAAAGGAGAGGCTGTTATATCCGACTGAATGTAAAGGAGAGGATGTTATATCCGACTGAATGTAAAGGAGAGGCTGTTATATCCGACTGAATGTAAAGGAGAGGATGTTATATCCGACTGAATGTAAAGGAGAGGCTGTTATATCCGACTGAATGTAAAGGAGAGGCTGTTATATCCGACTGAATGTAAAGGAGAGGCTGTTATATCCGACTGAATGTAAAGGAGAGGCTGTTATATCCGACTGAATGTAAAGGAGAGGTTGTTATATCCGACTGAATGTAAAGGAGAGGTTGTTATATCCGACTGAATGTAAAGGAGAGGATGTTATATCCGACTGAATGTAAAGGAGAGGATGTTATATCCGACTGAATGTAAAGGAGAGGCTGTTATATCCGACTGAATGTAAAGGAGAGGATGTTATATCCGACTGAATGTAAAGGAGAGGCTGTTATATCCGACTGAATGTAAAGGAGAGGATGTTATATCCGACTGAATGTAAAGGAGAGGCTGTTATATCCGACTGAATGTAAAGGAGAGGATGTTATATCCGACTGAATGTAAAGGAGAGGATGTTATATCCGACTGAATGTAAAAGGCAGACACTCTGTTCTCTACATCTGTAATCCGACCCCAGCCTACCTCTCTTCTCTAACAACTGCTGGCCAGTGTCTCTGTGCGTACACACACACACACACACACACACACACACGCATACACACTTGGAGTCATATCACGCACATATCAAATACACATTTGGTGTCGCGTACAGACACACAGATGCCGACACGCGTATGTGTTTGCACGCACAAGTTCCACTAAAAACCTCCCATGTGATTATTTCCACGGACAATGCAGCTTCAGGGCTGGCCAGCACAAGCTCTGCATCAACACTGTATAATCTGGTCCAAATTTCAGAATCTTCTCTGCCAAGATACTGTACGTTGTGAAATAATATGCAGCCCTGTGCTTCTGTGCTCACGGTGTTATGAAAGATAATGTCAGGTTGTAAAAATGTGTTTTCACGCTCACAGTCCTATTTCCTGACAGAGAAGGGGTTGAATGTCTGTTTGGATTTAATTTGTGTTTGTGTGCGTGCCTGTGTGTACATCCATGCATGTGTGAATGACAGTGCGTCTGTGTGAATGACAGTGTGTGAATGAAGTAGTGTTTGTGTGTGAGCGGACTGCATATTCTGTCTGAATGAATGGAGGGTGTGGTTAGAGGATGTGATTGATAATTCCACTGTCGTATCAGGTAGCAGACCGTGACAGGGCAGGGCTGCCGTTAGGCTTGGAGAAGAGCCACTGCTTAAATACTGTTCCTAATGGTTTATGGTTGTCATTATCTATCTCTCTCTCTCTCCTTGAGACTTCACCATTAGACAGTTGCATAGTTTCTTTCTCTCCCTCTTACTTGCTCGTTTTCATTCATTCTTGCACACTCTTTCTTCCCTCCACCTCCCTTGTCCTTTCCCCCTCTTCCTGACGTTCTCCCTCTTCCTGACGTTCTCCCTCTTCCTGACGTTCCCCCTCTACCTGACGTTCCCCCTCTACCTGACATTCCCCCTCTACCTGACGTTCCCCCTCTACCTGACGTTCCCCCTCTTCCTGACGTTCCCCCTCTTCCTGACGTTCCCCCTCTACCTGACGTTCCCCCTCTACCTGACGTTCCCCCTCTACCTGACGTTCCCCCTCTACCTGACGTTCCCCCTCTACCTGACGTTCCCCCTCTACCTGACGTTCCTCCTCAACCTAACGTTCCCCCTCTTCCTGACGTTCCCCCTCTTCCTGACGTTCCCCCTCTTCCTGACGTTCCCCCTCTACCTGACGTTCCCCCTCTACCTAACGTTCCCCCTCTACCTAACGTTCCCCCTCTTCCTAACGTTCCCCCTCTTCCTAACGTTCCCTCTTCCTAACGTTCCTCCTCTTCCCGACGTTCCCCCTCTTCCCGACGTTCCCCCTCTTCCCGACGTTCCCCCTCTTCCCGACGTTCCCCCTCTACCCGACGTTCCCCCTCTTCCTGACGTTCCTCCTCTCTCCCCTCATTATTTATTACATGTTCTTCCTCTTTCTACTCCCTCTTCTCTTTGTCCCTTGGCTGCACTTATCTATGATGGCATGTCACCCCCAATGTGCCAGCAGGACTCTTTCACACATCTTGTGGCAGAAGGGCCCCTTGGAGGGAGAGAGGTGAGGAAGGGAGAGAGAGGTGAGGAAGGGAGAGAGAGGTGAGGAAGGGAGAGAGAGGTGAGGAAGGGAGAGAGAGGTGAGGAAGGGAGAGAGAGGTGAGGAAGGGAGAGAGAGGTGAGGAAGAGAGAGAGGTGAGGAAGGGAGAGATATGGAGAGAAGAAAGGAAGATGAGAGCGATAAAGAGAACCGAGATGGACAAGAAGATGGAAAGGAGAGAAAGACGACAGGAGATATATTGAAAGGGAGCGCAAATGTGCATGTCCACGTCTCTCTGTCTGTAAGCACTGAACCTCACACCTCCTGACATTCAGCACAGCACTGCAGCTTCACACCCTGCTATAAGTCACTGAGGGCAACCAGGCAGTGGTCAGAGTCCACACCTCAGTCCACAGTATCGATTGGAGAAACGTGTGTCTGGCCCGGGGGAGGGGGGTGGTGGCACACTTTACCAACCCATAGGGCATCTTGAAGTTTTGGCATTGGAGACTAGTCCAAATACAGCACATCAGCTGAACCAAAACAATCTACTGATCATATTGCTTCCAAATATGATATTTCATTTACGTTAAGTCATACATCATTTGACAGGTTTCTTTATGTAGTTATTATACCTCAATAAGGTACAAATATATTATAAATGTGGCACCATCACAGCCACATTCTTCTCGCTGGACTCCTATTCATAATCATGTTTGGCAGCAAGGCATACAATATTCATCCGTAGCTACAATACCCACCCACAGCTACGAGCATGAAGTCTACATATCTCTCTTAGGTTGTGATCACTGGTGTGAAACTCTTTTTATTTTTTAATGTTAGTTCTTGACATTCATGCACTATTTATCCATACTCTGCAACTTCAATACATCCGCCGTTAGCTGGAAGCATTGATGTGGAACATAGACGTTGAAACACACTTTGAAATGTTGCACGCTGCCCTGTCTGAGCATTCGATCACTCATCCCCTGAGGCCTAGCGTACTGGAGTATTCCTCTCTATAACCGAGCCTAGCTCTCTCTCACACACACCTCTAGCTCCTAAGATGGAAACAGAGCATGGTTAATGCTGTGTTTCCATCTTTTCCCTGTGGCTATGTCTGTGTCTGTCTGTCTCTGTCTGTCTGTCTGTCTGTCTGTCTGTCTGTCTGTCTGTCTGTCTGTCTGTCTGTCTGTCTGTCTGTCTGTCTGTCTGTCTGTCTGTGTCGAACTGGAGATAATGACAGTGAGAATACTGTATAGTGGACGTCAATCAACAGCAAGCTTAGAGCTCTCCCTTCTGGCTGCGTTGCACAACGACGTGTCCCTGCAGTAGCCTAGTGGAGCAGCTCAGTTTAAGATAAAGTGGTCCATAATCAAAGATCTAAGATCAGGGCCTGTATGGATCAAGTGTCTCAAAGTAGGAGTGCTGATCTAGGATCAGGACCCCCCCCCCCCCCCTGTCCATGTAATCTTATTCATAATGAACTAAAAGGCTAAACTGTTCCTGGATCAGCACTATGAGATGCTTAGTGAATATGGGCAATGATAAATCAAATATCTGACCCCGTGGATATTCTGACCACTGGCTGAAATAGAATGGACAATGACTAGCTTCCGTCAAATAACAAACAGGGCCTCGAATGATAACACGGAGATTTGGGAGGCACAATCAACATCAGTGAGCTGTGTAGTTTTGCGACGAGGATATTGTTGATGCCTGAAGCCATAGATTACTAACTGTACCTCCTGGGAATTTTTGTCTGTTTTCAGATCTTCTCAGACAGTGAAAATAAAGACCAGGAAAGGGAAGTGTGTTTTGTGGATATCGCCTACGACGAGATCCCTGAGAGATACTATAAAGAGTCTGAGGTGAGTCTGTCTGTGTGTGGTTTCATTAGAGGTAATGGGGGTGTTATTATTAGGGGTTATTACGGGTTATTGCAGCCGAGGCAGGCTGTCTCTCTGTAGTCAAACACTGGTACTTGGAGTCTTATTATTAGTCTGAAAATAGAACCAGCAACATGATTCAGACATAACAATGACAGTGGATACAAGGACATTTACCGATACTCAGTAATACTCAAAGATACAGTGATACGACAGACGGACACCATTTCAGTCTATTGGTTTTAGAGGTCGACGATTAATCGGCATGGCCGATTTTAATTAGGGCCGATTTTTCAAATTTTCATAACAATCGGTAATCAGCTTTTTTGGACACCGATTACATTGAATTCCACGAGGAAACTGCGTGGCATGCTGACCACGTGTTACGCGAGTGCAGCAAGGAGCCAAGGTAAGTTGCTAACTAGTGTTAAACTTACCTTTTTATAAAAAAAACAATCAATCTTCATATAATCACTAGTTAACTACACACGGTTGATGATATTACTAGTTTATCTAGCTTGTCCTGCGTTGCATATAATCAATGCGGTGCCTGTTAATTTATCATCGAATCACAGCCTACTTCGCCAAACGGGTGATGTTTTAACAAAAGCGCATTCGTGAAGAAAGCACAATCATAGCACGAATGTACAGTTGAAGTCAGAAGTTTTACATACACCTTAGCCAAATACATTTAAACTCAGTTTCACAATTCCTGACATTTAATCCTAGTAAAAATTCCCTGTCTTAGGTCAGTTAGGATCACCACTTTATTTTAGGAATGTGAAATGTCAGAATAATAGTAGAGAATTATTTATTTCAGCTTTTATTTCTTTCATCACATTCCCAGTGGGTCAGAAGTTTACATACACTCAATTAGTATTTGGTAGCATTGCCTTTAAATTGGTTAACTTGGGTCAAACGTTTCGGGTCGCCTTCCACAAGCTTCCCACAATAAGTTGGGTGAATTTTGGTCCATTCCTCCTGACAGAGCTGGTGTAACTGAGTCACATTTGTAGGCCTCCTTGCTCACGCTTTTTCAGTTTTCTATAGGATTGAGCTCAGGGCTTTGTGATGGCCACTCTAATACCTTGACTTTGTTGTCCTTAAGCCATTTTGCCACAACTTTGGAAGTATGCTTGGGGTCACTTTCCATTTGGCAGACCCATTTGCGACTAAGCTTTAACTTCCTGACTGATGTCTTCAGATGTTGCTTCAGTATCCACATAATTTTCCTCCCTCATGATGCCATCTGTTTTGTGAAGTGCACTAGTCCCTCCTGCAGCAAAGCACCCCCACAAGATGATGCTGCCACCCTCGTGCTTCACGGTTGGGATGGTGTTCTTCGGCTTGTAAGCCTCTGCCTTTTTCCACCAAACATAACAATTGTCATTATGGCCAAACAGTTCTATTTTTGTTTCATCAGACCAGAGGACATTTCTCCAAAAAGTACGATCTTTGTCCCCATGTGCAGTTGCAAACCGTAGTCTGGCTTTTTTATGGCAGTTTTGGAGCAGTGGCTTCTTCCTTGCTGAACGGCCTTTCAGGTTATGTCAGTATAGGACTCGTTTTACTGTGGATATAGATACTTTTGTACCTGTTTCCTCCAGCATCTTCACACGGTCCTTTGCGGTTGTTCTGGGATTGATTTGCACTTTTCGCACCAAAGTACGTTCATCTCTAGGAGACAGAATGCGTCTCCTTCCTGAGCGGTATGGCGGCTGCGTGGTCCCATGGTGTTTATACTTGCGTACTATTGTTTGTACAGATGAACGAACGTGGTACCTTCAGCCGTTTGGAAATTGCTCCCAATGATGAACCCGACTTGTGGAGATCTACAATTTTTTTTCTGAGGTCTTGGCTACTTCTGATTTTCCCATGATGTCAAGCAAAGAGGCACTGAGTTTGAAGGTAGGTCTTGAAATACATCCACAGGTACACCTCCAATTGACTCAAATGATGTCAATTAGCCTATCAGAAGCTTTTAAAGCCATGACATAATTTTCTGGAATTTTCCAAGCTGTTTAGAAAGGCAGTCAACTTAGTGTATGTAAACTTCTGACCCACTGGAATTCTGATACAGTGAAATAATCTGTCTGTAAACAATTGTTGGAAAAATGACTTGTCATGCACAAAGTAGATGTGTTACGCACGCCTCTATGAAGAGGGAACGCAACACCCTGCTGCAACTCAACTCCCCGTGAAGTGAAAAAGGTATGGGCTGTAGGTGCGAGTAAGGATGACACAAAAAGCAGAATTGACCGTTTACTAGGATTTATTTCCTTATACGGTAATATGGGGAAAAGGGGCTGGACGGAACCAAAGCAAAGAAAGTAAATATCAAAGCTTCCCCCTCTCCTATCTAACCTGCCTACCCACTACTTACCTAATTTAGCACCACCTGGTGCCCTAACCAAAATACAGGGGGTGGTCCGCCCAGGTCTTACCTAGTGTGCCTAGACATTGAATATACTACGGGTATATGTATGCCCGCGGACCTCTTGCCTAAGCACTCCCAAAGTGCCTTCTCCTTCCCCCCTGGGAACAAATGAAACAGAACAACAAACAATCCACTTCACAACAAAACTGAGAACTAACTCAGGTCACTAAAGAAGCTCTGACCAAGCAACAAACACAGAACATTGCAAAGCTGCTACCAACAACAACTAACACAGTGCATACTCACGACCAACATGCTATAACCCCTCAGCCATAAACCTCTCTCTCAGCAATGATCTATCTAACATTCAATCTCAGCCTATAATGATATGATTCTCTCTCTCTCTCTCTCTCTCTCTCTCTCTCTCTCTCTCTCTCTCTCTCTCTCTCTCTCTCTCTCTCTCTCTCTCTCTCTCTCTCTCTCTCTCTCTCTCTCTCTCTCTCTCTCTCTCTCTCTCTCTCTCTCTCTCTCTCTCTCTCTCTCTCTCTCTCTCTCTCTCTCTCTCTCTCTCTCTCTCTCTCTCTCTCTCTCTCTCTCTCTCTCTCTCTCTCTCTCTCTCTCTCTCTCTCTCTCTCTCTCTCTCTCTCTCTCTCTCTCTGTGTGTGTGTGCATGCTGGGTGTTTTTGGAGTTTGAGTGTTTGGTGTGGAAAGCTCTATCCTAACTAACTTTCTTGATTCTTTTCTTTACATGTTATTTTCTATGGTGGAGGGTTAATGCAGTATTTGTTTTAGCGGTATCCAAAGTTTTTTTTCAAAGTTAGGGTGGAAGAGGACAGAGTAATTTTCCTGGGGTTTGGAAGGTGCGGTGTGCGCGATGGCTTCTCAGCCTAGCGCGGAGGAGACGCTGTCGATACAGCATGGATTCAGGTGTGTTCCTGAGAACGGAGTTAAGGTGGAGGAGGTTCTGCTCGCGGTCGGTGAACAGGTAGGAGCTGAGTTTATACATTCTGCTTCTAGAATGAACAAAGCTGTGGTTGTGTTCATGAAAAGGGCTAATTTGGTTGGTAGGCTAATTGCTAGCGGAATATTTGTAAGGGATGTGTTGGTGTCAATTTCACCTCTCTCTACCCCTTCAACAAGAGTTGTAGTGGCCAATTTGCCTCCGTTTATTACGGATGATCAAATTAGGAAAGAGCTGAGTCGTTTTGGTAAGTTTGCTAGCGGTTTCCGTGTACTATCAGCAGGTTTTCGGGCAGATGCCGTTAAGCACGTTGTTTCGTTCCGGAGGCAAGTGTTGATGTTTCTGAACAACAATGAGCAACAGCTAAATGTGCACTTTAAAGTGAGACATGGGGAGGGGCTCTATGCAGGTTTTGCCAGCACAGATAGTCTACGGTGTTTTGAATGTGGGGATTTGGGGCACAAGAGTTTTGCGTGCCCACACAAAGGCCGTAGACAAGGTGAGGGTACAGGCGCCAGTGGGGGAAATCGAGGTCAAAGTGCAGGGGGTAAGGAGATGCAGACAGCAGAGGCTGGGCCTAGTCAGGCTAGAGATGGTGGTGTAGATGAGGTTGGGCCTAGTCAGGCTAGAGATGGTGGGGTAGCTGTAGCTGAGTTTAGTCAGGCTAGAGATGGTGGGGTAGTGGAGGCTGGGTCTAGTCAGGCTAGAGATGGTGGGGAAGCAGAGGCCGGGTCTAGTCAGGCTAGAGATGGTGGGGTAGCTGAGGCTGGGCCTAGTTATGCTATGGAGGGTGGTGTAAAGGGTGCTGGGTCTAGGCAGGATATGGATGGTGGTATAGAAGAGGCTGAGTCTAGTCAGGCTATGGATGGTGGGGTAGCTGAGGCTGGCCCTAGTCATGCTATGGAGGGTGGTGTAGATGATGCTGGGCCTAGTCATGCTATGGAGGGTGGTGTAGATGATACTGGGTCTAGTCAGGTTATTCTAGTGGATGAGGAGAGTATAGTGGGGAAGTGTAAGAGATTAGGGGTGGAGGAGGAGGGTGTCAAGCGGAAAAGGAAAAAGGGTGTGGGCAAAGGCACAATGGAAATGTTGCCTGTTGCTGTGGGTGAGGCCCTAACCAGAGAGAAAGAGCAGGTGGTCAGGGTGGGAGATAGAGAAGAGGAGGAAAGTGAGTCTGAGGAAGAGGATGAGGAGTTATTTTTTTCAGACTCTTCTTCAATTGGCCCGGAGCTGACAGCCAGTCAACCAGAGGGGTCTAAGTACACGTTGAGAGAACTGACAAGGTTCCTGAATGAGACTAAGGGGAAAAAAGTTAATCTTGAGGCTTTTTTTCCTGATCCTAGAAAGTTTGTAAGATCAGTAAAACATGCAATGAGAAATGAGGGGCATGGTGTCCTCTCACCCAGGAAACGGTTTAGGTTGAGGAAGTGGGTCACAACAGTGCGTAAAGGTTTACCTTCAGACACTGTTTAAATGTTTAATTTCTTTCTGACACTGGGGCTTTTTGAGCTTTTCTATTGGTCTATTTCTCTGCTGGCTTTTCTCCCACTTCTTATGGAGACTCTTCGGGTAGGCTCGCTCAATATAAATGGCGCCAGAGATGCGGGAAAGAGGAGTGTGTTGGGTGAATATGTAAAACAACAAAAAGTACAGGTGTTGTTTCTGCAGGAGACGCATAGTGATGTGGTGAATGAAGTTGATTGGGGGCTCTGGTGGAAAGGGGCAAGTGTGTTGAGCCATGGGACAAATCTTAGTGCAGGGGTGGCAGTCCTTTTTGCACCGGGTATGTCTGTAAAAATTTGCTCCTCAAAGGAGGTGTGTAAGGGCAGGTTGCTTGTTGTTAAAGCAGAAATTAACAGCATGGGCTTTGTTTTTATAAATGTGTATGCGCCTAACACAGGGAGAGAAAGAGGGGTTCTATTTGGGAGTCTTAGACAGGAACTCTCACAAGTAGCGCCTGAGGAGACGCTGGTGATCGGAGGTGACTGGAACTGTACAATGGATTTTACAAAAGACAGAAATGGGGAAGAGCCTCATTCAGTGTCAGTGGGAGTGTTAGGGGACATCATTAACCAGTTCGACCTAGTGGATGTTTGGAGAACTAAACATCCAAACACAAGACAGTATACATGGGTGAAGGTTTTTGGGGCTAGGGTGAGTGCAGCCCGACTTGATCGTTTTTACATGTCCAGGAATCAGAGCAATAGGCTGCTGGGCGCTACCATTCTCCCAGTGGGGTTTTCGGATCACCACATAACCATGGCTCGGCTGTCTATTTCACCAGGGCCCCGGCAGGCATCTTATTGGAAGTTCAATGTAAAGCTCTTACAAGATGCCACTTTTTGCTCAGGTTTCCAGACTTTTTGGGAAAGGTGGGGGCAGCGAAGAGAGGAGTATGAGTCTCTGAGTCAATGGTGGGATGTGGGGAAAGTGCAAATTCGGCTTTTCTGTCAACAGTACACAGCTCTCTCATCCTCAGAGGCTAGGAGAGTATTGGGGGAACTAGAGCGGTGTATTAGTGAGATGGAGGTAGAGATGGTGGGGCAAGGCAATGTAGGCCTCCAGGCTAATTTAGCCGAATTACGTAGGGACCTGGGCAGTTTTTTCCAGGTTAAAGCAAAGGGAGCACTTGTAAGAGCTAGGTTCTCCATGCTCAAGGAGATGGATGCTCCCAGCTCCTTCTTCTTTGGTTTGGAAAGACAGAGCAGTGAAGCCAAGGGTATGCATTGTTTACGGCTCTCTGATGGGCGGGTGACCTCTGTGGTGGGGGAGATGCGGGAGCGGACTGTGGAGTTTTATACTGAATTGTATAGGGCAGAAATGTGTGATCCTATGTGTGCTCAGGTCTTGTTCGCAGGACTCCCTAAGCTCTCTCGGGCACAGAGGGATGAAATGGACATTCCTCTGTTGTCACATGAACTGGCAGAGGCCGTAACCCAGATGTCCCCCGGTCGTGCACCGGGGGTCGATGGACTTCCAGTGGAGTTTTACAAAAAATTCTGGGGAATAATTGGACAGGACTTCTTTTGCGTCTTGCGTGAGTGCATCGGGGTAGGAGAGTTGCCGATGAGCTGCCGTCGGGCGGCACTGACTCTCCTGCCCAAAAAAGGGGACTTGTGTGAACTTAAGAACTGGAGGCCTGTGGCATTACTCTGTGCGGACTACAAGATTTTTGCCAAGGTCCTCTCTAACAGACTGAAGTCCCATCTGGACTCTATAATACACAAGGACCAGACATATTGTGTACCGGGACGCTCAATCACGGACAACTTGTTCTTGATTAGGGACATGTTGGACTTGTCGAGAGGTTCTAATGTGAACTTTGGACTGGTCTCTTTAGATCAAGAGAAGGCCTTTGATAGAGTGGATCATGAGTATCTGTTTAATGTGATGTCTGTGTTTGGGGTTGGGAAGAGTTTTGTGACCTGTGTGAAGCTGTTGTATGCTGGGGCGTCATGTATGGTTAAGGTGGGAGGGGGGCTCAGTAGGCCAGTCTGGGTGAGACGGGGCATTAGACAAGGATGCCCTCTATCTGGGCAGCTATACACACTAGCCATTGAGCCTTTTTTAGGACTGCTACGCAGGAGATTGCAGGGAGTGTGCTGGACAGGCATGGATGTGGTGACAGGAATAGCAGTGTCAGCATATGCAGATGATGTTTCTGTGATGGTCAGGGATGGGCAAGATATGCAGGAACTAGAGACCAGTCTGAAGGTGTACGAGGGAGCTTCATCAGCTAAGGTAAACTGGGGAAAGAGCAAAGCTCTGTTATGTGGGGCATGGGGGGATAGGGCTCCTCCTCTGCTTCCAGGGGGTTTGCAGTGGGGTTGTGAAGGGCTTAAAGTGTTGGGGGTGTACCTGGGCTCGGAGAGGTGGGTCAGGAAGAACTGGGAGGGGCTGTCACAGGCAGTGGTGTCAAGACTGGCCAGGTGGAGGTGGCTCCTATCTCAAGTGTCATATAGAGGGAGGGTGCTGATAATTAACAACCTGGTGGCATCTTCCTTGTGGCATAAACAGGCTGTCCTCAACCCCCCCGCCGGTCTGCTTGCAGACCTGCAACGCAAGCTGGTGGACTTCTTTTGGTCGGGACATCACTGGCTGAAGGCAGCAGTGTTGTACATGACCGTCCACGAAGGAGGACAGGGCCTGGTGGAACTGGAGAGCAGGATGGCTGCTTTCCGGCTAAAGGCGGTGCAGAGACTGCTGTACCATACTGATGTCGGCTGGAGGGAACCAGCATGCGCGCTGCTGAGGAGAGCTGGTGGATTAGGGTTGGACCGGCAGCTGTTCCTCATGAAGCTGGAGAGGCTGAGTACAGCAGGTCTCTCAGAGTTTTACTCTGCGGTGCTGAGGACCTGGCAGCTATTAAGACCCACACGAGAAGGGGGTGTGGAGCCTGGGCAGTGGGTGTGGGAGGAGCCTATTTTCCACAACCCAGCCATCCCTTTGAGATCGGTTCAGTCTGCCACCCTGCAGAGGCAACTGATGGCAGGGGGTGTACAAAGGCTAGGTGACCTGAGAATGCTGGGAGAGGAGGGGTGGAAAACCCCGGAGGTCTTGGCTCAACAAACAGGAATAACGTCTCTTAGGCTGCTGGAGAGATTCCTGGAGGAGGTCCAGGAGGCACTGTCTGAGAAGATAAGGGGGGTGTTTGAGAGGCCAAAGGGAGAGGGGCCACCAATGTTTCCGCCACTGCAGGTGACGGCAGAGACTGGAGACTGGCAAGGGGGTCTGGAGGACTTGTTAGATTTTAACACTCCGAGCCTGGGGGAGTTTGAGGGGGTGGGAGGTAAAGCCCTCTACAACCTCTGCGTTAAGGTTAGGAACATTCGGAGCCTAACAGGAGTGAAGGCACATCAGTGGCAGGGGGTATGTGGGGTGGAGAGTATGGTGGGTTTTAGATGGAGGGCGCTCTATAAACCCCCAGTACCAAAGAGGTCAGGGGACCTCCAGTGGAGGGTTCTTCATGGAGCCCTGGCCACTAACAGCTGGTTGGCGCGGGTTGATCCGGGAATTGGGCAGGGGTGTCCTTTCTGTCAAATGAAAGAAACTGTGATTCATGTGTTTTCTGTGTGCACCAGGTTAATGCCATTAATGTCTCTGTTGGAATGTCTGTGTGAGAGGTTGGGGGTGGTTTTTGCTGTTGGGATGTTTATAATGGGATACAGGTATTCGAGTAAGGAGAAAGAAAAATGTGTTTTGTTGAATTTTCTGTTTGCTCAGGCGAAGTTAGCTATTTGGCTAACAAGGAGAAACAGGGTCAAAGGTGGGGGGATAACAGACCCTTTACTACTGTTTAATGGGATGGTCTCTGCGCGCCTTAGGGTTGAGTTTGAGTTCTATAAAATGATAAAATGTGTGGAGATGTTTGAGGAGATATGGTGTGTTGGGGGGGCTGTATGTACAGCTGGGGAAGATGTTTTGGATATACGGTTGTAGGAGAGGGTATGTTTTTTGTGTATGGTGATTTGTATCATGTGGTAGATGGTAAGGTGAGTATGGTACATGTATGCAGTACAGGCTATATTTTGTTTTTTTTATTTTAGGGGGGGGAGGGTGGCGAGTTTGAAATGAAATGAGAATGTTTCAGTAAAGAAAGACAAAAAGTCAAAAAGTCTCTCTCTCTCTCTCTCTCTCTCTCTCTCTCTCTCTCTCTCTCTCTCTCTCTCTCTCTCTCTCTCAACAGATGTCCTAACCGACTTGCCATAACTAGTTTTTTAACATGAAATTTGTGGAGTGGTTGAAAAACGAGTTTTAATTACTCCAACCTAAGTGTATGTAAACTTCCAACTTCAACTGTACCTAACCATCAATGCCTTTCTTAAAATCAATACATAGAAGTATATATTTTTTCAACCTGCATATTTAGTTAAAAGAAATTCATGTTAGCAGGCAATATTAACTAGGGAAATTGTGTCACTTCTCTTGTGTTTATTGCACGCAGAGTCAGGGTATATGCAACAGTTTGGGCCGGCTGGCTCGTTGCAACTAATTTGCCAGAATTATACGGAATTCTGACATAACATTGAAGGTTGTGCAATGTAACAGGTATATTTAGAATTATGGATGCCACCCGTTAGATAAAATACAGAACGGTTCCGTATTTCACTGAAAGAATAAACGTTTTGTTTTTTCGAAATTATAGTTTCCGGATTTGACCATATTAATGACCAAAGGCTCATATTTCTGTGTTTATTATAATTAAGTCTATGATTTGATCGAGCAGTCTGACTGAGCGGTGGTAGGCAGCAGCAGGCTCGTAAACATTCATTCAAACTTTACTGCGTTTGCCAGCAGCTCTTAGCAATGCTTGATCACAGCGCTGTTTATGACTTCAAGCCTATCAACTCCTGAGATTAGGCTGGCAATACTAAAGTGCCTATTAGAACATCCAGTAGTCGCAGGTATATGAAATACAAATGGTATAGAGAGAAATAGTCGATGCGTCAAAATGCGCCACCAGCTTTCATATGTTCTCATGTTCTGGGCAAGGAACTTAAACGTTAGCTTTTTTACATGGCACATATTGCACTTTTACTTTCTTCTCCAACACTGTTTTTGCATTATTTAAACCAAATTGAGCATGTTTCATTATTTATTTGAGACTAAATAGATTTTATTTATGTATTATATTAAGTTAAAATAAGTGTTTATTGTTCATTCAGTATTGTTGTAATTGTCATTATAACAAATATATATTTAATCGTTATTGGCTTTTTTTGGTCCTCCAATAATTGTTATTGGTATTGAAAAATCATAATCGGTCGACCTATAATTGGTTTTGCCCTAAGCATCCTAGTCATCCAAATATCCCAAACTATTTTATTGGGTTGGAATTTGATTCAAATAAGTTTAAATTGAGTTATATTCCCGAATTGAGTTTGTATTGTAGGTAAACCCACGATACACTGCGCAATACAGCTCTGACCAGATAATGCTAAGCTAACTCTAGCATCACCTTCTAATTCTCTCCCCATACACCTCTTCCATATCTAATTTTCAGTGTTGTAAATTAGCATGTTAGCATATAGCATCTGTGTAAGTATAGTTAGACTGTTGAATATAGTAGATGCAGTAAGCGGTGGTTGAATGATAAATTAGGGAAAAATCTCTGGAGGCAAGGATTCCTATTTAACGTTAGCTTTCTATTTGTAGCTTCACCATAATGTATTTCTCTCAGGGCGCAGAGGTTTGGATTAATGACTGAGATCTACGTTTGTGTGTGTGTGTGTGTGTGTGTGTGTGTGTGTGTGTGTGTCCACCCCAACAGGACCTGCGGTACTTCAAGTCAGAGAAGACGTCGAGGGGCATGCTGCAGGAGGGTTGGAGGGACACCCAGGAGCCCATCATGTGCTCCTACAAGCTGGTCACCGTCAAGTTTGAGGTGTGGGGCCTGCAGACGCGTGTGGAGCAGTTTGTACACAAGGTCAGAGGTCACTCACACACACAAATAGCAGCCACTTACTCCATAGATAGTGCTGGTTAATTTTTGTCGAACTGCTCTGAGATCAGTGTTCTCTGACCCCCTCTATTGTCTCTCCCTATAGGTGGTGCGTGATGTGCTGCTTCTAGGCCACAGGCAGGCTTTTGCCTGGGTGGATGAGTGGATCGGTAGGTCGACAAGCACTGCTCAATTGTTCCTCTCACTAACTAATCACTGGGTAGTGTTCAGTAGGGCAATTCATTTTTATGTGTTGAAAGTTAAAATGAATGAGTGCTACTTATTGGACAAGACTAGGTTGTCCCTTCCAGTTTTTATTCTGTACCTAATGAAGATGGCCCAAGTTAAACACTGGGACCTATGAAGTCACTCTTTCCTTAGAATGTCATCAATAAGATTTGAATCCTTTTGGGGGCTACGTGGTTACTGTTGATGCCGTCTCGAATCTACTGTCTATCATTGTGTGTTATAGAACTAAATAAGGCATGTGAAACCCTTAACAACATCCAATTCCCCATCACTGCATCTAACCCTGCTCCATCTTACGCGCTGGCTGACCTCTCTGATATCAATAACCCAACTTAGAACACATACCCTAGAGGGCAGATTCAAAGCCCAGTCCTGGACTGAGAAGCAAGCTCAATTGACATAATCTGTGTCTGGGAAAATCGCCCCTAGAAGTACTGTCATGTCCAGGGTTGATCTGTGTTCACTAGCTCACTACTTCAGTCATACACAGACAGCCCCTGGACTGCAGTTCCTTCCATGTTTGTCTGTAAAACCAATTCCTGCAATTCTGTATTGGCGTTCAATCAAACAGTATCCCTCCTTGTACACTGGTCTGTTTCTTCTTGAGTCCGAAATATTTTTCATTCTTGTTGGCATCTAGGCTTGTACGATGTCTATAGTGAACACAAATGGCTGAATTTGCTACAATTTCCTCAAGAGAATAGCAATTGCTGAAAATATCGGGTGATATTACACACAAGATATTGCACTCGTTGAATCATGACAGTTGTGTGTATGTGGGTCGTGACTGCATGGCAATGAGAGCAGCAGCAGTAATACTAGCAGGACTCTTATTAGCGCTTAGCTTTTTCCATGGCTGCAGGGTAAGTCCATAACAAGCCATTACTGCTGTAATGGGACACCGCTACTCACTCTCTCCCTTCTCCTCTACCTCTGGGGGGGGGGGGGGGGGGGATATAACTTTCCCTCCTATGCACTATTTGGATGATTCCCCCTCACCCAAATCCTCCTGACGTATTTGGGATGATGTTCTTTGGGAATGTATTTTTTGCGGTGATGTTCCCAACCCTTCACGTCTGACTCTGAGGGTTCTGGATCATTTACTCTCCCTCTCCTTTCCCTTCTCCCTCTATCCCTCCCTTTCTTCATCTTCATAACCCGGCTTTGGCCTGACTAGCTTTCTCCTCTCGACGCCAACTCTTTTCGGTCGTGGGAAGCTAGCTCTGCCCTCTCCACCTCCTATTGATTGTGCTTGAACTTCGACCTTTCGGCCCCTCCCAAAAGCACTAATCACCACCCAGCGCTCTCTACTCACCCACGGCGTGCCCCTCCTCACTTAACCCCTCCTCTACCTTCGTCTTGAGCTTCCTAACGGGACGACGCCAACATCTCGACCTCCTTCCTTCCTTCTTTGCAGATATGAACTTGGATGACGTGCGGGAATACGAGAAAAGTATGCATGAACAAACCAACATTAAAGTTTGCCATGAGCAGCAAGAGCATTCCACAAACTCCCCATCACTGGATGACATAGAGATTCATGACAAAGCCAGCGTATGTGTCGTTTCATTTCCTCTTGTTCTGTTTCATATTGACGTGCTCTGTTGTTCGTGTTGACGTGACTCGGGAGGTAACCAATCACTCTGTTTCTATGCGAAGTGGTTCTTGCGAGCTTTATAGTTGTTTCTATATCGGGAAAACATTAAGTAAAAAATATTCACAACTTGAGAAAAATATAAAATTACTTTTGATTTGAAAATGTTTGGTCATTTTGATTATGACATAACTAGTAGTGTGACGGCAGGCTAAGATTAGAAAGAAGCGTTAGCGTGCTTTGGAGTGCTGTCTCCCCCCTCATTCTCTCTCTCCGTGCAGACATGACGATGGATGAGGTGAGAGAGTATGAGCGCACCATCCAGGAAGCCACCAACGAGAAGATCGGGATTTTCCCCCCGCCGATCTCCATCAGCGAGATGCCCCTGTCCTCCTGCACCCTCTCCGGCCCCGCCAGCGCCCCCACCACCCCCCTCTGCTCTGACGCGCCCGAGTTCCTCTCCGTCCCCAAGGACAGAGCCCGCAAGAAGTCCGCACCTGAGACCCTCACCCTGCCCGACGCCGCTGCCCAGAACCAGAGTGGAGTCCCCCAGGGCTCTATGCTGGTGCCGCTTCCAAATCAAAATCACTCCCCCTGGCCCTCCTCTGACTCTGACCAGGCTGAGTTAGGGGGGGAATAGGAGGATGTTCTTTTCCCCCATATGCCCTGCCACCTCACTGTCTTAGTAGCCCAGCAAGACTAGCCTCTACACCCTAGTGCCCAGTCCTCCAGGCCCAACTAACCATATCCCAGAGGTCAGTGCTTCTTACACATATCTCCAGAGGTCAAAGGTCTAACCACCAGTTTCCAATCTCCTACATCCTCAACAGAAGTCTGTTTTGTCAGCCTTCAATGGATGGCTTCCTGTCAGCTGTAACAACCACCCAAGCTGTCCATCAAGAGAACATATCCACAAGGGGTTTTGTGTGCTGTCCTCAATTAGCGATCCCTGTGTTCGTCATAAAATATGTTATTGCCAAAAAGCCAAATGGATTCTCTTTTTTTTTTTTATATATATATCCGGTCAGCTGATAAACCTTATGTAATGTAAATGTAGTTGCCATAACAACATGAAATTAGAGAGACAATGATATTAATATTGTTTTGTTCACTTGAGTGAATGAACATCTTTCCATAGAATTCTCAGCCTACAAATATCAAAATATAATTTTGACCTTGAAATAAATCAACTTTTAAATGAACAAAATGGAAGTAGAAGTAATGTAGTATAGTTAGTTTTTGTAACTACATTGACTGACTAAAAAGACACCACCTTTCACCTGGACGGAGGAGAGACCATTCAAAACTGAACCCAGATCTGTGTGTGTTCATGTCTCTCCACTCCACACTCCATTTGAAACAGATGGAAGGTCAGTACATCCACAGAAAGAGATCCCGTCTCAGGTCTCCAGAGCTCTGCCTCAGCCCTCTTTAGGAAGGGCAGGGAACGTAACCATTCTCTCCCTGCTTTAAAACAATTTTTATACCTGCATCTATACTCGCCTGTCTACTTAACTAACCTTTGGAACGTTTACACAACATTAGATAAGCCATGATAAAATACATATTGGGCATCAAGTTTGACATTGGAGAGTGATGCAGTCAGTTTAATCAAATTGGTATAGTAACAGAACAGATATGACTAGGAAAAAATGCCATTTGGGGGATATGCTGTAAATGTACAGTTGAAGTCGGAAGTTTACATACACCTTAGCCAAATACATTTAAACTCAGTTTTTCACAATTCCTGACATTTAATCCTAGTAAAAATTCCCTGTTTTAGGTCAGTTAGGATCACCACTTTATTTTAAGAATGTGAAATGTTAGAATAATAGTAGAGTGATTTATTTCAGCTTTTATTTCTTTCATCACATTCCCAGTGGGTCAGAAGTTTACATACACTCAATTAGTATTTGGTAGAATTACCTTTAAATTGTTTAAAATTGGGTCAAACGTTCCAGGTAGCCTTCCACAACCTTCCCACAAAAGGTTGGGTGAATTCTGGCCCATTCCTCCTGA
Source organism: Salvelinus namaycush (assembly GCF_016432855.1). Classification (NCBI taxonomy): domain Eukaryota; kingdom Metazoa; phylum Chordata; class Actinopteri; order Salmoniformes; family Salmonidae; genus Salvelinus; species Salvelinus namaycush. Next base: position 17,471,806 of record NC_052345.1, read on the forward strand.
CAGAGCTGGAGTAACTGAGTCAGGTTTGTAGGCCTCCTTGCTCGCACACGCTTTTTCAGTTCTGGACACAAATTTTCTATAGTATTTAGGTCAGGGCTTTGTGATGGCCACTCCAATACCTTGACTTTGTTGTCCTTAAGCCATTTTGCCACAACTTTGGAAGTATGCTTGGGGTCATTGTCCATTTGGAAGACCCATTTGTGACCAAGCTTTAACTTCCTGACTGATGTCTTGAGATGTTGCTTCAATATATCCACATAATTTTTCTTCCTCATGATGCCATCTGTTTTGTGAAGTGCACCAGTCCCTCCTGCAGCAGCCTTTCAGGTTATGTTGATATGGGACTTGTTTTACTGTGGATATAGATACTTTAGTACCGGTTTCCTCCAGCATCTTCACAGGGTCCTTTGCTGTTGTTCTGGGATTGATTTGCACTTTTCACACCAAAGTACGTTCATCTCTAGGAGACAGAACACGTCTCCTTCCTGAGCGGTATGATGGCTGCGTGTTCCCATGGTGTTTATACTTGTACAGATGAACGTGGTACCTTCAGGCAGTTGGAAATTGCTCCCAAGGATGAACCAGACTTGTGTAGGTCTACCATTTTTTTTTAAGGTTTTGGCTGATTTCTTTTGATTTTCCCATGATGTCAAGCAAAGAGGCACTGAGTTTAATGGTAGGCCTTGAAAAATACATCCACAGGTACACTGCCAATTGACTCAAATTATGTCAATTAGCCTATCAGCAGCTTCTAAAGCCATGACATAATTTTCTGGAATTTTCCAAGCTGTTTCAAGGCGCAGTCAACTTAGTATATGTAAACTTCTGACCCACTGAATTGTGATACAGTGAAATAATCTGTCTGTAAACAATTGTTAGAAAACTAACCTGTGTCATGCACAAAGTGGATGTCCTAACCGACTTGTCATAACTATAGTTTGTTAACAAGAAATGTGTGGAGTGGTTGAAAAACTAGTTTTAAGGATTCCAACCTAAGTGTATGTAAACTTCCAACTTCAACTGTAAGTTAACATTGAGCACAGTGGAGTTGATAAGGAATTCCATGCTTGCGCAGGGCACTTGCTTCAACCTGGCCTTATTGTATGTACTTGATTATCTTTGCGTTGTGTGCATTGTGTTCTTAGGAATGCCGATAATGTTGCTTGCCAATGTTGGTACTGTACCAGTTTTGGTGGGCTCAAAGTTATTTTGAAGCAACGACGTTAGCGGCGGCCATCTTTTTTTCCTGCACTAGCCTCTCCACAGTGAGTCATCAGGAACTTTTGGGGGGAGGAAGAAACATTGAGGACAGAAGGTTTGTCTTTGTAATGTCCTAGCTACTGTTTTATACAATCACATAGATGCATAAAGGGGTCTCATATGCCGCATGAAGTGTTCACAAACATGTATACATATGTGAAGTATCTGTGTATATAAATTGCAGGATGTATTGTTGATGCGAAATTGTGGAGAAAGCAAATGTGACGTTGTCCTAGGCTCTGTAGTGTAATCGTTGTATAGTAAAGCAGAGTTTTAGCAGAGACTGAAACTGAGCATGTTCTGAGAAGACAACTCTCTTCTCAGTGCCTCTGCATGCAAAAGTCTATATTGTCTCGTCTGTATACAAATCCAAAACATTAAAATAAAGAAAAAACATCCCATTTTATTGTGGTGTTAAAGGGCAATTCCACCACTTTTCTACCTCATTTTCGTTATCTCCGGCACAATACCAGTGTCTACACATGTGAAAATGGTGCATTTCTACGTTTTGTAGAAAAATGTATAAGATGACATCAACCATTTTAAAAACGGTGATTTTCAAACACACTGACATTCGCGGTGACGTGGAGCAAGAAAATATCTTCCCTCTGGCTAGAAACTAGTTGCAGGTTTTGAAAATCACAGTTTTTCCTACTTTTAATCCTACCCTGTGATGTCACAGAGAAGCATTTTCTTAGGACTTTTTATTTTTGCAACCACAGATCATAGAAACATCTAGACACCGATATGGTGCTGGAGATAATGAATATGAGTTTGAAAAATGGTGGATTTGCCCTTTTTAAGCCTGATATTCAATTTATTGCAATTTCAAAACATTGATTTGAAATACAGCTTCATGTTAGTTATTTTCATCTAAATGTACAAGATATTGAGAGAAATAGCTGAAGTTTGTAGTACCTGTTGACCATTGTTTTGTCCTAAAGGCGTCACATTGCATTACATATGTGGGCATTTGCATTTTGTGATGAGAGAACGAAATTAGCCGTTAACAAATGTACTGACTGTTATATCTCTGTTTTAGGGTTTAGTTGGACCAAAGTTATACATTTCTACTTGTTTGTCAAATATAGACCATTCTACAGTGTCTAAGCCCAAAATGTTTCCTCTTTACACAAGACGCTCACTATCATTCTAAACTGTACTTGTCTTTGCTGTTAAATTTCCTGTGGGATACATGTGTTAAATGATATTGACGATCAGGAATAAAAAAGATCCAGGGACATGTTTGAGTGCCAGTAAACTAAAGCCTATATCAAAACGAATGCAAAATGACAAGTATATTATTTTTCAGAGTGAAGGACTAGGTTTTGTAAATAGTGAACTCTTTCATTTTCAGTTGCATGCTCCACATAAGTTCACGGAGACTTTGAGTGAGCATGAAACGTATGTGGAGCATGGAACAGAAAATGAAAGCGTGTACTATTTATTAAACCTTGTCCTTCACTCAGAAAAGTAACCAACTCTTGATATTACACTTGTCATTTTGCATTTGTTTTGAGAGCACAAAAGTTTGGTTTGAATCTAGAACATTTTAAGGTGCAATGTCCCATTGTTAGTATTCTTTATCGAGCTGTTGAAAAATCCACAGGAGAAAAGACCATTAACTACATGCTGTACATTACAACCCTATGAGCAAAATACATTTAAATGTCCTTTTTGGTTGAAAGTACTTTGAAAATACGTATTTTTCAACATATTGTATTCATTGTGAAAATATTTACTTTGAATTTGCATCATCAACGTTCTGGTTGCTTTTTCCTACAGCTCTTTGACATAATGACACATTATCTATAAAAACAATATTTGAATCAATATATTTTTCTTTTTATCGGGGTGACTGTGTTTACTTTTTGAATTTATACAATGCATCTTGACTCGGAGGTTGGTTTTCTGTTATAACTCTCACAACTGCTGTAGTTTGATTTTGTGGCTTGCTGTATTTCAAATGGCATCTGTTCATTCTAAGAAAAGGACCAAGCTTTTGTTGTGTCCCTCCTGGTGCGGCTTGCCAGGCTGTCGCGCTGTCTCCCTAGCTCTGGTCCAGGTTGTCACTGCTGCTTCCTGACACTGAGCCTCCTGAGCAGGACGAGCGTTAGCAATCCACACTAATACCCTGGACCAGAGCTACTCTCTCCCTATCTGAAGTGCCATCCTTGTTCGGCTACTGGAAGTCGCTCTGGGTTCTTCCACTGATTTATATTTGTTATATTTTTACTGCCCTCCTTGAAGTATATTTGGTTCTCCGTTGTAATTATTGTTTCACTTTTTTCTTAATTCTTGTAGTAAATAAAGTTTACTTGCTACTACACTTTGCCATTGTCGGTTGTCAGATGATGTGGTGCCTTTGAAAGTTTGTGTATGTGCGCGCGCGTGTAGGGGTTGGTGGGTGATTGCATGGGGGTTTGTGTGTGAGAGACTGAAAGATAAAGAGCAAGGGGAATGAACATTTTGATATATACACTACATGACCAAAAGTATATGGACACCTGCTCGTCGAACATCTCATTCCAAAATCATGGGCATTAATATGGAGTTGGTCCCCCCCTTTGCTGCTATGACAGCCTCTACTCCTCTGGGAAGGCTTTCCAATAAATGTTGGAACATCGCTGCGGGAACTTGCTTCCATTCAGCCACAAGAGCATTAGTCAGGTCGGGCACTGATGTTGGGCGACTAGGCCTGGCTCGCAATCGGCGTTCCAATTGAGCCCAAAGGTGTAATATAGGGTTGAGGTCAGGGCTCTGTGCAGGCCAGTCAAGTTCTTCCACACCAATCTCGACAAACCATTGATGTATGGACCTCGCTTTATGCACAGGGGCATTGTCATGTTGAAACAGGAAAGGGCCTTCCCCAAACTGTTGCCACAAAGTTGGAAGCAGAGAATTGTCTAGAATGTTATTGTATGCTGTAGTGTTAAGATTTCCCTTCACTGGAACTAAGGGGCCCAGCCCGAACCATGAAAAACAGCCCCAGACCATTATTCCTCCTCCACCAAACTTTACAGTTGGCACTATGCATTGGGGCAGGTAGCGTTCTCCTGGCATCCACCAAACCCAGATTTGTCTGTCGGACTGCCAGATGGTGAAGAGTGATTCATCACTCCAGAGAACGTTTCCACTGCTCCAGAGTCCAATGGCGGCGAGCTTTACACCACTCCAGCCGACGCTTGGCATTGCGCATGGTAACCTTAGGCTTGTGTGTGGTTGCTCTGCCATGGAAACCCGTTTAATGAAGTTCCCGACGGACAGTTCTTGTGCTGACGTTGATTCCAGAGGCAATTTGGAAATCAAAACGAATTTTATTAGTCACATGCGCCGAATACAGCAGGTATAGACCTTACAGTGAAATGCTTACTTATGAGCCCCTAACCAAAAATGCAGTTTAATAGAAATGGATAAGAAATAAAAGTAACAAGTAATTAAAGAGCAGCAGTAAAATAACAATAGCGAGACTATATACAGGGGGGTACCGGTACAGAGTCAATGTGCGGCGGCACTGGTTAGTTGAGGTAATATGTACATGTAGGTAGAGTTATTAAAGTGACTTTGCATAGATGATAACAGAGTAGCAGCGGTGAAAAAAAGAGGGTGGGGGGGGGGCAATGCAAATAATCTGGGTAGCCATTTGATTAGGTGTTCATGAGTCTTACGGCTTGGGTGTAGAAGCTGTTTTGAAGCCTCTTGGACCTAGACTTGGCGCTCCGGTACTCAGTCGTGAGTGTTGCAACCAAGGACAGACAATTTTTATGCGCTAAGTGCTTCAGCACTCTGCTGTCCCGTTCTGTGAGCTTGTGTGGCCTACCACTTCGCGGCTGAGCCGTTGTTGCGCCTAGACATTTCCACTTCACAATAATAGCATTTACAGTTGACCGGGGCAGCTCTAGAATGGCAGAAATGTTATGAACTGACTTGTTGGAAAGGTGGCATCCTATGATGGTGCCACATTGATAGTCACTGAGCTCTTAAGTATGGCCATTCTACTGCCAATGTTTGTCTATGATTGCATGGCTGTGTGCTCTACTTTATACATGTGGCTGAAATAGACGAATCTGTTAATTTGAAGGTGTGTCCACATACTTTTGTATATATATATAGTGTATATTGAATATATACACTGCTCAAAAAAATAAAGGGAACACTTAAACAACACAATGTAACTCCAAGTCAATCACACTTCTGTGAAATCAAACTGTCCACTTAGGAAGCAACACTGATTGACAATAAATTTCACATGCTGTTGTGCAAATGGAATAGACAACAGGTGGAAATTATAGGCAATTAGCAAGACACCCCCAATAAAGGAGTGGTTCTGCAGGTGGTGACCACAGACCACTTCTCAGTTCCTATGCTTCCTGGCTGATGTTTTGGTCACTTTTGAATGCTGGCGGTGCTTTCACTCTAGTGGTAGCATGAGACGGAGTCTACAACCCACACAAGTGGCTCAGGTAGTGCAGCTCATCCAGGATGGCACATCAATGCGAACTGTGGCAAGAAGGTTTGCTGTGTCTGTCAGCGTAGTGTCCAGAGCATGGAGGCGCTACCAGGAGACAGGCCAGTACATCAGGAGACGTGGAGGAGGCCGTAGGAGGGCAACAACCCAGCAGCAGGACCGCTACCTCCGCCTTTGTGCAAGGAGGAGCAGGAGGAGCACTGTCAGAGCCCTGCAAAATGACCTCCAGCAGGCCACAAATGTGCATGTGTCTGCTCAAACGGTCAGAAACAGACTCCATGAGGGTGGTATGAGGGCCCGACGTCCACAGGTGGGGGTTGTGCTTACAGCCCAACACCGTGCAGGACGTTTGGCATTTGCCAGAGGACACCAAGATTGGCAAATTCGCCACTGGCGCCCTGTGCTCTTCACAGATGAAAGCAGGTTCACACTGAGCACGTGACAGACGTGACAGAATCTGGAGACGCCGTGGAGAACGTTCTGCTGCCTGCAACATCCTCCAGCATGACCGGTTTGGCGGTGGGTCAGTCATGGTGTGGGGTGGCATTTCTTTGGGGGGCCGCACAGCCCTCCATGGGCTCGCCAGAGGTAGCCTGACTGCCATTAGGTACCGAGATGAGATCCTCAGACCCCTTGTGAGACCAAATGCTGGTGCGGTTGGCCCTGGGTTCCTCCTAATGCAAGACAATGCTAGACCTCATGTGGCTGGAGTGTGTCAGCAGTTCCTGCAAGAGGAAGGCATTGATGCTATGGACTGGCCCGCCCGTTCCCCAGACCTGAATCCAATTGAGCACATCTGGGACATCATGTCTCGCTCCATCCACCAACGCCACGTTGCACCACAGACTGTCCAGGAGTTGGCGGATGCTTTAGTCCAGGTCTGGGAGGAGATCCCTCAGGAGACCATCCGCCACCTCATCAGGAGCATGCCCAGGCGTTGTAGGGAGGTCATACAGGCACGTGGAGGCCACACACACTACTGAGCCTCATTTTGACTTGTTTTAAGGACATTACATCAAAGTTGGATCAGCCTGTAGTGTGGTTTTCCACTTTAATTTGAGTGTGACTCCAAATCCAGACCTCCATGGGTTGATAAATTTGATTTCCATTGATAATTTTTGTGTGATTTTGTTGTCACCACATTCAACTATGTAAAGAAAAAAGTATTTAATAAGAATATTTTATTCATTCAGATCTAGGATGTGTTATTTTAGTGTTCCCTTTATTTTTTTGAGCAGTGTATATACCCACAGGGGCACTGACCGCTACAGGCACCACACAACATTACCACAACTCATTATGAAATACCATAACCTAGTCACAGGAGGGCGCTGTCTGATCTTACTGCAGTTTTCCATCTTTAAGCAAAACACTCTATGGTAGCCGTGGGTAAGTCTCGCGAGGTTTGCAATTTTCATTTTCTTCATCCAGCATGGCCGCGCTGTATGAGGAATTCACGTTGTGCGGACTTGTACAAACTCAAAATGCTTCAGATTCGCCAATTCAGGGAATTGAACTGGATGGAGACAGTGACCATGTCGTCGTCACCGATTCCACGAGATCTGTCACTTTATACAAGGTAATGTTGACCAATATAAGTGGCTAAAATGTTGAACCAGCTCAGCTGATGGCACACTCGTGTCCATTGCAGTGGGGGGGATCCGACGCGTTTCAAAATATTAGCTAGCTACATATAACAATTGATCCCTCTCTTACCAGTATTGCAATGGTGTTCATCAACTATCTAGCAACAAATATGCGTATTCAGACGGTTTACTTGAATCAATCGACATGCACATAGGTGGACGTTAGCACACGTACTGGTCTTTCAATGAGAACCGTACTACTAGATAGCTGCTTGGCGTGGGTTTGTTTGGTTAGCTGACGTTGGTGCCACTGTCAAAAAAGGTAGTCACACTAGTCTTGTATTTGAATATGAACGTAACTTACCGCAATAATATGGCAAAAATTGTGTTTGTGTTGAAAAATGTGTTGTTTACTTCTGAGGTGCTGTGTTGACAGGTTTCAGACCAGAAGCCTCTGGGTAGCTGGACGGTGAAACAGGGACAGCTGTTGACTTGTCCTGCAGTGTTCAACTTTCAGACCAAGGAGTATGTAGTGGTGTCCGACAACAAGGTAACACTTGTGGACACTTTCCACAAACATAGAAACTGAACACATTTAAAACATCTGGACTTGACAATTGGACTTGATTCTTTAAATAAAGTGGTTGTCTTCATTTTGTTCATGGTCAATAAATGTTTACTCACTAGGTCATCAGAGTTTGGAAAGATGAAGACCTCAGTTTAGACAAAACATTTAAAGCAACTGTAAGTATGAGCTCCCTCTCACACACGCATACAATTTCAACCTCCTCTGCTTTGACTTTGTCAATATGGTGACATACTCTGCAAATTGCACAGTAACATGAACTGTGCCAGTGAGAAGTCATTGTACCAAAATTGAATCAAATTACATTTCCTTTTTATCTCAGGCTTTCCTCTGGCTTTGCGGTCATTTTGCGATGTCTCGCAGTTATCGGTCTTAACTGGCTCTGTGTCTGCAATGTCTCTTAGGTATCTGCTGATGTATGGCGGGTCCACTCTGCCCCTGGGGGAGAGCCTGTGGTGCTGTTTCAGAGAGGGGCAGTCAGACTCCTGGACTCCCTCCTCTCCGCCCCCCAGCAGCCCATAGAGGATGTCCTATCAGAGGAGGAGGTCATAAGGTCAGACAATGGACACTAGTCTGGATTAGCGATCCGTAACCTTAGGTTTGGTTGGCTTTAGTCCCACCACTATAGAGGCCGGTTGGCGTATTCTCTTTCGGAGCTATGGATATAAAAATATATACAGTTGAAGTCGGAAGTTTACGTACACTTAGGTTGGAGGCATTAAAACAAATTTTTCAACCACTCCACAAATTTCTTGTTAATAAACTATAGTTTTGGCAAGTCGGTTAGGACATCTACTGAGAACTGACCTCAATTCTATAGAAAATTTGGGGGCAGAACTGAAAAAGTGTGTGCGAGCAAGGAGGCCTACAAACCTGACTCAGTTACACCAGCTCTGTCAGGAGGAATGGGCCAGAATTCACCCAATTTATTGTGGGAAGGTTGTGGAAGGCTACCTAAAACATTTGACCCAAGTTAAACATTTTAAAGGCAACGCTACCAAATACTAATTGAGTATCTTTCATCACACCCACTGGGAATGTGATGAAAGAAATAAAAGCTGAAATAAATCATTCTCTACTATTATTCTGACATTTCACATTCTTAAAATAAAGTGGTGATCCTAACTGACCTAAGACAGGGAATTTTTACTAGGATTAAATGACAGGAATTGTGAAACTGAGTTTAAATGTATTTGGCTAAGGTGTATGTACACTTACGACTTCAACTGTATATTGTTTTTTTAAACTTGCACCCATATTAATTTACATTGAGTTAGCGACTATGATAATTCTGTCCACATTGCTGTCAATACTTGGCTCATTTGAGTAAACAATCGTTTTTTGTGTGAGATGCACACAGTTGACAATGTCCTCATGTTACCCCCTAGGTGGAGCACCAACATCGTGGCTGAGAAACAGCACTTTGTCCTCTTCACGACAGAGCAGGTAGAATATCCTTTCCTCGCGGTACACCAGTACGCTGAATAGCCGTGTACTCAATGACCTGCCACGTGCAGGCATAAACGCAGTGCCATCTGCAACATGCTATATTTAGTGCAAGAATGAATTCTGTGCCACAATGTCATGTTTAACATGGCTTCCCTGTTGTCCGGCACAGAAAGGGGAGCGCTGCCTTTATGTGCAGAGGCTCAACCCCAACACCCTACAGAAGTATAGGCTGGAGAGAGAAGACTCTGGAGCTGCACCATTGAGTTTCTCTGCCTCTCTCCGGGACAAACACCTCAACCTGCTCTACCTGTGTGAGTACGGCCGTCACTTCCCTGCCAAAGTAATGTGTTAGAAATGTTCAAGTAGTAATGTTCATTCAGCTTTTAAGGTGCATTATGCAGAAATCATTCTGGCATTTCCTGGTTGTTAAAATTCTAATAGTTAACCTATTTTCAGTTCGTGACAAAACAATGTATAGTGTAGAGAATCAATGTACCATCTCAAATGCAGTGAAATATCTTTTCAATAACCAAAAATGTAGTATTTTCAGCTGTTTGCAACTGGTGTGCAAAACCGGAAGTAAAAGACGGGAAAACTAAACTTAAGAACAGAAAGCATAGAAATAGCGCACATAGAACAGATGTACCATTTTGACTTGCTTTCAAAAGCGTGACAGATCTATAACTCATTTCTATGTGAATTTGATCAGGTAGCCCAAAAAGTTCCATATTACAGCTTTAATGTTGTCTCCCCCCCCCCCCCAGATAACTAGAATACTGTTGAAATGGTACTGCATTCGATATCAATGAAGCACTTAACAAACAATGAAACGCAGTTGTTGGTCATCGTAGCTACAGCCTCATGATAGCATTTAGTTTTTTATGAGAAACTTGCGCTCTCAGTGATTTGCTGGTGACATAAGGCCTGACTTGCATCTCTGTCTTCTATCTCGCTCTCTCTTTTCTCCAGACCCTAACGGCTGTGTGTACCAGAGTGTGGTGGCGGCGCAGGGTTATGTGGGGCTGGAGGGGGTGCAGCCCCTGCCTCGTAGCCTGCGCCTGAGGCTGCCCGTTGGGGAGGGGGAGCTGGGAGCTGCCTCGGCAGTGGCCCTGGACGAAGCTCATGTGGCTGTGGTGGGGGTGCCCCATCCCTCCGCTAGGACTGGCAAAGGTAAATATCAGGGTTTGGATCAATGCCATGTCAATTCAGGAGCTAAACAGAAATGTCAATTTTCCTCATGTGGAGTTCTAGTTTACTTCATGAATTGATTGAATTCTGATTCTCACACACATTCGCCCAATCCAGCATCAACCCCTAGATACGTACTTTTCAAAGTTCTGATTTGACGCGTGTAAACAACATGGTGATATCTTCCCCTTGTTTGCTCGGGAGCTTTCACCACATTGCTGACATCCATCCGATCCTTTTTATTATTTTTTCCATTTCAGATTTCCTCTGCATCTGGAATACTAATTTCCAGACTCTTCAGGCTGGCAAGGAGATGGTGGGAAGAATTCATGGACAGGTAGGAATACGCAGAATTTGGAGTGATCTTTTTTTTTTGCCTCACAAACTTCAACCAAATGACTCTATGTATCTTGTACTAAAGATCCACTTCCCTCCTATTTATATCAATGATCGTTCCTTAATTTCCCCTCAGGTCTGGTGTTATTTGGGAAAGCTGTTTGTCCCTCATGGCAAGGCCCTCTCCGTCATTCCCTACGAGTGTCAGAAGTCCTCTCTGGCCTCGGCCCTGGGGAAACTACGACACGCTGGGATCGCAGGTAACAAGGCACTTCCTCAGTAAAACAGTCACCAGAGTGGCGTTTGTCGTCCTTGACAGTGCCTGGTTGAATCTAAAATGGCACCCTATTCCCTATACAGTGCACTGCTTTTAATACAAGCCCTAGTGTCCCTGGTCAAAAGTAGTGAATAGAAAGCCATTTCAGATGAAGATATATCACTCCTGTTTACACGTTATTGCATATGTTTCCTTCACCTATCTAATGTACTGAATCTGTAAATGACTGTTTTGAAATTGCATCTGAATAGCATCCCTTGAAATGTCATCGTAAGCAAACAGTTTAGTTATTTGCGGCTTTGTAGTGTCCAAATCGTCGGTGGCTGTGCCCTCTTGGAACACCCTACTCCATGGGGATCAGCCACAGGGGCCCACCAAAATAGTGGAGACCAGGAAGAGTGTAAGTTAACCTGACTTCCTGAATTGATTGACCCTAGTACTTTACCACCAGAATGGATTAATGTCAATTTCACCTGTTCTGATTGGTCCTCCCTTGTACAGAAGCTGAGTCGGAAGAGCCAATCAGCGCAAGCCCTCACAGTGGACCAAGTACTGGAGCTTATCAAGGTATGTTAGATCAACTATTCATTTTGCTCTTCTGTTTTGGTAGGCTCAAACAGCTATTGATGTTGTACATTGAGTGAATGACAAATGACCGGTCCTTTTCATAGCGTATTTATATCAAATGTAATTGTTCTCAAGGAAATTTTAAGTTAGGTGTTAACTGTGTTCAACCTCAACCCCTCCAGACTCGTCCAGTGGATGAGGTCCAGAGGGAGGTGGAGGCCCTGGTCTCCAGAGGCGATGCCCAGGACCTGCAGCTCTCGGTGGGCCAGCTGGCCTGCCACCTGGTGGCCCGAAGCCAGGCCGAGACAGCCTTCTACACTCCCGTGGCCCTGGCACAGCTGGTGCAAACACAGTGCCTTTGCCACAGGTGAGGGTGGCATTGGGTTGACTCGTACGGTACGGGAGTATTGGTCCTTTGGACAGGGAGGTTATCAGAATGATGGGCTATGTTGGGTGCATGGAAAGTAAATGTGAACAGGGTCGTCAGCTCGTAGTAGTGTTGGTGCCATCCGCTTGTTATGCAAGTTGGGGTGTGTGTCTTGCTTCCATCCTCACCGATCTAGCAAGACATCTTTGTTGAAGTACTTGAGACAACATTTTGAGTGTCTCTTTGTCGGATACATTTGCACTCGGTCTCCGACAGTGAGCTTCATCATTTCTTCCTGAGACCAGCGGAGTAGAAAAAGTCAGAATGATCAGCTTCTATCCAGTAAGCACATAAAACTGCTTCGCCGGGCCAAATATACACTCCTTTCTGGAAACATGAATACCTGAAGTCTTTATATCTATTATAGACCTGTTTGTGCAGTGATGAACCTATAGGCCTTCAGTGTGTGACAGGTTAGTACAGTGGTGAACCTATTGGACTTCAGTGTGTGAGAACAGGTTATTAATGATGCTGAAATGTAAACAACCGTAATACCAACACATATGTAGGAGAGGTGCTCTTTGTTAAAGGGTCAGTGGTGTAGTGGAGGCTATATGCCATATAAGCACTTTATGGCGGTTGTGTGTACTCCCTTAATCCCCACTGATGCAAAGTAGCGTAGTGGATGTACATACGACTTATCAGTTATGTAGTACAATAGAGAAATCATGCACAAAGTAGCCTAAAATTTCGCAACGCAGGTGAAATGTATTAATATGCATGCCGCACCCATAGCCTAGTTTCAGAGGAATATCATCTGCAGGCAGCAAGAGTGCACAGTTGTCAACTGGTTTTGGCATGGAGCTGCTCAGAAGAATGACATTGGTAGACGGTAGGGTAGGTAAGAAATACCAGTGAAAGCTAACTAAGGCAACAATGGGTATGCAAACCAGGTATTAGTCTGAAGTCTTGGTTAGTAGACTATTTGTGATGCGCAATTCTGTCATCATGCCCTGTTTGCATCAGGGGTGTGGGCCTGGGTGGACACAGGTCCACCCAATCAGATTGAGCTGAGAAATAATACATTATTATTCAAAATATACTCCTCACGATCCCCCACCCCCACAAAATATCCTAGAACATCACATTTTTGTTGTTCTATTAAAAAAGGTGATTTATAGTGCTAATCTGAAAAATATATAGGAAAACTCATTTAAAAAACGTAGAAAACAGGATTTTTCACACACGGTAATTTTCCTCCGCTTGGCAGGCCACTTGTGATTTTTTTTTTTTTTTGCAAAATGTGAGTATTCTCCAGTTACCACTACACCACCACATAGGGCATATGGAAAGACAGCAGTCACACACATTTGTATTTAACTAGCCAAGTACGTTAAGAACTTTTTCTTATTTACACACAGCATGATGTCAAAGGATAAGCAGTCTATACACGTGGATATAGTAAGCTAGTAGGTCCCAATCATGAGAATACAAAAACACAACCATCAGGCTAATGTACAACTATTACTCCCCATTGCATAAACGTTTCATGTTTAGCACAAAGTAACCTGCGACCTAAAGTTTAAATGTAACAATGTTTCACACGTTAGTTATTTTCATAGCGATTGCTAACAGCAAGCGAGCTGCAATAAAAAAACTAAAAAAACAATTCCACTCACCAGATGATGATAATTTGAAACTTAACTTCTTGTTGAGAGTTATTCTTGAAAAGGGAGAAGCTAACAAATTAGGAACAACATCTTCTTTGATAACACCTGCTGCAGCCTCTGCAACTAGTCTACCACAAAAGATGGCTAGCTAGACCGTGGGAAAACTACGGCTCCTTATTGTGCAGTGACCGGTTGGCCTTTGAAGGCAGAAGTTACCATACGTTTTTGTAAAAACGGTACCACCTATTACAAGTCAAAAGTTGGTTGGTTGATTAAACTGTCACTCCAAAATGTTGCCCCTAATACAGTTGAATGGTAGATGCCTTCTATCTAGTTTGATGGCCTAGCCAATGGCTTGTCTTAGCTAGGTTTATCTCCCCAGAGACCACAAAAAAGAAAATCATGATTGGATCTTTTTTTTTTTTTTTTCAGTGTTAACCTTTCCATTCCAACAAAAGCTGAGGAGATTAAATCAGAACATCACTGAAAATAATAATGTAATTAGAATTATTGTTTTAATTATTTTATATATCCTTTGGTGTAGAAGGCCCATTGTTCCCCACTGTGTTTGAGTTAGTGATGATTTCTAGAGTGGCTATTTTCCCTCAGAATGCATTTTTAACCATTCTGAATGTATAAAGAATCCATATGTTGTTCTGAAATATGAACACAGAAATACTGGACATTTACATCTCTTATTATGGTGGTGATTTGACAAAATGACAATCATGGTCTTTAATTTGACTTTTCCGTGGCTCGGTCTTGACTCGGACCGCTTGTCGCCCTCCCGGCCTCAGGTTTGACAGTCTCCCCCCCCCCCCATCCGGTTTTGGTCTTTTTTCTCCGGGCTTGGTCTTGAATCTGTCTCGCTTTAGGTGGTCTCGAACACTGCAAGAAATCATAGGTGAAGACATTATTGTGGGTGGGTACCTATCCAGTTTCAGCACCTATCAGTAGCAACGAAGGAAAGAATACTAGGAAAGGAAGCTTTTTGTAGTATTTTCACACAGACTGTTGTTGAGTCCCTTGGTTTGGTTCTGACCTGTTCTGTGTGTCTTTCTGCAGCGTGTGTCCCGACCTCCTGCTGCTGGCCCTGGAGCACAAGGACTACTTCCTGTGTCAGCTCTGCCTGCAGCTCTTTCCAGACATCCCTGAGGTGGTCACGTGTGCCTGCCTCAAAACCTTCATCAGGTCAGTCTAACTCGATAGTGTATGGGGCGTCTTTTGTAACAACCTATACGTTGTGAATAAGATTAATTCTGGTGAAGCTCGGGCTAGTGTTTCCTACCAGTGCAGGAGCTTGGTTATGTATTTGTTGGCCTAATTGTTGTGCTCTCTTTTGATGGTTGAAGTTTCTATTCATTGTGTACAATGCATTTTTTCCCACCACATTGTAAACCAAGCGGTCTCTTTGTGGCTGTGTATTGCTTTTAAATTATCCTTATTTTGAAGTGCTTTATTTCTAGAACTTGTTTTGTTTGAACCATTTCCAATGCTTCCAAGTCTTGTTCCTGCAAATTCAATAGTTTGTCAACTCATATAAATAGCCTGAAATCAGGATTGTTGTTGTAACGGCCGTGTGTCACTCTCCCTCAAGTGTGCCAGACGGCGACGTGGAGATGGTCAGTCTGGAGCCGGACAGCGTGTCTTTCATGGAGGGCCTGGTGGCGGCGGGGGCCCGGGGGGGCCAACAGAACGGCTTCAGCCCGCCTCTGTTTGAGGAGGACAGCTGTGACGTCAACCACCAGCCCAAACCTCCCCAGGATAAAAAGAACCCCACACTGCAGCTAGAGGCCTGCCCCGTGGGTCTACACAAGGCTGTGCTACTGTATCCTTTTGTATAGACTGGACAATCATTTCCCTAAACACTATCCCATTGCAAGACTACAGTAATATCTGCTTATGTCATTATTGATTGAACAGTGTATTTGATAGACGTACATTGACACACAGAATCATCAATAGTCAGAGGGATTGAACCAACACAAGGCTGTGACTGTATCCTCTCACTATAGCTTTGTTGAATTGTTCATTAATAGGGATAGATAAAATATTAAATAACAATGACACATTTCATTGTCAACAGTCGGCTGCAATGCACCATAATGTTTTCCTTGCGCTAATATACAGCACCAGTCCATAGAAATGACTCTTAAACCTGTGTGGAGGTGTTATAACTTAACTGTGCTGCTATAGTAATGAGGTCCTGCAGACGCCGTACAGTGACAACTTCCTGCTCCCACACCTGAAGGACCTCAACACTCAGCAGGTTATTGTGAGTAGATACCTGTGTCCCATCTCCTTGACAATATGCCATCGTTGGGATCAATTCCATTCAAGTCGATTCAGGAAGTAAATTCCAATTCCAGTCTTCCTCATTGAAGAACAGTAAAATGTGAATATTTGTGTACTTCCTGAATTGACTGAATTTATTTGGAATTGACTGTAATCCTGCAATATACCATGGTGTTTTTTGTTGTTTTTTACTACCAATTTATGAATTGCAGTTAGCTATGAGGATGCATTGAAAGACTGATGGTTGCATCCTTCTGTTTCCTCTCCTAGCTCTTTCTTCAGTACCTCCAGTTTGTCTATTTGAAATATTCCCAAGACATCTACACACAAACGCCAGTTTTGAGATCGCCCACGATGACACAGGTTGGTACATGGAAGCATGAAAGTTATACAAAAGGTGAATGCATATAATTATATTTTATAGCATTAACTTAATGTGTGTATTCTCAATTTCCTTTTCTAGATCATTGACTGGGTGTGCTTGTTGTTGGATGCTCATTTCACGGTCTTGGTCATGGCTCCTGATGCCAAAGGATTGCTGTCAAATCTCCAAAGCTTTGTCAAGTCCCAGGTATATGCTTTCTCTTTGGTCCAAATGATATTTGACCATTTTTGCCATAATGGTTCCCTTGATAACAACTAGTGTAATTTGTTTGTTTTTATTGCCGTGAGAATAAAAACCCGTTGAGGCACCCAGGGAGGAATGTTTACCTCTTCAGTGGTTCAAACTGGAAAAACAAGTGTTGCAATTATAAATGCTAGCCGTTTTGTGTCAGAACTTGAAGGTAGACTCAGCGTTATGACGTTGCTACGAGCAGCATCTGACGATATTAGGATGAGCACGATGCAAGACTTTGCTGACACACAGAGTATCTGCGCATGTGCACTGGTTCGCTCCACGCTTATAAAACGTGCTAGCTACGGGACCAACCCAGCTGAGGAATTTAGCCACACGCTTCAACGTTCTTATTTGTTTGCCGAAATTGACACACTACTGCTATTTACTTTGTGCATCTACTTCATCTTTAACGTCTATCCCCATCTACCCATTCCAGGTGAAACTATTCTCTGAACTGGGGAATATCGAGAGCAGCCTTCAAGAGCTCCACAAAATGAAGCCGTCGAAGGACATCAGCCAGTACTCCATAGAAGTCATTGAGCTGTTTTAGACTACATTTACAGATTATTTCTAATTAAACTCTGCCGTTGACCTTCTCTCCCCATTTTCTCTTGGTCAGTTGCGTCGTTGTGATCCACTTTGTATTTGGTCCACTACCAAAAGGTCCGTGGTTCAACTGCTGTATCATACCTACCTACTGTAGATGCCTACACTGGTCCCAGATCTGCTTGTGCTTTCAACGATGAGCATAGGAGTTGGCTGTGCAGCGCCCAAACAGATCTGGGGTCAGTCTAGTAGATTCACAGATGTGTAGAGCAAATGATTCTCTTTTTCTGAACTGTGGCATTGCTGAGGCCTAGGTCCCTATAGCCATGTGATTTGTATTTGTCTCTATAATCTTGAGGGCGTGTGTAGTAGAAATATTTTCTAATATGAATTATGTAAACGATATAGTCCTATGATATTGCAACATGGCATAGATATTTTTAACCTATGGAACATACTGTCCCTTTATAGTAATATACAAAATACTCACATGTTTAAAAATGGAAATGGGACTCAACCTTCCATATGGTTGACAGTCTTGTGGTTAAATGTTGTATTTCCTGAAGGCTATTTGGACTGTGAATAACTGTACATCTCCCAATCACATTGTAGTGTCGCACATGTTTTCTATAGATACATTCTGTGTTGCATTCTCACAAAGTCCATTCTGAATTCATATGACAGTGTTTTGTATTAAAAATACCCTATGCACAAAAGGACCCTCGTCTTGGTACCATCATGAATGGTTATATGTATGTCTAAGGTAAGATGACATGGTACATGATACCATATACAAAAGTATTGTGGACACCCCTTCAAATTAGTGGATTTGGCTATTTCAGCCATACCTGTTGCTGACAGGCAGGGGCGCAAGTTAGATTTTAAAAGTTGGGGGGAGCCTACCCGACCGCTCAGAGGCGTCTGTATGGTCAATGATAAAACGGGGGGACAAAAATACAATTTCAGAATGTGGGTCCCACCGTCCCCGGTGAAAGTTGTGCCCCTGATGACAGGTGTATGGGATAGAGCCACAGCCATGCAATCGCCATTGGCAGTAGAATGAGTTTACTGAAGAGCTCAGTGACTTTTAACGTGGCACAGTCATAAGATGCCACCTTTCCAACAAGTCAATTTGTCAAATTTATGCCCTGATAGAGCTGCCCTGGTTAACTGTAAGTGCTGTTATTGTAAAGTGGAAACATCTAGGAACAACAACGGCCAATTGTAAAGTTTGGTGGAGGAGGAATAATGGTCTGGGGCTGTTTTTCATGGTTACAGGCTAGGCCCCTTAGTTCCAGTGAAGGGAAATCTTAAAGCTCCATAAATCAAATTATATTTGTCACATGTGCCAAATACAACCTTACAGTGAAATGCTTACTTACAAGCCCTTAACCAACAATACAGTTTTAAGAAAAAATAAGTTAAGTAAAAAATGATAGTAACAAATAATTAAAGAGCAGCAGTAAAATAACAATAGCGAGGCTGTACACAGGGGGTACCAGTACAGAGTCAATGTGTAGGGGCACCGGTTAGTCGAGGTAATTTAGGTAATATGTAGAGTTAAAGTGACTATGAATAGAAAATGAACAGCATAAAAGTCAGGGAAGCCATTTGATTAGCTGTTCGGGAGTCTTATGGCTTGGGGGTAGAAGCTGTTAGGAAGTCTTTTAGACCTAGACTTGGCGCTCCGGCACCGCTTGCCGTGCGGTAGCAGAGAGAACAGTCTATGAATACAATGACATTCTACTATTCTGTGCTTTCAACTTTGTGGCAACAGTTTGGGGAAGGCCCTTTCCTGTTTCAGCACAAAAATGCCCCTGTGTACAGAACAAGGTCCATACAGAAATGGTTTGTTGAGATCGGTGTGGAAGAACTTGACTGGCCTGCGCAGCACCCTGACCTCTCCATCGAACACCTTTGGGATCAATTAGAACGCAGACTGCAAGCCAGGCCTAATCGTCCAACATCAGTGCCCAACCTCACTTATGCTCTTGTGGCTGAATGGAAGCAGGTCACCGCAGCAATGTTCTAACTCTGTGGAAAGCCTTCTCAGAAGAGTGGAGGCTGTTATAGCAGCAAATGGGGGACAAACTCCATATTAATGCTCATGCTTTTGGAATGAGATGTTTGAAAAGGTGTCCACATACTTTTGGTCATGTAGTGTATGTAATTTAGATATCCACATCAATATTTTTTGCAATACTGCTAAAGGCTACGTGGAACATGCAACCAGAAAATGAAGTTTTTTTTTAAAAACACTTGGAGGTGCCCTTTTCCATTGTGTTGTACCGCCTTTTGCATAAAGACAGTAGGTAATATCAAGACATTAATTGGATTCAAATGGGCGTAACAAATGTATAGTTGAAAGATTTGGGCATTAGAAGTACTACCCTTTAGAGGGAAACTTCCAATTCACATCGTCAAAAAAGATCGTTGTCGGCAGGATTCGAACCTGCGCGGGAAGATCCCAATGGATTTCTAGTCCATCGCCTTAACCACTCGGCCACGACAACTTGATATTTTATACATCAAATTACTCCCAATTTAACCCATCCCCATGTTAAACCTGCTACTATTTATCGTTTTTAAGACTGTTAGCTCTTTTTGAACGACCATTCACTTTGCTGACTGCTTCTATTGAAAATGTAGCTATAACATCGAAATAATTAGACTTCTGCCTGCTGGAGTTAATAAAGATATGTGCTTGTTTTAAATAGAAAAGCCTTGGCGTTGACAATCTACAGAGAGCAGGACGTAGTAGTAGTATGCCTGATCTAAATAGGCTACATTTGAGAGCATAAACCATAGACTGTAATTTAACATAATGTAGCTAGGCCCTATCATAAGAGAGGTATTTTGGAAACATTGTAGCAACAAAGAGAGAAAAAAAAGAAACAATGTTGCACCACAACTGATACATTGGTAGGTTAAGTCACCATCATTCATTCCATGGTGATGGAACTATTCTGATGTTCTTCGTTCTGATCCAGAATGTTGAATGACCTCTTCATAATATCCGCTGTGTGCATCAATAAGTAAACACAATGTTTGAATATTTTTTTTACTATCCTATTTTTTAAATAAATGCATGCAATTATCCAATGCAATACACAATATATTATGAGTATTTTTTACCATTAAAATAAGTTTATTGAATAACTCCACTCTGCATTAGCAAAATTACAAATTGAGTCTATTTGATAATAGCAACAAATCAACTACCAATACATACATGATTTAAATGTTGACATATAGTTTAATTCTCCCTAATATGTGCTGGAACTCTGGAACTGACTTAATTAACAACAACTTGGTTTCATGATTCTGATCTTTCCCGTGTCCGACTACGTATGCTTGCCTACATTCTGGCTAGAATGACGACGTCAGCTGCAAATTGACAACGCTGTTACATTGTAATAAATCCATGTTTTCTTGATTTGTATGAATTGACATGACAAGTGAACGTAAATAAACAATCGTGGGGGCATCACGTTTGCACGGATAACACATTTTATGAACTAAATGCGTCTACTGTAGAATAGTAGTCACGTGACCTCCATACAGGGCCTGCTGTCTGTTTTCAGTGGAGGGAGAGATCCGAAGAAAAATGGCGACTGCAGGCGACCTAAAGCGGGACGCCGGCCATTCTATTTGAACTTTCTACTAAAAATTGAGCCCGGGGCTTGGTGGGGCTAATTGAGACTATCGCAACGTTGGTTAGGGTTTCCGAGGGTGCCCGTTTTTTCGGGTTTGCGTGGACTAGTCGCGCGCTAAAATTGAAATAAAAAATAATACATCTGCTACAATGCGAGGGAGAAGAGGAAGGCCGCCTAAACAGGCAGCGGAGATGCAGGAGGTTTCTCCTGGGCCAGTTCGCGGTTCGAGAGGGAGAGGTAGCCGTGGTAGGGGAAGGGGCCGAGGACGTGGCCGCGGACGAGGTTCGGTGGTGGATACCGGTGATACAGAAATTAATCGGAGAGAAAACTACCATTCGTCCAGGGGCCGGAGGAAAGTTGGAGCAGCGACGACATCGCGGGGCAGAGGAAGAGGCAGGGGTTCGAGAGGCGGTCGCGGCAGCAGGGGGAGACGGCCACTGTGCAAGGTGGTCTACGATGACAATAGCGACGAGGAAGAGGATAATATTAGTTTGAGGTCGGAGGAAGACGAACTTTTACACGAGAATCCCTCAGACTACGAAGAAGAGGCCGTGGATAATGAGTCCGATTTTCTGGAAGAATTACCAGATGAGGATGATGCTAGCTACTGTACAGAGAGCAGCTTTCGGAGCCATGATAGCACGCACGGAAGCACTCCAGGTACGTTTGCTTGCAATTTAGAAGCATTTTTCAAATGCACGCCAAAGTGTTAGTTTTTATTTAGCACATTTGGTAAGCAAGCTGCATTGTTCAAAATGGAGATTGCACTCATAAACAGGCCTTTGTTTAGGAGCTCTGGTGATCGTTTGCTAGTTCCCGCACAGTGAACACTACTGTCGGCTCGCATGTTTTCTGGTATAAAAAATCAGCAACTTTCGTCAAAAATTAACACTCATTAGACGATGGTGATTATTGTTAAACGGAATTGTTCATTTGCATAATTGCACCATTTTGCATACAACTATTTGCCGAGGCGTTAGTTCAAGATAAACATTTAGCTACTTGCCATTCATTAATTTAGCAATACCCGTTAACATATATGCGTCAACAAGCATGCCATGCTGCACTATCTGGCTACAAAATTTCACGTTAAGATTTATACCATTTGCTTTATTACTGCGCGTGCGTTATAGATACTTTGTCGCGTTGCCTTCCATGGCATGAATATACCTTTATACAGTTCCTGTAGTAGATGTAAACAATAAATGCGCAGTTTAATCAAGTAGTTGTAATTTATCCCCCTCCCTTAATTTAAACCGTTTTTTCCTTCAGAAAAATCAAGTGTTGCGAGATTGTGGTCAAATCAGCTTGACAGGACATCATCGCAAGGCCCTTTGTTTTGAAAAGAGGCGCTCTAATTTTACCTGTTGCAGCTTTAACTCATTATAATATCACGCACTAAATTGTACGGTAACCATAGCAAAGCCAATCTATCAATGTAAACGAGCAAGAGCAAATGCAAACTTCTTTGAAAAATAATTGTTGAACTGTGAAGTCAATAGTTTTGTTCTTGCATAATGCCTAACCATAAGTGTAAGTGACGTTGATGTCATTCATGTACTTTGGACTTCGTGTAGTCAATTTTCAAGCCGTTTATGGATTATTAAGGAACCATTTTGTAATTCAATGCAGAATTATATTTCCATTAAATTATAGATTTATTGATATGTTATTCATCCTAAAATGTCTGTATATTATTAATAACTTGCCCCACATCTCATAAGCACAGATGTGTACAGCCTAGACCACATTGTTATTTCTTGAATCATAATTCTCTCTCTCCATTGCACCCCAGTGACTGATTAGGCAAATAACCTCCTACCCCAAATAGGCTCGCTTACGATGTGAATATGGCTGAATTGTGCAAAGAGTGGTTTATGTGCCTTTTCATATGACCTATAATCACACACACTCATTTTATCACACTGAGTCACAAATACATGCTTACACATACACAGAGACTCTGTGCATAGGGCCCGGGTGGAACGAAGGCAGAGGTTTTTGTACACAGCCCTCACTGGGGGCACACGCTCAGGGGAGAGGTGCTTGTTGGTCATTTTTAATGTCACCTCGTCTATGCCTACACCCTGTCTAATGTTTGAAATCTAATTTAAAACTACAGTATGTTAGTTGTTATACCTACCTACTCCAGCTGATATCAGAGGGTGTGGATCCATGTTTCAGATTCTGAAATTGATCCGGGCCCATATTCATAAAAAGTGCTGATCTAGGATCAGTTTAGCCTTTTCGATCATAATGAATAAGATTACATGGACAGGGGGAGCTGACCCTAGATCAGCACCCATACTCTGGCCCAGTGAGTGAAGGAAGGCCAAGTTCTCCACTGCACGGTGTATAGTCGAGTACCAGGTGCAAGGTTAGCTTATTTACATTTTTAAGACTTGATTTTTAAAAAATGTACTGAGTAAATCTAAAGGTCTCTTTCCAAAGGGAGAAATTCTGTTTATAGATTAGATCCAGACTTGATATACACCGTGGGATTTATGGAAGGGTAAAAAATACAAGTTGGTTATAACCAATAGGCTATACTTAGAAGTTGATACAAGGAAAGTAATGCACACATTCACAGAGCTGTTATCAATAAACAATAACAAAATTGTTACACACTCAAATGTGTTGAATAAGAAGCCTTGCCTGTTTGATAGAAACATCGACAGCCGTTATGGTTGATGGAAATTGTGCTGCCTGCTTTGACTCATTCGGTGTGTATCTAGCTTTGTCTTTGTTTCTTCACCTGTCTTTGTTGTGTTTCTCAGAGTCCAGCACTCAGTATTGAAGGGCCTTTTTTTATTGGCCCCATTTTATTTCTCTTGATTGATTTTAATTCTTTACATAATTTATATCACTCTCACTCTCCATCCCTCTCTGTCTCAGGCCGGAGGGGCAGACGCCCGCACCGGCCCCGCTCGCCCATCTTCGAGGCCAAAGAGGTGCCCCCCCTGGAGCTGCCCAAGTCCTCAGAGGACCTTTTGGTGCCGGCCAATCAGCTCCTCAACATCTCGGCCGTCTATGAGGTGCTGCGCCACTTCGGCTCGGTCCTGCGCCTCTCGCCGTTCCGCTTTGAGGACTTTTGTGCGGCACTGGCGGGCCAGGAGCAGTGCACCCTGCTGGCTGAGACCCACACCGCCCTGCTCAAGGCCATCCTGCGCGAGGAGGACACATCCAACACCACGTTCGGTCCTGCCGACCTCAAGGACAGCGTCAACTCCACGCTCTACTTCATCGACGGCATGACCTGGCCCGAGATGGTGCGCGCCTACTGCGAGAGCGACCCAGAGTACCGCCAGGTGCTCCCTTTACTGGAAGGCGAGGAGTACCCCTACGAGCCCCTCGAGAGCAAAATTAAGGTCCTTCAATTCCTCGTGGACCAGTTCCTGGCCACCAACCTGGCTAGAGAAGAGTTGATGTCGGAGGGGGTGGTGGCGTATGACGACCACTGCAGGGTGTGCCATCGGCTGGGGGACCTCCTCTGCTGTGAGACGTGCTCGGCTGTCTACCACCTGGAGTGCGTGAAGCCGCCGCTGGTGGAGGTACCCGAGGACGAGTGGCAGTGCGAGGTGTGTGTGGCACACAAGGTGCCCGGCGTGGTGGACTGTGTGACGGAGGCGCAGAAGAGCCGGCCATACATCCGCCAGCTGCCAATCGGCTATGACCGCCACCGCCGCAAGTACTGGTTCCTGGACCGCCGCATCGTGGTGTAAGTAGACAACAACAAACAGACATTCACTCACTCCAAAATTATACTCAACAAGAATATAAACGCAACATGCTAGAATTTTACAGTTCAGTTCATATGAGTTACAGTTCATATAAGGAAATCAGTCAATTTAAATAAATTCATTAGGCCCTAATCTATTGATTTCAAAATGAGTTTTTCCCCACAAAAAGGCTTTGTTACAGACAGAAATACTCCTCAGTTTCATCAGCTGTTTGGGTGACTGGTCTCAGACGATCCCGCAGGTGAATAAGCCAGATGTGGAGGTCCTGGGCTGGGGTGGTTGTTGGTTACACGTGGTCTGGGTTGTGAGGCTGGTTGGACGTACTGCCAAATTCTCTAAAATGACTTTGGAGGTGGCTTATGGTATAGAAAGTAACATTAAATTCTCTGTCAACAGCTCTGGGGGACATTCCTGCAGTTAGCATGACAATTGCACACTCCCTCAAAACTGGAGACCACTGTTGCATTGTGTTGTGTGACACAACTTCACATTTTAGAGGCCTTTTTATTGTTCCCAGCACAAGGTGCACCTGTGTAATTACCATGCTGTTTAATAATCAGCTTCTTGATATGCCACATCTGTCAGGTGGATGGATTATCTTGGCAAAGGAGAAATGCTCACTAATAGGGCTATAAACAGATTTGTGCACAATATTTGATAGAAATAAGCTATTTGTGGGTATGGAACATTTCTGAGATCTTTTATTTCAGCTCATGAGACATGAAACTAACACTTTACTTGTTGGAGATTTAGTTCCCGGTTTCAACTGTACCGGGCAAATGGCAGACAGTGTGTATGTTTCAGCATGATAATATATGGCCCGTGTCGCAAGGATCTGTACACAATTCCTGGAAGCTGAAAATGTCCCAGCCTGCATACTCACCAGACATGTCACCAATTTGACCATGTTTGGGATACTCTGGATCGACGTATACGTCAGTGTGTTCCAGTTTCCACCAATATCCATTAACTTCACACAGCCATTGAAGAGGAGTGGTGATCACACCAGATACTGACTTGCTTTCTGATCCACGCCCCTACCTTTTTTTTGAAGGTATCTTTGACCAACAGATGCATGTCTGTATTCCCAGTCATGTGACATCTATAGATTAGGGCCTTTCAACTGCCCCGAGAGGAATCCCTTTGACAGTTCTGTAGGGCCTTTCAATTGACTGATTTCCTTATGAACTGTAACTCAGTAAAATCTTAGAAATTGTTGCATGTTGCATTTATATCTTTGTTCAGCGTAATAAATAGTTATTACAATTTCCTATTCTACCTGGCAGATAATTATGTCTGTTCTAGACAATACATTAATATCTGAGTATTCTGTAATGTTATCTCTCCATGGACATCCCTTCTCAAGCAATTGATTAGTTTGATCAGGTGTGATAGGAGCAAAATATGCTATTGCTACGGGCCTTGGAGGAACGGATTGGGAAACACGGGGTTATGTGATAGGGTGGAGGGATGGGATGATGGGCTAGGGCTGTTGTCTCACCTGTGGCTGTTGTGCAGGACTGGGCCTGGTCTATAATGTCCCTGCCTACCGACACCTTCTCAGTCTTTGAAAGGATGCTGTTGTGTGAACTGTTTGCTGTCCTGACACTAGGAGGAACATAAAAAACGCTTTCATCACACTGTGAAATGAAGACCGCGATACTAAACTGAAGGCAACTGCTAATGGCTACCCCGGTCTTTCTATTGAAAGGTCCTTTGGAGGAAGAATGTGGGGCATATATTTGACACTTTTATTTAAACCAGTGTTTCTTAGGTAGCCTAGCGGTTAGAGGGTTGGGCCAGTAACTGAAGTGTCCCTGGTTTGAATACCCAAGCCGACAAGGTGAAAGATCTGTCCCGTGCCCTTGAGCAAGGCACTTAACCCTAATTTGCTCCAGGGGTGACGTACTACTATGGTTGACCCTTTACCTGGTCCTGGGGACATTTTTTGTTTTTGGCCTTGCTCTACACAGCTGATTCAAAGGATCAACTCATCAAGCTTTGAGGATTTCAATCAGGTGTGTAGTGCTAAGGCAAAAACAAAAATGTGCACCCCTTTGGGTCCCCTGGAACAGGGTTAAGAGACATTGATCTAAACGTGATTTACTAATTTTACAGATTGGTGTTTACCTTCTGGGTATCTCATCCTGTCGCACCTCCAACGGTGCTCTTAGATCAGCTACAGGATGAAGACATTTTTTGGGGAGAAGACATGCAACTTCTATGAGACATGCAACATGTATAATGGCAATATGAAGACTAATACATTTGGCAGTGCTGACAAAGATTGGGCCAGGATCGATTCGCCTTGCTACCCTATAGGCAAGCAACAGGGACTTGAATTTGATGGACACTGCTGATGGGAGCCAGTGGAGAGTGTGAAGGAGTTTTTTTATACAGTCTGGTAGGGGGCCACAATGGAGTTGTTAACTGTGACAGAGGTCTTGGAGCAGGGAGGCCTTTCCAGGGAGGAAGAGCAGCTTCTCTTGTCAATGTTGCCGGTGATGTCTGGTGAGGACCTGCCTTACAACAGGCCTACAAGCCCTCAGTCCAGCCTCTCTCAGCCTATTGCGGACAGTCTGAGCACTGATGGAGGGATTGTGCGTTCCTGGTGTAACTCGGGCAGTTGTTGTTGCCATCCTGTACCTGTCCCGCAGGTGTGATGTTCGGATGCACCGGTCTTGTGCAGGTGTTGTTACACGTGGTCTGCCACTGCGAGGACGATCAGCTTTCTGTCATGTCTCCCTGTAGCGCTGTCTTAGGCGTCTCACAGTACGGACATTACAATTTATTTCCCTGGCCACATCGGCAGTCCTCATGCCTCCTTGCAGCATGCCTAAGGCACGTTAACGCAGATGAGCAGGGACCCTGGGCATCTTTCTTTTGGTGTTTTTCAGAGTCAGTAGAAAGGACTCTTTAGTGTCTTGAGTTTTCATAACTGTGACCTTAATTGCCTACCGTCTGTAAGCTGTTAGTGTCTTAACGACCGTTCCACAGGTGCATGTTCATTAATTGTTTATGGTTCATTGAACAAGCATGGGAAACAGTGTTTAAACCCTTTACAATGAAGATCTGTGAAGTTGTTTGGATTTTTACGAATTATCGTTGAAAGACAGGGTCCTGAAAAAGGGCAGTTTTCTTAAAAAAAAAAAGTTATTGTTACTTATTTATTCATGTGTACAGTGTCAATTTCAATCAGGCACCGACGTTATCCACCTAAGAAGCACTGATAACCCTGAATCAAAATTGAAGGAGAAGCGTGAGCAATTGACCCGCGATCATGTTCAAGCTGTGAGCTTTGTTTACATGACAGGTGGCAATGATTGATTTTATTGCAACGTTTACATTAATATTTTAGTCATTTAGCAGACGCTTTCATCCAGAGCGACTTACACCACTTGTTTAGCTTCTCTGGTAAGGTATAGAAAGGCCAATGCCTCACTTGTTTGAAGGATAATGACAGTGCAAACACACAAATGTTAGTAATCGATAGCATATAAGCCAGCTATTAAGCACTAGTCACAGATGGTGTGGTAGCAGACTCCTTTAACCTGAGAGGAGAGTGTCACACACTCATGTACATACACACACACACCTGAACAGAGGGATTCGGAGGTAGCCTTCACTCTCTCATTGCCGCTCCCACTCAAGAAAGTGGCTTTCACCGGGTGCAGTATAATCGATCTTCACCATCCCCATAGAGGGAGAGAGAATGTGTGTGTCTCGAGTGGGTGGTTGCATCCTGAGAGGATGCTGACTAGATTGTTGGAATACTGCCTAAGGCCAGTGAGACCCAGGCCTAGACCGTGCTGTGCACAAAACTGTCAAATTTGTCATTTTGTTGATATTTGATGTGGGCCTGTGCTCAAAGGTCTTACAACTTTAATTTCCCTATAATCATGTTTTCCTTGATTGCAGCTAAGTCGATGTTAAAACTTAAAGCGCAATTCCACCACTTCTCAACCTGATTTTCATTGTCTCCAGCACAGTACCAGTGTCTACATACAGTGTATGTGAAAACTGTGCATTTTCTACGTTCTACCCGATGACGTAATCAAAAGTTACGGTGATCAAAAACGGTGATTTTCAAACCCTATGAGGTCGTGGAGCAAGAAAATAGCTTCCCTCTGGCTAGAAACTAGTTGCAGGTTTTGAAAATCACAGTTTTTCTTACTTTTAATTCTACCCTGGGATGTCACAGAGAAGCATTTTCTTAGGACTTTTTATTTTTGCAACCACAGATCATAGAAACATGCCGTTTTCACATATCTAGACACCGGTATGGTGCTTTAGATAATGAATATGAGTTTGTAAATTGGCGGAATGGCCCTTTTAAGGAAAACTGGCACCATAGAAGACACATGTATTAAATAGTTGTCAGTACTATGTCCTTACAATGGACAATTTACAATAGAATGTGTCTGCTTAAATGTTCTTCATTCTACTGCTCGTCATTTGATGATGGCATCGATTAATCAAAGACATCGATCTTTCTCCATCCTCTCTTTCTCTCTTATTCTATCCCTCTCTGTCTCCCATATTCTCATGTTCTCTCTTTCCCTGTCCCCTCCATCTCCCTCTTATCTCTCTTCCCTCTTTTTCTCTCCACAACCCTCCACCCCTGTCTCGCTCCCTTCCTCCACGCCAGTGAGGAGGACGGCGAGCAGGAGGACAAGACCATCTGGTACTACAGCACCAAGGTGCAGCTGGCTGAGCTGATTGACTGCCTGGACAAGGGTTACTGGGAGGCCCACTTGTACGCCACGCTGGAGGAGATCAGGGACGAGCTGCACACGTACATGGACATCACCGAGGAGCTCACCAACAAGGCCCGCGGCGTCAACAAGTGCTTCCTCACCGCCGCCAACGGTAAGAGATGTTGGACACGTTCAGATAGGACATGTTTGTTCTTCATAACCTATATCTATCTGACATGTAGAATATAAATATCTATTAAGGACATTTCTGCAACGTTTACCTACTGAACGAGGCCTAGGGTACGCACACACAGGTTTTGGTTTTTTTCATATTTTATTCTAGGACTGGTATTGTCATTTAGTCATTTCAGAAGAATGTTTTGGCAGTTGTTTGCGTAGTTATTTACTATTAAACTACCGGTATTACACACTGACAATGTGCCTATTGAATGCAGCTCTCTGTACGCTGTTAGATAACTAACTTAAAAATGCCCTATCATAGTACACATCCTATTGTTTCCTTCCTTTTGAAGTCTATCATTGTGTTACTATCATTGGAAGGGTGAAAGCGTTGCATTGAATCTATTGAGACCCCAGGGAAGTTTGAGCACATTTTGGTAGGGTAAAGCTGTTATGTATTTGTTTTTCCATTGTAAAGTAAGTTTGGGCTTTTTCTTCAAATGACTGTTTTGTGTGTGTCCTAAATGGCTCCCTATGTAGTGCACTACTTTTGACCAGGCCCCATGGGACTCTGGTCAAAAGAAGTGCACTATAAAGAGAATAGGGTGACATTTGGGATGCACACTTAGTCAAGACTTCCAGTAAGGAGTGTTTGACTCTGACAAATAAAATCAATGATTAGTTTGTCTGTTTCCATCAGTCATTGGTTGTTTGTCTGTTTCCATCAGTCATTGGTTGTTTGTCTGTTTCCATCAGTCATTGGTTGTTTGGCTGTTTCCATCAGTCATTGGTTGTTTGGCTGTTTCCATCAGTCATTGGTTGTTTGGCTGTTTCCATTAGTCATTGGTTGTTTGGCTGTTTCCATCAGTCATTGGTTGTTTGGCTGTTTCCATCAGTCATTGGTTGTTTGGCTGTTTCCATCAGTCATTGGTTGTTTGGCTGTTTCCATCAGTCATTGGTTGTTTGGCTGTTTCCATCAGTCATTGGTTTTGCCTCTTGATAATGCTCAGAGGTTTTGAGAGAACTTCTAGTCTACTACTCTATTCCTCTTTCAGTTATTCCTCTATGGTGAACGAATGGTGTTAAGAGATGAGCAAACACTTACTCTGTGTGTGTCCCAAAATGGCAAATGTAGTGCACTACTTTTGACCAGGGCCCCATAGGGTGCCTTTTGGGACGCAGCAACTCTGTCTCTTGATGTGTGTGATATTCATCATCGGCATCATTTTCTCTGTTCGGTTGGTTCCAACGAGGCTGCCGATTTGCCTCCTGCCCACGGCTGCACTTCACAATGTTGTCGGTCTCTGAGTTGGTAATGTGAGGGCACTGATCAGCACGGCAGCACACACACACATTTCAGATCCATGGTATTGGGTGTGTGTGTGTATGAGTTTTACAGCTATGACTCGTGCAAGTTGTGCACATTAGCAGTTTGTGTGTGTGTCTGCACGTTTGCATATGTTAGGAGGGATATGCACATCATGTAAGGCTATAGATATAGTAGTCCATATATGGTAGTGTTGTTGGTCATTTTTTTAAACAACTAATTGACCATGTCAGTTCAATTATTTGAATTCTTTTTCGTTCAGTTTTTTTCTGTGAGCTCAATGTGCACATGTAAGGTTCTGTATTTATTTTCTTAGTCAACCTTGTGTTCTGTTTCTTTGTGTTCTTGAACGTAGCCATGTCTTTCATTTTTGATCATTGATTTCACCTGTGGTAGTTACTCACCTGGTCTCATCAGCTCCTTATTTAGTTCAGTTCATTCTGTTTGTTCCCTGTAAGGTATTGTTCGTTTTGACTACTAAGCTTTTTCCTAGCTTGTTTGTGAGAACCAGTTATAGCCTTCAGTCCTAGTTTTGATTCACCTGCCTGTTTGCCTGCCTGTGTATGACCATTGCCTGCCTGTGACCACGATTCCTGCCTTCTGCGAAGTCTAAATAAATAAACACCTGCTGCGCTCTGCGCGTGAATCTACACCCTTTTCTCCCTGAGTATTCATTACAGCACATTGCGCTGCAGTTTCTCCAGAGATAAATCACATCATGCCCGAACTGCGCGCTGTAGTAGGGAGTTGTAGTTTCCAACAGGCCAATGTACTACATAGTTTAGGGCAGAAAAAAGTATAATTAACTACGTTGACCATAATCCATTGCACAACTACTTCTGTCAGGTCTGTTTCTGTTACCCGTGCTATGGAAGAGACGGAAGAATGAGCGATCAAGAGGGGATACATAGAGAGCAGTTTCTTCGTGGTATCTCTACCTGAAAATACATGATCTAAGTGATTGATAGTTGGTATTCAGCAGTCATAAAAGTATGCCTTATTTATTTTGAAGAACTACTAAAATAATGATTTTGTCAGGTATTGGTAGCAGCTTTATAGAGATGAGATGATGACTTTGAATTGTCAAATAAAACAAATGTAATCTACACAACTGAAATATTTTATTAAAGTAATGTGAACAACGAATGGTTAATAAGTGATGGGCAGTCACTACCAACGTGGGACTTTTATTAATTGTTTTATTCTCTGTTGTTATAGCATTCATCCCTCATAGTGCATTTAATGTTTAAAAAAATAATTGAAACCGAAATCTAAAATCGTAATTATTTTTTGATAATCGAGCCGAAACGACCTCAAAAAGCACTAATCGCTCAGCACTAATGTATGTGACTATCATACCGCTATCCCTCTCCCCCTGCCTCTGTCAGATTATCATAGTGGATTTACCCATGTCTTCCCAAAGCAAAATCCTAAATATTTCCACACCCCTCATATTTGGGTAAGTAGGCCCTAATCAGGTTGGCTGGCTGGTTGTGTTTAAGTGCCTCTATCGCCTCCTGTGGTGGCTTGGCCTGGCTGTAGGCTCTGTGGACTGTGGCACTGCTCCAGCAGGCTTCACTGGGACGAGGTCCAAGATGGCAGGACTGAATGCATCTGAGGCAGAGAGAGATGGAAAGAGGGAGAGATGGTCAGATAGAGAGGGGGGGGGGGGTTGAGGAACAGTGGAAGAATATGGAGGCAAAAGGTCAAGAAAGGGGAGGAAAGAAATTGAGAAAGAGTGACGGAGATAGAGGAGGAGAGAAAAGTGACAAAGAGAGGGAGATGGAAGAGGAGAAGGGACATGGCTGTGCCGGGTGTCCTCCTGTCTTCTATACATAGCCAAGTTAGCCAAGACAGTCCAGCTGAGCCAAAGGTCCCTGGTTCTGAGAGTGAGGGGCTCCATTGTCTAACACCAGAGAGCCTGCCAATGACTCCTCCTCTGGCCCGTCTGTCTCCCCTCTATCTCTCTCTTTATCCTGCTCGCTCTCTTTCTCTCTCTCTCTGCCCCTCTTTCTCTCATATCAACTTCTCCCTCGATCTCTCTTGCTCACTCTCTCTCTCTCTCTCCCCCTCCCCCCAGTTAAGTGAATACTACTCAGTCATGTTGAAGGGCCATAGGAACCAGTACAGCCATTCCATTACATAACTTTACTCTCCAGTCCCAGTTTGGCTGGGCTCCAAACAGTTTCCTCCTCTCCTTCATGACAACTGATCTGATTTAAAGAACAAATGGGACGGTTGAATGTGATAGGGTGTTAAGGCTATCCAATCCTTGGATTGTGGTCTCGAGGTGACAACAATAATAGGAAGCTGTTGTAACAGCTATTAGGCTATGTATGCTATTGCTGAGTCTTTTTAGATTAGGACTTGTATCTGTAGCCTGGTCCTAGATCTGTTTATGTTTGACATGGCAATGACCGTAGGACTTTGTTATAGAGTATATACAGATGTGGGACCAGGCTATTGTAACTGTACACTTGTGATGGACTCGGATACAGACTGAGATCAAGTTCTCTGCTGGTGTGCCTCCCATTGAGAATGAATGGTTTGACATCTCACCAGTGAGTCAGTCTACTTACGACCCGCTCCTGCACACACACTGTGGAAATCACATTATGTCTGAAAGAGCTTTTTACACACTTTCTCTCTCTCACACACACACACACACACACACACACCATAAGACACTGGCATCAGGAGAGCGATGACAGATCCCAGATTGAGCCCCCTAGGAAGACACTTTAGGCTGCTGTCAAGGCTTCTCCACCACACACACACACACACACACATGCTCTCCGGCGACAAATGACAGAGGAAGTAGACTATCGTTGATGCCTGAAACAACCCGTTTTTCTTTGTCACCATCTCTCCCCCCCCCCCCCCCCCGAAATATGAAATAACCTGCTTCGTCACAGAGTACGATCTCAATTACTCCCCATGTGGTCCTGCGATAGAGTGGAAGTCACACATTAATACAGGCTCTTTTCTTTATTTTACCGCATTGAGCAGTTGTATAAGCCGTGACAAGTTCTCGCTATGCGGCTATCATTTCAGATAAGTGTCATTTTGAGGTGGTGTTCAATTCAAAGCACAGCTGGGTGCTAATGTGCTCATTCCCAGACAGACTACATGGCCATTCCTATAGTATAGCCCAGAGAGAAGCACAGTTAGTGGCAGGCTTTCAAGCATAGGTTTGAATGTTTGATTCATCTGGCAGAATTGCGCCGTGGTCAAATCAGAAGATGTATCGATTAAGCGTGCTCTGTTAGTGTGGGATAAAGCTTTAGCGAATGCATAGGCTGACTGACTCTACACACACCATCGCTTGCTGGCAAGAATACGAAGAATGCTCTTGAGTTAGAACTGTTTTATAGGCTAGTCAATAAAACCGTAGTTTATGCTCAGACCGTATGAGACAGTCAAGGTGTAGCTCAGAGGTGCATAACTCGGTGCCTTGATTTCTGCAGTCCTGCTGGTTTCAATTTCAACCTGACTAATCACCATAACTCAGATTTGATTGTGTTGTCCTTGATCGTGTTTAGTCTATATACTGCTAGTTATTTGATATTTCTGGCTGAACGTTTTTAAAGATTTTTAGTTTTCCCACAATTAAACATTCTGACATGCATAATATGTATTTTAATGATCTAATCAATTAAATGAATCAATTAATCGGTGTCCTCGCCCTTCTCCAGAGGAGATCCTGAACCGGCTGAGGGCCAAGCAGGAGCAGGAGCTGGAGGAGGTGAAGCGCCGGGCGGCAGAGGAGAGAGAGAAGGCGGAGGCGCAGGAAACTCTCCGGAAGGAGGAGGAGACGGAGGGGGGAGAGACAAAGGAGAAGACTGACGACCTAGAGAAGAAGGGAGAGGAGGAGGGAGCAGGGGAGGGTAAGGCTGAGAAGGACAAGGACAAGGCGACCAAAGAGGGGACCACCATTACAGGTAAGAGACACACACACACACACACACACACACACACACACACACACACACACACACACACACACCATCTAACTACAGCTACTGCTACATCGTGGTCCGACAGGCTCTACGGGCTGTTTGATATTACTGTGTCTTGAAATAGAGCGATGTAGGCCTAATTAATTATTGATCCGTTTCCCACTGCTCTCTTCTCTTTCTGAGCCAATTAGAAATCCCTTGTGTTGCGCTGTCAAGACATCGGAGACCACTTTGTCAACTTAAAACAATGCCTTCCGCCATACTGCTGATAACCCCTCTGTAATAAGCGTCCTCACACCAAGTTTTACCCAATGCCTACTAGTGTCATTACAATACAGCAGCTTCTATATACACACGCTGGAGGTGCTTGTTGTGCATATTCCACACAAAGTCTGATACATACACTTCGACCAACTCTGAAATGTGTGATTTTATTGGCCGCCATCTTGGCACCACAAGTTCCAAGATAATCCGTTCTAGCGAGAATGTAGTTAAAATGTTTTCAACATGTAGCATAGTTTGCGTAACTCTGAATATCTGCCTCTCTGATTTGAAGCCGAGCTGGCTCCTTCTACTGGTGAGGGCTCCATCCCTGAGGGGAGTAAACCTGATCTCCCGCCTCCACAACCCACTCTCCCCGCAACAGAGGCCCCCAGCCCTGCCGTGGGGGGGCAAGACATCCCTCCCGGGGCCCGAGAGCCTGGGGATGAGGCCAAAACCAACATGGAGGGCGTGCAGGAGGCTGAAGGTACGAAGGGGGTGGTGTCTCTGTGAACTTTGAACCACATTCATGATCCCCCTCCATTCAATTCCTGTGCCTGGGTTGTTCCTCCCCACACATCCCGCCTCCCCCATGTCGGACCGCTCTACCATTGATCGCTGTCCCTCTTGCATCCCTCATTTCATTGGCTGTCAAGCACCTCAATAATTTATCCTGCAGCAGGATTTTTCATCCCTTGCGAACACCTGAATTTTAGCTTCGGTATTGAACGCTTGTCGCAACTCTGCTGAATACATGCTTTTATTTCATTCCAAAAGAACGCTGAAAGCGAATTGCTTTGATATGCAATCAGACTAAATAGCTTGGCGTGAATCACAATGACTTTAAGACAAAGCATTTGATTCTGAACCTTGTGTGTAAAACATGCCTTTAATGCATGGGTCCAGATCACTTTTACTATGAATCATCATACCCCTATTGGCTGTGTAAAAGGCTGTGTGTGTGGGCACTACAGGAATGACACGCATGCTGCTTCATGACACTAGAGGGCACTATTGCATGTCATTTGAACTTTTGAAGGGACTGTCGGTTGGGTCTTCTCTTGAGATGTCCACATCCCAGGCAAACAAAAATATATAGATTTGATTACATGCCACAATCCAAAATGAGTGAAAACGATAGGCACCGTATCATTTCCGGATTCCCTGGTGCTTATCGTTCATTTGGGTCGAGGCATGTAGCTGGATCGACATACATGATTCCGTGGGATGTGGACTCATTTTGACATATGACTAACTTCGACGTCTGAAAATAACAGTCAAACTTTGATTTTGCTGTATAACATCCCTTTAAAGCATGATTTGAAATGTATTTGTGGTTTTAGAGAAGGCAGGTTCTGAGTCTAGCTCTCCCAGGGGAGAGGGGGTCCCCAGCCTGAGCCAGCCCCCTCATCACAGTGGTGAGGAGAACAGTAACAGCAGCACCATTGCCAGGGAGGCCCCCAGGGTCCCGGAGGAGCCCGACCTGGCCGACAGGTCCTCTCAGTCCTCTATCAACAGCCAGGACGACCAGGGGGTGAACGGCGAGGCCGGTGGAAAGCGGTCGGCAGTCACGCCGGGCGGCCGCATGGTGACCCGCCTGCGTAACCCGGAGAGTAAGCTGAGCCAGCTGAAGAGCAAGAAGGTGGAAGAAGCCGTTCACGAGGCCAACAAGGGCTACAAGGAGGGCAAAGAGGTGATCACTATTAATCTACAAAAAATACTGATTAGCCGTTGGATTCCTAGCTATCCTTAGGTTGTTGCCCGGTGTACCAAACTTTTTTCGGAATCGTGGGCCAAATGTTTTGTTCTAAAAATATCATGCATTTATTTCAATTCAAGTGTCGCTCGTCTGTTATCAAAATATAATGTATTTGATTTACCTTTGATTTGACCCCCCTCTCCTCACTCCAGGTGCTGGTGGTGACCCCGGCAGGCGACGTGTCGCGTCTCAGCACCCGCAGCCTAACAAGTAAGGAAGTGGTGATGAAGGGCACACTCAGCCACTTCTTCAAGCTGGGCCAGGAGGGCAAGTACCGCGTCTACCACAACCAATACAGCGGAAATACGCTGGCCCTCAACAAGCCCCAGCACCGTGAGGACCTGGACAAGCGGCGACACCTCTCGCACAAGGTAAACTTTAAGACAAAACCTATTTTAAGATAACTTTAGCTTGCACACACCTGAAGGAGTCAACAGAAACTTGAACAGATAAACACTTGTGATAAGTTTTAAGTTCAACTGTTTAAAGGGATACTTTGAGATTTTGGCAATGAAGCCCCTTATCTACTTCCCTAGAGTCCGATTAACTTGTGGATAGCTTTTATGCCTCCGCGTCCAGTATAAAGGAAGTTTGAGGTAGTTTTGCGAGCCAATGCTAACTAACGTTAGCGCAATGACTGGAAGTCTACAGGATAGCAATTGCACTAGCGCTAGTTAGCAACTTTCTTCAAACCGCAAGCAGAGACATAAGAATGGTATTCATGAGTTTGTCTGACTGTGAGGGAAGTAGATAACGTGCTTCATTGCCCAAAACTCGGAAGTATCCCTTTAAGCCTTTGATGCCACCTTTCAGTCTTCTTTGTATCTTGTACAGTACTGTTCTTTTCTGATTTTAGCTGTTTTCTTCTATCTTTCTAATTGTTGATCCTTAAAGCATTTTTAAGTTTGTTTTAGATGTACAGTGCTTTGTGATTTCCCCATGTAATGAAAAGCTCTCTACATATAAAACTTATTTTATTGTCCAGTTTTGCATGACGCCGGCAGGCGACTTCAAGTGGAACGGCTCCATCCACGGCTCCAAAGTGCTGACCATCTCCACGCTGCGCCTCACCATCATCCAGCTGGAGACCAATGTGCCCGCACCCTTCATGCACCCCAACTGGGCCTCACACAGGTACGGATGGAATGTGAGCTCTGTGTGTTTTTGAGATCCTAGTTGGTTGATTTTTTTTATGTTATGAAACAATACGATCAAAATGTTTTTAACCCATAAGAGTCTAAGCCAGGGGTGGGGGGGTTCTACTAAGCTATTTGGTTTAGAATTTTAAGACTAGAGGTCGACCGATTAATCGGAATGGCCGATTAATTTGGGCCGATTTCAAGTTTTCATATCAATCGGTAATCGGCATTTTTGGAGACCGATCGTGCCCGATTACATTGCACTCCACGAGGAGACTGCGTGGCAGGCTGACTACCTGTTATACGAGTGCAGCAAGGGAGCCAAGGTAAAGTGCTAGCTAGCATTAAACGTATCTTATAAAAAACAATCAATCTTAACAACTACACCTGGTTGATGATATTACTAGTTTATCTAGCTTGTCCTGCGTTGCATATAATCGATGCGGTGCCTGTTAATTTATCATTGAATCATAGCCTACTTCGCCAAACGGGTCATTTAACAAGCGTATTTGCGAAAAAGCACTGTCGCTGCACCAGTGTGTACCTAACCATAAACATCAACACCTTTCTTAAAATCAATACACAAGTATATATTTTTAAACCTGCATATTTAGTTAATATTGCCTGCTAACATTAATTTCTTTTAACTAGGGAAATTGTGTCACTTCTCTTGCGTTCTGTGCAACAGAGTCAGGGTATATGCAGCAGTTTGGGCCGCCTGGCTCGTTGCGAACTGTGAAGACTATTTCTTCCTAACAAAGACAGCCAACTTCGCCAAACGGGGGATGATTTAACAAAAGCGCATTTGTGAAAAAAGCACAATGGTTGCACAAATGTACCTAACCATAAACATCAATGCCTTTCTTAAAATCAATACACAGAAGTATATTTTTTTGTAACCGATATGAAATGGCTAGCTAGTTAGTGGGGTGTGCGCTAATAGCGTTTCAATCGGTGACATCACTCGCTCTGCGACCTTGAAGTAGTTGTTGCTCTGCAAGGGCCGCAGCTTTTGTGGAGTGATGGGTAACGATGCTTCGAGGGTGGCTGTTGTCGATGTGTTCCTGGTTCGAGCCCAGGTAGAGGCGAGGAGAGGGACGGAAGCTATACACTGGCAATACTAAAGTGCCTACAAGAACATCCAATAGTCAAAGGTATATGAAATACAAATGGTATAGAGAGAAATAGTCCTATAATTCCTATAATAACTACAACCTAAAACTTCTTACCTGGGAATATTGAAGACTCGTGTTAAAAGGAACCACCAGCTTTCATATGTTCTCATGTTCTGAGCAAGGAACTTAAACGTTAGCTTTTTTACATGGCACATATTGCACTTTTACTTTCTTCTCCAACACTTTGTTTTTGCATTATTTACACCAAATTGAACATGTTTCATTATTTATTTGAGGCTAAATTGATTTTATTGATGTATTATATTAAGTTAAAATAACTGTTAATTCAGTATTGTTGTAATTGTCATTATTACAAATAAATAAATAAAAATCAGCCGATTAATCGGTATCGGCTTTTTTGGTCCTCCAATAATCGGTATCGGTATCGGCGTTGAAAAATCATAATCGGTCGACCTCTATTTAAGACCACTTGAAGTATCAAAAAAAAAAGTGGAATGATTATATATTTTTTCCTTACTGCTATTAGCCCATACAAACGCGTTGAATAGCAGATTCACTACATTGAACGACAGTCCCCCCAAAAAATCAAAGGGAAGTTTGTTTTCAAGTGTCTGTCCTATATCTGAGAGATAGAAGATCAGGAAACATACATTTTTTGGGACATGTATTTAACCCCTTATTTTTGGCATTAAACAGTCTCCATTTAAACTTCCATAAATGTTTTCAACTGGCACCGGGGGACCTTCAGACGAATCTTGTGAGGCCTGTGGGTGTCCTAGAACAAAACAACCAAGATGTATATGTTTGTGAGAGTCTCACCTTTCCACAGAGGACTCATATTAGTGTTGTTGCACAAACTGTTCGGACAGTTGGTAGATCGGCTGTACCGACTTCAGACGGGTCCAAAGATGCTTGTTGGGGTCGTAGAGCAAAATGGAGTCATCTTTCTATAGTTTTGTAGGCCAAACCGTTTGGATGCTACAGACGATTTTGTGAGAAGACCGATTTCCGGGAAGTCTCGTGGTCTGACAAACACCGCTCTAGCTCTTTCACCGCAATGCGGAAGTGCGACATAGGCGGATTAGGTGAATTGAGACTGATCCAATGCAAAAAAAACAATCTCTACCTTAAACTGAGTTTTTCATTTTTTCTGTTGTTGTATTATGCTAATTGGATTTATGCAGGGTGCGTGGACATCAACCTTACGGGGTTAAGTGTTCGTTTAACCATTGTGTGCTCTTCCTCGTTGGGGGAGGGGGCACAGGCTATTATTTAGATACTAATTTGTGACATAATTTGGTGATAACGTGTTTGTTTTTACATGTTCATTGAAGTTAGCGTGCTCTGCTCTTGTTCAGTTCTGACCCCAGCAGTCCCAGGTGACAGAAAGTCACACTGTCATGATTTGATGTCACCATGCTCCCATATGATGGATAACACCATTGTCTGACTCCCTTTGGCTTTGTTTTGTTTTTCGTCAGGAACAACTGGATTAAGGCGGTGCAGATGTGCAGTAAGGCCAGGGAGTTTGCCCTGGCCATGGCCATCTTGGAGTGTGCCATCAAACCTGTGGCCCTGCTCCCTGTCTGGAAGGACTCTCTGGGACACACCAGGCGAGTAGACTCAGAGCACACACACACAGTCACGTCTTTCACTTTAAACTGGCATCAAGTCATCAAGGGAACCTCATTTACCGTGTTATGCCATCCTTACATTACCACTTCAAATAATTCGTTAATACCATTCAATCATACAAGTCTGCAGCCACTTCAAAGTCGGACTTCTTGGAACAAGTGCAAACCCTAGACCAGTGGCAGGTGCTGAATACCCAGGGCGGGGTGGTTGGAGATGTGAACAAAGTAGCCTGACATAAATATAATGCCAAGTTCTCTAACTATCTGTAGTTTCTTTGAATAGATACTCAATATAAAGCGATCTGTGCAACAGCATAAATACACCTATTTCACTTTTGTATGTAAAAAAACCTATTTCACTTTTGCATGTAAAAAAACAACAAAATGACCACTGTTAAGTTAATGTTTTAAGTATCCCTGTATTTCTGTTATTACGGTGCTATCACTCTGTTATTTGTGCGCCTGCGCAGGAGTCTTGTTGATGAACCTGGCCTGAGTGCAATGGCAGCCATGTATTGTGCTAAAACGGTTGAGTAAACGTTGTTAAACTGGCACCTTGTCGTTGTCATTTTGAATTAACATTGGCAGCAGAGGATGGTTAATAACTACAATTTGCCACCTTGCTACGACGATAACAGGTCGTATGAAAGTTGGAAAATGAACTTTGAATCTGGACACAGGTTACTAATCTGGACAAGACAAAGCAAGCACTTGAGGTGGTATTATCGCTCGGGGGATGAGCGAGAGATACAGCACTGGAAATATCTGTTGAGGATTTGAACAAGGATGATGGTATGGGAACTTTGATTAGAGCACTGGATTCTGTGTTTCTTAAAGAAGAGAAAGACCGTGCCTACGAGGCATATTCAAACGTTGACAGTGTTACTAGAGACATTTCGGTTGCAATGACGGACTACATCATTGACTTCGAACAAAGGTACAATAGGATGCACGAGTACGAGATGGTTCTCCCGGATGCAGTGTTAGGGTTCAAGTTGCCTGTCTGGACAGTTGGCTTTGACTGCTTGTACAGTGCTGACTTTTGTGTCAATGAAGTCGGCATTAAAAAGATTGGGGTGAAAAGATGTCTGCCGTGCCAATAACAGATGGAATGCAAGTGAGTGACGCAGCATATTACACTGAGCAGCAGAGAAAAGGCTCCAAAAAGTCACGTTCTCAAGACAAGCAGACGAGGGCGCCATTGCCCGGCACAAATCCACTGGACAGATATGGAAGGAGATCAAAATGTGCTA
Organism: Salvelinus namaycush; assembly: GCF_016432855.1. Taxonomy (NCBI): domain Eukaryota; kingdom Metazoa; phylum Chordata; class Actinopteri; order Salmoniformes; family Salmonidae; genus Salvelinus; species Salvelinus namaycush. The sequence goes on from NC_052345.1 coordinate 17,513,761, forward strand.
TTTGTCGAAGCACTTACCGTTTGGTTAAAGACTGTCCTCATAAAAATGAACAAGTTAAACTAACAGAGGAAATGTAAACACAGAGATAGAGCAGTGTAACATTACGCTGTTTTCAAACTAATCTTCTTCATAGTTGAATCCTTAGGATCTGCTTTGATTGATACTTGTGTGTACACGAACAGTGTGTGGTGCAAAATGGCTTGATAGCTATGTCAGTGAACTAAATATGAAATAAGTACAAACTATGATTGACACACTAAGCAACCGATCTTTCAAATTTGGAGATGGGATAATCGTCCATTCTACCAAGAGAGTTAAGATACTGGCAAAAATTGGTCAGACTAAGTCACATTGAAACAGAGGTGGTCCCTACTATTAAAAACTCAATGCACAATGTTCATGGTTACAGCCCATACCAACTAGTGTTGGGGCGGAACCCTGATCTTCCCTCTGTATTGGTTGACAAGCCACCAGCGCTAGAAGGGACCAGTGTGAGTGCATGGGTGGGAAGGCACCTTTCAGCACGACATACAGCAAGAAAAGCTTTCACCGAAGCAGTGTGTTCAGAGAGAATTCACAGGGCTCTGCGTAAACTGCTTCGACCCACGAATGAGACGTACGAGACTGGAAACAAAGTGTACGACAAAACGAGTTGACTGTCAAGAGTGGGAAGGACCGGGAGTAGTCATTGGCTAAGATGGTGTGGTGATATTTGTGAGACACCATTGTCAGGGTGCATCACTCAAGATTGCGGAAAGTAAATGATCAACAAGATGGAGGGGCTGTTGCTGAGAATCAGCCTCCTACTGAAAATGACCAAAAGGACACATTAACAGACACAAACCTACCAGATGTTGCATCCAAGGATATGGACTCTAGTGATGCACCGATATTACATTTTTGGCCAATACCGATATCCAATATTTTCCTTGACAAAAAACCCGATACCGATAATCGATATTTAACATTTTAGCTGCCTTTTAAGCATTCTAGTACAGTTAAAAGTTAACACACACATGGATGCAGCGGTCTAAGGCACTGCATCTCAGTGCAAGAGGCGTCACTACAGTCCCTGGTTGGAGTCCAGGCTGTATCACATCCGGCCGTGATTGGTCCCATAGGGCGGTGCACAGTTGGCCCAGCGTCGTCCTACAGTACAACCTGATGATCACCGTGGGGGGAAACAATGCAATTGGCCAGCCACTGTCATGCTTTTTTGTCCGACCAGATCCACGATGAGAAGGTTCTAGCTAGTGTATCCCTCTGTCCTTGGACTCTTGTTGGATGTACTTGTCTGGTTTATCAAGTCGCAGGCTCCCATGACTGTTAGGAATTACAATTAGCTTTTTGCTTTAGCGCAATCTGTACCTGATTTTAGTGCAGATCTAGCCTCGAGTGGGGAAGTAAGCCGTCTGGCGCGAGACATTTCAACCGTGTATCGGTGATTCGTTACATCCCGAGTGTTGCACCGGTCTGAGGCACTGCATTGCAGTGCTAGAGGCGTCACTACAGACCCAGGTTCGATCCCTGGCTGTATCACAACAGTCCGTGATCAGGAGTCCCATAGGGCGGCGGACAATTGGCCCAGCGTCGTCTGGGTTGGGGGGGGTCTTTACAAGTAGGCCGTCATTGTAAATAAGAATGTGTTCGTAACTGACTTGCCTCCTTAAATAAAAAGTAAAAAATAGTATGAAGCAATACATTCAGTTTGCATTCAAAGTGATATGCTTGTATAAACATTGGCACAGGGTGCCTTCCAAATGGAATCCTATTCAAAAGTAGTGTGCCATTTGGAATAGTGTCGCCCTACTCTAGCAGCTCCTCTGTCCCCTCCCGTCCCTCACACTAAGACCAGTTTACCCAGAGGTGATCAGCAGCAGATAAAATGGCCCACCCCCGGCGTGTAGCACAATATTTATACACTAGGGGAAACACTGCTACCTGTTCTACTGATGGGTAAAGACCCCAACCCTCCTCCTCTTAAGACTTGATTATGTTATAGTAAGGGTGGGTGTGCAGAGTCAGTCAAGGGGCTCGCATCATTTGTGTGTGTGTGTTGCATGGGGCCTTGCCAAGAGCAACGAGGGAGTTACCCTCCTCTACTTTTTGATCCGGGCTGGCCCAGACCTTTCACTCACACCAGAGTGCATTGAAGGAAGCCGCTTTTGAACTGACTGTGTTTGCCTTTCTCTCTCGTCCCCCTTTCTGTGCCACCATGCAGGCTACACCGTATGACGTCCATGGAGCGGGAGGAGAAGGAGAAGGTGAAGAAGAGGGAGAAGAAGCTGGAGGACGAGGAGACCATGCAGCAGGCCACCTGGGTCAAGTACACCTTCCCCATCAAGCACCAGGTATTACACACAATCACAAACACCCGCACACAGACACACTCACTCAGACACCCACACACACACAGTTAAGGGCTGCTACACATGCACAGACACATACACCCTTTTCATTTGGCCCTTGTTTACCGACCGAGCCCGGGCCCTTTTAAGTCGAAGCGCTACCACTCTATTTATGACCGGGCCGTTCACCATCACCCCTAATCGCCAGGACGTGTTTAATTGCAACTTCCTGCCTCCCCAGAATGGCGAACGGTGCTAAAAAGCCCTTTGATGAGGTGTGAGTGTCCGAGCTCCGGGGGGGGGGAGTGTCAACTTTCACATAGTGGCCCTACTAGATGTGTTTACTTAATGGTGGGTGTGAATACCCTCTGGCCCTCTCATTTCTCTCTCTCTTCCCTTCCTCCTCTCACTCCTGTCCGCTTCTTTTATCGCTCGCTCCCCCCTTCTCTCTCCGCTGCCCGCTTTCTTCTTCCCTTTGTACCCTCCCCCCTCTCTCTCCTTTCCACTTCCGTCTTTCCGTCTCTCTCTCTCTCTCTCTCTCTCTCTCTCTCTCTCTCTCTCTCTCTCTCTCTCTCTCTCTCTCTCCCGTGTGAAGGTGTGGAAGCAGAAGGGAGAGGAGTATCGCGTGACGGGCTGGGGCGGCTGGAGTTGGATCAGCAAGACGCATGTGCACCGCTTCCTGACCAAGCTGCCTGGCAACACCAACGCCAACTACCGCGCCGAGCTGGAAGGTCAGCAGGAGCGTTCTAGTTTGTGTCCTCTTCATAGAGATAGATAGAGCTCTCATCTTTGTATCTGTGGCTTTATGGCATCTGTGACAGCACTGGCAATGTCAATTCAAAAACAAAATATATCCAAATAGAGATCTTTATCCATCTCTATGATTTGGTTAGAAAAAAATCAAGGAATTCAGTGGACAAATGTACCCATCGCTGTCAAACACCTCCTCTTATTTCTTAATTGCCAAAAGTTGTGAAAAATGTGCAATTCAATTGTTAAGTCACATGGGATAACGTCCCCTGTGAAATTGACTACTAATATAAATGTGGCTATGATAACTAAAACATGTATGTTTTCTTCCTTTGCAGCTGCCAGACGTGGCGAGAAATGCAACTTGCTGGACTTGGGTCCAAGGCCAAGGTTGTTCAAAACAACTGTAGTTTCAGACCCCCAGGGAAGCAGAAGACCCGTAGAGAAAGATGGGGGTGCTACCACCACTACCACCCCAGAGCCCTCAGCAGACCGCCTGTCGGGAGAGAAGACGAAGGAAAAGTCAGAGGAGGGAAAGAAAGAAGAGAGTGACGGGCCAGCGAAGGTGAAGATGCAAGACTCCGCTGCAGAGGAGGCTGCTGACAAGATGGAGGTGGACCCTAGCCTCTCAGACTCAGGACAAAATGATGAAAAAGGTTAGCGCTTTTATAGACTGGCATTGACTCCATTGTTGATAGTTGACGGAGTTAAAGCTAACAAACACATGCAATATCAGTCACACGTATTATTGAATCAATCAGTTCTTATACTGCTCTACATGCCAATGTGAAGGGAGGCTCATATACTTCCATACTTGGGCACTAAGCTTCTTCACCATTGTTCTGACAACAGAGGATAAGAAAAATGATCCAGTAACTTATGTGTCCATTTTGTTTTTCTCTCAGGGACCTGCAGCAGCCCAGGGACCGAGACGGAGACGACGTGCGTGAGGCAGGAGCTCGGTGAGGGGAATACAAGGCCCTTCAACTACGACGTGGTGGACGTGGCCCAGGGCTTCCTGATGCGCGTGGCCTACAAGAAGAAGGTCAAGGCCTCCAAGCTGGACGGTCTGCTGGAGCGGCGCGTCAAACAGCACGCACTGGAGGAGAAGCAAAGGGTTCAGGTCTCCCTGACCAAGCCTACCCCAGTGAAGATCACCCTGGCCCTGCCGCAGAGCCCACTCCAGCCCCAAACTCCGACCCAGGCCCAGAGTCCCACAGTGAAATTGGAGTTCAGCACCCCTTCGGTGCCACCTGCGCTTGCTCCATTGTCAGTCAAAGGGGAGGTGCAGGCGGGCCCTTCAAAGACCGCTGAGGGGTTCCCTCACCCAGCCACAGCGACCCCAGCCAAAGAGCCTGCAGCTGAAGCATTCCCTAGGACACAAAACCAAATAACCCCCCAGAAACAGGAGGGAGACCTCCCTGAGAGGACTATAGGGCCCACAGGGGCCGGTTCAGGGCAGGAAGGCCTTAAAAGGCCCAGCAGCACAGCGGAACCAATGGAAACTCAGAGTTCAGGTGGGATCCACTACACTGGCAGACCATCAGAGTCTACCAGCGACAAGCCCGCTTCCACCGAGGGTGCAGGACCTGAAGTGGCCATTTTTAAACCCCACTCCACAACGATTCCTCCAAGCACTATAACCCAGGAGGGCAGCCATAGTGCAGCTACCGTTCCTAAACCCCCCCAGCAAAGCACAGAGAAGAACGGGAAGGGGCCCGAGGAGAGGCAGGGCAACGGACAGAGCAGCACTGAGGTCATCGCCACTGGGTCCCAGCCCTCCTCTCTACCTCAGATCAATGGAAATGACAGCGTGGAGGCTAAAGCCTTGACCAACTCTTTACCAACTCCAAACGAGCCCTCCGACGCTCACACTAACAGCTCTGAGGTCAAAGTGAACAGTCTAGGCAAGGCGGAGGGAGAGGGTCAAGTAGTCTCGCCCCTAAAGCCCTTGCTCAACGGCAATGTGGCCCCTGTAGCCGAGAGGACTGGGCCTGACAGCACGGAACCAAGGCCGGCTCTAAGGGTAGAGGTGGAGAGCAAGGTCATAGTGTCGGTGCAGGACTGCCAGCCCCCAGTGAAGGTGGCCAGGCTGGAAAACAACATGGAGGTGCTCGGATCTACAACCACCCAGCAGCTCAACAACAACCAGCCCATGGAAGTTAAGCCTGATGCTGCCACGCCCAACAAAATGTCCCCCTCGTCGGTGCGCTCTGCGGAGGAGAGCAGCAACAGTGGGGTGGGATCCCTCTGTAAGACCATACTCACCCAGGTAACCACCACAACAACCACCACCACCACGGTATCCACAGAGTCTCGGCTAACGGCGGGGGTCTCAAGCTCTTCGGGGGCAACGCCCGCGCCCATTGTCTCAACCACCGAGAGCAGCGCGGTGTCCACGCTCGCCACCATGACCAAAACCACCGTGACCAAAATGCGCTCACCCACGCCCGACAGCCAATCGGACGAGAGCCAGAGCGAAACGGTGACCGAGTACAAGACAACGCTCTTTGCCACCCACAAGGAGTCCTCTCGTTTAACCTCCTCTGTTTCGGGGGTCGCGACCTCGTCGACCTCCACCAAGGGCCGCGTTCGCCTCCTCAAGTTCTCGCGCACCAAAAAGACGCGCTCGGGAACCGCCTTGCCATCCTACCGCAAGTTTGTTACAAAGAGCCAGCGTAAGAGCATCTTTGTCCTGCCCAACAACGACCTGAAGAAGCTGGCACGGCAGGGTGGCATCCGTGAGGTGTCCATCTTCAGCTACAACGCCAAGCCGGCCCAGGACATCTGGCCCTACCCCTCGCCCAGACCCACCTATGGTATCACATGGAGGTGAGAACACAGTTTTTAAGATTTCTCATTGGTGCCCCTGTTTTCAACGGTTTAGCGCTTTAACTAACTGCATTATTTGATATGATTAAGGCCCTGAGTTTTGCCAGACTACCTGGCTAGAGAAAACTCAGAGCTTTAAATATATGAGTTTTCTAGTGCTCCATCTGATTTATGATTGCCGTTAGTTTCAGCCTTGCGCTCCAACTCTGAGCTACGATACAGTCACTGCGCCACAATAACTGGAACCTCTCGAGCATTAATGCTCCGGCGAACGATATTCACGTCTTGTCCTGTTGATTTGTTGGTTATGCCTTCTGTTTGCCGTTAGGGGGTTTGGCCCCTGTGACTCTGTTGTGGCTCTCAGAGAGAGATCTCAGGCTATTTTGACCAGCGCCTTTTACTGCCTTTTTACTGCTAGACGTGAATCATATTGGCGGTCTGCAAGTGTCAGGATATTCACGTTGCGCATTAACCACTCCGAGGATGTTTTCCCTGCCTGTGGTCAGTCAGTCACACTGGACAAGGAGGAATGTCTTTCCCCGTGTGCATCCCAAATGGCACCCTATTCCCTATATAGTGCACTACTTTTGACCGGGGCCCTATGGTATAGTAGTGCACTCTATAGGGATTAGAGTGCCTTTTGGGACGCACTCCTTTACTGTCCCAATATGTGTTTTTTTAATTCTTTTTTTAATGTTTTTTTTACATTTGTTCAACCTTTAAATGGCCAATTGTGGAAGCTGTGGAAGCATACCAAAGAGTCAGGTTCATAGCCAACCTCGGCAACAAGGAACTAACACGGTCATTTTACCTAGCTGCCAGGGTTGACTTATGAATTTTATGAGCTCTGTGTGAGTGTGAGTGTGGTGCGTGTGTGCACGTGCTCTTTTCCGTGTACCTTTACGGTAGCAGACATAGGCTGTGTGTGTTGGTGACCCCAGACAGTTGTCTTTGCACGTGCGTATATGTGTGTACGTGCACGCGCTTGTGCTCCTGTGTGTGTGGTAACCTATTTGTCTGTCTCTGCAGGTACCGTCTCCAGACAGTGAAGTCCCTGGCAGGGGTCAGTCTGATGCTGAGGCTACTGTGGGCCTGTCTGAGGTGGGACGACATGGCCGTCAAGCCCTCCGCCGCTGTAGGCACCACGCGAACAGGTAGACCATCCTTTCTCTGCATGTATCTCAACACCCACCCACCCAATATACACTACCGTTCAAAAGTTTGGTGTCACTTAGAAATGTCCTTGTTTTTGAAAGAAAAGCAAATTTTTTGTCCATTAAAATAACATAAAATTGATCAGAAATACAGTGTAGACATTGTTAATGTTGTAAATGACTATTGTAGCTGGAAACGGCAGATTGTTTATGGAATATCTACATAGGTGTACAGAGGTCCATTATCAGCAACCATCACTCCTGTGTTCCAATGGCACATTGTGTTAGCTAATCCAAGTTTTTATCATTTTAAAAGGCTAACTGATCATAAGAAAACCCTTTTGAAATTATGTTAGCACAGCTGAAAACTGTTGTTCTGATTTAAAGAAGCAATAAAACTGGCCTTCTTTAGACTAGGTGAGTATCTGGAGCATCAGCATTTGTGGACAGTGAAGTCCCTGGCAGGGGTCAGTCTGATGCTGAGGCTACTGTGGGCCAAAATGGCCAGAAACAAAGAACTTTCTTCTGAAACTCGTCAGTCTATTCTTGTTCTTAGAAATGAAGGCTATTCCATTCTTTGTTATTCTTTGTTTCTGGCCATTTTGAGCCTGTAATCAAACCCGCAAGTGCTGATGCTCCAGCTTCTTTATTCAGAACAACAGTTTTTAGCTGTGCTAACATAATTGCAAAAGGGTTTTCTAATGATCAATTAGCCTTTTAAAATGATAAACTTGTATTAGCTAACACAATGTGCCATTGGAACACAGGCGTGATGGTTGCTGATAATGGGCCTCTGTACGCCTATGTAGATATTCCATAAAAAATCTGCCGTTTCCGGCTACAATAGTCATTTACAACATTAACAATGTCTACACTGCATTTCTGAGCAATTTTATATTATTTTAATGGACAAAAAATATGTGCTTTTCTTTCAAAAACAAGGATATTTCTAAGTGACCCCAAACTTTTGAACGGTAGTGTACATTGCAGGGGAAGTGTACAAGCTTGATATAGTCATTGCGTGCTAAGAATATGGGACCAATTACCAAACTTTTTACTACACATATGAGTGCATTTGTCCAAATACTTATGACACCTTTTAATTGGGGGACTATATACATAAAGTGCTTTAGTTTCTAAACCGTGAAACTGATACAGTGTTTTCAGAAAGTATTCACACCCCTTGACTTTTTCCACATTTTGTTGTGTTACAGCCTGAATATAAAATAGATTAAATTGAGATTTTTTTGTCACTGGCCCATAATGTCAAAGTGAAATTATGTTTTTCAACATTTTTACAAATTGAACAAAAAAAATAGTTGAAATGTCTTGAGTCAATAAGTATTCACCCCCTTTGTTATTGCAAGCCTAAATAAGTTCAGGAGTAAAAATGTGCTGCCCATTCGTTTGTAGCTCAAACGGTTCGGTTGCTACCAAACAAATTACATCTACGGTACCGATTTCAGGCTAGTCTCCTGACACTTGTAGGGGTCGTATAGCAAAACAGTATCTCCCTTTTCCATAGAGTGGTCATAGTAGTTTGTAGGCCACATCGTTCGGACTCTACAGACGTTTACGTGAGAAGAATGATTTTCTGGATGTCTCATGGTCTGACAAACAGCGCTCTAGTTCTGGCACCTTTCACCTCCGATGTGGAGGTACAACAATGGCGGATGTGCTGGATTGAGACGCATCCAGTTCAGTTAAACAGATATCTCTAGCTTTGCCTTTCTGCTGAGTTCCCGGTCGAATTGAACCGATTGACAAGTTTTCTCTCTGAAAAATGTAGTTCATTTAATCTGATTGTCATAAGGTTCCATGACTTTGTCCACACAGGGCATCTGAACACACAAAATACATTTTGATGATTTTCATTACATTTTGGGTGTTATATTTAACTTTTGTACACCTGTGGTGTTCCCGGTCAAAAATGACCTGTCATTAGACATGAATGGGTGAGACTACAATTAGTGTATAAAATTGAGTTCAGGCACATGCCCATTCAGATGGACACACTTCCTCTCCCAGACCCCCACATGCATGTGTGTTTGAGCACACACACACACACCTTACTCCCCTTCTTGGCTTCCATGGCAACCCCCACAGGAACCTTTCCCCAATAGAATCTTTCCCCCACGGGAACCACACCTGTTGGCATTCTCACAAACAATCGCAACATTGTTTCAATAATATATAGAACTTTTCTTGCAGCTCTGGTATATAAGGCTTTTTTGAGGCCTTGCTCACAATTCATTCCGTGGCAGCACAATGTCCAAACGATATACTGTATGTGAGGCTCTTGATCATATCTTTGATCATGACACTGGTGAGGAGGAGAGAGTCCTTGTTATACTTTGACACAAATTAGTTTTATAAATAGCACAATACATTTCATCTGAGTATTTGTTATAGTCAAAATAATCCATACATTATGCTTTTTTTACTCAAAAACGAGTTGTATGAGCTCAGGACAATGAGGCCTACAGGCCATAAATAGCAAATAGAAGTTCAAAACTTGTAATGTTCACAAGAACATAAGTTGATAAAAAGATCTAACACAACGTTAGGTGATAATACATGTATCATTATGGATTTATAATCAGCTATAATGGGGGCGGTCATTTTGGACCGGGAACACAACTAATTAACATGAAACGAGCACGACAGGAGGGTTAAACTGACGGATTTTCATAGTGATTATTTTGTTATGTAACTTAGATAAACGCACCGGCGCGTCAATCGACTCTAGGGGGTTAACAAGTCACATAAGTTGCATGGACTCTCTGTGTGCAATAATAGGGTTTAACATGATTTCTGAAAGATGACCGCAACTCTGCCCCATACAATTATCTGTAAGGTCCCTCAGTCAAGCAGTGAATTTCAAACACAGATTCAACCACAAAGACCAGGGAGGTTTTCCAATGTCTCGCAAAAAAAAGGGCACCTATTGGAAAAGGAAAGGGAGATACCTAGTCAGTTGGTACAACTGAATGCCTTCAACTGAAATGTGTCTTTTGCATTTAACCCAACCCCTCCGAATCAGAGAGGTGCCTGGGGGCTGCATTAATCGACATCCACGTCTTCGGTGCCCATTGGTAGATGGGTAAAAAAAAAGAAAGACATTGAATATCCCTTTGAGCATGGTGAAGTTATTAATTATACTTTGGATGGTGTATCAATACACCCAGTCACTAGAAAGATACAGGTGTCCTTCCTAACTCAGTTCCCAGAGAGGAAGGGAACTGCTAAGGGATTTCACCATGAGGCCAACAGGGACTTTAAAACAGTAACAGCGTTTAATGGCTGTGATAGGAGAAAACTGAGGATGGATCAACAACATTGTAGTTACTCAAATACTAACCTAAATGACAGAGTGGAAAGAAGGAAGCCTGTACAGAATAAAAATATTCCAAAACATGCAGGTAGCGGGGCGGCAGGTAGCCTAGGGTTTAGAGCATTGGGCCAGTAACCGAAAGGTTGCTGGATCAAATCCCCAAGCTGACAAGGTAGAAATCTGTCATTCTGCCCCTGAACAAGGCAATTAACCCAACGTTCCCCTGTAGGCTGTCATTGTAAGTAAGAATTTGTTCTTAAATGACTTGCCAAGTTAAATAAAGGTTTCTTTTTTAATGTAAATCCTGTTTGGTAAATAGGCACTAAAGAAAAACTGCAAAAAATGAGGCAAAGCAAGGAACTTTTTGTCCTGAATACAAAGTGTTAACATTACTGAGTACCACTCCATATTTTCAAGCGTAGTGGTAGCTGCATCATGTTATGGGTATGCTTATAATCGTTAAGTATTGGGGAGTTTTTCAGGATAAAAAATGATGGAATGGAGGTAAGCACAGGCAAAATCTGGTTCAGTCTGCTTTCCACCAGACACTGGGCAATGAATTAACCTTTCAGCAGGACAATAACCTAAAACACAAGGCCAAATCTACGCTGGAGTTGGCTTACCAAGAAGACTGTGAATAAATCAATCAATCAAATGTAATTATAAAGCCCTTTTTACATCAGCCAATGTCACAAAGTGCTATACAGAAACCCAGCCTAAAACCCCAAACAGCAAGCAATGCAGATGTACAGTCGTGGCCAAACATTTTGAGAATGACACAAATATTAATTTTCACAAAGACTGCTGCCTCAGTGTCTTTAGATTGTCAGATGTTACTATGGAATACTGAAGTATAATTACAAGCATTTCATAAGTGGCAAAGGCTTTTATTGACAATCACAGGAAGTTGATGCAAAGAGTCAATATTTGCAGTGTTGACCCTTCTTTTTCAAGACCTCTGCAATCCACCCTGGCATGCTGTCAATTAACTTCTGGGCCACATCCTGACTGATGGCAGCCCATTCTTGCATAATCAATGCTTGGAGTTTGTCAGAATTTGTGTGTTTTTGTTTGTCCACCCGCCTCTTGAGGATTGACCACAAGTTCTCAATGGGATTAAGGTCTGGGGAGTTTCCTGGCCATGGACCCAAAATATCGATCTTTTGTTCCTCGAGCCACTTAGTTATCACTTTTGCCTTATGGCAAGGTGCTCCATCATGCTGGAAAAGGCATTGTTTGTCACCAAACTGTTCCTGGATGGTTGGGAGAAGTTGCTCTCGGAGGATGTGTTGGTTCCATTCTTTATTCGTGGCTGTGTTCTTAGGCAAAATTGTGAGTGAGCCCACTCCCTTGGCTGAGAAGCAACCCCACACAAGAATGGTCTCAGGATGCTTTACTGTTGGCATGACACAGGACTGATGGTAGCGCTCACCTTGTCTTCTCCGGACAAGCTTTTTTCCGGATGCCCCAAACAATCGGAAAGGGGATTCGTCAGAGAAAATGACTTTACCCCAGTCCTCAGCAGTCCAATCCCTGTACCTTTTGCAGAATATCAGTCTGTCCCTGATGTTTTTCCTGGAGAGGAGTGGCTTCTTTGCTGCCCTTCTTGACACCAGGCCATCCTCCAAAAGTCTTCGCCTCACTGTGCGTGCAGATGCACTCACACCTGCCTGCTGCCATTCCTAAGGAAGCTCTGTACTGGTGGTGCCCCGATCCCGCAGCTGAATCAACGTTAGGAGACGGTCTTGGCGCTTGCCGGACTTTCTTGGGCGCCCTGAAGCCTTCACAACAATTAAACCGCTCTCCTTGAAGTTCTTGATGATCCGATAAATGGTTGATTTAGGTGCAATCTTACTGGCAGCAATATCCTTGCCTGTGAAGCCCTTTTTGTGCAAAGCAATGATGACGGCACGTGTTTCCTTGCAGGTAATCATGGTTGACAGAGGAAGAACAATGATTCCAAGCACCCCTCCTTTTGAAGCTTCCAGTCTGTTATTCAAACTCAATCAGCATGACAGAGTGATCTCCAGCCTTGTCCTCGTCAACACTCACACCTGTGTTAACGAGAGAATCACTGACATCAGCTGGTCCTTTTGTGGAAGGGCTGAAATGCAGTGGAAATGTTTTTTGGGGGATTCAGGTCATTTGCATGGCAAAGAGGGACTGTGCAATTAATTGCAATTCATCAGATCACTCTTCATAACATTCTGGAGTATATGCAAATTGCCATCATACAAACTGAGGCAGCAGACTTTGTGAAAATTAATATTTGTGTCATTCTCAAAACTTTTGGCCACGACTGTAGAAGCACGGTGGCTAAGAAAAACTTCCTAGAAAGGCAGGAACCTAGGAAGAAACCTAGAGAGGAATGTTCCTGAGTGGCCGAGTTACAGTTTTGACTTAAATCTACTTGAGAATCTATTGCAAGACATTAAAGGTGTTGTCTAGCAATAAACAACGACCAATTTGACAGAGCATGACTAATTTGAAAAGAGTAATGGGCAAATGTTTCACAATCCAGGTGTGGAAGCTCGTAGAGACTTACCCAGAAACACTCACAGCTGTAATCGCTGCCAAAGGTGCTTCTACAAGGTATTGGCTCAAGGATGTGAATATATATTTATTCCATTTTGAATTCAGGCTGTAACAACAAAATGTGGAATAAGTCAAGGGGTATGAATACTTTCTCAAGGCACTGTATGTATGAAAATACCCTCAAATCAAAAGGTAACATTCTGTGCTGTCGCCTCGTATGAACATTTTTAACTCAAATCTAAAATGCTGGAGTATAGAGCCAAATTAAAGGTTTTAGTTTTACTGTCCAAATAAATACGTAGTGGGGTATATATCCTAAAATATCCACTATGAAGCCTATTTCCTCTGCTACTCCTTTTGACTTTTTACTCAAATGTCCGAGGCTTTTCCCATGGAATGTCATTCCTGTGTATTGTATTGAATGGCAGAGTATTAAGTCGTTACTGTGTCATGTCTTGGGAGTTGTTCTCTGCATCTTCCTCCTCCTTCATCCTACACCAACCCAGCCCTATCCCCACTCATTGCCACAGAGACCTCCGAGACGGAGATCACCACCACAGAGATTATCAAGCGCCGCGACGTGGGGCCCTACGGCATCCGCTCGGAATACTGCATCCGCAAGATCATCTGCCCCCTCGGCACTCCCGAGACCCCGAAAGGTGAGGGAGAAGCAGCCGGCTAGAATAAAACTCCACATGGAATGTAAAAGAGAGGAGAGTGGTGATGTTTTTTTTCTCATTAAGGTTGCTTCATTTTATGTCATTCTTGACTCTCTCTCTCTCTCTCTCTCTCTGCTTCTCTCTCTCTCTCTCTCTCTCTCTCTCTCTCTCTCTCTCTCTCTCTCTCTCTCTCTCTGCTTCTCTTTCTCTCTCTCTCTCTCTCTCTCTCTCTCTCTCTCTCTCTCTCTCTCTTATTCTTCTCTCACTCCTTCCCCCTCTACTTTTGTTTTCTTGCACCACCCTTACCGTCCCCCTTTCTCTTGCATCCATTCCACACACATACAGAGACCCACACACCACAGCGGAAAGGCCTGCGCTCCAGCAACCTGCGGCCCAAGAAGCCGGAGCCCAAAAAGGAAACTGGGCCGGTGGTGATTGAGTCCTGGGTGGCCGAGGAGGAGCTGGACCTCTGGGAGATCAGGGCCTTCTCCGAGAGGTCAGAGGGCATGGGGGCATTAGATCTAGGGGGCATAGTAACTGCCTACTCCATGCTATTCTCTTGAGTGAACTGTAAATTCAACGGTCATTATCTTCTGTTTTGAACTCACTTCGACTCTCTTAGACGAATAAAAAAAAAAAAAAAATGTTGCTTAATTTCCCTAAATTTGATTTACTATAGTTTTTGTATAGCTGGGGGGAAAGAGTTATGTTCCAGCTCTGTCTGTGGTTTGTGTATGATACATTTATGTTTGTCTTCACAGGGTTGAGAAGGAGAAAGCCCAGGCGGCGGAACAGGCCAAGGTGAGTAGCACCACTAGCCGTGTGGAAAATAGGGATGTTTTGTTGTGTTTTCCGGATTACTTCACGGTTTCTCTTGTTCTAGAAGCGTCTGGACCAGAAAACGGGCACTGGCTCTACCACTGTCACCACCACGGGGAGCCCAGCCACCCCCGCTTCCACCCCCAAGGTAGTGACCCTGTCGGGCCAGGCCACCCCCGGAACCAAAGTGGTACTGGCTACCAAGATGGGCACCCCCGTCACCTTCCAGCAGAACAAGAACTTCCAGCAGTCGTTTGCTTCCTGGGTCAAGCAGGGGCAGCCCAGTGGAGGTATGTCAAAGGTCATAGGTCCTTTTCTTTGTTCACAAGCCAGTAGATTGGTAAAGAGAATTACTTCATTGAATCTCATTCAAATGTGTTCCGATTTTATTTATACTCGTGATATTTTTTACTTAGTAGGGAATCCTTGCAAATAGAAAGTAGTAGTGGTTGGTGTATGAATCGACCCCTAACAAACTAAATCTGTTTTAGTCAGCGTTGGCAGCTGTGCTTGTTTAGCAGCGGTTGTTGTTTGACTCTCGAGCGGAGCCTCATTTGCATATTTCCCTGTAGCCTCGCCGGGCACGGTGGCCACGACGGCCGGACAGACTTTCCAGATCACGGGCACGTCCATGGGGGGCAAGGTGCTCACCGCCAAGCTGCCGCTGCCCGCCAACAGCAAGATTGTCACTGTCAACGTGCCAACCACTCAAGGAGGTACAGTAACTCCCCTGTGCCCACACCAGAGACACAACGAGAGAGAGGTTTCACTTGAAAAACAGATATTTTGACTTCAATGGGACAACCTGGTACAATAATGTTAAATTGAACAAGAGAGAGAGAGGTGCTGTTTTAAATGCTGTTCAAATGCATCGTTCATTCCTCCCTTTTTTTCCATGATGACAAGGATGGATGACTGAACGCAAAATGTTTCTCTACCAACCGCCGTCTTCTCCAACCACTAGCCTAACTTACCACTATTGACGGAAGCACTGTCTCAAACACCTGCACAAGACTGTGGTAAGGTCTGTCCTCTTGACCAGGCTAGTGGTGCGGTGCCCACTCGATGCCAGCCCCATTGTGGTGCCCCGCCACGCGCCAACCCGTTAGTCAGTGGCTCAGTCTGGAGTGGCACATGCACATCATGTCTATTTGTGCCCTGTCAGCATGGTAATGGAATAGAACTTTGTTATTTTAGGTGGGACAGAACGGTAGACTGTGTAGTCTAAGAACATAGCCAAGACCGTCTTTTGAAGTAGCACACTAGCTAATTTAGAAGTCAATATTGACTCATCGGATGAGGTGATGGTTTATATTTTTAGAACCACTGTCCCGTTTGATTTCACCTTTTAATCGTGGGTTGATGACGAGTGTACAACACTGTTTAAAGGCACCATCCTTCATTTGTTTATTCAGCCAAATGGCAATTTATTGAAATTCCCATTGAATATCTGTAAGTATTAATGCTTCACGATGACTGACTTGGACTAGTACTTGGTTTGTTAGTGTGTGAGTGATTGTAGGTGAGGCAGTCTTCTAGTGGCTAAAAGGGGGAGATGCCGAACTTATGCTTGTAGACTTATCTGCGCCGAAACGTTGTCTTACTTCAATAAGGCTGCTTAGCTTTTTCGTCGTTATTACTGGCCAATACGAATCGCCGAGCTGACAAGGTAAAAATCTGTCCTTCTGCCCCTGAACAAGGCAGTTTGTTCCCCGGTAGGCCGTCATTGTAAATAAGAATTTGTTCTTAACTGACTTGCCTAGTTATATAAAATACTTAAACTCATACAATGCAAAAACATGACCTTGTTCTGAACCCGTTTTTGCCTCCCATATTTCACAAAATCTTTCCTGTTTCCAATTATCTATATAAAAGGGTGGTCAGGCTCATGCCTACACTCCTTGAATATATATATATATATATACTGCTCAAAAAAATAAAGGGAACACTTAAACAACACAATGTAACTCCAAGTCAATCACACTTCTGTGAAATCAAACTGTCCACTTAGGAAGCAACACTGATTGACAATAAATTTCTCACGCTGTTGTGCAAATGGAATAGACAACAGGTGGAAATTATAGGCAATTAGCAAGACACCCCCAATAAAGGAGTGGTTCTGCAGGTGGTGACCACAGACCACTTCTCAGTTCCTATGCTTCCTGGCTGATGTTTTGGTCACTTTTGAATGCTGGCGGTGCTTTCACTCTAGTGGTAGCATGAGACGGAGTCTACAACCCACACAAGTGGCTCAGGTAGTGCAGCTCATCCAGGATGGCACATCAATGCGAGCTGTGGCAAGAAGGTTTGCTGTGTCTGTCAGCGTAGTGTCCAGAGCATGGAGGCGCTACCAGGAGACAGGCCAGTACATCAGGAGATGTGGAGGAGGCTGTAGGAGGGCAACAACCCAGCAGCAGGACAGCTACCTCCGCCTTTGTGCAAGGAGGAGCAGGTGGAGCACTGCCAGAACCCTGCAAAATGACCTCCAGCAGGCCACAAATGTGCATGTGTCTGCTCAAACGGTCAGAAACAGACTCCATGAGGGTGGTATGAGGGCCCGACGTCCACAGGTGGGGGTTGTGCTTACAGCCCAACACCGTGTAGGACGTTTGGCATTTGCCAGAGAACACCAAGATTGGCAAATTCGCCACTGGCGCCCTGTGCTCTTCACAGATGAAAGCAGGTTCACACTGAGCACATGAGCACATGTGACAGACGTGACAGAGTCTGGAGACGCCGTGGAGAACGTTCTGCTGCCTGCAACATCCTCCAGCATGACCGGTTTGGCGGTGGGTCAGTCATGGTGTGGGGTGGCATTTCTTTGGGGGGCCGCACAGCCCTCCATGTGCTCGCCAGAGGTAGCCTGACTGCCATTAGGTACCGAGATGAGATCCTCAGACCCCTTGTGAGACCATATGCTGGTGCGGTTGGCCCTGGGTTCCTCCTAATGCAAGACAATGCTAGACCTCATGTGGCTGGAGTGTGTCAGCAGTTCCTGCAAGAGGAAGGCATTGATGCTATGGACTGGCCCGCCCGTTCCCCAGACCTGAATCCAATTGAGCACATCTGGGACATCATGTCTCGCTCCATCCACCAACGCCACGTTGCACCAGACTGTCCAGGAGTTGGCGGATGCTTTATTCCAGGTCTGGGAGGAGATCCCTCAGGAGACCATCCGCCACCTCATCAGGAGCATGCCCAGGCATTGTAGGGAGGTCATACAGGCACGTGGAGGCCACACACACTACTGAGCCTCATTTTGACTTGTTTTAAGGACATGACATCAAAGTTGGATCAGCCTGTAGTGTGGTTTTCCACTTTAATTTTGAGTGTGACTCCAAATCCAGACCTCCATGGGTTGATAAATTTGATTTCCATTGATAATTTTTGTGTGATTTTGTTGTCAGCACATTCAACTATGTAAAGAAAAAAGTATTTAATAAGAATATTTCATTCATTCAGATCTAGGATGTGTTATTTTAGTGTTCCCTTTATTTTTTTGAGCAGTGTATATATACAGACACACATGCTCTCTCACACACACAAGACACATCCATGTTTCAAGAGGATAGGCTAAATTACTCCGCAAACAAACAGCGCTCCTGTCTAGTGACACCCATGTTTCATCCTGTCGACCAGGAAGGGAGAGAGAGCTGGTAATAAAGAGCAGTAGTATATTTTTCTAGCGTGACTGTTTCAATGCCTGTTTGTTTTGGAGCGTGCTAAGGAAGCGGAGCAGGAAAACAAGTTTACCTTGAGGTCTGGTTCGTCAGACAGGTAACCCGCTATAGAGAGATGGAGGATGGAAGGATTTCTACCCCCCTCTTTCTTTCTGTGTCGCCTGCTCGCTAGCTCACCGACTCTCCAAACAGCTACTCTTATGAAGTGGGCGTTTGATGTCGGTGCCAGAACTGAAACTCCCCAGTCTTCTACTGTAGCTGGTTTAACCTCTGCTATTTGAAGAGGGGAAACCATTGATGTATAGCTTTACCTGGTCGGTTTTGTGGTCAGAGAAAAAAGGCAACAGAAAAAACAGAGAGAGGAGATTGTGAAGAGAGAGAAAAAAAGACAAAAATTTCAGATCTTTTAAGGAAACGCATTTTCCTTTCGGTTGCCGCCCTGTGTCCACGTGAGTTCGAAAATATTGAAGCGCGGCCAAAGTAACGAATATGAAACACTCGCTTTGTCGGAGGAAAATAAAAACGTATGAATTCAAGGATAATCCATACCTCATTTATGAGCGGGTCATACGTGATGGATTCAAACCAACATACCCCGTTTGAAGATTGGTTTGATGTTGTTTACTTGCTGGGTTAATATTTACTGTGGTCAAGATCAGAGCGGGTTGCAACATGAAAGGAACAAAGTCCACAAGTCATTTATTGAGTGACGTTTTGATACATCATGAACTGTGCAGAATGGATAGTTTGTTTCTATACCTGATAAAGTGAAACCGCTATAGCCTTGAGGGAACATTTCAGTTTTCTTCATTTCCAAAAGACAAAAGTGAAAAGCTAGAGTAGGGATGATCGTTTTTAACAGATGTTGGTGAATTTTGGAGTGGATTCATTTCTGTCTTTTGAATGTGAAGCATTTGATCATCAAAAGTCAGAATAACACACAAGTGTATTCTGAATATTGAATATTCTGAGTATTGATTATGTCCATAATGCTCATGTTATGGTGAAATAAATCAAATCACATTTTATTTGTCACATGCTTTGTAAGCAACAGGTGTAGACTAACAATGAAATGCTTACTTACAGGTCCTTTTTTAACAAGTATTAGATAAATACCAATCCTGTATGTGTGGGTTCGCAGTACTAATATGTCCTCTCCTCTCCCCAGGTATGATTCAGAAGCAGGTGCTGGGCATCATTCCTTCAAGCCAAGCTGGCGGCGCCCAGACCTTTGCCTCGTTCCAGCCTCGCACCACAACCATAAACATCAGGTCGGGCATGCCAGGCTCACCACAGCAGGTAACACCCCATAGACCATCTTTCCCCATCTGTCAGTCAATCAATCACATCTATTTATAAAACCCTATTTACACCATCAGTTGTCACAAAGGGCTTTACGGTAACCCTGCCTAGATCTTCAAATTCCCCATTACCAACATCCACTCTGCCCCCTTGTCACCCCCCCCATCCCTCTAAAACAGGTCATTAGCAGTAACACGTGATTGACACGTTATTGAAAAAATTCCCCATGAACTATTAACAGCAACCCCTCACTGGAGTCAGTGTCGTCCCTATGGTATAAGGGTCCCAGTGTTTCTGATCTTGGCTGTGTTTCTAGGTGCTCACCGCTGGAGGCCAGATCCGTCCGGGGATGACCGTGATCCGCACCCCCATCCATCAGACAGGCGCCATGGGTAAAACCATCCTCCGAACCCCCCTCATGGTGCAGCAAGGTAGGCTGTTTGTATTTACCTACTCCATTTTAGCTTGATAGGCCAGTTAGAATAGTCTCTTTCACTAACTTGTGTTCATGCAAGTTCTGACTCTGTCTGCCTTTCGGTGTGTTTGTGTGTCTGGACTTGTGTGTGTGTCCACTTATGTGTGTGTTTGTGTGTGTTTTCCTCCTCCAGGTCAGGCGGGCCAGCAGGTGGTGACCCAGATCATCCGTGGGCAGGCCGTGTCCACGGCCATCTCAGGTGCCAGCCCCGTCACCACCGTGGCCGGGCAGAGGATGGGCAGCACCCCCAAAACCCTGGGCCAGCCCAACACGGCCCAGACGCCGCAGCAGCGGGTACAACAGGGCCAGGGCCAGGTCAAACTCACCCTGGCACAACTCACCCAGCTCACCCAGGTACCATCAGCTACCCCATAATAACCCTTCTACTGACGTCAGGCAACAGTGGGACAATAGGTTTCTGCTCTGCCCACCTAGTGTATTGTAAATCTGCACTTTTCAAAACGAGTATGTTTTGATTTTAGTCCTATTCAACGGGAAATATCGGAATAACTAATTTTCATGTCCCTGTTAGTATATCTATATGTGCTAGTTTCAACATGGTCTGTTTGTTTTTTTAAAGAGTAGTGCTCCCTTGCCTGGTCATAGATCAGTTTGCCAACTCCTATGGTCGTTGCTATATATTGCATGACAAACCGATCTGGGACCAGGCTGCCGTTGCACCTCTACATTACCTCCAAAAGCATCACCCCTCCCTCATCTCCCTGTCTCCCCCCCCCCCCCCCCCCCCCATCAGAAGCAGCAGAGCCAGGCAGTAGAGCGGCCAGGCGGCGGGGCCCAGGGCCTGACGGTGATGATCCAGGGCCAAGGCCAGGCCACGGGCCAGCTGCAGGTCATCCCCCAGGGGGTCACGGTCATCCCCGGGCCCGGTCAGCAGCTCATGCAGGCGGCCATGCCCAACGGCCATGTCCAACGCTTCCTCTTCACCCCCATGGCCCCTGCCGCTACCCCAACCTCCACAGGTAGTCTAAAGAGCGAATAATAGTGTGTACTATTGACACTGATACGGACACACAGTCTCCATCATCCACTGCAGGGCTGTGTTCAGTAGACACAAAGGGGGGAAATGTTTTCTAGCAGATAGTGAGAGGTTACGGTAGTGTTTGTCAAAAGTGTTTTATCCTGTTTTGTGCCAACTGAACAGGACCCAGTACCCAAATGTTATGTAGCCTACCAGCAGCCACACATACACTCGCAGATCATTGTTTTACCATTCAAATATTCACCTGTATAAAATATTCATAGCATGTGTGTCTTCTAAAGGTCTGCCCATCCCCTTTCTCTCCTCTCCTCCCTTCAGCCCCCACCGCCCCGGGTCAGACCACCAAGACCCCTGCCCAGCCCGCCCAGCAGGCTGCAGCTCCCATCCAGGCCGGCGCCGCCCTGGCCACCAGCACCCCCCCATCTGCCACCCCCCAGGGCCAACTCCCCTCCCAGACCCAGGCCCACATGCCCATCCAATCCCCCACCCCCCTCCAGGTCAAGTCCCTCAAACACCCCCCCGGCACCCCCACGGGCCGGCCCCAGCAGACCCTTCAGCTTCAGGGATCCCCCCACCAGCTCATCACTGTCCCGGGCCTCCAGCAACAGGTCCAGGTCCTGGCTCAGCTCCAGACCCAACAGGGGACCTCTGGAGGCTCTCTCCCCCAGGAGATCAAGCTCCAGCTTCCCATCCAGATCCAGCAACCCGGGATCAGTGGAGCCCAGCCTGGAGGTTCGATCCAGAACGTGGTGGCCATCCAGACGGCCAGCGTGCAGGAGCAACTCCAGAGGATCCAGCAGCTGAGGGAGCAGCAACAGCAGAAGAAGAGGCTGGCGGCCGAGGCCAAGCGGGAGCAGGCGCTGGCGACGGCCAGCCAGAGCGACATCATCCAGAAACAGGTGAGGGTTGTCATTATCAGAAAAGTGTGTTTGCTCGCATGTCTGTGTGTTTGGATGATGGGGAGGTGTGTGTGTTCAGGCAGCCAGCCAGACACAGGTGGTGTAACAGTATAGTAGGCCCGGTCTCTCTCTGACATCAGCACATAAACAGTCCTCTCAAACAGCCTGCTCCCACGACTGTGGTTTATTTTCCAAGCTCTCCACCGCCACTGTCTTTGTCTGTTTTAGATGTGTGTGTGTGTGTGTGTGTGTGTGTGTGTGTGTGTGTGTGTGTGTGTGTGTGTGTGTGTGTGTGTGTGTGTGTGTGTGTGTGTGTGTGTGTGTGTGTGTGAGCACGTTTGTGGCTTGCGTGCACCCCTAGTCTAGTGCATACACACTATGGGTACCTCTGAAATGGCACCCTTTTCCCTATATAGTGCACTACTTTTGACCAGAGCCCTATGGGCCCATGTCAAAAGTAGTGCCCTATATAAGGGATAGGATGCCATTTGGAATGTAACCTATGCATAAGGGTCCTTTATTGTGTGTTTATGCGTCTTGCATTCGACAACGCCTGTATTTTGCCTGCGTTGTAACACCGTTGTAACACCTGCTTCCTGTATATTTGACGTCTTTGACATTTCTCTGTTCTTTCACTGTGTGAGACCTGAGTTGGAATGGCACCCTATTCCCTATATAGTGCACTACATTTGACCAGAGCCCTATGGAACCTGGTCCAAAGTAGTGCACTACATAGGGAATCGGGGCGCCGTTTGGGACGCAACCGCGTGAGGCCTGAGTTGACCTCTGACCCCTCTGTCTCCTCTGTGACAGGTGGTGATGAAGCAGAACGCAGTGATCGAGCACCTCAAGCAGAAGAAGCCCATATCCCCCGCCGAGAGAGAGGAGAACCAGAGGTGAGGGACTAGGAGCTAGCTAGTGCTGTTGCCATGACGATCAGACCTTGTGTTGACCCGCCGTGTGTGTGTGGAGGTGTCATCCTCTCCCTCCCTGTGGAGAAAGCCAGGGGTTATATTTAACGTGTCTGGGTCATGGGAAAGGTTACCACAGACAGACCATGTGTTGTGTCCTCCTCACTGGGTTTAAACCAGACCTACAGTCCTGGAGCAGGGCAAGCCAGGGCACTGTGGTTGTATCCCAAATGGCACCCTGTTCCCTATGTAGTGCACCACTTTTGACCAGGGGCACCCTGTTCCCTATGTAGTGCACCACTTTTGACCAGGGCTCATTTGGGACGCAGACCAATTTTTTGGGTCTTGTCTCCCTCCATCTCTCTCTTTTGTGGTCAGTCACGTCAGTGTACACAGTCTGGGAACCATGGTTGACCTTGACCTCCCCTGTGTGTGTGTGTGTGTGTGTGTGTGTGTGTGTGTGTGTGTGTGTGTGTGTGTGTGTGTGTGTGTGTGTGTGTGTGTGTGTGTGTGTGTGTGTGTGTGTGTGTGTGTGTGTGTGTGTGTGTGTGTGTGTGTGAGAAATAGTGCGAGAGAGCAGTGGCTTCCTATTGCTAGTCTCTCTTTCCATCGCCCTCCGGCCCCACCTCTAAATAAACACAGGGAACAAAAACACCCTTGACATCTGTCACATGTGACCTTGTGACATGGCTACCGATTGGCTTGCAATGTTTTGTCTCGTAGTGTGAGGCAACGGGTGATGGAAAGGTTCATGATGTATGGAAACATTATACTTTACATTTCCTTCAAGTCCATTTAGATTTGATCATTTGAATTACCCCCCCAAAAAATATATATGCACTTCAAATGTCCTTAAAATTCCTTCACTGGACTATGGATGAAAATGAGCTTCATAGCTAACTCTCCTGTTACATTGATGGGAACACTGAAATGAAGACGATCCATTGTCACCTAAATACAAAATGTTTTAAAATCCCATCCACCGCTCCCCTCGGGATGATTGTGTTCCTGGTGGTTTTCATCTTTATAAATGGCTATAAGCATATACGAGCCTTTATAATGTCTTATAAGGCCTCTAACATGTTGTCTCTCTCCCCTTCCACCCAGGATGATTGTGTGCAACCAGGTGATGAAGTTCATCCTGGACAAGATCGACAAGGACGAGAAGCAGGCGGTCAAGAAGAGGAGGAAGGAGGAAGCAGGCGAGCAGAAGAGGACCAAGGCCAACGCCACCAAGCTGTCGTCGCTGCTCTGCCGGCACAAGGAGACGCTCAAGGCCGAGATCCTCAAGAAGAGAGCCCTGCTGGACAAGGAGCTGCAGCTGGAGACGCAGGTCAGACACACACACACACACACGGCATTCTCCCATGAACATACGATGTACACATGGTAGCAGAGCTGCACACAGATGTCCAACACACACACACACTTTTGATCTCACTCTCTACCCTTATCTCCTTCCACAGGATGAGCTGAGGAGGGACCTCGCCAAGCTGCGACGGGACAAGGAAAGGGCCCAGGCCGCCGCCGCCGCACACACGCATCACGCCCTCACACACACCTCCCAACTCAACCCGGCGGCCTTCGCCCACAAGCGGAAGCGGGAGGAGGAGAGGGACGCGGCGTCGGCGGCGAACGCCAAGAAGAAGAAGATGATCACCACCACTACCTCAGACAGCAAGAAGGAGACCAAGCTCTACTGTGTCTGCAGAACGCCCTACGACGAGTCCAAGTAAGAGACCGGCTGTGCTCTGCATGGCACCCGATTCCCTATGCAGGGCCCTGGTCAAAAGCAGTACACTATACACGAATTAGGGTGTCCATTGGGCTCCAGTCAAAAGTAGTGCGCTAGGGAATATGGCGCCATTTGGGCCGTACCCAACGTTTTATGTACCGCAAACGTGACCCTCGTCTAAAGCCGTTCTGAGGAGCGCCAATATAGTTCAAGCACGTTAAATGTATAGTAAGCTACCGCCAATGCCTCTGAAGAGACAGTCAAAATGTATACCATTAACCATTTACGAGGAAGCTCAAACATTAACAGAAGTGAAGATCAATTTCACCTGAAATTATTGCGGCGTGTTTGGACTTTAACTGATGACTCTCCGTTATTCAACTTCCTGAAATGCCCTCAACCAGGAAGTTGAAACACTATGTCAACACACAGATGGCATTCGATACATTCCTAACAAACGTACCTGGAAACCATGACCTCATTTGACCCCATAGTGATTTGGCATTCGTTCACGTCCTGTGTTCTCCCAGGTTCTACATTGGCTGTGACCTGTGCACCAGCTGGTACCACGGCGAGTGTGTGGGCGTCACCGAGAAGGAGGCCAAGAAGATGGACGACTACATCTGCAGCGAGTGCAAGCGGGCCCAGGAGGGAAAGACCGAGGAGCTCTACTGCATCTGCCGAACGCCCTACGACGAAGCACAGTAAGTGCACAGGAGTGTGTGTGGTGTATGGGGTTCTCAGTGGCAAAAACGTACAATATTACCTATTCGATGGTGATATCTGTTGACCTTTTGATGTTTAGTTTCAGTTATACTTTGTATTGTTTCATATTTCCTTTGACGTCTAAGGTTGAAGGTTGTTCTGTGTAACAGAGCTTGAATTCCTTATGTAAAGACATTGGCCCGATCTGAAATCTGTCTTGCCTACTACTTACTAAAACGACATACCGTGTACTAATCGTACTACATGCTATTTAGACGTTCTGTTTACTAAAAACAATCTTCCAAGCTACACGTATCAGCATACTAGGCTCATCCATACTGAGAATGCGTCAGCTAATGCACAATTGCGTTGATTCCCGCCATTCGTTAATTTTGGTAGAGTACATCCCCTATTCCTCTATACACATGGGACTCCCAAGACTATGCTCTCCCTCAATAGTGTGCAGCGAATTCTACTCGATGAAAACCAGAAATTACTATGTCTATATCACCCTGGCTTTTCTGAAATGTTCCTTACTATAAAATGTATTAATTTCACGTACCCAAAATGCCTACTATTTAGAATGCAACTATGGGTATTCAGACACGCCAGAGTCTATTTCTTCAATCGTACTTGGAACAGAAACCAGGGTCGTGTTCATCAAGCACAATGACCGTGACCCACCCCTGCCACCCTCCTCCTCGCCCCCGCTCAGGTTCTACATCGGCTGCGACCGCTGCCAGAACTGGTACCACGGCCGTTGCGTGGGCATCCTGCAGAGCGAGGCCAACCACATCGACCAGTACGTGTGTCCGCAGTGCCAGTCCACAGAGGACGCCATGACCGTGCTCACGCCGCTCACCGACAAGGATAACGAGGGGTTAAGGAGAATCCTGCGCTCCTTACAGGTATGTCACCCCTTCCTTTGCTCCTCCCTTCGCGCTCGTTCCCCCTCTACCTAGCGTCGGGACGGTACGAAACAAAGCCCTCCTCTGTTCTCTTATCTGATCTGTACGCTGGTCCCCTGGGCGGCACTTGGACAACTGCCCTGGCTGGCTACATGGGTTTTTCCACCCTCCTCTTCCTTCTCTCCTCCTTTTTTCCCCTCTCTTCTTCCCCTCCTCTCTGTCCGCATGGCATGGATGTAGCCGGAGCACATCTGTGTTGAACCAGCTGCTTCCAATGCCATTTTCAACCTCTTGTTTGTTTTCCTTCTCTTCTCTCAAATGTCTCCTCTCTCTTTCTCCCTACCTCTCTCAGGCTCACAAAATGGCGTGGCCGTTCCTGGAGCCGGTGGACCCGAACGACGCCCCAGACTACTACGGAGTCATTAAGGAACCAATGGGTGAGTGGGGGGATAGTTCTGCCTATTTGCATTGATTCAACATTGTAAAAAAAAAAGAGGTGCTGTTGTCATAAATGGAATAGTCATCACAAGGGACTCCTAAGTTGTTACACACACAAACACACCCCATCGCCCTGCTCGAGAGGAAAGGCCTCCAACTCAGATCAAACTGCCCATGTAAAAGGCGGAGTTGCGTCAACAGGGCCTTTTTGAACTTCCACACAAACAAACCGTTAATGAGCTGCCGGAAAAACCCCAGAGACTTCTACACTTGGACACTACAGTAGCCCCCTTCTACACTACAGTGCATTTGACCTGGGGCTGGAAACTCTAGTCCACCGCCCGCAAAAAAGAAACCTTTTCACCATGCAGAAGAAAAAGCCAAGTCTGGCCACGGCTGTCCGGTCGGCATAAGTTTGGGGTTTGTAGATGAAGTCTGATGACTGAGAAGAAGGCCCTCTTTGATATGGGCATGGGGTCGGCCTGCTGACAGGGTGGGGGGTGAGGGAAGGTTAAGAATCGGATATGTTTGTTTAAAATGGAGCCCCGGGGCGCGACACGGGAGAAAACCACTGCTGCCCTGTGGGGAATTATGAAGGACCAAGCTTGTTGCTAGCTTACCTAGCTAACTATCGTGATAATTGAGTGTCAACTTTCAGCTTCTTTCAAAGGCAAATTTCATAACAGTGACATCATGTTGCCAGAATCGACGGGTCGGCCGCTCGGTCACATCCCCTGTAATTCACTTTGAAAGGGCCCGAGCCGGAGATCGAGGATCGAAACTAGCGTTGAGCTAGTATTTCTGACGCTCAAGTTGACGTACAAGCGATGTATTGCGCTTTCAGACGCATACTTGATTATGTATCAAACATTTACACCACATAGACTGCAATTCCTTTTGAAGCGACTCTGCGAGGATGTCGGGGAAGAGTCAACTTGATGATTCCGGAGGTGATTCGTGTTCTTGTCTTCCTCCCTTCTTTCTAGACCTTTCTACGATGGAGGAGCGGTTGCAGAAGCGTCACTACATCAGGCTGACGGAGTTCGTGGCGGACATGACCAAAGTCTTCGACAACTGCCGATACTACAACCCCAGCGACTCGCCGTTCTACCAGTGCGCCGAGGTCCTCGAGAACTTCTTCGTCCAGAAGCTCAAAGGGTTCAAAGCCAGCAGGTAAGACCTCTGACCTCTCCCTTGGCCTCGTCAGTCAACTCTGACATTTTAAACTCTGAGCTCATCCCACCCTTTTTCGCCCTTCTTTCCCCCCGTCTTCGCCGTATCCGCCTGCGCTCCTCCTCCGTCCTCGCCTCTTCTTTGTGCTGTTCTCTTATCCCTCCCTCTTATCCCTCCCTCTCTCGCCCACCCCTTCTTTTAGACATAACCCCAACTTTAGGATGATTCTGGGAAGTTTGGTGTTTTGAGTTTTTATTTTGCGTTTTGTGGTGCTTTAGTCTCTGTCACATCTTCCGTTGGGGTCCAACCTGAAGGGCCTTAGCTGCCACCGAAACACCAGACGCCAGCCCTTCCACACAGATCTGTCTGTGGTCTGTTGTGTGGAGCCTGTTTGTGTATGCGTGTGGCGCCAGCTTTCTATTGGCATTCACTTTAGAGCTGTGTAGTAGCAATGTCCAATCCATGCTCAATGTCCTTAGCATCCCATCTCCTGTCTTTAGCACGTCGTTTTGCATCTATACCTCCTCCCCTGCGTTGTGTGTTTGTGTGCTTATGGTCATGTGCTTCCACCTGCATGTGTTTATGTCATCCATTCTCTCTCCCTCTCTTACAGATTGTGATGTCATAAGTCTGGCCTTGTAGTTGGAATCTGAGCTGGGTGCCGGGGTCACTAAAAAAAACATTAGGCTATCCTGGACCTTGCTGTTTTTAATTCTTTAAAACAACGTCAAACTATTTGTAAGAAAGTATATTTACAGTATTTTTAGAAGGAAAGACACTTTAAAAACATTTCTCCATTTGACAATGGCAGCCATGTTGGTCGCAAACAGCAATCAAGGGAAACATCTGTTAGGGTTTTTTTTTACATTCATTTCACAGACAACAGATGTTCGATGGAAGTTGAGTTCATTTCTGTTTATGTCTCAATCTGGTGACTTGTGAGGCACAATATCAAGTATCGAAAAGGTTAGTTGACAACCTCATCGTTGTGATTAGATTTTGCTCAAATGTCGAAACCTATTTCTCACACATGTAATGTTGCATTCAAGTCAGTTCCACGTGTGCAGATGACCTATCATTTCATTTAACGGAGTACGTTTATTGTATTGATGAAGTGCAAAGATTGTACCTCCTCTTAGCTGGCCATTTTAAAAAGATTAACAACATTTACCAGTTAGTCTTTTATCTGATTTATTAATGTATAATGTTATTGTTTTATGTGCATATTTTATCCTTTTGTGAAGGAGAATTATATGTTCAAAAGAAAAATGCTAAGATATATAGGTCATAGTATTTTGTGTAGCTTTGCAGTTAATTTCTGGTGAACTCGACTGTCCCACGTTTTACATGGTATGTTCTCACTGTATTTACCAGCCTTCTAGAACATTAAACTAATGTTACACCAACATGGCTGCGCTCTCTGCTCAAACGTCTGACCCCACTGGCATCCAATAAGAGTTTTTGTATTCCCTCATGCATATTTTGTGATTTGTCAAGCTTTTAATTAAAAAAAACAAAAAAAACACGTCAAGCGATCACATCAACTGTTTTCCCTTCTCTCTGCATTCTGTAGGTCTCATAACAACAAACTGCAGTCTACAGCCTCTTAGAATACACAGTCGGCACTCCTTCTAAAGCTTACTGTCAAAATGGCTGCCAATGTGGTTCCCCCCTGAACACTCATACTCCAATGGGGAAGCCAGGCTACTTCTTACCTGTCCCCACACACACCACACCTGTCGGACTTGGGAGTGGGACTCACACCCCCTGTTTAAAACCAGCACACACTCCTCGAAGATCGTAGCCGACGCGTGCTTCAGGCCGAACGGCGTTGGTACCAAACCGGATGAGCCCTCGCCGCTCCTCAACCACCTCTATGGCCGTGTAAAGAGAAGAGACTGGCAGTGGAAGGCGCCATTATCCAAACCCTTAGTGTTCATGATGGGTGATACCACATCCACAATAAACAGGGGGAGGGAGGCTCAGACTTTCAGTTCACAGCCTGGTTCCTTCCCTTCAAACCACTTCCGATCTGGTGGATGAAATGGAGGTATGGCGGGAGAAAACCCCCCTGAACTCAAGCTAATGGGCTGTTCAAGGGTAGTACGAAACAAGGCAGCAGTAGACTCTTCAAGTTGTTAATTCCTTAACTAATCTCACATCTCTTTTGTATCAGCTATTCTTCCTTCCCTGGGGTCAACTCCCATTTCAGACTGTATGTCTCAAATGTCACCCTATTCCCTATATAGTGCACTACTTTTGACCAGAGCCATATGGGTCCTGGTTCAAAAGTAGTGCTCTATAAAGGGAATAGGGTGCCATTTGGGATGACAACCACTGACATTTTCCAGCTGTCTATGCTTCCTCATCTCATGATCCCTCATTCAAAATGGGTCTAAATAGCACACACACACCTGTCTGGCTGCTTGTGTTTGGAACGAGCTGATCCTAGATCATCGTGAACCCACTTGGTGCCACCTTGAAGATGTATGTGCCCTGACCTCCAAACAGGCCATAGAGAGTCCCAAGTTACCATTTCTATGTAATGTCTCAATGTGGAAATGCTATCCTGTTTGTAAAACCTTGTTTTTTTTCAGATGTTGAACCTCTGTTTTCCTTTTTCTTTATGTTACCACCTAAGACGGGAATATTGGTGTATATGAAACAACAGCCGACATTGAGAAAACAAGCTCTATTTCTCGCCATGTAGAGGCTTCTCGAACATTTTTAATTGAAGACATTCATCCGATGAAAACAAGAAAAGCTCTCCAAGTCCGTCCACAGGAGAACAACTGAGGATGGACTTGGAGAATGTGAAAACCGTTAAAGGGCATATTTAACTTAAGTGTACTGACCATCCACACCGCAATCCCCCCCCCCCCCCCCCTCTCTCTCTCCCCCAATGTTTTGTCAAGAAGGTTGGATCACATGCATCTCTCAACTCATAGGCCCCCTATAAAGGATTAAGTCAAATGCTTTTGAGTTCTCCACTGCATCAAGTAAACATGTTGTGATCTAGAACAGTAAATCAGGAAGTCAACCTTCGTTGAAGAATCTTCATACTAAATTGGGGTTTGTATGAAGATTTCTTTAGGAACTCTTGGCCATTTTGATCATATTTGGAACTCTTCTGTAATAACTGTGTCGAGGCAGTACTGTTTGTTGGGGGGGGGGGGGGGGGTTTTGGAGTTGTCATTGGTGCTTTTAGTTAATCTCTTAAAGATCGATTTAAGAGCGTGGGGGTTTAGGTTTGAAGAGGGTTTGGGGTAAATTTCATTTCACTTTTGGAAGTGAACTGAAATTCCCATTTTCATTTGAATTTTAGTTTACTTCCTAAATTGAAATGGAAATAACCGAAACCCTGGTTTGAAGTGCCAACAACTTTTTCGGGGGTGGACTGAGTTGAGAGATGAGGTGACCGAAGTCTGTCTGTCAGTCCTATTCACTGACCTGTTTGCATTTCAAACCATGCACTCCAGTTTATATTCTTACATGCATCGTCCAACATTTTGTATTTCATGTTGTATAATATGGCTGTCAATAAACAAAGAGATTTTAGAGATTTTTATAGCATTAGTACTTTTGTTTTTGACCATCTTAACCAGCAACTAAGCCAACCTGTAGATTCAATAGATATTCTCTGTCTTTTGTCATAGTGGACTCTACATTTAGGTCAAATTGCCCTTTATATTAAAAGTGCTGCATATTGTGTGCATATTGATTTAAAACCGGGTGGGGAATGTTGACTCTTTGAAGAGTTTTCTTTTTTTTTTAAGAACCAACCAGTTCTACACATCTCTTAATAACTTCATCACAATATCTGTTATTTATTCATATCGCTGAAAATATTTCATTTTTTTTAGTAAATGTAAGGGGAAACATAACTGGGGAAAAATACTATATGTTTTTAACAGATTGTGGCAACTCTTATGAGATCCTTTTTTGTACTTGATAGGACATTTCATCCTAGATAATAAAGTCATGTTTTTGACATCAATTGTCCAATGTGCTTTTATCTTTGTTTTTACGTGCTTATGTTGTTATTAATTTGTGTTTAAGGGCCAGGAGTTTTGTCCGGAATGTGTAATATAATGAATATTAAGTAGTTTGTACCTTTTTTCATTCCTTTCCACAGGGGAGTTGGATTAAGTTGCCTCAGACACTGATCTAGAGGCAGCTTCCCTGCATGTAATGTTTCAGGTATTTTGGTATTTAGTAGGATCCCCATTAGCCGCTGTGAAAACAGCAGCTACTCTTCCTGGGTTCCACAAAAGATAAGACATTCGGGGAGGATTAGCTGATCCTAGATCTGTGCCTAGAGGCAACTTCTACCCAGACAAGAGCAGGGGATGATGCCTCTGAGGGCAGCACTTATGCCCCCCACACACACACATTGTATTTCCCCTATACAAAGTCGCCTCTGTCATTAAAGAAAAACTCCACCCCAAAACATTTTTTTTGGGGGGGAGGGGGTATTTGTTTCATTCGTTCATTGTTGATATAGTCCTGTATGATGCATTTTTCATCATATGTTGCAAAATGCATCATATGGGCCAGATTTCTGTATTTTCAAAGTTACATAGCTTGAAAACTTGACTGCTGCCATGCAAAACATTTTGGGACTATATCAACAATGGATTAATGAAAGAAATACCAAAAGATAGTTTGGGTGTAGTTTTCCTTTAACCTTCCCCTCTCACCAAAGACACACACACCCCTCCCTCTCTCCCTTCTTCACACTCCCCCTCCACTCCAAACCCCTAACTGAATCCAGAGCTTTGCATGGACACCAAATGGACTACAGATGACCACAAGCCCCATCAATTCCTCTCTCTGTGGCTTGGGGGCTGGAACTCTCTCGCTCTCTGTCACACAGGAAGGAACTAGGATAAATTCCCACCTCGTCCTCCACCCCAACCCCTTATCCCTATTCCTCTCCATAAGGAATGTTGTCCCGCTGTGATGGCAGCCGAGATGCGAGCGAGCTCCCGTTTCCTGCCCGCCTGCATCTGTTCCCTCCAGCTATGTTCCCAGATGGACTTCAAAGCATGGGAACGGCTCGGTTCAAAAATCATTCCCTAGGCCAGACAGCCCCTATTACACCCCAATTTATGACCCTGTTTTTGGGCACTTAATCACCAGGGGTTATCATCAGGATTGAAACAGTATTTTTTTTACTATACACTCCAGTTCAAATCTGTGTGCACCATAACATAGGGATCCTATAATTCACTAGACAGGCTGATGTCATAGACCCTCATAATTCCAGAATGTGTTCATTATGGCAGCCATCTTGGTCAGGAATGAATCCAAAAGTGATTATACATGTCATTCTGTGGTGCCATTCAAGAATGTGTGTTTGCAAGGCTTCGGCTGAGTGTTAGCCCCCACCGATAGCACATGAATAGACCCACAGACCACACCGACACCCAATGAGTAAATAACAAATACATCTTTATTAGTTCCATGTAGTATGAGATGAGATATGTGCACACAGTGCAAACCTTTGGCTTTTCTCTCATTTTAAGTATGAGGATAGTCAAAGATGACAGGCCAGACCAAGGGTCTGTGGCCTGGATGTCTATCTTATCATCCATTCAAAGTTTTCCCTCAGGAATGGAGAGAGCCCGGGGTCTGTCTCTTTCTCACAGGGTCTCTCACTCTCTCTCCCAGGGTCTCTCTGTATGTACATAAAGTGCCTTCAGGAAATATTCACATCCCTGGACTTTTTCCACATTTTGTTGTGTTACAGCCTGAATTTAAAATGGATTATATTGAGATTTGTCACCGATTTACACACAGTACTCCATAATGTAAACGTGGAATTTTGTTTGTAGAACACTTTTTTAATTATCAAAAAATGAAAAGCTGAAATGTCTTGAGTCAATAAGTATTCAACCCCTTTGTTATGGCAAGCTTAAATAAGTTCAGGAGTAAAAATGTGCTTAACAAGTCACATAATAAGTTGCATGGACTCATTCAGTGTTCAATAATAGTGGTTAACATGATTTTTGAATGACTACCTCATCTCTGTACCTCACACATAAAATGATCTGTAAGGTCCCCCAGTCGAGTAGTTAATTTCAAGCACAGATTCAACCACAAAGACCAGGGAGGTTTTTCAGTGTCTCTCAAAGAAGGCCACCGATTGGTAGATGGATCAAATAATAATATCCCTTTGAGCATGGGGAAGTTATTCATTAGGTTTTGGATGGTGTATCAATACACCCAGTCACTACAGAGATTCAGGCGTCCTTCCTAAGTAAGTTGCAAGAGAGGAAGAACACTTCAAGGATTTCACCATGAGGCCATTGCTGATTTAAACTTTTTGTCCTGAATACAAAGCGTTATGTTTGGGTTAAATCCAACACATCACTGAGTACCAGTCTTCATATTTTCAAGCATGGTGGTGGCTGCATCATGTTATGGGTATGTTTGTCATTGGCAAGGACTCAGGAGTTTTTTTAATGATAAAAAGAAATGGAGTACAGCTAAGCACAGGCAAAATCCTAGAAGAAAAACTGGTTCAGTCTGCTTTCCAACAGACACTGGGAGACAAATTCACCTTTCAGCAGGACAATAACCTAAAACACAAGGCCAAATCTACACTGGAGTTGCTTATCAAGACGACATTGAATGTTCCTAAGTGACCTAGTTACAGTTTTGACTTAAATTGGCTTGAAAACTATGGCAAGACTTGAAAATGGCTTTCTAGCAATGATCAACAACCAACTTGACAGAGCTTGAAGAATAATGGCCAAATATTGTACAATCTAGGTGTGCAAAGCTCTTAGAGACTTACCTACAAAGACTCTGTAATATCTCCCAAAGGTGTTTCTAGCATGTATTGTCTATGGGGAGGTGAATACTTACCTAATAAAGATATTAGTATTTTATTTTTGATAAATTTGTAATAAATGTTCAACTTTTTCTTCCACCTTCACATTAGAGTATTTTGTGTATATAGTTGCCCAAAAATTACAATTAAATCCATTTTAATCCCACTTTGTAACACAAAGTGTGGTAAAAGTCAAGGGGTGTGAATACTTTCTGAAGGCGCTATAACCTTTTCCTTCTTTTTCACCTTCCCTCCATCTCTCCTCCCTCTCTCCTTCCCTTTACCACTCTCAAATGCCTCCTTTGAGCTTTTGCCCCATCGGATGTGTGTGCATGTTTGCGTTTGTGTGTGTGCATGAACAAATAAGGGCCAGAGGTGGCATTCGCTTTCACCCCACCATCTCCAAAGAGAACCGGCAAGGAGAGCCACACTTTTCTGACGCCATGTGTCCAGGTGCGCTGGGGATCAGATTCCCGCGATTAGATTTACAAAAACACTCACTAATACCACCAGGTTCCCTTATGAAGTCTGTTTTCTCCATTGGATATTTCAAACTGTACACATCTTTAATATTATAAAAATAGGTTTATTTTAGTCTCTTTTCAACTTTTCCCTCCTCTGGGGTTTGTTGTTGATGCTTTTCCAGTCTTTCATCCAACCCCCCCTCTTCTTTTTCACATACAGTAAAAGTGCATTTCCTGCAATCAAATGACAGGCACAAAACAGTATGAAAATGTGACAGCTTTTCTTACAGGCATAAATAGGAGTTTGCTGATATTGTGTATTTAGTCAGTAGGAAGTTCTTTAAAGTTTCCTACCAAGCTCCAAAGGGGAAATGTGATTGGATTCTTGCCATTGGAGAAGCACCAGGGTGCAACTAGATCTGAACAGATTGTCTTTCCCATGGATGATTAGGATAACTTGGAACAAGCCAATTGGAGATGTGCGGGTGTGTTCGCGTGAATAGTGGGGCTGGAGTTGGCAGTCTTCCTACCTCAGGGTAAATATGGGCTTCATTCACATGCTCAGACACCATCTTCAAGCGTTGACACGGTACAACCAAAACATTCTGATGAAAAGTTGTTTTACAACGGATTAGCCAATGAAAATGTCCTCTACCTGAATTATTCCATTGAACCAGAACTCTGGCTTCACTGGCAGAATTTTTCAATCGTAAATTAAACCAATTTGAGAGAGGCACTGATCTGACCGATTCAAGTACCAGACATGAATAAATTATCATTTTAAGTACCATGACATCTTAATAAATGACTAGAGTAGAGATATACTAGAGAGCTCGTCTTTTGTCTTTGTTAAGTGTGCCCTCTATCCAACTCTATGCTCATTCACAATAATAAGCGTTGTCCGTGTTTGGCCCGGGTATGCCGTCATAGTAAATAATAATTTGTTCTAACTGACTTACCTAGTTAAAAGGTTTTTAAAAATACATTTAGTAAATCTGATGGGGCAATACTTCAAGCAGAGGTTGAAAGACGAGAACCTTTGATATAGACTCCACTTGTGTCTTCTATCAAAGAGGACGCAAAGCTACAAGGTAAAGACTGTACAGACAGACAAGCAAAAACATTACCACTCAACCTGGATTATGACAAACAAGTGCAGGCGGTCCATGCCGGAAAAAACAACATATTGGCCTCGTCCACCTACGTCTCTGCTGAAATGCTGTAGGGGTTATAGGTCTCAGTCACTTCTTGTTGACGACTGCAATGTCTTTTCCGCCACTGCAGGGGGCGATAGTCTGTTTTGGTTTTACCTACACTTGGAGCGGGTGGCCTCCAGGGCTTTCTGGTGTCTCCTCTTGTTGAAGCGCTTGACGTAGTTGTTGCTACGCAGGAGGCCGTCCCCTGGCTTCAGTTTTCCCCCCAGCAGGGCCAGGAGGTCGTTGGGGAGGTGGCGCCTCCGGTGGTAGATCTGACCCATTACAATGTACCGGCTACCTATAGAATAGCATTGGGGGAAGAGAGGGTGTCAGTGAATTCAGTATTTGGTCTCTCTGCTCAACATGAGTTCAGTACCATTGACTATACTAGCATACCACATAGCATGGAGAAATGTATTGGGAATCCATTAGAAGTAATATGCTAGTGTTGATATCGGAACGTAGCCATGGTGACACCCTATTCCCTATATCCCTCAAATTCGAATCTGGACTGCAAAGACAGTGCCACTGCTTTTTTTCATTCCTCCCCTCTAATCAGGGACTGATTTAGACCTGGGACTCCAGGTGGGTGCAATTTATGATCAGGTAGAACAGAACCAGCAGTACATCAGATCTCCAGGATTGGACTTGAATACTCCTGCCCTATATGATGCACTACTGTTGTCCAGAGTGCACCATATAGGGCAGGGCTCTCCAACCCTGTTCCTGGAGAGCTACCATAAACCTGTAGGTTTTCACTCCAATCCTAATCTAGTGCACCTGATTCTAATAATTAGCTGGTTGATGAACTGAATCAGGTTAGTTACTGCTGGGGTTGGATTGAAAACCAACAGGAGGGTAGCTCTCCAGGAACAGGGTTGGAGAGCCCTGATTTAGGGGTTAGGGTGCTGTTTGGGATGCATTCATTGGTTCCTTAAGTTGACAGTTACCTAGTTTTATATCAGGACAAGGCTTGCTACATTTGTAGGTGTCCAGGACAAGGAGACGCACTTTGAGAAAGAAGCTGTCTGGAGTGACGTAGAGACGGCTCATCTTGTAGAAGCCATCGCTGCTCACCATCAGTGTGATGAGTCTAATCCCCTTACGCACCACGTCTATGTCGTGAACGACCCCATTGACGGCTGAAATGTCAAAGGTAAACGGTCAAATGAAAGGAAAGGTCATTGTAACTCTAAAGTGGATAGTAGCACAGAGCTCTCATAGGTACAGATCTAGGCTCAACAAAACTGACCCATGATCAGCGTTTTGGGGCAACTTCACCCTGCACCATGGTGAGAAGACTCTACATGACCAATGGGGATGTCTGTCACTCTAGTCTAAACTACATCATGATTGACAGGTTTCAAATAGACTACACCAGACATTGTGTCATACCCTTATTTTGTCCCCTTTACCCATCCCTTCACTTACAGTCTTAATGGAGAGATCCCAGGAAGATGGTGGCCAGGCCACCCATCTCACTTTCATACAATAGTCGAACCTCGTTCACACACACACACACTTACCAAATTCACTGTAGCAGTAGTGCTCTCTCTCCTCCTTCTCCTTCCTGCACTCACTCATGCAGACGGCCTCGTGAGTGAAGTCAGACTCTGCGAGAGAGGGAGACAAAGAAAGGGAGAGAGACGGAGATGAGAAGAAGGAGAGAGAGTGACCGACCGTGCCGTGCCTGCTTGTGTGGAGCCAGACTTCATTCCAGTGTCATTAGAAGGACCAGGGTTGTCATTACAGAACCCAGGCGTCGCATTCCGCAGGAGGGGGATCCACATTCCCCGTCCTCGCCCCTTAATTACTACATCATAAATGATCTCACTTAGGCATATTTTGCATTGATATCATAACCTCTCACTCCCCGAGACTTCACACAAAGGGACACATTCAATCCAGATGTAGGCAGCAATTTGTGGCTGGAGAGGTAATTAGCTAACTATCCCGAAATCGCAGCAGTCTCGCACTGTCACAACTCACTTTGTACCATAGATAGTGTGGGGGTGTAGTGTCATTTTCGGTACCTCGTTTCAGAATGTCGAAGTGGTAGAGCAGGCTGGAGGAGCGACGGTTGATGAGCACAGATGAGCGGCTGTTATTCCGGTTGGCGCCGCCGGACTGGTACAGACTGGACTTCCCCCCAGGGCGGTTCTCCTCCGGGTCCAGCTTTCTGGTTGAGGGGTCCCTGCGAGGGGAGGGGGCCGAGTGAGGGTGGCCCCTGGTTCTGGAGTTGGGGTGACTGTCCGGGTCACTCTGTGGGGGGTTGTTGAAGTTGGTGTGGGGGTCCCGGTGAGGGTCCACGTTTACTTTCTGTGTGCGGTTGGTGGCAGCGGTCAGTGGCATTTTGGGAAGCACTAGACTCGCCTCACCGCGGTTCTTCTCGCTGTTGTGCTCAATCAGGCGGTCATTTTTAGGGCCCTTCTTGCTCTTGTTGTGGAGGCCGGGGCGAGGGTCACTGTGCTTGGGC
Organism: Salvelinus namaycush; assembly: GCF_016432855.1. Lineage (NCBI taxonomy): Eukaryota > Metazoa > Chordata > Actinopteri > Salmoniformes > Salmonidae > Salvelinus > Salvelinus namaycush. The sequence continues at coordinate 17,552,392 of NC_052345.1, forward strand.
CAAACCCCCGAGGGAAGGGGGTGGAGGGCGTACTTGGAGTCCCCGGCTTTGATGCCCTTTTCCAGGAGCTCGTTGATGGGGAGAGAGGGGTCTTTGGCCCCTAGCCTTGTGCTCTGGTTCTGGCCAGGTAAAACACTCTGGCCCTTCTCAGGGGGGGTGCTGATCACGGAGAACAGCTCTGGATAAAGCAGGCAAGGACAATCCAGTTACACCCAGCAGTATATTATAACATCAATGGCCCCTATTTCATACCTCCATCATATAAGGTTATGAGTACAGTTGACTGCTTCTTAATATAAGCAATAGCTTGAGACTATCAATATTTTTTTAACTGTCAGAGCTGGGTAAAAAAATCATTCCAGTTCTCTGCCCCTTCCACTTGGAATTAACTACAAAAGGGCATGAAATGACAGGAGTTTGTCTCCTTGAATGTGTTTAAAGCTAGGGTAAAACCTTTGTTGGACAATGAAGTGGAGGGCTGTCAATGTTCTGATCCCAGGATGCACCACACCTCCCCAAAGTATCTTGCCTGCTTAATCTTTAAATGTATGCTTTTAAACTGTAATGCTCTGCGTTTTATTATGTTGTAAATGTGTCTGAAACTTTGTGTGGTGATATTTGGCCAGGTCGCTTGTAAAAGAGATATTTCAACTCAATAAGACTAACCTGGTTACTTAAAATAAATAAAGAGTGTGGGCACTGAACTAAAGCATGCAAAATGCACTGCACATATTCTATTAAATTGTGATTTTTTTGTTTTGTTTTATGTATTCACCATATAATCTACTGATATTACACAGTCATTTCTAAAGACATTTTCATCCAGACCTTATAAGTACACCTATATAGTTTTACTGTCAGCACACAAGCCAAACACTTAAAGTAAAACATTCACAGGTTAATCAATGTAGCCTCAATGATCAAAATCGACATTATGGGGTGGCAGGTAGCCTAGCTGTTAAACGCGTTGGTCCAGTAATTGAAGAACACTGATTCGAATCCTCGAGCCTACTATGTGAAAAATCTGTTTATGTGCCCTTGAGCGAGGCACTTAACCCTAATTTCTCCTGTAAATCACTCTGGATAAGAGCGTCTACTAAATTACGTAAATTTCTAGTGGCATACTTTGTAATTCGAACTAGATCTAACTTCCTGACAACGATAGTTGTAAAAGTAGTCAGATTATGAGAATGTCAATCGTTTTGTTTACTCCAGCTTTATGATATGCACATTTCAGATGATTATATTTCAGCAAAGTAGCCTATACAAAGATTTCATGAGATACGTCCGAGATGTAATTATAGGCTTATATTTGTGAAAGAGAAAATATGATAATCATATAATGTACTTTAATTCCATACATAAAGTCCTACCATCTAGGAACTCTATATCAGGCAGTGTCAAAGGAAGGCCAGAAGAAATGCCAATGACTTCAGCCACCCAAGCCATAGACTGTTCACTCTGTTACCGTCCGGCAAACGGTACCGGAGCATCAGCTCTCAGACCAACAGGCTGCGAGACAGCTTCTGCCCCAAAGCCATAAGACTGCTAAATAGTCAATTATTGGTTCACAAACTCTCTGCACTGACTCAACCTTGCACTGACTGACCCTACGCACACTCGCTAGATGTTATATACACGCACCATATACCCACACAAAACCCTAACATACACTACATACGCACGCACACCAACAAACACACTTTTACACTCATAATTTGCTGCTGCTAATCTTTATTTTACTCTTATTATTATCTATCCGGATGCCTAGTCACTTTACCTTGACTTCATGTGCGTACTGTATCTACCTGAAATACCTCGTACCTCTCTCTGCACATTGAACTGGTAGGCTACTGGTACTCACTGTATATAGCTTCATTCTTGTGCATTTTATTTTAAATCCTCTTGTGTTAGTTACTATTTTTTATTCTTATTTTTAAACTCTGCATCATTGGGAAAGTTTCGTAAGCAAGGATTTAGTCATGTCTATTACATCAGTTGTATTCGGCGCAAGTGATAAATAAAATGTCGATTTGATTAAGCCAATACATCTATTTCTTTATTGCACCTCTGATCTGAGAAAATGTTTCGACTGCTTTATAAATCACCATGTCATCACATTTACAATAGATACAAAAAAAAAGTGTAAGTGTATTGGTTTTAAAAGCAATTGCTATTTCCTAATGGATCTTCTGATCTACAATAACACTGTCACCATTCTTCTCCTTAAAATGTAATTAGACACAGTTGGAAAGCAGGAAGAATTGTTACCCGACTTACCATTGTCCTCCGCTTCAGAAAAAGTAAACGCAAGTACCAGCAGGAGTAGAATAATCACTGTCATCCTGAAAAGTACTATTGGATCAATTTCGAAGTCTGCTGGAGTGTCTCTGAATTCCTGAGGTTTATATGCCTGGAATGGAAGGCGTGTCACTCCGACGCAGAGGTAAACAAAGTGACATCAGAGACACTTCATTCATGAAGCCATAGAGGTCCTATTAAATTCCTAATTGTATGCATGAAACGCCCTTCGGTCTTTAGTAGGCTACTGTGTGGGGCCTTTAAAAAAAACGTGGCCCAGACTTGAGCCTTTAATTCCACTAATTACTGATGGTAATGATTATTAGTGATTACGGATTGTGATAGGCTGTCGCATTTGAACAGTCATTTTTAAAAAGTAACATGGTTTTAAAGTTCACAGTTAGCCATTGTTATGTAAATTGCATCTGAAAAGTACCAGTGGCCTGGCTTTGATCCTCAATACAGATTATCCATTATTACAAGATACTCTAGTGCCCGCTCTAACAGGGAAAATAAATGTCTTCAAAAATGGGAGGCAGTCGGGAGGAGGCAAGATCAGGTGGGACAGATTCTTGTGTGAACGTTTCCACTAGTTACTTCAGGCACAAAGTCAGAACATGTTTATAATAAATATTAACTAAAACAAAAATGCTGTTTTTGGTCTTAATTTAAGGTTAAGATTAGTCATAAGGTTAGCAGTGTGGTAATGGTTAGGTTTAAAATAACATTTTAAAAAGAGACATTTTAGAAATAGTCGTTTTTACGACTTTGTGGCTGTAGTAACTAGTGACGACCAGGCACAACTCCGATATAAAGTGTTTTTTCTCAAAGTTGCCAGGATGTCACGTGTCCTACTTATATCAGTACACTCGTAACAACGTAATCATTACGAAACGTAAATTCGATCAAATAATCCACACGTAGCAAATAAGGCATTACATTTTTTGTTAACTTAATTCGACACGCTCATTGACCTCCATACAAAAAATTTAAAATGCCACCTGCTGGAGAAGACAGATTTTGGACCCAATTAATTCAATTCAATTCAAAAGGCTTTATTGGCATGGGAAACATACGTTAACATTGGCAAAGCATTGCCTTTGGCTTCGCCTCTTCCTCTCTGCCGGAAATGAGAGCAGGTCCGCTAGATCCATCGCTCAGTCAGACACAGGTGCCGATGTTGTGCCGAAAATCTCCCCCTCTGCCAGAACCCCCCCCTCGCTTGAACGCGCACACACTCAATTCTTCATTGCTGCGACTTCCTTGCTAGTTGAGATTTCTGCTCTTCACTCCGTTGTCATTTTAGCCTACATTTCACTGATCTTAGTAGCAGAAAGCAAAAAAAATGTTGTCCTTTAAGGCAGCTGTCAATGATCACGATTTCGGCACAACACCGTACTGCATAGATGGAAACAGAAACGTCTGTGCCTGTTGGGTGAAACACCGGGATAAATACTGTATAGAAATGCGTCAACTAATTGTTTCTGATTTATTCTGTTTGCCACTGTGAATGTGTAGCCTATACCGGTGAAGGTCATACGCATAGAACCACTGCCCCCTTTTGGACACAATGTCACAAACTTTGAGGCGACGCATGGATGCTTGCCGTATTGCAGATTTCAAACATTAGTATTAAAGTCGTGATTAAACCTTATTGCTACGTATGTGATTGATTTGTATGGTACATTTTCGTCGGTCAAGGCCCCATAGTTTAATGCAATAACATTTGTAAGAGACAGGTTGGGGTCGGAGTGCATTCCCCGGTTTTATAATCCATTTAGCTATTAACAATCATTTGCTTTTGTGTCATTTCACGTAAAACGGAAGCTAAATGCGACCCAGATGGGACTCGAACCCACAATCCCCAGCTCCGGAGGCTGATGCCTTATCCATTAGGCCACTGGGTCATCACGTTCCCAGTTATCGCAGGCACAGTTTATAAAATTAAAACATGACGAAAAAGGCGTGTAACGTTCCTTGGAATTGTGTATATTCGGTTTCATGATCAACATATTTACTGCCAGTTTTAGCTAAACTACTGTGCTCTGCGACATGTCGCAGGCAAATATAGTCAAATTTAGTGAAAAGCTGTAGTGTCGTCTCGCGATAACAGCGCATCACCACTAGCGACTTCTTTCCGACTTTTTCAAAAAGGGGCCAATGAAGAGGTGCTTTGACTCGAATGGGCCAATCACAGATCGAGAGAGCCGGAAATTTAAAGGTGGTCTCACGTTTGACGTCATTGTCAGTAAGAACAAGAACAAGGTGAGGCTGGTGTTCATGCGTTTGTTAGTTGTTGTTTATGTTAATGGTTATAATATAGCAGTTACTGGGTGCATTCGATATAAATGATATGCGTTGATATATTGTTAAATTATTACTGGTTTTCTGGTGTACTGGTTATGATTAAATGGTCAGTTTGCGCGTTTTCAACCGGCCACATGGTGATCTACGTTAGATTATAGTTTGCCGGGCAGCAGGAAAGCGACACTGTCTTCCTAGCTAGGAAAACGTTGGGTATTTTATTTAAAACACGCACATAGCTAACATTTAACTTTTCCCCATCACGTTAGTAATCAATACTACAGTGAAGTCCTCGCCTTGTTCAATAAGCAACGAAAACAATGTCGACAACTGCGAACGACGCCGATCGTATCACCCAATTCAAAAACAAGGGAAAAGATACCAACGTAAGTTGATATCGCCTTTGCTGCCTAATCTTGATTGATTAACACCTAGTTTACAGCATTGGAACTTCACATTGTTTATGTGCAGGAATTGAGGCGCAGAAGAGTCGAGGTCAACGTTGAACTTAGAAAGGCGAAGAAAGATGACCAGCTTCTCAAAAGAAGGAACGTCAGTATCTGCCCAGATGAGCCTACGTCTCCACTCCAAGAGAAGGACCAAAATGCACAGGTATTATTTTGTATCCATACTGTAACTACCCTTATTTGAAACTCACAGGCAACGGCAAGTTTTGGATTATGACGGTGTACAGGCCATCAACAAAGGGTGAGCAAGCCAAAAATGGACCTCTTCCCAATAGATTGATTTGGCTGTCCTGTACTCTATCAGAGGCCTGTTACCTAGCGCTTATATTCGTCACTTTGTTCCATTGACATGCATGTGTAACCGATGTGTAATGGCTAGCTAGTTAGCGGGGTGCGCGCTAATAGCGTTTCAATCGGTGACGTCACTCGCTCTCAGACTTTGAAGTAAAGGCCGCGGATTTTGTGGCGCGATGGGTAACGATGCTTCGAGGGTGACTTGTCTGTGTGCAGAGGGTCCCTGGTTCGAGCCCAGGTAGGGGCGATGAGAGGCGGAAGCTATATACTGTTACACATGCAGACGCTCCACAGATGGCATTAATCTGTAATCCTGTCATGTTTCCATAGCCTGCACAGCACTGGACGGTTGAGGAGATTGTGGCTGGCGTAAATAGCCAAAGCCTAGATCATCAGGTGCAGGCTACCCAGGCAGCCAGGTAAATCAGTAAGCGTTTAATTGGAAACTGGTTTTGAGTAATCACTGTTTCTGTTCTGTTGCCTTGTCTGCCCCTAACCATTACTTTTGACATGGCCGTTCACAGGAAGCTGCTGTCCAGAGAGAGGCACCCTCCCATTGATCGCATCATCGGCGCCGGGCTCATCTCAAACTTTGTCAGCTTTCTGGGCCTTGCCGAGTGTCCTCCCATACAGTTCGAGGCGGCCTGGGCCCTGACCAACATCGCCTCTGGCAGCTCGGACCAAACCACCGCAGTGGTGGCCGGAGGAGCCATCCCCGCCTTCATCAGCCTGGTGATGTCCCCACACCCCCACATCAGCGAGCAGGCTGTCTGGGCCCTGGGAAACATCGCTGGTATGAGACGGCACACTTTATTTATTATTTTGCCTGTATCGAAAGTGACTATGGCATGACTGTTGCCATTGTCATTGATAGTACAGGAACAGTGATCTGAAGGCTTTTCCCGTGTTTGTTGGAATAACTTCCTGTCAAACCCTGTGTCTTTCAAACATCTTTGTCTGCAAAACTTGAGTGTGAAACTTCATGTTAATGTTGAACTAGAAATTCTGGTAAAAATTATTGCTACCAGGCAGGTAACAATATCAATTCATCAGCATTTCTCTTGAAAATACTACTACTTGAATGTGTGTTAGTGTAACGGATGTGAAATGGCTAGCTAGTTAGCGGGTACGCGCTAGTAGCGTTTCAATCAGTTACGTCACTTGCTCTGAAACCTAGATGTAGTGTTGCCCCTTGCTCTGCAAGGGCCGCGGCTTTTGTGGAGCGATGGGTAACGATGCTTCGTGGGTGTCAGTTGTTGATGTGTGCAGAGGGTCCCTGGTTCGCGCCCGTGTCGGGGCGAGGGGACGACGTAAAGTTATACTGTTACATTAGCTCAATATACCTTTTGCAACAAGCCTTCTTACGCTGTGGTTGTATGCCAGGTCAACTGTCTTCTGTGACCACATTTTTGACTTGGCCTGATTCCTCCCTTTTCCTCAGGTGACGGCTCCATCTACAGGGACTTGGTCATCAAGCACGGCGCAATTGAGCCCCTCCTGACTCTGCTGGCTGCTCCTGACCTGTCTGTGTTCTCTGTAAGCTGTTTACGTATGAGGAAAAGCTCTGGTTTGTTGTGGAATTTGTTAGCAAGTGCTGCAGGAAATTCCACTCGGTCATCAGCTACAGTTGAAGTCGGAAGTTTACTTACACTTAGGTTGGAGTCATTAAAACTGTTTTTTCAACCACTCCACACATTGCTTGATAACAAACTATAGTTTTGGCAAGTCACTTGGGACATCTACTTTGTGCATGACACAAGTAATTTTTCTAACAATTGTTTACAGACAGATTATTTCACTTATAATTCACTGTATCACAATTCCAGTGGGTCAGGAGTTTACATACACTAAGTTGACTGCCTTTCTAAAGAGCTTGGCAAATTCCTGAAAATTATGTAATGTCATTAGAAGCTTCTGATGGGCTAATTGACATCATTTCAGTCAATTGGGGGTGTACCTGTGGATGTATTTCGAGGCCTACCTTCTAACCCAGTGCCTCTTTGTTTGACATCATGGGACATTTTTTTTAAATCGCCCAAAAATTGTAGACTTCTACAAGTCTGGTTCATCCTTGGGAGCAATTTCCAACTCCCTGAAGGTACCACGTTCATCTGTACAAACACTAGTACGCAAGTATAAACACCACGGGAACACGCAGCCGCCATACCGCTCAGGAAGGAGACGCGCTCTGTCTCCTAGAGATGAACAAAAAGTGCAAATCAATCCCAGAACAACAGCAAAGGACCATGTGAAGATGCTGGAAGAAACGGGTACAAAAGTATCTATATCCACAGTAAATGCGTCCTATATCGACATGAGCTGAAAGGCTGCTCAGCAAGGACGAAGCCGCGGCTCCAAAACCGCCATAAAAAAGCCAGACTACGGTTTGCAACTGCACATGGGGACAAAGATTGTAATTTTTCGAGAAATGTCCTCTGGTCTGATGAAACAAAAATGGAACTGTTTGGCAATAATGACCATTTATGTTTGGAGAAAAAAGGGGAGGCTTGCAAGCCAAAGAACACCATCCCAACTGTGAAGCACAGGGGTGGCAGCATCATGTTGTGGGGGTGCTTTGCTGCAAGAGGGACTGGTGCACTTCACAAAATAGATGGCATCATGAAGCAGGAAAATTATGTGGATATATTGAAGCAACATCTCAAGACATCAGTCAGGAGATTAAAGCTTGGTCGCAAATGGGTCTTCCAAATGGACAATGACCCCAAGCATACTTCCAAAGTTGTGGCAAAATGGCTTAAGGACAACAAGGTCATGGTATTGGAGTGGCCATCACAAAGCCCTGACCTCAATCCTATAGAAAATTTGTGGGCAGAACTGGAAAAAGTGAGCAAGGCCTACAAACCTGACTCAGTTACTCCAGCTCTGTCAGGAGGAATGGGCCAAAATTCACCCAACTTGTTGTGGAACGCTACCAAAAACGTTTGACCCAAGTTAAACAATTTAAAGGCAGTGCTACCAAATACTAATTTAGTGTATGTAAACTTCTGACCCACTGGGAATGTGATGAAAGATATAAAAGCTGAAATCATTCTCTACTATTATTCTAACATTTCACTTTCTTAAAATAAAGTGGGGATCCTAACTGACCTAAGACAGGGAATTTTTACTCGGATTACATGTCAGGAATTGTGAAAAACGGAGTTTAAATCTATTTGGCTGAGGTGTAAAACTTCTGACTTCAACTGTATTTATGATGTTGTGCTATATACAGTTGACTGCTTTAGCTTTCATCTTGGCTCATTACCTCAATTTGATGCATCCATAAATCTAAATCTAGCTTATAACGGTGCGGCGTATTGATCTCTAAAGACATCTCCCTGCTCCCTCTAGTCTGGTTACCTGAGGAACGTGACATGGACCCTGTCCAACCTGTGTCGGAACAAGAACCCTGCGCCGCCATTGGCGGCCGTGCAGCTACTGCTACCCATGCTGGTGCGCCTGCTCCATCACGACGACAAGGAGGTGCTGGCCGACACCTGCTGGGCCGTGTCCTACCTGACAGACGGCCCTAACGAGCGCATCGAGGTGGTAGTGCAGTCCGGCCTGGTGCCCCGCCTCGTCCAGCTGCTCGGCTCCGGGGAGCTCACCATCGTGGTACGTCCCTTTGTCGCGGTTGCGAGGCTTTTTTTTTTGTTTGTTGTCCCTGTACAGTGGTCTGCCTTGTGGTTCCTAGAGACAGCTGCACCGTGCTGATCTGTGGGTTTTGATTGACTGGCAAATATTAATCTCTGCGATTTATGCATGGGAGCTACCACTCCAAGTAGCTTCTATAGCCCGGTTGTTGAGACATTCAAGTTACTGAGGAAAGCCTGTTGTCACAGATATCAGTCAATTGTGTAACTTGAATCCGAATCCTAATTCCCTCTCTGCGGTCCTAGATTCCCTCCCTGCGGTCGCTGGGTAACATAGTGACTGGCACAGATGAGCAGACACAGTGTGTGTTGAACTCCGGCGCTCTGACAATGTTCCCCGCGCTTCTCCGCCACCACAAGTCCAACATCCAGAAGGAGGCGGCCTGGACCCTGTCCAACGTCACGGCTGGCAAGGACACCCAGATCCAGGAAGTCGTCAATGCCGGCCTCGTGCCACTGCTGGTGGACGTCCTCAAGAAGGTATGACAAGGGTTTGTGGGTTGTTCATTAGGGGGCGAGCCATTCAGGGGCTAGTATGCATCAAGGGCTGATCAACTAGGTTAATTTGTCCTTTTAGGCCCTGATCCTAGACGTTTGCTACATGCAGCCCCAGATTTGACCTCCCCGTTTGACTGTTCTTCAGTTTCATGCCTACTGAACTTACGCCTGGTTTATCTGTTGTGCTGCTCCACAAACATCAGCACTCCTTGTCTGAGGGTGCCGACAGCAGAAATGAAAGCTGTGAATGAGTCTATACATGAAGGGAGCCCTGCCCATAGAGTGATAGAGGCCTCTAGTGGCCAAAATGCTGTGTTAGCATGGGCAGCGCTGTTGAGGGCTTCCACAGTTTGAATGTACTTGACTGGGTGGGATTTCATTGGCTGATTCCTCCTGGTTACCCTGTTGGTGTCATGTCCAACTGGGTCATCGGGAATGATCACCCAATCGTGAAGGAAATTTACTATGGTGGATATTGCCTCGACGACCATGCTGTCATAGACACTATAATGGCACAAATACAAAGATGAGTCCTCTAGCTATCTCTTTGACCCTGCCTCATGTCTCTTCAACCAGGGAGACTACAAGACCCAGAAGGAGGTGGTGTGGGCTATCACCAACTACACCAGCGGGGGAACGGTGGAGCAGGTGATACACTTGGTACAGGCCAACGTGCTGGAGCCCCTCCTCAACCTGCTCTCTGCCAAGGACAGCAAGACCATCCTGGTCATTCTGGATGCCATAACCAACATCTTCCTGGTAAGTCAGTTTCTGGTATGTAAGAAGGACCAATGGGTAGTGCTTTTAAGTCTCATGACACAATCAGTGTGAAGGTCAAGAGGTCCCTATTACAACCCATAATTCTATCAGTAACACATTATGGCTAATGAGCACCCTAGAACACTGACAGTTTGCCTAGTGGTTCCTAGAGACAGCTGCACCGTGCTGATCTGTGGGTTTTGATTGACTGGCAAATATTAATCTCTGCGATTTATGCATGGGAGCTACCACTCCAAGTATCTCCCATAGCCCGGTTGTTGAGACATTCATGTTTTAGCATTGATCTGCTATTTTCAAATTTGACTTTATTGGTTTAAAATTAGAAATGGATTTGTGTGTGTAAAAGCCCATACTAAACGACTCATGCTCTCAGGCAGGAGAGAAGATCGGCGAGGTGGAGAAGCTGTGCTTGATGATCGAGGAGTGTGGCGGCCTGGACAGGATCGAGGCTCTGCAGTCCCACGAGAACGAGATGGTCTACAAAGCATCTCTCAACCTCATTGAGAAGTACTTCTCTGGCGAGGTGAGACCTTTACCAAGCAATGACTAAGTCCAAATACACGTATGTCCTCTAGCTTGTCTCGTCTCCTTCAGGTCCATTCATGGGTGATGCGGCTGATTGTTATCAAAAGGAGACATTGAACATGAGCTGGGTTTTATCTTTTCACGTCTGACCCTGTTCATCTTATTGCGACTAAACGGCTACGTGTGTTATTGGTATGGTGCAGCAGATTGGTAGAGAACAGCTTTGTGAAACGCGGCCGTGGTAAATGAGTGGGTGAAGCTGCAATTCAAACTATTGTTCTGGTGACACCCTCTGTCTTGCTTTCAGGGTGAGGAGGATGAGTCTGTTGCTCCAGAAACCACGACTGACGGCTACGCCTTCCAGATCCCTGAGAACCAAAGCACTTTCAACTTTTAAATGTCCTTGTTTCCTGTGTCTTTTTTCTGTGTACTGTAGTCCCTCCTAACTTCACGAGTGTACAGACATTTCTTTGTTCTATTACAACCTGTAAATAAACTTTATTACAATATGTGCTGTCAAATTGGTGGGTTTTTGGTAAGCTTGATGCTTCCAGCACAGAAATTGGGGTTCCTGTAGTCTACACTACATAACATGCACATATTGTACGTGGCAGTGCCCAGCATTCAGTTGTGTATTCCCAGGCTAAATGGTCTAGCACAAACAGCTGTTGGGGGGGGGGGGGGTTTGAACACCAGGCAGAGCCATGATTGGCTGATACAGTATGAGGAGTTAAGTCGGATTAAGTTGCGACTTTAACCTCCTGTCATTGAGTACATGCTACTATTATTGATACCCTTGGGAGGACCCACAGCCTGTTCCCCACTGGGGAAGGGGGGTACATCCCTATTGGTAAAGGCTTGCTCAAATGAAATATCAATGCAATTTACATCTAAACATACTGTATTATGAAATGCTCACCATTCAAATACAATGAAGGTCAGTTTTATTTTTATAATGAAAGTTTGCCTCCAGCTGTGGTGCGCTCCTATCCACCCATCTATTTAGTGTCTGATCCCAGACGACCTGTGGAAGATGACAAATGACAAGCAATCTCCGACCATATCAGTCAACCGTTGAACACCAGCGCAAGTTTCACTCATTTGTTAGTTACTCTCACCTTTCACACCTGCCAGGCCTCTAGACTCACTGCTGTTAAAATAGACTCTTTACTGACCTCTTCCATGTGTGTTGAAGCCTGTTGGGTTAGGTGGGTGACCACAATATCCTGACCATCTTGGCCTTATGAAGGGTGGTGATGTTGGTGGAGGATAGGTCTGTAATAAACCACACAGTCAAAAACATATCAATGATATGACACTGTTTCAAGAGTAACTTGAGGATATGCTTGTGTGAAGGTACAGTGCAGTCAGAAACATGACCATCCTGTGTTTGATATATATTTCCACACTATTTTGGAATAATACTGTGAAATTGTGAAAACGATGATGCCATTTTAATTTA